>NC_133935.1:84140747-84856955 GCF_031877795.1 Strix aluco | reverse complement strand
AGCCAACAGAGACCAGGCAGCTAGTTCAGGTGGAGATGTCTGTCTGACATTTAGGTTTCTGAGATGAGAGGGGCTGGCTCCCAGCCGTGGTGTCTCACCAGACAGTAGTTAAGCAGATTCAGAGATCAGCTTATGGGTGTTTTTCTTCATCGAAACCCAAATGAACTAACACATGTGGAGCAGAGAGAGATGAATAAGCTGAGGACATAATGATGGTCTACAGCTTTGCCTAAGTGCAACAGACTCTGAACCAAAACCCACTGAAAACTTTATTTAACTTGCTACAGGGTTTGAATCTGATCTATAAATAAGGCAGAACAATGCTAATAACTAGGAACTGGAAAAACTGACATAAGCTTTTTTTTTCTAATGATGAGATTTGCTAAAAGCACCATCCTTTCCGATTTCTCTAGAAAATACATTACAAAGAACAACCTTGCTTTGATGAGGGGGCACAGGGAGAAACAAGAGCCATTTTCAGGAGACTTTCTCTATCTAATTTGCTCAAATCTTTTAATAACAACGTCTGCAGTTGCCCTGACAAACACCCTCCCCTTGTATGAGGGGGAGGAGGGGACAGAGGAGCTGAAAACGGAAGCTGGAGGATGCGTGTTCTTTACTATTTCACCAATGTTACAAATCAAAACATAAATAGCAAGTGTTACTGCAAGGGTGGGAGGGGAAAACCTGGGTAAATTCAGCTCTTGACATGCACACAGTCCTTCAAGACAAAGAACAGTGACTCCCACATCAGCATTTGTCTCTCTGGTTTCCGTGGATAAGTAGGGTACGACCTTGTCTAAATCCCATTCACAAGCCAGAACAAATCTCTGTAAGCCTCAGCTGCTCTTTCTGTTCTCAACATATCAGGCCCAAAATGCTGTCTCTTTCACTCAGATTGATTCTTCCCCCACTGCAGCTATTCCTGACTCGTACTGCTGATTTACATCAGAAGAGGAGCAGGCTCACCAGCACATAGAAACTCCACAGCAAAATCAAATGACCACATCAAAAACCTCCTCAAAAGAAAAGGCTTGAATCCAAGTGAAAAATTAATCATACGCAAGTTTAGTTTTGAAACAAAATAGAACTTAAGTTTCTGCTCCTGATGCACTTGCAGAAGTCCGAAGCAAGGTTCATGGGGATTTACAGTGCTAGATCACCCCAAAACTTGACATCCTTGTTAATGTGACAGCCATCCTATCACTGGTTGTGGTGTCCCTGAGTATCCCTGTATGTTGTTATCTGCTATTTCAGAAAACCATGGGGTCATTAAAAGACCAAACTGAATTAGTACTTCATTTGTGCCAAGGCAAAGCTGCAACAAGCCTGTAGGTTTTAGAAAAGTTGCTTCTGCCTTACATGCACGTGTTTGCAAATAATCCTGCTGCCACCAGTATTTCTCTTTTTTTTTTTTTTTTTTTTTTTTTAAATTAAACAATAAAATTAAGGCCACATACCTGGGCAGTTTATTTAAGTAGCAGGTTAAATTTGGCCTCTCAGAGATATTTAGCTCACAGTGAGGCTACTGCTGCTGCATGTTTGGTCCCAAGGACAGAACTGGGTCAAAAGTGTTGAGTTACTGCATCAATGAGGACAGACAGGGACAAAGTATACACCTACCAAACTCAGGAAAACCTTACTGTCAGTCCAAAGTTATGAGTATATTTGTTAAAGGGGTTCTTCTCCCACAAAACACCAGAATAACTTCACAAAACAACGAGTCAGCCAAAGCCCTACAGCCAGCCTGCTTTGAGAATACATCCTCTTTCACCCTTGATCCCCGTGTCCCCGAGATGAGCTACATTAAATCCACACTCTCAGCAAATGCGTGCATTTACAGTGGTGCGACAGCCCTTCTGCTTATTGGGACGGACTGGGTTTATTTGCTTTTCCAGAAAACATGTGGTACAATGACATAGAAGGGAGGAATTGCACTTCCTGGCCTGTGTGGGTGGCTGCTCTGCAATGAAATATCCAAGAGTGACAATGGAAGAGGAATCTGTGTTTGACTTAGACCTATTATTTGGATTGTAAGTTGTCTGCTGTACTGTTACTGGATCTTTCAGACGCCTCATACTTATCAAGGTAAGAAACAGAGGAGTCCAGAGGAGTCTATGCTCTCATAGATGACTTTTTATAGGGCTGTGGTTTAGTCTACAACACTTGGCCCAGACATAGCAGTAAGGAGCAGGTCCATGCTGGTGACCAAGGAGAGCCATTTCTTCTCACCTTCTCTGCTGCGGTCCAAAACTTGTTATATGCAGCATGCAAGGACAATTCATTAGGCTCATTACCTCTTTCTGGCTACATCCCTTCCTAAGGGCAAGGCCGTATCTCCTCTCTGCCCTGTGATGGTCACAGAGGTCCTACTGAACCCAAACTAGGCAGTTTGATCTTGTGAAGGGAAGCCAATACTGTTGGGATCAGGAGTGCATGGACACACATTGAGTGGACCAAGATACCCTCTCTGGTCCCAAAAGCAAAAGTCCTTAGGTATATCTCCCTTCCTTGAAAGATCCTCATCCATCCTGTCTGCTGGGAACAGTCTCTATCAGACGCTATTGCTCAAAGTGTGCCTGCAAGACAGGCCACAACCAGACCTGGGACTGTGCTGACACTTAAATGGTCTTGCTGACTGCAGCACAGTGCTCAGCCCTGTCATTTTGTTAGCATAGCCAGTAACTCCAGACACACAATGAAGAACGGGACACGCTTGCTCTCAGGAGCACGTGCAGTGGCTCACACCAGCTATCAGGTAGAGCTCTGCATCCTGCCCAGCAGGAAAGAGTAGGCAGCAGGTCCCAATCCTTTGTTTAACACCAAAGATGGCCCATCAAGGAAGAGAAATATCACTGGGGGAATATTACTGGGCTTCACTGCTTTAGTTTGGACTGGGACTTGGTTTGTGCTATATAAGGTGAACATTTGGGTTCACTAAGTTCATCTGGATCTCTAGAGACCTCACCTTCCACACTGAAAGTAAAGAGTGGCTCCATATTGCCCACAAGGTGGGAGTTTGAGGAAAAGTCAAGCTTGCATTATTGCAGAGTCTGAGTGAGTCTGCTCTGGTTCTAGGGCTATCAGGCCTCCTTTCCATGAAGAAGCAACAGGCAGAAAGGTCTTATGCCTCAATATCACCCTAACAGGAGGTAATCAGCTTACTCTGTCCCAGGAACATTTTCTGAAGGCATCTCTTTCTTTCTTACAAGGAACAAGGATGCTCTTGTCTTAGCTGTTTTGGTGAGGTGTGTAAGCATGAATCCTCATGCCCAGGAATGACTCTAACAAAGCCAAGGAAAGAGCCAAAGCTTCAAGAAAACCAAAGAGCACTTCTGTACAACGTGCTAGACCTAAACACAGGTGAATCTCTAACTGAAACCTTTATCATTCTGCAGAAGGGAGGAATGTACGAGCCACCCCCAGCCCCACACCCACCTCTCACCATATACCTATCTATCTTCTACCCACCTCGCTGTAACCAGTGCCTTCTTCTCAGGCTGTCCACACAGGGTTTTTCCTGCCCCAGATTGCTGTCATGATGAGTCTGAGGTCTATCCTACCTCCTCCACTCAGTGATCCACTTCTGCAGGTATGCTCACATCATCTCCCATGTTGCCACCAGTACCTGGAACAACCTTTTCAAACCAGTTTTAAACCTTGTCTTCCTGCTTTTCTAAGTCATAAAACCCTCCATGAGCAGCAGGTGGTGAGTTGGTGGTTTTTGTTGCCATAGAAAATTCTGTCAAACATATTTGATACAGAACCACTTTTTCAACTAAAACAAAAAAAATTCTGAAGAGAAGTTATGTTTTTTGCTCTAGGAAACTGAGGTGCAAAGTCTGAAATGTTTTGATTCACCAAACCTATCATAATAACTCATGGAAACTATAGATAAGGTTCCCTCATATCCTTATTCTTTCTGTCAACCAGGTTTATCCACAGGACCCCATCTTCCATGAACATTATTGCCAGGGACACTGGGGATGGAGCCAACAGCTTTCTGCACCACATAAAGGGGTCATGGTGCATCTTAGAAGTTCCAGGAAATCAAATGAATGGAAAAGCGCATGCCATCTCTAACTAAATTCCTATGACACACAATAACAGCATTCAGAATCAAAACGGTTTTTTTGGTGGACCAAAATATTTTCAGTAAAGAACTAAAAAAACTCGAGTATTTTCTGTGTTTTAGAAAGGAAAACACCTTTATTTCTCTTGTCCTCTAAACCCAACTAAATCTGTGACCCTGAAGCTTCCAACTTAGACCCGGCTCTTCTAACACCTTATGTGGGAACATATCACTATGCCCACAAAGAGCTGTGATCTTGCAACACCCAAGGTCACAAGACTTCCTCCTTCGGTCCACCTCCTTCTTTAACCATTTCTACTTCCATATGTACCATGCTTTTGCTACCTTTGCTATAACTCATTCTTACCTATATTGTAAACTCCTTAGAATCAAATTTTTTTATGCATTCATGAACTATCTCATCCTCAGGTCCTGGTCAGGGCAGTTGTTGATTATGGAGACAGTCCTCCTACTGTCATGTTTGCTGATAAATATAACATGCTAAGTACAGAAAGGTTTTTATTGCCACTTTTGAATTCCTTTGCATATCATGGAAGATGTTCTACAGGCACCTCTCTTTGATGTCACATCAAATTCTTTCCTTTAACTGTTCATAGTTGGGCAATCCTTGATGAAAACTCTCTGAATTTTTCATCATTGTAGGTGCCTTGTCTATGCTAGGAGATTATTTCAATGCAGCAATACTTCCATAATCTAATAGGTATTTCTCATGAAAAAAAAAAAAAGACACTTCTTATAATTGCTTTTTCTGTTTTTCTAGTTTGTAATCAGATGCAGTGCTTTTTTCTTTTCCTAAACTCAGGTATTCATCAGGCATTACTGATGAGATGCAAATCAAAAAATTATGCTGTGAAAGATACAGTTTCTCCATAAAGAGTCTCTTTTGCTCCTGGAGAAGTGGTGTCATCTCCTGATTGGAAGGGAAAGAGTGCCCTGGCCTGGGGCAACAGAATGGGGCAGAATGATCTTTTCTGGTCTGTTTCATTTGAAGTCTACACACAGCCCTAGTAACGCTGCTCAGTGAAGTTCATGGCCTGGTTTGAGGATATCCTGAGGTTTTTCACACTGTTCTGCTGGCTGAGATGCCTCTTTTTGTCCGCAAGCACCTCCCAGGCAGTTCAGAGCTACTTTCTCCATAATCTTTGTCCAAAGCATGGAGGTTTTATCCCTGGTTTATAGCCAGGTGCAGATTGACATGCAGGTCAAGTCCTCAACAGCTTAATGACAGAGTGCCAGTCAAACACCTGTAGGTTAAAATACTTGGCCATGGAGGAAAAGCATTGCAGAGGACACAGCACAAAGTGCTCACATCATGAGCTGTATTCATCAGCCCTTCTCTCCCCGGTGACCTGGCAGAGTGAGGATGTCCTGAAATGGTCTCAGCATTAAGACTCCCTTCGCTTCCCCAATGAAATAGCAAGTTCAGCAGACGTACAGAAGTCAGAGGAGCAACAGAATCAGACTGAGTATGATACACAAGATGGCCACAAGATTCATAACGTCCCTGTTCTCACTTGTTTATCAGCTGGAAGCTTTTCTGTCTTTTAGTTGGTATGTCCTATGCATATGCTGACTACTGTTGTATCTCCTGGAGATGAGTGGGACATTTGTACTTGACAATGATCACATCTTTTGAATGAATGCCAAGCAAATTAAAAGACATAATAATCAAGGCAGCTGATTACTGAGAAGTAATCTAGCCCAAAACAGGTCAAATGTGATGTGGAAATGACCATTCACAAAAACCAGAAAAATGTTATGTAGAGCTTATCATTGGTAGATCTCATGGATCTTTACATCTCAGATGAATATCAAGAAATTCACCTGAGAGATAACTGAACCCTACATCCACACCACACACATGACACCGTGGTGAGAGAGACAAGGTACGGTTACGTGAAAGCTGCACCGTTTGCTTTTCATCCTGCCCTGGGTACATCCTATACAACCATACACTTCCTTCATTCAGCATTTCTGCCCAAAAGGAGCAAACACAGGAAAGTATTCTTACACATAGGCAGAACTAAAAATATCCTAAAATGGGATGGCACAATTCTGCCCCATAGCAATGGTGTTGCTACAAGGTACGATACAAATCAGAGGAATTACCCATTGCTAAAACAGCTGTGTGTAATTTGAAAAACAATCTGGGTTTGTTCCATACATATCATCAAATTTAATAAATGTTATCTCTACAGCTGGAAGTGATCTGGCTGGTGGTAACAAATTAAAAATCTCCAACAGGCCTGATAAATCACAAAATTAACACAAACAAGCAACGATACAAAAAGCACTTTGCAATTGGCTACAGAGAAGGGTTTGTAGTTTACGCTGCCTTTGCCAATGTTTTCCTCCCAGCCAGGCCTACAACCAGGAGTCAGTTGCTCTGGTTAGGATGCAAGTGCAGGCAAACAGAGGCCACCACCACGGAATGGAAACAGTCACGGTGAGCTTGCAGGCTAACACAGACTGCCGTCTGATGTCAACCACGAACATGATCCAGTGAATATTTCTACAGGAGAACAGGCAGATAGCAGCTGAGTAACCCTGCGAGGGAACTGTGCATCCACACTGAGCTGTAGGTACCTGTGATTACAGGATCAAGGGCTGGTTAGTCCTATAGATGATTTCACACATACAGGTTTTGGATGTTTATACTACTGTATTGACTTTCTCTTTCTTTCTGTTTTTGAGAATCACTTTTTCAAAGCTTACGCAAAGAACAACACTCTGCTTACACCAATCCTGGCTTCAGCAGAATGTGAAGCAACAGCAGAATTTGCAGCCAAGTGTTTTGACTTAGATCCACAAACATACACATAAAAAGCCAAGAGCAGCTCCTATAGAGCAGCCCTCCTGACAAAGCTCTGGAAGGTGGTTAGTACTCCACCTCCTTCCTAGGCTGCTACAGAGCTCTCTGCAATTAAACCCAGACAATAAGAAAAACAAAAAAGTTGCCATCAGAAGTTAGATGCACCATATTACCTTCTCCAGAACAAAGTGGGAGGATATACAGAGACTAACCTGGAACAGATCCCAAGGAGGAAAAATAAAAACTCGTCATGCTGGGAAGCTAAGCTGCTGGGGCTCTCCTTCCCTCCATCCCTCCTTACTCGTCTCTTCCTCTAAGCCTTTCCTTTGAGTCCCTCCACCTCTGACGTGATGGTGAGGCACACACTGCATCCGTGAGAAGATCTGAGAGTCAACTGAGTGACTTTCTTTGAAAGGAAACAGACTTGAGGCAGGAAAAAAAAATAAAAATAGTTAGCTCCACCCTGGCAGTGTAACAACCCTCTGCTCATTGCTCTCCTTGGTGTGAAAAAAAATGAAAAGTTCTACCCAGTGTAGCAGTGTGATTACACAAACAGCCTGGGCACTGGGGGGCTGCTGAGATGAAGGATGAACGTTGAGAAGGGGGATCTGAATCTTTGACAGGGCTTTGAAAAACATCCCAAAGGACACGCAGAAGTGGGGATAAAGTCTAACTAAACTCTGCATTGCCTATGCCAGTGCAGCTGTGGCATCATCTTAAAGCAGGGAGTCTTTCAAATCAGAAACCTCTGCACAGGCTGAGCATTACTTGCTTCATTCATCATGTGTCCTCACAGGGGTTGACCAAAAAGTTATGTGAGGAAAATGAGGGGTTCAGTATGGCTCATGGAGCTTTGGCAAGTGAAGGCTGGTGGATCTCAAAGTCTCATGTCCAGCCCAGACACAAAAAGAGAGACAGGGGCAACAACCCAGAGGCCACACCGGGATCCAGATTCAACTCTGACGTCAGGCATTCAGCCAACAGCAGCTCGGCGGGTCTGTGAGCTCCAGGAGAGCAGCTGTGTTCGGAGGCCATCCAGTACCTCCAGCTGAATACAGCCCTGCTCCACTGCAGCCAGGTGGGACAGGAACCTCCCTGGAGCACGTACTCCTTGCTGGTCCCTCGACTCAGCTCCTAAAGCACACTCCCCTGAAACTTAAAAATGTCTGGTGGCCTCAACTGGGACGTGGAGTCCTTTCTTCAATCAAAAAGAAGGATAAAAGAAAGAAATATAAAAACCACAAGTCCAGGACCTCAAGGATTTGGCTGTTCACAAATACAAAAGTCAGAATGTTGCCCTATTCACCACAAATACTTCTGCTTCTCCCTCCCACTGCCATTTTTTCTTTCCTTTTTTTTTTTTTTTTTTTTTTTTAATAGCAAGTTCAGTGAAACTTTATCTCTTCCTGCCCTAGTAACCCTACTAAATAATCTGCTATTAGCATGACTCAATTGAGTGGCTTTCAGCTGCTGAAGTCATTTTCTTTGCTACTGTTGTTTCATCAGTGGAAATGAAAAAAAGAGCCCGTAAAAGGCTTTCCACCCCTGCAGAGTATCACACTACTGGAGATTAAAGTACGGCTGAGAAGTTAGTTAGTTGCATTGTAATTACAATTTAAAAGGATCCCATTACACCCAAGAGTTTAACTTCATTAGCATTCAACGTGCATGTAGGGAACATAACCCAGGTCTCAAAACCGAGCGGCTAGGCTGGGTTTTAGAGTGCCCTCCTTCAAAAGGAAATGCAGCTCACAACACTACGCAGTGGAGGAGGGATGGAGGCAGTTCATTTCTCTCTACCGCTCAAATTTGCTTTCAAACTTATCACTGCGCTCGTCTGTGGAATATTACAAACTCGATCTGAAAATGATATACCCAGGTACTCAGATACAATATCGCCTCTAAAACTAGACTTCTATCTGGCTGTTTTATTACATACTGCTGTAACCAAGAAACACCTACAAAACATCACAGAACCTAGCAGGGGAAAGTATTTTCCCTCTATATTTTCCCCAGTTTGTTTACTGTGTTGAGTTTAGTTACAGTCAGGTTTCATTGTTTTTCTCATTTTTCCCTCTTCTTTGTATTGCATGAAGGTACATGGGAGAAAACAACACTTTTTTTAAAGGCAGGAAAATGTGATTATGAAACCACAAACACTCGCAAAAGACATCAAGTGTAGAACCTGAAAGTAATTTAAACTCTTATTTAAGGCAAAAAAAAAAAAAAAAAAATCTTTGGCTCAATGTCAAGTTGAAAGCTTTAAAACCCCGTAATAGAACAAGAACTGATCGCTGAAGCAGACAGAGCGTCCTGAGCAGTATCCCAGGTAAAACAAAATCCCAACAGCACCAAATAGTGCCCCAAACCTTCTTGCTGCTGCTGCCCCGCTGGGTGCAGGTCCTCCCTCCCGCCCTGCGCGCCGCCTGCGCGCACCGCGCACCCTGCGCCCGGGGGTCTCACCCGCTCCCCACCAGCCCCCGGCACATCTCCCCGCAGCGGGACGCCCTGCCCGGCCCTGCCCGCGCATCCCCCGCCGCCCTCCGCACCGCTCCGCAGGCAGTACCTGCTGCCCGCGCAGCGCCGCGCAGTTTGGCTCGGCTCGGCTTGACTCGGATTAATTCAGCTCAGCTCGTCTCGGCACAGCCCAATTCAGCTGAGCTCGGCTCGGCTCGGCTCGGCGCAGCCCGGTTCAGCTGAGCTCGGCACGGCGCAGCCCGGTTCAGCTGAGCTCGGCTCGGCTCGGCTCGGCTCGGCGCAGCCCGGTTCAACTGAGCTCGCCTCGGCTTTGGCACGGCTTGAGCCCAGCTCAGCACGGCTCTCCTGGGCCCCGCCCGATGCAGCCCGGCTCGGCTCAGCTCAGCCCGGCTAGGTTTGGCTCAGCGCAGCGATGCCCGTCGCAGCCGCCCCCGCCCCGCCGCCCGCGGGGGAAGCGCACGCCGGGCCGCCCGCCGGGGCTGCCCTCGCCGCCTCTTCCTCCTCCTCCTCCTCCTCGGCACCACCCCGCTCTGCGCCTCCCCCCCTCGCCTCCTCCCCTGTTTGCCCCCAAAATGCGTCCAGTCCTCTAAGGGACCCTGCTGTGGGGCTGGGCGCACAGAATCCCCTTTTGCAGGCAGGGAAACCACGACTGCAAAGAAATGCTCACCAAACAATGAAATAATTCGGACAACCTGATTCTTTTTTCAGGCTGCAGAGCCTTGTTGTTGTGGCTAGCGAGGGGGGTTTGCCGAGGGGTGCAGAGGGGAAGACGACAGGGAAGTCTTTCCTCGTTCATCTTGTCCCATCATGTTACATTCTTGGCCGTGCGTGTTTGAAACATCTCTCTTCTGGGCAGACCCAAGCTCGGATCAGGTTGTTGTATAAAAGAAGGCCAAGTGGGACCTGTTTGGTGCACCCCTTTCACGGCCTGAGCGTGTCAGAGGTGGGTTTTGCCCGGGACATCCCCTGGGTGACCTTCTCAGCTCCACCGGTCCTGCGGCTTCCTCCTGGGCTGTAAGATTAGGTACGATGCTGGGGGTTGTGGAGAGGTGGATCTGGAGGGGGAAACTCACCTGGGAACCTGGGAGAGGAGCAACAAGAAGGGAAGAAAATTAAACCCCAAAAATGTGGGTGCCAAAGGATTTTGGAGAAGACAGTGCAAAGTGCCCCCATCCTGCAGGAGCACATCAGCCCTGTGAGACTAGTGGGCTTCACTGCTGCTAACAGTCAAACAAATATGATTACAGCGGTAGCAGGGAGACCTAGAAATATCCCTCACATCCCTGACATACCCATAGAAGACACAAGGCCATGCTCAGGTACCTTCTGTGGGTCCTGAGGTGAAGAGTCTCAAATGATATTTCCCTAAAAATTCAGTGCACCATTAGAGGTGCAGAAAATGCCACCTGTTAGACCTGTAAAAGAGATGTTTTATTTGAGAACATCCAAATGAGGTGTTTAGATATTTTAGGACCTGTAAATGTTCACTTTGAACAGGCTGGGATGGTTCTTCGAATACCATTGTGATTTTTTGCTGTGATCCCTAAAATGTAAAGTATGCATTAAAGAAAGGAGAGGCGAGGCAAGGGAAAGGCTGCTGGGATTTTGGAAATCAGGGGAAATGAATTGCCTTCAAAGAGTGGTTCTCTCCTATTTTCTGGAACAATTTGAGCTGAGTATAATACCTATTCCTCTTACCAGCAGGAGAGAAAAAGACATTTTATGAGGCGGACGATTTTGCATTTTAATTGCTCACACACCATTAACTTACATATCCATCCTTCCTGTCTACATCAGAGTCCATTATACTGGGGGGGCAAGAGGCGTGGTGTTGATACTGCAAGCATTCAGAAGAGGTTCTTTCACCCCAAGTGAAGGTGAGCTGTAGATAATTAAAATCCCATGTATTCCCATCCCAAGCTTAAGTTTTCAGCTCCACCGGTTGCTGATGCTGTTGCTACAGTTTGCACAGGAACGTGGCAGTTGGAGGACCATCGTATCCACCTGCACTTAGACTGGATGAGCACAAGCTTCGGGCATTGTAGTGGCATAACCCCAGCGGTGATGCAGCCCCATGGTCTGTCCCCCATTCCCTGACCCCATTGATATCTCCCCCCACATATACCAGATCCCACCTGGGGGACAGAGCATGACACTGCAGTTGGTTACATGAGGAACACTTCGCCTATAGGAAATTTTGCAGATGTGCAAATATTTAGGCTCAGGATTAGTTTCTGTGCATCACACACCAAACGGTGCATCAGGCCACTTAGCTCCATCAAAGGGGCAGAAAAACATTTCAGCCAGCGTCCTCTCCCAGCAAAACATTTGGTTGGGCAGCGACAAGGTCTCAGAGCAGGAAGAATCCTTGGCAGGACATCTTCCAGCCCTGCACCTAAGGAAAAACCAACATGAGCCCTTTCTAAGGGGGCATTCACCCATCTTGTTCCTCCAGACTTCTGGTGACAGCTCCATGCCTGCCTGCCACAGCCTGTCCAAAAGCTGTCCTTCATGGCCTAGAAAGCATTCCCTTAACGTGTAACCTAAACCTTCCTTGTTGTGATTTAAGCCCACTTCTTGTTACGGAATCACAGAATCATAGAATGATTTGGGTTGGAAAGGACCTCTACAAATCATCTAGTCCAACCCCCCTGCCATGGACAGGGACATCTTCAACTAGCTCTTATCCACCAGGGACACAGAGAACAGATTTTTCCCTCCTTTTTCACAGCAGCTTTTTGCATATTTAAAACCGACAGCGCTGTAGTCTGGGAGGCAGCTGCCATATTAATTACCCAGCTGACACAGAGCTTCCACTGAAACACGCATCAACTGCTGTATATTATTATTGTCATTTAACTTGACTTGTACAACTAATCAGGCATTGCCTTCCACAACAGACAAGGCCACTCCTGTGGGTGTAGGTATTTGGAAACCAAAAGCCCTTAAAGCTGCATCTTTCTGGTGGAAAATATCACCACAAGCCATCGTGTTTTCTTTCCTGTATTTGAAAACCACCCACATTTTCAGTAAGAAAAAAAAAAATCAAACTGATTGAACGTTTTGCCTGGGCAATGGGCCTTTCTGAAGAGTTTCATTCTCAAAATATTTAGTCTCTTGTTTGTTTTTTTAAGGATGATTATTTGCAATTTATTATTAATTTAAAGGAGGGGTGGGGAAAAAATAACAAGGGAACACATTTAATAACTGCTGAGAAAGAAGGTAAAATATTCCCCTTTGTTTTGAATTAATTGAAACTCAGTTAATGAGTCATTGCGCTTGAAAAATAAAGAAGAAAGTATAGCAGGTTAAGTAATTTTCAATGTAAGTAATTTTCAATGTTAAAATAACACTATTTTTAAAAAAAAATTTATTTCCTTTTCCTCCCTAAAGGTCTCAATTTCTGCTCAAAGTGTGCACTGCATGTTAACACCAGGTTTATATTTCAGTGTCTTCTAGCAGTTATAAAAAAAAGGCTTGGAAAGGACCAGAGAGGTTGCTCCATCCCTTCTACTATACAGCGGGTCAGACATTCCCCGAAACACCCGTTCCCGAGAGAGGTCTGTCCACCCGGCTGTTGCACACTTCCCGCTCGGGAGCTCCCCAGCCTCCGCAGAAGAGGACAGGAAACACAGTGAGCAAATTAAACCGCTTGCAAAATACTGTGTGGTGGTGCGTGTCTCCCAAGCTTCACCAGAAAAGGTTGAGTAATTATGGGAGAATCTTTTTATAGTCTGATTTTACTTCCTTGGAACTCCTTGACTGGAGAGATGTATCTCAAGCTATAAAAATAAATAAATTGTGATGCTGGTCTTACCACTGGTGTTGTTGAAGTACCCTCCAAGAGCTGTTAGTCTCATACCAAGGACCAACCAAACATATGAAGCAAAATGTATTCCCAACCCATAAAGTTTGCTCAGCTGTGATTTTATAAAGGTTCAAAGCTTTTTCTCCATCCCTATTTGGTCATTTTGGACTTGATGCTATGGTTTGTCAGCAGCCATGAGCTGGTGACATTCAAAATAATCAATTTAAGCAGATGCATCAAATGCATTTCAGGGCACAGGTTGAGGGAGACAAAGCTGGTGCCTGCCCTCACCTGTTGGTTCCCACACTCTGCCTCCCTCCTGCCTGTCTCCTGCCTGCCCACCCCAGGTTATGGCTTCCTCACTTTGCTGACTCAGCTGATCGTCTCACCGTGCTCTCAGCCAGAGCAGCAAAACGGTCTGGATTTAAGAAAAACAAGCAAAGCAAAACTGAAAAAAAAAAAAAAAGGTTGCCCTTTGCCTGCAACAGGCATTATTTTCACAGGGCATGGCCACATGAAGGGCTGAGTGAACACAACGGTGGTGGGGAAGAGGTGGGGTGGGTGGCAGAGGGGTGGGAGCGGTTGAAAACCTCCCCAACCAGCTCCATAGCCAAAAGGTTCATACGCTCTAGTTCACCCTGCATGCGAGGTGTGGTGCTTTGAAACTGCTAGAAAAATGCAAAGTCGTTTGTGAGCAAAAAGGTCCTCTACTTTCCTGGAGAATAGTCCCCTGTTGCTTGTGTGAAAGCAATACTGACTTCTCCATAAAGACACCATGTCTAGTAAGTCTCCCTGAAATGGGGATTATTGAAAGCTGACTCCAAGCTTTGCCTATTCTTATGCCTGACCATTAGCTGTAGACCACCCTTGTAGACTAACTGCCCAGTCTGGGCATTCTGGGACTGCTGGTACACATATTCTGCCATTCCTAGCTCGTTTGATAACATTAGTTCATTGCATGGGGAAATCTGAAGCAAAATCAACAGTAGTTGAAATCACAGTTACTGAATGACTGAGGTTGGAAGGCACCTCTGGAGGTCATCTTGTCCAACCTCCTTGCTCAAGCAAGGCCACATTGAGCTGGTTGCCCTGGACCATGTCCGGACAGCTTTTGAGTATCTCCAAGGACGGAGACTCCACGACCTCTTTGGCAATGAAATGTCACTGGGTTCTCTTTTGTAATGTATTTATATACCCTCTGTATTTACTGTCTTCCCGGTTAAAAGAACTGTAGTTTAAATTCAGTTGGGATTAGCAGAAGTCACTTCCCAGGGAGGTCACAGAGGTTAAGAGAACAGCAGGATTTCAGGTGTGCTCACATTTATCTTTTTAACTGCATTGGAATTCAGCACAGGAATTTACACCCCTCTAGAGGGTACTCTAAAGACGACTGGAAGGTTGATCAATCTTCTGCTGCCAGTGTGCTAACAATACAGGGCTTTTTGTTTTGAACATGAGGCGTTTTTTCAGTTTTAGATGTGGATGTTTGGGTTTTGAGCCTTGCTGCTGACAACTCACACCATGATGTCCTCCCATGACTGATGTCTGTACCAAGATTTAAGCTGCAGCATAACTGAAATTTGAAATAAGCATCATAGCTAGAAGATGCTTATGATACTTGCCGAGGTGGGGCAGATGTCCTCCTTGGAGACCTAGTTACCTCCTTCAAACTAACGGGCTCCAGCAGCCCAGCTGGTAAGGGCTCTTGCATTTGATCTAGTGATCATGCACTCATAATGGGTTTGAACCCTCCTCCCAGGAATCCAGAATTATTATTTTTTTTAAATTACCTGTGCAGTTTCAGCAGACAGTCACAGATTCCTATTTTTTGAATAAAATAGTTTGTCAGAAAGATCAATAAGACACCATGATGCTAATAGAAATTTGGATCTTAAATGAATTCTATCTTGTAATGGTGAGGAGCCGAAAAGTTTTGCCCGATAACTTTGATTCTGGGTTATACATTGCAATAATTCAAAGATGTTTATCACTAGTACTTCAGAAGTGCTGACTGCCTGACACAGAAACCTCTCGTGCTGGGTGCTGTACAAAATCCTAAAAGGGACCAGCTCCTAGCAGCAAATAGTCTCCTTTATGCAGGGCAGTCTGGAGGAGGAAAGCCCAACAGAACAGGTTGCCTAAGGCAGGACCTAAGTCTCTCACACTCAGTATATTACTACCACCTAGTTTTTAATGCATTTATCCTTATTGTGCCCTAAAAAGGAACAGCTTTCCTTCTTTTATAGACAGGGGACTGAAGCCTAGGGACACAGAGGGGCAATGTCTAGCTCTTGGGTAACCAGTCACACATCCCCACACTATGAGTCCCCAGACATCTTATCTCAGGTGTCTTTTGCACTTGGACCTGTCTGGAAGACATGTGGTGAGAACTGACAGGTCAGGCCTGGCAGGTGAGATGATGGAGACTTGTCCCATAGGAGAGTCTTTCCTGAGGCACGGCAGGAATTAATGCCAGAAGCAGCTCCAGGTGGTGAAGATTTAGCCAAAGGAAGAATGGATTTTGCATGGGAAAGACTCCAGGAGCTCCGGTATCTGGTAGATGTGCACTCAGCCACTGATGGAAATGGTAAGCTCCAAGCAGACTCTTCCACCAAAGGCATCTGCAGATGCTCATTAGTGGTCTTCACAATCTCAGCAGTGCTTTTTCCAAGAAAGGCTTTGAGAGAAGTCATCATTGGTTTAGCAAATGGGGCTGTGAAACTGAGACATAGCTCAAAAGGTGTGGTGGCCTAAGCCTGCTAAACCCTGACTCAGCCCACTCTGCCTCCCTCCCTTCACCCCAATGCGGGGATGCTGAGCAGCCCCTCACTCTGCTGCCATCCTGCTGCTCCCATGTGCTGAGGCCATGCTGTCAACTTCTTGGTGCTGCAAAATTAGCGCTGATCTACCTCCTGTGCTCGGTTTGCACCAGTGTCACCTCCTAGCTTTGAGCAGCCAGCCAAAAACCAGTCCTTTCTGTACTTTTTAGCCTCTCCTCTGTAACCTGTCCATGAGTAGGCATGAGCCAAAGATGACCTGTGAAGGTCTTTCTTTGTTTTATTTCTCTGAATTCTGTTTCTCACATGAGCTGGCCTGCTAATTATTTTGAATTGGTCTATTCACAAGAAACAAGGATGCCAGCAGACGGTGTTGTTTCCCAGTGAAATTTTGCTAATAACAAGTTATTCAGTTGGGTGCTGTGGTGTGCACACTCCTTCTAAATTTCCCAGAAATCTGTCTTCTCTGCTGCAGAGTTAACATAAGCTGGGGTGAGCAGAGAATGCTGATGGTAACATTTCAGACCTGACCTCCTTGTGGTGAGTATTTTGGGTGAGGAGTGGGTTTGCTGGTTTGCTTTCTTTTAGTGGTTAAGGTGAAAGGTCAAAACTTTTTCTTCTCGGCGCTATGAAAATGTCTGATGTGAGTGCATTTACCATCAGTGCTGGCTGATGGAAACATATCAGGCCCTAGTTAAGGGAACCATTGTCACATCCTTTCTATTATGGCCACAAAATTCTCAAAATGATGACTTTCCATGGTAACCTCTGCTCACTGGAGGATGCCCGATGTCCAGGATGCTTTTTCCTCAGCTTTGGGACACCCAGCAAGAGACATGATGGCCTCAATTTTCAGCAGCACGGAAGAGAACAAGATTAGATGGCATTAAACGTGTCAGCTTTCCTCTGAAAACCAGGTGCCCTCAGGCCGGCTCTGGCATCCAGGAGGGCTGGTCCTCAGAGGTAGATGCTACAGAGATCTCAGCTAGGATCAGGAAGAGGTACTTGGAGCAATGTCCTGAGCAACTGCAACATTAGGAAGGTACATAAAGGTAAGTAATGATCCTCTCTTTCTGTCACTGGCCACAGTCAACGGGTTATAACCCACTTAGGTACCCCAGTGTCTGCAGCAGGAGTAGAAATGGGATTTCAGTGAGGGAGGAAATAAAAGGGAGAATCCCCAGGCATTTCATGGCTGTGGCTTGGCTGTGTGCTCACTGTTCATTACTACTTTCCTACGAACGACTGAAGGCCACTCCATCAACCCCTTAGAAACATAACTCTTCTTTGTGTGATCCTTATGTCCACTGTGGTCACGGGGTCTGGCAGGGTAGACAAAACCACTGAAAACTCCACACTCATGTTAGGAGAGCAGAGGAGAAAAAAGAGAGAGAAATTAAAGACAGATTAGTGCTGTAGGTGACCTTCAGTACCCTGTCAAAGCCATGAAGTGTGGGAAGATGAGAAGGCTGTGATGGAGGGACAGGAAGAGCAGGCATAGAGTGTGGTGATTTGGGACAGCACACAACGAGGACACTTGCTTGGGGTAGGTGTGAACACAGAGGATGTTGCCTCACTTGGGTTGGTTTCGGGGATGCCGGTGCTGCTGCCTGCCTTGCAGTACAGTGCGGAAATACCTGAGCTCATTTGAAACAAGCTCTTGTAACTATTTCAAGGAGTTGCTCTGTGACAGTACAGATGTGGGGGAGGAAGGGCTGATTGATCATATCAATGTGTCAATATCTGTGCATTAGATCACAGTCTTCTTTGTATATTGTCCTTGTCATTACAGCAGCAAAAATGCAACTTTGGGATAACCTGGCAACTGGCTGCAAGTCCTCTGGACCCCTCATATGTAAAAAAGCCTGGGCTGTTCTGTCTCTTGCTGTATGTTGGTAAACAAATGAAAGCCATGGTACTACTTCATGATCTAGTCACATCTCTGTTTAGAGAAGGTCAGGATCTGAAGCATGAAAAGACCCCAGAGCATCCTTTCCCATATAATATCTCCTAGCCATGCTCCATGGGCCTTACACATCTACCCCAACCACCCAGTCCTGGAGCATTTGCTTATTATTAAAAGTAGGTCATCACAGTAACAGCTCAGGCTATTTTGTCTCCGGCGGATTTGGTTTGAACACTTTGCTTTCCAGACAGTGATAAACATAACTGTATATGAATCATCTTTTACCTCCGGCTTCATTTGATTCTTAGAGAGAGCTCTTAGAAAGGATTAGATGGCTCGAAGCCTGCTCGGTAGTGCCTGCTAATGAGAGGAAAAACAAAGGGTGAAGAGGAAAAACAAAACCACAATTGCTTTTCTGCTGTCTGATCCAAAGTGGTTTATCTTGTGATTTCCTTCAGGATATATAAGAAAAAGCTCAAACCTACCCTGAAATTAAATGACTGTATCATAGAAGGTTCCCCATGTAGGAGGCAAGTGCAGCACTCCAGTTGTACTTGAAGTCTAATTTGAAGGCTTAAGTGGGACTTAGGTAATAAGTAGGCTTTGTGTTTTATCTGTCAGTACAGCCTTGCAGGTTTGGACTTAATCTGGGTGTTGTGTAAGTCATCAAGGTGTTATAACACTAAATGCCTCAGAAGTAACAATTGAAACCAGCAGTTCTTTTCATTTGTGCCTCTGGTTTTTACTCAAACACTCTTATAATTTCTGAGCACTCTTCCATGCACGGTAACATTAGTCAGAAGTCCTTTTCCAGGTGAGGGAATCCAGGGCTCCATTTATTAGCAACAGAAAAGACTTAATTCTCTTGAAGTCCCAGAATGAACAAGGCTGAAGAAGCAGAGGAATGATGCAGTGGCAAAAAAGATTTTAAAAGGTCACCGCACATAACTGAGAAAGGAAAGTCAGGCCCTACCCACCAACCCTAGGAAATACAGGGACTTGTTTAATATTCACGGTGGGCTTTCCCTAAAAGTCAGTGCACGTTTAAAAATGTCACTGCACAAACTCTCAATTCGTGTTAATTCTTAGGCCATTGCATCTTCAGCAACGGGGAATCAGCTCCCTATTGCAATTGGAAGGTCAGGTGGTACACAGGGCCTGATTTTTTCTAATGTCAGTATACTTAGCGTTGAAGGCTATGCACCTGGTTTTGTAATTTCATTTTAGTAGTGTCCATTTCTTCCCCCACTTCTTTTTGATTTGAATCTTCAAGGTCATTGGGACAGCAGTTGTCACTCCTACAGGTCTGGACATGTTCTGGCATGATAGCTTTTCACCATGGCCAATATCAAGAGGCTAGTGAAATATTAATGCTAAATAATAACTGTGATGATAAGGCAGTATATATTCCCTTTAGGAGTTATATCTTTGGCTTCCGAAATTCATGTAGAATTTCACTTTCATGAAGTACTGTCAGTCTAATTCAGGTCCAGCTTGTTGTTGGATGGTGAAGACAGAAACAGCACCTTGCAAATCAGAAAAATTTCATTGACTTGAGCACGGTTGTTCTCATTTAGACCACACCTCAAATAATTTTAGAAGTCTGGATCAATAGAAATACTGGCATGATTTTAGTTCAGTGCCAGTGAAAAGGATTGTTTCTTCTGAGTCTCAGGGGACAGGAGGAATGTGTTTGTGGGAGAAAGTGAGGTGGTGAAATGGCTGGAATCAGAAGTTAAATGAAGTGGTCTATGTTTGGGGTTTACTAAGAGAGTAACATAAGATGCAGGCTAAGAACTTAGTTTAAGAGTTAAAAACACACTTTTGAAAAGCCAGAAAACTTTGAATAGTGAAACCAATGTGCATTAATCTAAATGCATGCAAACAACAAAAGGCAAGATATTCATGCATGCAAACCCATATTCATACATATCCATGTGTAATCTGCAGAAATGTTTAGATGCAGGGCTGTAGCAAGGGCATCATCTACATAGGATATCAAAAGAGTCTACATATATATATATACACAACACCCCCAGACTCCCCAGGATGTCGCCACGGGTGTCTGCATCTAAAACCTTGTAATCTGCAGCAGGAGGGCAAACAGGAGGTGGCAGCAGCTTAGAGATATAAAAAGAGATGCCCAGATGACTCAGGAGAGCTGCAGTAACAGAACAGTCTTGTGTCCCATCTGCCTATGTGAGTATTTATACATGTGTATATTTGTATTCTCCACCAGTCTCGCTATTGGTTTTGCAAATATTCTTATTGCACTTGTCCAGATATTGGAAGAGAGGGGACATACTTTGCAATACCAATGACGTGACTGATCCAGGGAAGTTGTTTCAGGCTGTTATACCTGTACAGCCATTTTTCCCTCTCTACTGTGAAAGAAATGTGGAAGTAGTTGGACTGACTTTTCCATGCTTGAACCTTTAATCCATGCTTCAGTGCCTCAGTACTCTGAGTCACCATCAGTCCCTCAGATGAGAAGACTTACAGACACAAGGGAAAATCAGAAAAATTGCAGAGATGGGTATAGACATGTGTGTCTAGAGACAATGTAGGAGAGCTTTCAGAAGGTGCATGTCTATATTTGGGGAGATAATCTGGAATATGTGGAGCAGGAGGTGGAGAAGATTGGGAACTACAGCACCAGCCCAGTCTGATGTTGCATAGATGTTTGCTTGTCACTTAAACAGAGTTGATGGAATTTTGCTTTTGCCATTTCTGCTGAGCACTGTGGGGCTGTGGAGGAGGTTGGTGCTCCCGTCTGACCTGTCCAAGTGTTCCCAAACATCACATCTTGTTCTCCAGGTTCCTTGCAGTAGGGATGGCACTGTCTCTCCAGCTGACCAGGCAGAGGGCTGTCACCTATGTGTTGAAGGACTTGTACCACTGTCTAATTTATGCTGCCAATCCACTCACCAACCATGTCCTGGATCTGGCCTTCCTCCTGCAGCTTGAACTTCAAGGTATCGCTTTTGTTACTGCACAGGTCTACTTGCCTGTTCTTCCTCAGGCTGCTCTGTTGAGCCCATTAGCAAGCATTTGTACCCCTTGCTCAAGTAATGTGCTCTCCCTCCCTGTGACCTGTTTGTTCAGGTTGCTTACGGACTGGTTTTCTGTTTGTGTAATACCCTGCAGTGTAAAGGGAGAAAGGGGAAGCGATCACTTGTGACTGGGCACTGGGCACTATAATAAGCAGATGATGACGACGATAGATGTGAGGCTGAAAGGAAGGCAGGAAGTGCTCGTTTGTACATAAGTAGGTTTTATTCTAGTTCATGTGACACATGACAACGTTAGTCTGGGATCAGGTGGTGGCATCCTAGAGGGGTGAGCACACTGAAGCCCACAGCAGAATAGAGATGGATAACCAGGAAATCTCCATCCAACCTGCCAGAGATGCAGTCAGGTGTCAATGAGTCTTCCGAGGCAGTTTGGTGATCAAACTGTAGACCACAGAAAAACCAAAGGGATCATTTTCATATGTGTGTATGTGTGACTTTCGCTTTGAATCCTTCTGTGCTCAATTTGACACAAAGAGAAGAACTGAGCAGCCACTGCTCAGCCCAGTGGGGCAGGTGAAGTGAAAAGTCAAGGTCTTCACCTGCAAATTAAAAGTGATTTAATGACTGTCTCCTAGGGGAGAGTGCATAAGCCAACTGTTGCATGGGTATTTTGAAGTCCCACCCAACAACATACTATGGGACAGCTTCATTCTAGTAGGTGCCTCAGATTTTATAATAATTCAGGCAACATCCTTGACATTAGTAAGAACTAGTTATCATGCAGGGAGTTTCAGTTTCACTGTGATCGCCTTATCTGAATACAAATCTGAACCCTCTCTGCACATCCTCAGACATTATATTTTTCTAAGATATTTTTTTCATCGACAGGTTGTTGTTTTACTGCTTCCTAAGGTAGAAAACAGTGATTTGGGTTTACCCTTTGCTGCCATGGATTTGAGTGTCAACATAGTCATTGGGGTCACTGGGATATATGAACTCTACAGCTCCAAGAAGGAATCCCAGACATCCTAAAAGAGCTTTTTCACACTCAGCTGCTGTAAACAGAAAATAGCAATGCTATGCTTTGTTCTGGGTGAGGCTCCTCCTTTAAAGATTATAAGCATTTCATTAATGGTGTGCTCCTCATTGTGGATTAGGAACCCATTGTTCCTGGTGTGGTGAGTTATGAGAAATTTCTGACTCCAAAGTCTGTATGTCAGATGTCTAACTCCAGCTAATCAGCTAGGGACTGTGGAGACAGACAGGTGCAGTATGAGTGGCCTCACATACAGTATGGGTTTGCAGCTCAAAAGCTTTTCTATTTAGGTTAAACAGACCTTCATGTCTTTCCATAGCTGCTGATCTGAAGTGTATAATTCAGAAGAGAGATCCTGCAAGGTGGATGTTAGCTGAACAATAGCTGGAAAGTGGCAGCTGCATCACAAACTGGAAAGCTGGCAGCTGCTGAGGCTGAACCTGCAAACCCACAAGTTTCCTGGAAGTAGACTGGATCTGGAAATATTCATGCACTAGTAACACGGGCTTGGTCACTCCCAGCAGCAGGTTAGCCTGCTGATGGAAAGAAATCATCCCCAAACTCTTTCTTCTGGTTATAGTGGCATATGAACAGTTTCAGCAGGAGATCCCTGTTACAGGTGATGTTGAGCTCCAGTAAGGAGTGAGGTCCTCCCAGCAGCTGCATAGGTGAAGCTGAAGGATTCGGATTTCATCACTGATGAAAAATTTATTGTGAGATTTTTGATCAAACCTTTGTTGTAAAACCCTCACACTCCCACCCCCTGAAAACTTTGAGCAAATGACCTGTCTCTTCTTTGAGCGTGGAAAAGCCAACATTTCCAATGGCAATTTGTTATTGGAGTTTGTGTGCAGTCTTTTTGATTTTATTCCCCCAGGATGGGAAAAAAATAACAGGATAAAGCTGCTGACTTTTAAAGTAATCCCTTCTGTCAATATAGGACAAACAGGTTTTGACTTCAAACAATTTATAGAGATTTGCACACGTCATTTCAAGTATCATGCCACAATCTTGACTCCATGCTGCAAGTTGTTTAATTAGCCACATTAATCCTCTGAATGATGGCAAAATGTTTAGTAATGATGTCTAACTGGGGCATTGCAAGGGAACTTTGTTGTTTAATTAGGAGATAATTGATGATAGTGCAGAGAGTACCAGGTTATAAAAGGCTTTTGCATGTCAGTTGGGCTTGTGCTGAGCTCAATACAACAGCTTTTAAATGCCTGTTCAAATTAATTGCCAATATTCTGGTACATAGATTTAAGAGGGGCCATTATTCATGAAAAAAATTATGTTAGCATTCCTTTAGATCTGGCTAATTAGACGTAGGGATAATGAAAGGTACCTGGAGGGAATGGAGAGATGGTGAATTGGCTATCTGGCATGGAATTAACCATAGTGGTTGCACTCACTGAGGAATCAGCTCCATGAGGGGCCTTGGACATGGAAATGTTGAGGTTTCATCTTTCTACTACTTTTATTGTAGCTATGATTTAGGAGCCCAAATACTCATGTGTATCTGGACTATGGAATCCAGGTAGGTCCTTGGAGATGATGGTTGTGTCTTGCCTGAGATGGTGATGTCTGTCAAGGTCCTCTTTTAGTAATTTCCACCGTGGAAGTAATTTTGGGTGAGCTAAGTCCTCCCAAAGTCAGTGGCTGTCCCTTCACAGACTGTGAGGGCTTCTGGCTTGGGGCCTAAGGAAGGCCTGAAGGGCAAAACTCAGACAGAAAAGGTACTGAAGGCAACTGGGAGAGGAGAAGGCTAGTTGTGGATCCCTCAAATCCCTGGAGGTTTGAGACAACAGGGACCATCCTGGTGGGCAGAGCCACAGCATTAGACTGTCAGTGGGAAAAATATCTGTTACGGGGCTCTGCTGAGCACAAGGAAACTCAAGTGATCCTATCCTTTCCTACCACAGTTCAGTGTCTTGGCTTCACTTCTACTCCACAGCCTGGCAGAGCACAGCCACTGTTTGCAGCTTCACTACACAATTTGCAAAGTCAGAAGAATATATGAGAGTTGAACTGGTGTTATGTGTGCTTGGCATCAAAGAACATGTAGGAAAAGTAAGTATTTGAAGGCAATAACTCAAATCATTGTCACAGCATTTCAGTAGCTTCTAATGATTGCTACAGTTTTCCCAAAGATGGAAGTCTAGCAGTCCTGCTTTGCCTGGATTGACTCAAATGGGTGGGATTCTTCTCCTCTAACTTTAGTTATGTTCTTGTGAGGATGCTGCTGAGGGTCCATGGTTGTCACTGGAGATCTGGTCAATAGTGGAATTTAAAGTGCAATTTAATTGACTGAACATGGAAATTTACTTCAGAGTGGGATAAAATGCACCATGAACATCACTGATTGTCTGCCTTCTTGACACATATGCAATCAAGCTGAATCCTCTTATCATACAATCTATTTCAGCATCTCATTCTCTTTACCACTGAAAAGATGATTTTTCATTAACATCCAACCCAAATCCATCACAATAAAGCTGAAGCTTCTTATCCTGTGATATGACACAGACATATAAATATATGAGTGCCTTTTCTAGTACAAGAACATCAAATTATCATCAAATTATGTGAAAGAAATAGGTTCAAGCAAACATGCAGATGTAGTTCTTCATGCATCAGGCAAGACCTGTAATTAAGTTATGAAACCTCTCACTGGAGGATGTTGTGACCACTGAAAGCTTAGGCAGGTTCAAAAAGCACTTAGACAAATACATGGATAAAAAATCCCTTAAGGGTTATTAAATTCTAGTAGATACTCTCTGTCTTAGGAAGCTCTGGAAATGCGAGGAGGCTGAGAGTACAGAAGGAAGTATTACTGTGTGTTTGGCCTATTATAATTCTCCTTAGTTCATTTGCCATTAGTAACTCTCAGAGATGGGGCAACCTCTTGCCTGAACTGAATTTGCCTTGTCTTAATGCTAAATCGCTCCGATTCAATCTATTTTTCCTTGTAGATGATGTTTTCTTAGCCTCTGAGGTCTTTGCCACCCTTTTCTGTTCCACACCTTTCTTGAAGAGTAGGCTTCAGGCTGGACCTCATCCTCCATGGGTACCAAGAAGACATCACATACAACCTGTGATTTACCTCACCCTTTTTTTTTTCTTTTTTTTTTTCCTTTTTTTTTAAGTCTGTGCTGTCATTTCTACACCCCAAAGTGCTGTTTCCTTCGGGTATAAATATCTCTCGCTAACAGACGCAGGCTGGTGTAACTCTATGGTATGCAAATCAATGTGATATAAGAACATCTGCTCTGCCAGTATGCTAATGGGGGAAGGAAAGGGAGATATTTGAAGTCCTGTGAACTTTCCAAGTAAATCCATTCCTGTGAAGATGTGTCTATCCACCTCTAGTTGTCCTCACCAATTACTACCCCGTCCCTGGTAAATGTGGCTGGTATAGTGAAGAGCTGAGACAAAATGTCACTTATACAGTTAAAGGACCAGTGGACAGTTATAGCACATCTGCATTTAATTCTTGTAGCTGCTAGAGACCTGATGTATGATCTTCCTCTCCTGATCACTGAATGTATCCAATACCTGTGCCTCCACACTTGAGTTGCCCCTTGGTCTCATCAGAGACCCTGGGTGCTGGGACCTCTCTGTGCTGTTGTTAGTCTTATTTCTAATTTGGTTCTGATGTTTTATTCAGCAAGATCCCAAGCCTCGAGCTCTTGACACTTCATGAGGTGTAAGATCTAGATCCAGACTCAAACTTTTAGGCTTGGGGCCATTTTCTAGTTATGAGATAGATGTTATTTTCATATACTTTCTTGCTTCAAAATGATATGATCCTCTGAATTAGCATAGGTCTAATGAAGAACATTTATTTCAGGACACTTACTAATAAATCCCAGCTACATTTTATAGCAGATATTATGTTCTAACAAATACACTCTATAGAAACATTGCCTTCCGGTGCTTCTGAAATCCTTTGGTGGGTGGAATATGATTATAAGGAAAAAATATGTAAAATATTCAAAGGTTAAAGCAGACAGTTGTTTTGAGGTATTTTCAGATCTGAACATCTTGATCTTTGTGATAATTTGTATTCAGACATGCTATGTTTGCTAAAGAAAAGCTTAAAATAAAAGTTAGTAAAATACTTTACTTTAGGGACTAGCTGGTTGGCCGTGAAGTGCCAGACTGCTCTTTAACTTTTCCCGGCATTTACAGGCTTATCGCTTGCTGGATTGCAGTTAAATGTCACATTCTCAGCAGTAAAAGGGAGCTGATTTTGTAGCAGGGTGCCTGGACGTTGAGGGTGCCAGACAGTTGCTCTGTTGTAGGTGTCTAGTGCAATTTTATACATGCCTGAGTATCATGTTATCACGCTCAGCTTCTAGCCACACATCCAGAAAGGCACAGGTCCTAAGTAGCCAGCCTTATCTGAATGTCTCAGGTACCCTGGGCATCTCAGGTGGCTCCGTGCATCTAAGTTTAGGTAAGTGAAACAAGCCCTGACTCTTTCTCATGAGAATTTAATTGATTAATGATTGCTTAAGGAGCATTCCACGGAAATATGGAAATAAAGAAGGCAATTAAAACATGATCCATGTTCTTCATTGAAATGTACATCTCCAGGTGTTTCCCCACACTTTTTGATTCTAGCCTGCAGTACCCTGTCATCGTTAGTTTTCAGAGTTGACGCTCTGTGGAATGGAATCATACAAACTGCCTCACTCAAAGGCTGTCTGATGCTCATTGAAAACGCAGGATATGTCTTGGGTCCATATGTCCCTCCCACTTTCCAATCTTATACCTGAAGTTAGAAATAAGATAGTTTTCTCAGGTATAAACCAAAATCCTGCAGCACAGTTGTCCTGGAAGGCAAAAAGTTCATTGACCAACTCTCTGACATCCAGACAGTGCTCTTAATCATGTCTGGTGGAGAGAACATCCTGTCTTCTTTTGTGTTTTCACTGATGATTTCTACCATGATCTTTCATGATTAGCCACCTCCCACGTTCTAGTCAAGTACACTGTTTTCCTCCTCCCCCCAAAATATCGACTGTCCTCCCTCCCCCTCAAGGAAATAAATATTTGATGTTGGTGGGGGAATTGTTTTAGACTGGGGAAACTGTGGGCTGTCCAGATGCTGGCAGAGTACACGAGAGCTGCCGAAAGGGATTTTCTGGGCTCTTTCTCTGTAACCACCCCCTGCAGCCACCTGTCCCATGAAAGCAAAGCTGGCAGTTGTGCAGCTTAAATTGTTGCACAGTGGTGTGATGTGGGGGGATAAAGCACCCAGCTTAGGAAATCTGGAGTATTCTTCCCTTCGACAGCACAGAGCAAGTTCTCTGCCTTAGTTTCCCCCTTTCCCACAGAAGAAGAATGCAGCACTGGGATGGGTAATTTCCAAGCTGATAGTTTAAGGAAGAAAGGAGTCATTCCATGAATGACCTGTGGATTTGCCACAGAGGACTAGTTTCTTTCACCCACTTGCAGGGCTCAAGCAGCAGCACAGAGCTTTCTCCTGTGTGGATTCTTCAAGTTCTAACAAGGGTTGTGTTTACAACTGCAGCTTCTGTAGGTGGGGATGGGTCTTTGTCTTCTACCGTCTGCATCTTTGAAATGTGAAATACTCAGAGACCTCAGTCTGATCATCTGCAAACTGTCCCAAAGGTATGGAGCAAGGGGCAGACACAGGACATGGCTCCACAAACCTTATTGCTATGTGAAACAAGGCTGAGACATGGCACCAAACATGTGCTCCAGAGGAAGTATTGCCCTGTGAGGCGGGAAGACAGCAAAGATATTTCCCTCAGCAATGTGCAACACTGCAATAAATCCCAGAGGTACCCTTGCAGGCCAACAGCCAGGCAAAATCAGATCATACTGAGAAATGAAACACTGATTTAATTATTATAATGAACTGTTTCCATTGCTGCCAGATTACAGGTCCCCTTATGGCACTGGGCACAGTGTTCTTGGGACTGAAAGAAAAATCAGCTACACAGGTCCATTGGCCTATCTTGAGGAACAAAAGTGTTTGCATGGCCAAAATTTTATAACACAGCCAGACATGGCTAGAAACACAGGAGAATAATGTTCAAAAAAAAGAGGTGGCTTAGAAGAAGGAACTGTGAGTCAACTTCAGCATCTAAAGGGAGCTTTTGGACCACAGATGGGACAAGGAATAAAAGGTGGTTTTCTGCTGTAGACCGCCTTTACCTATGCCTCCATGAAGGGTGTTTCTTGACCAGAATCCGGTCTCTTCTGGCTTTTGGTCTCACTAAGGTTGTTGCTGTGTGGAGAAACACATAAAATTGTTTATTAATCCTTGAGCTGGCACCAGTGGCTGTATCTAGACTGCTAAATAAAAAGAGTCACCAATTGCCAGTCCTGGGACTGGTTCCTGGCTACGTCCACCCTACATTGCACTTGGCCCTGGCTCTTCTCCATGACATGTCTTATGTTCCCGTGGTCCTGAGACAGGTTTGTTATCTGCATTGTCCTTATTATTTCCATACCTTTATTATCTTGTTTTCAGGACAAGGTCACAACAATCAGGCTGCAGTGGAGTCTACTAGAGTTGTGCTTCATAGCAGGAACCTGACAGCAAATGTTTTATACCTTGGGATGTGGCATGAGGATATATTGCTAGGTGTGAAGCTTGCAAGCAGCAGCCCACCCCTTGAGCTTATTCCCTGTCCTTCTTTCATTTTAGAGCATCTGCAGAGCCAGGAGAGCTACTATGGGAATGTTCCTTGCAGTCTGTTAGTTTGATGTCAAACAAGAGAAAATCATTTAGGAGAGGGATATAAGTGTGATAGACATTTCTTGTACTCCCTCAACCACTTCTTCAGCCTGGAAATGAGATCAAGGTTATTTAATTGTTCTTCCCCGGGCAGCTGTTCCACACTTTTTTATCATCTTTGTCATCATTCTCTGCTCCTTTCTTGAGCTGTAAAGCAAAGCTCTCTCTTTCATGCTTTTTTACAAGCAAGTAAACACAAGACATGAAAAACATGTTTACAGAGAAATCCTCCTTAATGTATTATTCATTTGACTTTTTAATAGGAGTGTTTCTATAGCCCTGATGTCCTAAGGATATAAGTAACACAAGGTTTGTAGAGAGAGGTAATGTTTTTATTAGAGCAATGGATAGAGTTAGGGAGGAAAAAAAATTACCAAGTTGTGGACATAGAAGCCCAGCTTAAAAGTCTTTTAGAGAAAGGTTTTTGTAAGTAGAAACTTATCTATGTTCCAGCTGGAGTCACACAACATTTAACATCTTTCCCCAACATTGCTTTTTCTTTTTTAAGAGAACAAAAGAACATGACTGAGAAGCTCAATGCAAAGGTTAAAGTATGTGCAATGCTGTTGACTACTGAGCTAATTAACCTAATACAGTCCTGTCAATACAAATTGCTGGGAAGAGGCATTTCTTTCATTGACAGGCTGATATATTTTGGTTTAACCTGCTTTCATGGACTTACTCTGCAAGAGAAGATTACATGCATTAAATTAAGAGTGTCCATTTGAAAATTTATACTAGTTTTACTCTGCTGATTCCACTTTGCGCCTTCAACAGTATCGTAGTGATGTCCTCACGCTGATAAACTTTAGGCCTGTGGATCTGAATTATAAACATTTCAGAAGTTAACAATTCTGGCTGGTTTCACCAATGTCCCCCACAGCTGACCAGTGGCTTTCACTACAGGGATTGATAAAATAGTTTAAAACAGTGCAGAGGACTGATTTCACAGCATCAGGACCAGTCTTACCATTCATTCTGCCAACTCTGCTCCAGGGATGGGAATATCTGGTGGAAACAGAGCAACAGGCAGGAAGAGATGGCAAGATCTGAAACAGCACAACACACAGCTTGATGCCTTGTTCCACTTCCAGGGCTGCTGCAGCAAATACATCTTGGTGGCTGCAATCCCTCGGGTTCCTGTGAGTTTCTGAATCATCCTGACATATTAAATGAAACAAAACAAAACAAGGGGACAGGATCTGAAGAGGACATCAAAGTATTGGGGAAAAGCTTTCAACCAAAGCTCCGTTTGTTGCCTGAATAGTAAAAATACAGTCAGACTGGACGCAATGGACAAGTCTAACTGAGAACAGAATCCATGTGAAGGGAAAAGCTGCTGTTTTAAAGGTCACAGAATCACAGAATCATCTAGGTTGGAAAAGACCTTGAAGATCACCTAGTCCAACCCTTACCTAACATTGACAGTTCTCAACTCCACCATATCCCTCAGCGCTATGTCAACCCGAATCTTAAACCCCTCCAGGGATAGGGACTCCACCACTACCCTGGGCAACCCGTTCCAATGCCCAACAACCCCTTCTGGAAAGAAATACTTCCTAATATCTAGTCTAAACCTTCCTTGGTGCAACTTGAGGCCATTACCTCTTGTTCTATTGCTTGTTACTTGGTTCAAGAGATTAATCCCCAGCTCTCTGCACCCTCCTTTCAGGTAGTTGTAGAGGGTGATGAGTTCTCCCCTCAGCATCCTCTTCTCCAGACTAAACAACCCCAGTTCCCTCAGCCATTCCTTGTATGACATGTGCTCCAGACCCTTCACCAGCTTCGTTGCCCTTCTTTGGACACGCTCGAGTAATTCAATGTCCTTTTTGTAGTGAGGGGCCCAAAACCATTTTCTCTTTGACTGCAGTGGGTGCCAGGTGGGCTCCAAGGTTTTTTGAAGAGGAGGCCAGAGGGTGGTAACAAGGATCAGGGTGTAGAGAACATGACCATGGCAAAGAATGAAAGCCATTGAGGATGATTAGATCAAGAGAAGTGAGCAGCAAAGCAGAATATGCCAACAGCTTTCAAATAAGCCAATAGTGGCAAAGGAAGAGGTGTATCTCTTCTCTATGTGTGCTGAGGACATGACATTTTGGCCTGAAATTGCAGGAAGGGCTTGTTGCATTAGGCATTTGAGGATACTTTCTAATCCCTCTCTGAATCATTGCTTTTTAAGAAAGATATCCCTAGTGGCTTCCTGGGCTGACCTTGCCTTTGGCTGTGTAGGATATACCAAGAAGATCAGATTGGTTTGGTTTGGCTGATGACTGTGGTTTGACTGATAGTTTTGACTGATGGTTTGACCTGACAGCTTGCTTCAGTTTTGTCCTGAGCCTATCTGAGATCGTCAGGTTATATTGCAATTGAAATAATCCTAGTAACATAAAAATAATTTAAAAAAAATTATACTTTGTTGAGAATATTTTGAATCATAGAAACATAGAATACCTTGGGTTGGAAAGGAGCTTAAAGACCATCTAATTCCAACCCCCCTGCCATGGGCAGGGACACCTTCCACTAGCCCAGGTTGCCCAAAGCCCCATCCAACCTGGCCTTGAACCCTTCCAGGGAGGGGGCAGCCACAGCTTCTCTGGGCAACCTCTGCCAGTGTCTCACCACCCTCACAGTGAAGTATTTCTTCCTTACATCTAACCAAAATCTACCTTCTTTCAGTTTAAAGCCATTAGCCCTTATCCTACCACTACCTGCCCTTGTAAAAGGACATCTTTCCTGTAGCCCTTTTTAGGTACTGGAAGGCCACTATAAGGTGTCCCCAGAGCCTTCTCTTCTCCAGGCTGAACACCCCCAACTCTCTCAGCCTGTCCTCACAGGGGAGGTGCTCCGGACCCTGGTCATCTTCATGGCCTCTCTGGACCTGAGCAGGTCCATGTTCTTCTTGTGTTGAGGGCCCCCAGATGAATGCAATACTTCAGGCGGGGTCTCGTGAGAGTGGAGCAGAGGGTGAGAATCACCTCCCTTGACCTACTGGTCACACTTCTGTTGATGCAGCCCGGGATACAGTTGGCTTTCTGGGCTGCAAGTGCACATTTCTGTCTCATAGTCAGTTTTTCATTCACTTCTACTCCCAAGCCCTTCTCAGCAACACTGCTCTCAATCCACTCATCACCCAGACTGTATCTGTGTTTGACATTGCCCCAGCCCATGTGCAGGACCTTGCACTTGGCCTTGTTGAACCTCTCCAGCCTGTCCAGGTCCCTCTGGATGGTGCATCCCTTCTCTCCAGCATGTTGACCACACCACACAGCTTGGTGTTGTCGGCAAACTTGCTGAGGGTGCACTCAGTCTCAATGTCTGTGTTGCCAACAAAGATGTTAAACAGAAATCATCTGTAGGGTTTGTGACCGAGAAATTATATTGAACTTTTCATCTCGTGTTATTAGTTTAGACATTGAAAAAGCTTTTTAATGCTAGGACTAGTGATGCATTGGAATAGCTTTCATGGGGAAGGGATGGGAACTCCAATATTTCTTTTTCTTTTCAGAACAATTTAGACAAACCTTTACTGAAAAGGTCTTAGGCAGGGCTGATCTTTCCTTGTGATAGAGGGATGGACAGCATAATCTATTAGGTTCCTGCTAACTCTGTCTCTTGTAAAAGTGCCTCCTCTTTCCAGCCTTTTGGATACCACACTTTTAATGAGAATCAGCCGCCTTTTGGGACTGCTAAAATGAAACTAAAAATCCATGTATATTTTGGTTTCTGATCTTGGGTAGTGATTTCCTGTGTCTGCTGAGCAATGTATCTGAACTGAAATGAGGTGGAAGGGCTGCAGCTGTCCAGTCCCAGCTCCCCCATCTCCTTGGCTCAACCCAGACACTTGTCTCAGGCGTGAGCTCCTGAGGAGCATCGAGTGCCAGGCATGTAAACAAAGGTTGTCAAAAGATTTTTTAATTTTGTCCACCAGTTAAGCCTGACTTGTAGTTCTGGATGAGCTTAGGCCTCCTAAGCTCCTCTTTCCACTTCCGTTTTGCAAATAATATCAGTTGGCCCATATATTCACTGTGATGAGTAACTGAGGATAGAGTAGATGATAGAGCCATCATGACACCAATAAAGCCAACACAATGTGAGTGCTAGAAGTGTCTTTGCAGGTACACAGCAAAGGTTTGTGCAACACCTGTCATCCCTGAGATTCCCTTGTGTGGTGCTGCATGTGGTCCATACAGTGGACATATCTCAGCCACATAAGAAAAGCCTTAAATGATTCAGGGATGTAACTGGAGGAAGGTGACAGTGGCCATTTTGGGGATTGCTAATGTACAACATAACAATATAGTGCTCAGAGTGAGCTGAGCTCTTGGGCTGCCGTGTGATGCATTGGATCCAAACAAGCTGGATAAATCAGAGCTGGGCTTATACAAAAGCCATGTAGATATGGCTCCCAGATCCTGCAGGATGGCCAACAAGTCCATAACACTGATCTGATGGGCAAACAGCCATAGATGCTTGCAGCAAATGCAACTCATGCACTTCAATTTATTTGTCTTTTCATGCCTCAGGTGATAAGATTAGGTCAATGTGGCTTATATTGCCTGTCACACAAAAGGCAATTAAGTTACAAACCAATCTCAAATCAAGCACTCTTGTAAGAAGTCTTTGAGGAACGCTTTTCCATGAGAGAGTCAAGGGCTATGGATCCTACAAAGGAAGAAGGAAGCCTGACTTTCAAAAGAAAAGAGGAGTTTTTATAGCAGCCTCAAGTTACACCACATAAAGTTGAAAAAAAAAATGTGTTCCCAGCTGAAAAGTCTGGGAATAAATGAAACTAAAATAAACCTCTTCAGCTTCAAGTACAGAGGAATATTATTCTTCTCTCAGTTGCTCTACTTTCATGTTGGTGTAACTCCAAATAATTCATTTGAGTTACTTCTGTTTGTGCCAGCTTTGGGGAGAAGAGATTCAGGCCCAAGCACTAGGTTAGTGATTGACTCATCTTTTCCAGTACAGAGAGAAAAACAGTGAATAGAGTTTTTATGGCTGAATCTGGCTTTCAAACTGCAAAAATTATGTGTATATATATATACACACACACGTGTGTGTATGCATGTATATGTATGTGTACATTCTTTTGAATTTCACTAGAACACATTGGACTCTTTTTTTTTTTTTTTTTTGACAGGCTCTTGAAATGCAACACTTAAAGAGAATTTATGTTTGAGGCAGATCTCAAATGTGAAATTTTAGTAGAGTGTTTGACAGTATGACATGTCAAAATAAAACAGATTATGCAATCTCTAAAATTGACTGGACAATGGCACATTCTGGTAACCTATTACTCATGTAGGTTTTTGAATAAGTGTGGATATTCCTCTTTTTTTTTTTTTTTTTTTTTAATGCAATAATTTAAAGAAAGGCTGTTTTCCAGCATATTTCTACAGAAATATGAGGATCAATTCAGACTTCAGCTGTTTGGGCTTATAAATCAAGCCTGGAGCCCATGAACAGTCCATAATCTTTAAAAAGAAAGAAAGATGTTTCCGTGAATGAATGTTAGCAATATTTATGTGTCCACAAGTTTACTGTAATAAAATTGTTCAAGTGTTTGCAGGATGGAGCTATTAATTAAATAAGAAGTAATATGAGATAGTGTTAGTAGACTACCTTGCTGTCTTTCAGTGTTCTGGAATCCTTAGAGTATCACTTTCTCCTTCCTTTCCCTTTTTGGTAGTAATCACTTATGGGGAAAAAGTGGTGCCTTATTATATATTGTCTCTTTGTAAAAAAGGATCCACACTGAAGGCAATTATAACTCTAAAATACTGAAGGGCATTTGCTGTCATATGTGTTCACTGGCTCCAATGATAGGAACAGGGCTGGCAATAATGGGTTTAAACTGCACAAGGGGGAATTAGGGCAGGCATTGGGGATAATGCTTCATCAGCTGTGACTGAGAAGGTTGTTGCAGGTGCGTTGCAGAGGCTGCATCACTTGAGGTTTTAAGAACAAGTCAGGAGAACTTGAACATGTACAAAAACTTGTGGGAATTAAGCAAATTTATACAGAGAACTGAAATAAATAGGGTCGATCCTACCCCGGGACAGATGATGGAGGAGGCATTCTCTTAAGGTCCTATTTTACTGTGATTCTATGGTTTCTCTGAACACAGACTTACACCACCTGTGAGTCTAGCTTTATATTTTTCTGTAAATATTTTTGTACAGAACAAATAAGAGCAATTACCGTAAATGAGAAACACCATGAATTTCAGTGGGCTACGTGAGGTATCAACCCACATTGCATTTAATGGAAATCATGTATCTGAGCCACAGACCAAACAACGACATAGAAAAGTTAGAAGACTGTCTGTACATTTGGATGTTGTAGAAAAAATGTTTTCATTACGGCTGGCTTAGCAAAAGTTTGCTGTTAGCCTGTGAGCAGTTAATCCCGAGTTCAAAATCCCAAAATTGGTTACAATATGTATTTGCAAAAGTGCAATGGGAAAAAGGGGCAGTGCATGAAAAATCTCTTTCAGTATGTAAACGACTCATTTGCTTACTGAACTTTATAAAGTTTCTCTCCTGACGATAAGAAAGAGTTTCTCTTTTTTGATCTTAATATCGTGGGTGATGTTCTGTTTCAGAAAGATGGGCACCAGAGAGGAAGTAGAAACATTAGATAGACATGATCACCAGCACTGAGGTCGTATTTAAACTGACATTGAAATAGATTTGCCATGAAATGTCAGAGACACATTCACCTGAAGTCAAACTAATTCATGCTGTAATTCATGTCTGTAAAGCCCGAGTACAAAGAAGAAGGAAACCCAAGCAGTCCTCTTAGGACAGGACTTCCAGAAATCTTTTGGAGCTGCTGATGGTTATTTGTGCTCGCATGGAAAGTGTATGAGAAGGACTTCATAAACTTCAAAAAAGCCTGTGTGTCATCCTCTGAAGGAGAGGGTTTCTTAAAATTCTTGTGCTGAGTACCCAAAAATGAAGCTTCCCAAAATGATGGCAGCTTATCAGATCTTGGGCAACGTGCTGGAGATGAATCCTTGTGAAGATTAACTCTGCAGGGATTGAGGAATTGGAAGATGCCTGAAGGGATGAAACTCTCCTCAGCTTTGCAAACTTTCTAGAGCTTTTCAGGCCTTGATTTATTGGCTGACAGAGCTGGCAGGCAGCTTAAAAATTATTCCAGTGGCAATCTCATGTACATGTATATTATACCTAGCAACAAAAGTCAGGTCATTAATCTCATTTCACAAACCAGTAGCAAGTCAATCAATACACCAAGTGACTTTTACACACTTTTTCACCAATAATGGGAGCCATTTTACTGGAAGCAATATTCTTTGCATACTAGGATGAACACAGAGATGTAGTCGCATCACATTTAACTGAAAACCACCAGGTATGAGCGAGACACCTCAGGTAGCTTCAGTTAGCTTATCCCTAAATAAAGGGAACAAAGAGCTTTGCATTTGGCAAACTCATGTATGGCAAGTTACCACGAACTGAAAAACATAGAAACACAGACAATTAATCAAGAGCAGCTAATGTATGATAACATGCTACTGCACTGTAATTCTCATGTGTGAAATTACCCTAGTTGCACTATACAATATAATTGAAACCCAGATCCTGAAGAAAGTGGGGCCCTGGCACACACCTTGGAGTGATTAATGAACATTTCATGGTATAAGGAGTAAACTAAACTAATGCAAAGTAGTCATACACTGCCTGGAAATTGATCCCAGTTATATAGCCTAAATGAACAGCACCTTTAGGGAGAGAGGAGAGCCACTGTTTCCTGTTGTATCACCACGTTAAATGTCCCACAGAAAGGAAAACAGTCAGAATGTTGCTTTATTTCTGACAGCAGCTTGCTGTAGAACACTTCATGCTTTTAATGTTTTTCAGCTAACTCAGGCAGAGGAAGTTAAATATGAAAGTGTGCAGGAGGAATGGAAGAAGTACTGCACTCCACATCAAGATGAGACGTGTGAGAGTGATGCTTTAAAACAGCTATTATCAAAAGAATCTGAAATCTTAGAAGACTTTATGACCGATCTAAGATTGAAGAGAAAATCTTGCTTTGTGGGAGGATAGATCCCTTGATAGGAGATCAGAGTGTGATGGTAACTAAACTAAAAACTAAAAAGTCATAAAGTATTGGCAGATTAAGAATTAACCCTTGACAGTGTGGTTAGGATGCATTAAGGAAAAACTGGGAGAGACCTCCTTCAGAGCACAGCCAGAACTGTGACACCTGAACTTGACAACATGAAGCCCCATGCACAGCTGAGGATGTAGTAAGGAGTTTCCAGGTGCCATCAACAGTAGTGGGAACTGGTGTTTCCACCCCTGTCTGCAGTTTTTGGTTGTCTATGGGGCCAAATACTACCTGGAAGCATGCCCTGTGAGTGTACCACAGAGTATATGTGGATAACCATTTGATTTCAAAAGTATAGCCCATGCCTACTGTTCTGTAGAACAGTAATATTAGATTAGGTGAACACATGTGAAAAAATACATGTGTCAGTAAATCACCTCATTCTCAAGGCCGTATCCAAATGTCTCCACAAATGTGATCTGGCAGCTGAAATAACCAACTGGAGTGTTGCCCTGTAATGGTATCTAACCTATATGGGATGCAAGCCTTCGCAAAGCTATCCAGAAGCTGAAAAGGTTCATTATAGAGTGCTGGTATTACCTGTCCAGAAGTAATACAGATAAGATGCCCATAAATACTTCCAAGAGGTGCATGAGAACAAGAGTTCAAGTCAAACCAGTAGTAGGTCAGAGCAAGACTTGCTGTTCATTGACTTCCTGTAGCTGTGGTTTTATATTCGATATCTCTTCATGGATTTTTCTTCCACCAGTTTATGTCTTTGCTTTTTTCATACCAGTAACTTTTCAATATTCACCACATCCCACGAGGAGAACTGTGTGCATTAGCCTCCTGCAATACAGATATTTACCAATATCACCACCACCAACAGTGCAGTTCTTGCATTGGAGATCTGAAAAGTCAGTGACTCCAGAATCTCACTGAACCATTTAACCCAACTTCAATAGTTAATGAATATTTCTCGTCATTGAAAGTTCTGCTTTGTGTTAGTGTTGACTATTGTTACTGTTATTACTCTACTATTGTTATTACAGACATATGGGTCTGGGAAAGGAATGTGTGCGCAACTGTATTTCTAAGAGGTTTTGTTATGAGCCTGGTGGGTCCAGGAGCTCAGTTGTAACCAAGACCTGAAGTGGGTAGACCCTTGCTGAATTACTTAACTCCAAGTCACTACCAAACAAACTTCCAAGGACCTCCCAGAGCTGTTTTGTCCCTGGTTCCTTCTGATTGCTGCAGATAAGTCATATGTCTTTTGCACAATAACCTGGTTTCCAAAGTCATGTCCTGGACTAAGTCTGTGACTGTCCCAAGCATCTCCTCATCGCATGGCTTGTGGTGACATGGTGCCGCAGTGAGAAGCAGGGCTCTGCACCACACTGAATGAAACCACAACCAATTCATGCCCTCCATCCAGCCAAGCAAGTGGGATGCCGTGCTGGTGGTGCTAGGGACTGCTCCCCCGTGCACACTCCACAAGAATCAAGGCTTGGGTGCAGGAGGGCTTTCATCTCCCAGCTGCTCTCCTCCCTCTCCAGGAGCAAAGAAAAGGAGCTCGAGTTGAGTTAAGATGTGGACAGAGCTGGGACAGTCATTAACGTCTGGCCTCAGTAGCAGAAATTAATATAATAAAAATATGAGAGGGGAGTGAGAGAGGATTTTAAAGGAGGAAGGTATTGAGGGGCATTCTCTGAAAATCAACAAAGCAGCCCAGAGGAGGTTGCTTTAAGTCAGGCTGCAATGTTTTGTTCCTACTCAGGCTCAGTGGTTTCTTTTATTTCCCCAGTATTTAACCCCCTGTCTGTTTGTGTTCACAGCTAGCTCGATTTTTCAGAGGAAACAGGCTGCTTGAAGTCCAAATGTTTCATTCTGGAAAAGCAGAAATACAACAACATAACATTTTCACTCCTCTTTTTTGAGGGGTCAGTTTCTTTGTTGAATTCTGCCCAAGTTGCTTTCAGGTACTTCCGCTACTTCTGGCCATCCCAGTTTTTCCTTCCATTCTCTTCCTCACATACTCCCACTCATCAGACAGAGCCCATCTCCCTGACTTCTGCTAACCCACCCCACCAGGCTCGATCACCACTTCTCACCTTATTCAGCATTAGGCTGAACCGGTACCACCTCGCATGGTGGCTGCTAAGGTCTGGAGGGACTCGACACTGGGACTGAGAGTCAGTGTCCCTCCTGTGATGATAATCTCTCATTTCTACTTTGCAAGACTCCCTTTGGAGAATATTTCCTGGACCCAGGTGAAATATCTGATATCTTTGTGCAAGGAGCATGCAAGAGCTGGTTGCGTGGTATGACCGCAGCCAATTCGGGCATGACAGCTTAGTGGTTTCTGAGACCTTGCAGGCAATAAATGATCTGGGCTGCTTTGCTCGCCAGAGAGAGTTTAAACTACTGCTTCTCTCCATGGAAGAGTTTAAGATGGGATGCTGTGCTGTGGTCCAGCAACAGCTGCAAGGATAGGAAGGCATCCTGCCCCTCTTCCCATGTGTTGCTTGTAGCTTAATGGGCCAGTGCCTCTCCTGACATCTGGAGCAATGGATTTGGATCTTCTCGGGTCTGAGGAAGGCTCTGAATCACAGACTTTTCCATAGGGTTGAAATCCTCTGACCAGGCCTCCATGAGGGTGCTTCTTCTTTAACTTCCTCATAATCAAGTACCATAATCTTTGATTTTCCTTCTAGGAAAAGCAAAGATCATGAATCACAAAGTACATTGGTTATGAGAGCAGCTCTGTTTCACCTTTCACTCTGGGTGCCTCAGAACAGCCCTTTGATGACTATTTCCTGTGGCAAGTAAAAAAAAGAATAGATGTATGGGTACACATTTTTTTGTTGTTTTTCTTTTACCTTGTTTTTGATGATTCAGTAGCACCCGTCAGACCCCAATAACCTTTCCTGCTCTGAGTTACCTTTCCCTGGGGCAAAGGCATGGGAGGGAAGATGGGAACCAGCAGATAGAGCCCAGCTGTGGATTCACTGGGAATTAGGGCAGTTTCACTTGGGAAAACTGTGGACCCCCATGGATCAAGGGCCCAAGACATAGCTGGGACTGGTTGGGAGACCACAGACTAACTGCTCAGGAGGTTTCAGCTCTAGTTTATTTTCCTGTTGCTCAGGCATCTCTGAGGGTGAATGAGTCAGGGGAGGTGAGGGAACAATGAGAAACCCTCCAGTCTCTGCCTCCCCACGGAGCCCAGAGGAAGAAGATATTGTCTCTGTGGTTAGAAAACCAGACACGTGTCAAACGTTTGCACTTGAGTCCTCAGAAGAAAAAATTGTCACACGAGCTGTATCATACCTTGTGGCAAAGCTTTATCTGCTGGGCCCACCGAGGGTTGGTTTGAGGTGGAAAAATGTAACAAGCAAATGCAGTTATTTGCCTCCTGCAGAAGGACACTTGCAAGCTTTTCCATCTTGGGGGTTTCAGGGGTCTCCACTTGTTCACATCAGAGCAGGGGCTGAGCATCAACCCTCACTGATGTATGGCCTGCAACTCTGGAGGAGCAAGACAGACAACAGGAGCAAAGCAGGTCCCTGTAAATCAGGCTTTCCATTTGTGCTTTTACGAAAAAGGAGTGTTCAGTCTTTATTTTGCTTTTTTTTCTTTTTAATGAGTAAAACTCAACTCCTTGGTGAACCAAATCAGAGTGTGATAAATAAGCATGGTCTAGCATACAAACACTTTTCATCATCGGGAAGAGGCACACGGGCATGCTCTTTCTGTAATTATTTTGGTACATAGACTAGAAAAGCATCCTACCCACCACGGTCCCTAACCGACAGCTCTGCGTAGACCTGTTCACTGTCCCAAATATACCTTCTCCATGCTGTCCTAGCATGGGAGATGTTGGTCTGTCTTTGTGTGTCTGTCTTGGCTTAGACACCAGACAGGCCGTGCCAATGAGCTTGGGGACAGAGAAGATGTCCTAACCCATTTAACTTGCTACTACAGGCATAAGATTGCATGTCTTCTTGGCTTTCTAGGGCCACTTTTAGGTCATTCCCTGTACTTAGTTCCCTTAGTGGGATTCTACATGACCCAGGACACAGAAGGAAGGACAGTTCCTATCCTCAAAGTTTTCTTTAAACAGCAAATGGTGGTAACTTGTTGAGATGCCCGATATGCAGACAAGGTTTGCTCCTAAATATGTCAATGAAAACAAAATTAGCACTTTTTAAAAATTATTTCCACCCAACTTACTGTTTGGTCTCTGAAACAAAAGTTGCAGGACAGAGCACTCAGTGTTTAAAGCAGGCACAAATTGTCATGTTTTGCCTCAGCAGATGGTTCCTTTACAGGAAGCAGCCACAATTTTTCTTCTGTAGCTGAACAGATCATGAAAACCCTCCCCGCTGTCACCTCACTCATCCACGTCATTGAGCAAAGTTAAAGGAACCATTTTCTTCAGCCCTTTGGGGGCTTGAAAATTTGGCAGGGACCATTTTGTAAATCCCTGTTGCATTTCCCCCTTTCTGATGCAGTGAGCTTGCACATTGCGGAGCCAACAGCAAATGCACCTGAGATACAAGTATTTGTGATGCTGGGAGTTGGCAAGACACAGAAAAGCACCAAATCTGCTCTGGCCATTTATGAGCAAAACATAAACTTTTTAGGGGCTGGAGAGTTACCGACTCTCCAAAGTCACTGAGTCACTTTGTAAGTTATTTTCCTTTGGTGGAAATGACACCAGATGTCCAATCCATTTGGTTAGTTTTGTATCATCTTTCTACCAAACTGTGGTTGTCACAGCATCATGGCGTGAGACTTGGGCCACAAGGCTGAGCAGTGATTGTTGGAGGATATTAGTACTGTTTCTTTTATTTTTCTTCTATGAGGGAACTAATCCAAATTGTTCTTTGGTAACAACTGCTCGAATAGAAAAAGTTATATAAAAGCGAATGACCGCATCTTAGACCATAGGGCCAGACCATAGGACCAGACCAGACCAGTTAATTGCTTCCCACAGTTCAATAACTTGTGTTTAGAGGGAAAGAAGCAGGTCAGCATGTAGAGATTTCCACACTCAGGCCAGCCTGGATGTGTTCAGTACACAGCATGGCTCAGCACAGCACTGCTTATGTGGGGTGTAACAAGTGCTTCTCCAATCCAGAGTCCCACATCCAACACAGAGAGACCCCTTCTGTGGCTTCTTGGGAAGTCTAGGATGCTAATTCTGGTTCTCTTTGAGATTTTCTTCTGAGATTTACCAGACAGGAATAATTGAAGTGAAAATATGAATATGAACTTCTGGCAACAGCCCAGAGCAACCTAAAACCTGTGATGGAGTTGTCATCTTTTTTTAACAAGTAGAATCAAACACAGATAAAGGAATATTATACAACTTTTAAGTGACTGGTATTGTGGTCAGAGTGTAGTGGGTTAGTCGTTATCAAGATAATGTAAGTTAAATTCCATTTCTCAAACACATGAATCTCTCTAGGACTATCCATAATAGAAAATAATGTAGAAATGGAGTATGCTTTGCTTACAGACATTCCAGATGTGGCTTCATCAGAGCTGATAGACACGGCTGAAAGAGTTAGACACTGAAGTTAATGCCAAACTTAAGCATTCTGTAAATGGCCACCAAGATGTCTTAGAGATGAGCAAGAGGAATTCTTTTTTCCTCCAAATAAAAAATTTCTAGGAAAACTGTTAATTATTAAATGTCAATCTTATGATTATCCAGATGTCTGAAGAACCCATGCTGATTCAGGTGTGTAGGTTAAATGGATGTGTTGGATCTGTTGATAAGCTTAAATTATAAACAAAATTGTGATCAGACATGGGATCATAATTTCCATCTGGCCATCAGTTAGAAGAAGGGAGTGTGTGCAAAAGAAAAACAAAATTTGATCAAGTCACTGTCAAGCTGAGGAGAGACACTGGGATGTTTATGGAAATAAATTAACATATGTTATGTGTGAAGGGTGCAGTCATTCTTTGAAAGACCCAGTGACAAAAAGCTAATCAAATGACAATTATAATGACTTGAGCCCGAAGGGAGCTGTTATAATAATTATACAACATGCAGAGGATTGTAATAGCAGGGCCTCACCCGCTAAAAGATGAAAGGATCGTGTCAAATGGAAGCATTTGAATTCTAAAAGATGCTGGGAAGGCACGAAGAGAAGAGCAGAGGAAAGCTGCATCAGGAATCAATTTACCTTAAGTAGTTTTGGCCCTGGGGCTGCATAGCTTCAGTTGTTATTTGAGTTGAACGTGGATTGCTTGGTGCAGTGTGTGAACAGGAAAAGAGCCCCAGCCTCAGACCAGAAGTATTTGTGGAGGATGATCAAGGTCTGCAGCTGGGGTGGCTGGTGGTCTGAGTCACCGTCTCTGATCTTCAGGGTAGAAGATTTCAGTTTCTTAGAACATTATTCAGTGAATGACATCTCCTTTTATCCTCACATAGATCATCTTTGTCTTGCCCAAGGTGGTACTTGCAGTGTCCCTAAGTGATGTTCCTAAAGAAAAGAGGCTCGAAGTGCACAGTGGAGTGTGGAACTAATCTGAGTATTAGCATAATGATTATTTCTTAAGACAACCTTCTTGATCTTTCTCCATCTATTCAACTCTGTTGCATGAACTCACAGTTGTAGCAAAAAATAGGTGTTGTGGCAGGACAGCATAGGTAAATTCCTTGATGTACAATCATGTTTTCATATGTGAATGGAAGTAGTTAACATGCACTAGAGATACATGCACTTCAGGCAAGGCCTCTGATAAGTTTAAAAGCCCCTCATATTGCCATATATTTAATTACAATATGAACAAGCTTATGGAAATTAGTGATCATCATATAAAATGAGAACTTTGCAGGGAAAGCTGTACCACAGATCTGATGTGCTGCATTTCATAGGTCAAAAAAGTCTACTATCAAAATCTAGCGTCACCTACTCTTCAGACAGGGAAAAAGAGAACACGTTCTTCCTAGGTGCTGTCTAATTTTCTTAAAAATATGCTAGCTTTATTTTTCTTTAATTGAATTCTAATAATATGTGTGATTTTCTTTCCCTTAAAAACCGGTTTTCCTGGTAGCCAATAGGAACACTTTATTCCAAAGCTTTTGATCCCTTAGGCTGTCATCTTCATCTTATCCTGAATGGATGATCCTTCCTAACAGCTGGGGTGTTAGGAAACATTATTCCTAGATTTTTTTCTAAAAAAGAGATGAAATAGCTTTTGGAGAGCCAACAGATAATGGAAATAAGTCTGAGATGTGTACTTGAAGCTTCAGCAGTATGGAAAGGTACAATTTCATACCTGAATATCAGTGATGCTGGAGCCAGAACCACATGTTGGATCTGTGTATTGCTTGAAGTGTACATGTTCTTCTCTTATTGTCCTCCATAGTAAATATGTGGTAGTTTAACCCTTTCTGAGTAATGCATCTGTGTTTCCCTCTGTAGCTCACAATAGTTGAAAAACCCTTGTACTGAAAGGGTCTGACTCACTCCTAACTAGTACTGTGTCAGAACTAGACTGGAGTGTATATATGACAGTGGATGAGATCTAGTGGCTCAAGGCTGGATCAGGGATGGATTGATGTCAAGTTGTCTTGGTTTTGTCTGGGATAGGGTTAATTTTCTTCCTAGTAGCTGGTATAGTGTGTTTTGGATTTAGTATGAGAATGATGTTGATAATACACAGATAGTTTTAGCTGTTGCTAAGTCATGTTTATACTAAATCAAGGATCTTTCAGCTTCTCTGCCAGCAAGAAGGCTGGAGGGGCAGAAGAAGTTGGGAGGGGACACAGCCAGGACAGCTGACCCCAGCTGACCAAAGGGCTATTCCATACTATGTGGTATCACGCCCAGTATATAAACTGGGGGGACTTGGCTGGGAGGGGCAGATCGCTGCTCAGTGACTGGCTGGGCACTGGTCAGCAGGTGGTGAGCAATTGCCCTGTGCATCACTTGTCTTTCTTGGGTTTTATTTCACCCTCTTTTCATTAGCTTCCTTTTCATACTATTAATATTATTATTATCACTATTATTATTATTATCATCATTGTATTTTATTTTTATTTCAATTATTATACTGTTTTTATCTCAACCCACAAGTTGTACTTGTTTTCAATTCTCCTCCCCATCCCACTGGGGCGGGAAGCAGGGGCAGTGAGTGAGCAGCTGCGTGGTGCTTAGTTGTTGGCTGAAACCATGACACAAGTCCTGTTTAGAATAGTTCTGGATTGCATATCCTACAGTAAAAAAATTGGCTGAAAATACCATTAAAATATCAGTCTGCATTTTATCTCTGTGGTTTCCTTTAACATTTCTTACTCTGAGCACTATTAATTCTGCTAATTGCCAGATGTTGCTTTTTGAGAAGCGTGTGCTGTGATCAAGAAACAAATGTTTATTCTCTCTTGGCCATGGTACCTAGGTATTAAAGGATAGTTCCATTAATGCTCTGCACCAAGGATTTACCACTACTTGACATATGGTGTAATTTATCCCTGTTGACAAAAGGAACTGAAATCAGCATGTTCATTTTATAGCCTAATCCTGTACTTTGTATTAATGTGTAAACAGTGACACATGAGAATTTTACTGCGTGACATAAAACATACATCAGCATTGAGAGCATGTGTCTGTGTGTTGGAGGGAAGCCTTTTTGCTTCAGGGTAGACTGTTTTCTTCACATAGAAATTTTGATGAAATAAGATCAAACCACCTGCGTTGGAAAACAAACGTAATATGGAGAGCAAAAGGAGATAATGCATATCTTTTTGGTACCCTGACAGATGCAGGTGTTCAACTTTAGAGTGCAAGTGCCAACCTATGAGTTTGATGGATGCTCAGCATCCACTATAGTCCATGGAGATTTAGAGCAGGCATCAGCAGAGTCTAAAGAGTGACTCAACATCACACTAAAGCAGATGTCAAAGGCCACACATGGCCCATGCCATTTTAGACATATCCCATCTGGACTCCAGATACTGCTTTGGATGGATACAGGTCTCTTGTAGGTTCTCTATTATATTTACCAGCCCTGTGCTGACATCATGGCTAACTTAGGGCAGCTCAGTTTCCCCTATTTAGGCAATTGCCTTACACCCTATGCATGGTCAGCTGGTCACTGCTGACTTGCCAAGGTGATCAGCTCCATTACAGGCGTGTTCTGCAGCGAAGTGGGGAATTGCAGTGTGCAAGGGGGGTTTACCCTTTGCAACTCAAAGAGTTGAGGTCAATGGCTCAATGGTCAAGTGCAGAGCAGTGATGAGTGGTGTTCCTCAAGGGCCACTATTGGGACTGGTGCTGTTTAACATCTTTGTCAGTGACATGGACAGTGGGACTGAGTCACCCTCAGCAAGTTTGTCAACAACACCAAGCTGTGTGGTGAGGTCAACACGCTGGAGGGAAGGGATGTGCCATCTGGAGGGACCTGGACAGGCTGGAGAGGTGGGCCCATGCAAACCTCATGGAGTTCAACAAGGCCAAGTACAAGATCCTGCACATACGTCAAGGCAATCGCAAGCACAAACACAGGCTGGGTGAGGAGTGGATTGAGAGCAGCCCCAAGGAGAAGGACTTGGAAGTAGTAGTGGATGGAAAACTGACTATGAGCCAGCAATGTGAGCTCGCAGCCCAGAAAGCCAACCGTGTCCTGGGCTGCATCAAGAGGAGTGCGGCCAGCCTAAATTGCTCTAATTTGTCACCTGATTTAACACAGATCCTCACTTTTCATACAAAAGTTGTCTGAATGATAGACACCACCATCTCTACAGAAAGAAAAAAGCACAACGACTGAGTTCTTTTTCCTTCTTCCCCCTGAACTTAAACAACACTGAGCCATCTGCATTCATGGGTAAGCCAACCACTCCTGGAAAACAATGCCAAATCCAGCTAAGCCCTGGCGTGCTTAAAGTAATATAAAAGCAGATGAATTTCACCTAGTTTAATTTTTCTTGGGACTGTAGACACCATTTGGGAGGCTAATATGAATAAAGATGTTGAGAATGAATTGTGGGATTTATCTGATCAAATTTACACTTTTATTCTCAGAGAAACAGGCACTTCCAGAACACATTCAACTCAGACTAACGTAGATGTGTAAAACAGGTTAGACAAATCACATCTTAAAAATGACCACATTTTCCTTTAATCATAAGTGGGGAAAGGGACACTAACATCTACACAGGTGATATTAGGTGGGATGAATCCTACCCTTTGTAACGTCTCTGAAAATAAAGCCATTTTAGTTGATGAGACACACTGATGTTCCAGACCTAAGGGACAATATGCTGTATGGGACTGTCTAAAAAACACGAGGCCCTCAGGATTTACAAAATACAGAGAACTACAGCATTACTGTCTTGTGTGTTTCTGTCTAGGTATTGAAATGTGTCTTCTGAATTTCTAGTGCTTTGCTCTTCTGCATGAGGTCTTAATTTTTTTCTAATGAAAAATACTTTTTTTTTACTTTTTTTTTTTTTTTTTTTTTAAATTAGAAAGATTTCTTACTAGTTTTGGAAGGGAGGGAAGGCAGACTCCAGAGCTGCACTGGCCTGAGGACTCCTATGCAACCTGAATTCTCACTGTAGGAGGGAGTGAACCATCTGGGGCAGGTGCAGATTCTCCAAGAGACCAGTGAGGTCCATGGGCAACCATAGACATCTCCTGCCTACAAACTATGACTCTCCTGTGAGGTCCTTGATGGATGCGATAGGCATCTTTTTGGCTCTCACTCATTTTGGAACAAAGCTCTGTGGTCAAGAAAAGTGCCATCTGTGTTCTTTTATGTAGCCTTTGTTAATGTAACAGAAAATATCATCACACTACTTATAAGTCTTTCCAGGGCCTTCAGCTGATGTTACTTATGTTGCTGTCCTGTCTCTCCACCTGAAAGCATGATATGCTGGGGCTGGAAACAGTGGAAGAGTGAAAAAATGCCAAAATGTAGAATAGTTTCTTTATGATAAACAATTACGTACGGTAGGATTTTTTGGTCTGAGAGAGCATCTGATATAAAGCAGCGTGTGGCTTAGAGAGCAGAAACAGGGAACAACTCATATCTAATTTTCCTAATACTAAAACCCAGGGGAGCATCGAATAGCATTACTGTCTTGTTAGTTCAGAAAAAACAAGAAGACATATTTCTTGTAACAGTGTGAAGTGCAACTGTGAAATACTTTGTCAGAAGACAAGGGAATGTTAACACTTACATGCTTTCAAAAAATGATAGGGATGAATACTCCCATTAAGGGCTTTACTCACAGTATCATCCTGGTAGCTGCTGAAGGCCCAGAGCCACAAGTTGTCAGGATGTTCTTAGTCTTCCTCTTTATACATTTGCTGTTGGCCATTGCTGGAGACAGAACTTGTCTAAGCAGATGTTTACTCTGATCTCATACAGCTTCATGCTATTTCACATACAGTCTGCACCCCCAGCACAGATGAGGTTTATTCACTCTGAAGGATCTCTCTTGAAGCAATTGTGTCCACCAAGTGCTTAACCCTGACCTGCAGCAGTAGCTGGGTAAGCTCATTCACAACTACTGCATCTGATCCCACATAAGAAGGCTACATCGAGGAGACCATATCAAAGTCTTCAGTGATGCAAAACCCCAGAAGGCTTCAGGAAACCTGATACTTTGTCTTGTCTGGGTGAGACATTTATTAACACATTACTCATATGTGTTATTAGCTTTAAGTGTACAGGGCATGTAGGAGGAGAATTTGTGAGATTTCACCAAGCATTTGAGGATGAACATATCTGAAGAACACAGTCCTGATTCTCCTGCATCTTTTATATCCTTGTTAGGAAGAGGAGGAAACACATCTGTTCTCCTGGTACTACTATCTACTGGGCACTACAGAGGGGTTGGGAGTCCAAATGTCTGCAATGTGCAGAAGATGATCCCTAGTTGGAGGCTCTCCAAAGTGGAGTTTATCAGGATCACCCATTCAGAAGCTCTGTCCATCTTTGTCTTTCGACTCTTCCACATAAAGAAGTCAGTGTCACCTAGTGTTGCTCTCCCGCAGCTCAAATGAGCTGGACCTTCATGGTCATTGAAAGGGACAGGAATGATTTTGTCTCTGCTTAAGAATAGCTGTATTGGGGTTGCCCACTTGGCCATGACTGAACTTGGGAGAGCCCAATTTTGTTTTGCTGGGGGAGGCTGTAACTAATTGCAGACCTATGATCTAGATCAGGTGTGGAGATGGACAGCTTCATGGCTCTTGTGGCAACCTCGTTGCTCTCCTCCTCCGTGACCTCCTGTGCCTGGCACCAAGTCTCATCCTGAACCACATGTCTCCGTGTCTCCAACCAGATACAGTGGATCCTTATGGTTGTGTCATGAGAGAGGTCAGAGCACTGCAGGGCAGACAGGACTATGATGCATGGCACTGTGGGCATAAGAAATCTTCTAGATATCCCCTGCTCAGCTGCTGTCTGGCACCATGCTACTTCCACTACCACAAGAGCTTTAAATCTGATGCATTGCCCTTATGGGGCCTTGACAAATTCAGCACTCAAGGTGAAATCGCAGATGAAGTCAGCACTCAGCTGCTTTATCAGACGGGATTGTGCTGCTCATGCTGTGGAACCTGGCAGCTCTTGAATGCAGAGAAACAAGATCAGGACCTCAGTCTTGCTGAGCTGATTTGCTTTTCAGCATAAAAAACGGCCCAGAAAAAAATTCAGATGTTTCTGGCTTGTGATTCCTTCCTTTCTTCCTTCCAGCCTCTTCTCTTGACAAACTGTTTAGTTGCTTCCCACGTACAAGGAAAGCCTGGGGAGCAGAAATCGTTCTGACCAGGGAGCTAACTGAAGCGTTGCAGGTCTGGGGAACAAAACTTTATGGTCCAGCAGGTCAGCTAACAGCATCTCTCGTAGAGAAACAATCTGTTTAGTTCTGACAGAAATGGAGTTGAGAGCACATTCTGCCTGCCAGAGTACACAGATCAGTCCTCCCCTGATAAATTCTGAGCCCATCAGCAAGGTGGACTGAAGTTTAACACCAGGATAGCAGCCTCAGAGGTGTTACCCACGTGCCCTGCAAGTGCTCATAGTTGGGTGCAGACAAGGTACCCAACAGACAGGAGGAAGAACCCAAGCCCTTTGGATTATCTGCTGTGATTACATCCCCAGACCGACACACTCACTCTCCACAACCCATAACTAAATAGCTGGTGAAAATGAGGATAGCCGAGATATTTCAGAGCAAGGACATTATGATGCAGGAAGAAAATGAAGGTACCATAAGGTAGGCAAGAGACATTTGGCAAGTGAGGCTTATGGACAGAAAGCTGGGTTGACTCTGGAGGAGGAGTGTGTGAGGCCAGTGACACAAAACTGTAAGAAATCAGACTTCATTAACCAGAATCATCATCCCTGAACAGATCCTGATTGCTACTCTGTTATAGGTCATGTTTGCCTAGTAATTCAGGAACAAATAAGAACCTATGGGATACTTTTTCTCATTATATTTTTTTTATCTAGGGACAGTTTAGCACTGGTGTCCATCCCTGGCAAAATAACCACCTCACGTTCCTCCTTTCTTGATATGTGAGACAATTCTCATGTGGTGGTCTCAAAATATATGCTAGAAGGTGCTCTAGGTGCATTTGGTATAGCTCACCCATAGTGTTGGGTGTTCTCACTGACTCTGGCAGACTAGCTCTGCCAGTTAGGTTGGGACTGGGGGTTTCTAATTCAGGGTCTCAGTGTGTGACAACCCATCCTGCTGCAGCACTAGCCAAGCCAACTGTGTCTGGCCACAAGACCAGAGAAAAGCTGGGGCAGAGAAAAGGCCTGGCTGAGGCCAGAAAGGAACAGTGGGAAGGCCCATCATATGAGCTCTGTCCTCAACAAATGAGACATGGCAACCTTGCAAATGTGCATGGCAGCCTGCTGAAAGGGACATCAACTGACATAAAACAAAATTTGAAAGATTTCGTCCCACTGCTACCAGAAAAGGTTCCCAGCTCAGGCTCCCTGGACTCAGCATCCCCACAGGCAGGGATGGTCAGCTGAGTAATGTTACAGGAGACAACCACAGTTGAGGCAGAGCACTAGCTGGGGATGTAATGAAAAAAGGTGTCGCAAAGAGGAGACAGGCTGTGACAGTGAGGCTCTGGGAGAAGGGCAGATACCACAGTGGAGAAGGGCAGATACCACAGAAGAATGATTTAAAGCACTTTTGGGAGGTAATTAACACAGCTTCGGACACAAAGTGATCTACAGGTGACTGTGCTTGTAAGCTAACTGTCCTGGTTATCTAACAAAAGTTAGATAACAGTAGCCATGCCTTTCTGATTGAAAAGTGGATAGTGTAACCTTCCTCCTCTCAAAAAAATGACCATGGCTGTTGGGACAAGCTGTTTAGTTACTGCTGTAATGCTGCCGCTTCTGTCCCTGGACTATGGTCCTTCTCCCGTTCAACTGGAAAGATCCAAAGTTCAGGCCTGTCAAGCCCTGGCTAAGCAATATTAACACAGCATCTGCCAGGCTGTTTTGAATAGCCGCTAATATCTATTCTCCTTTAAGCTAAGAGAAAAGCCTTTTCAAGTGTTGCATACATTACCCGGAACAGTGGGGAAGGATGTTAATAATTCATTCATGCTCTCAGACTCTGGAGTGTGCTAGATCTTTCAACTTATAACAATAGACATCACCCTGCAGGCTGTCATGTCCTGCTTTTAACAAAGGAAAAGAAAAGAGAGGGAATGAAAAGGAGGAAGATTTCCCCAGTGGAAAATCTGAAACTTGATGAAGAATTAAAGCCTGTTAAATATCTACTTGAGCCAGCCATTGAGCAATAAAACCTATTTGCAACCGGTTGTTAGAAGAAAGAGCTGCGTGTGTAGGAAAAAGCATTTGTTGAGAAGATGCTGGCATTGCTTTCTATCAGTTGTAGAATATATCACTCCCCTAGGGCTCCTGTTCAGTGAATTTTTCTTGTTCAGGCCAGAGCAGAGATAGAAGAGGAAGGAGTTACCCTGAGAAAACGTATGTCTAGAATTGTTTTCATGTGACTGGCCCATCTATTGAGTATCTGAATAGCCTTCAGCTATAGCCTACCTCCATAGAATATTCCCAGTGGATGTGATAGAGTCCTATACAACTATTCCCAGTTCCCAGAAATAAAGGGAACCAGAAGTGACAAGTGTTAGGAGGACTGGTTTAGGGCAAATCAGGCAGGAAAGCAGCCACTGCTGAAGGCACAGCCAGGATCTTTGCATTTGTGGCCACCCCCAGCAGAAATCATTGTGACCATCACACAGAGGCAGGGATAGAAGCCACCCACTTCTTTGGGACTCATCGTAGGTGTGTATTGCTGCCTTTCCCTCCTCCTTCTGCTTCCATGAGTGGAACAACGTGGCCTATCCTTGCTCCATCACTCCCAAGGTGGTAAAATCCTACTGTCATGCTGAGAAACCCCATACCAGTCCAAAAGTCAAGGAGTGCCCTTGTCTTATTGGAAAGATATTTTTAAAGAGAAAGATTGAGGTCCTTTATGTCGTGGGTACTAAACTACACCCAAAAAGAACAAGAAGGTCTCTCCAGCAAAGACTGGACCATGTCAATGAGCAAGAGAGTGAGACAGAACTGAAATGTTTCCTACCTGGATAGGCATGAGATAAAGAACTAGAATGTAATCCTTCTGAGATCCAACCAACCTCCTTATTTCTGTAGCCATGTCAACAGTTTTGAGCCATTTAACAAATTCCTCATGAGACTCTCCTCATTATCATTCAGAATTATCCCAAATTGGTTGACAAATGGAGAAGAGGACTTAAGTCCTATCACCACTTCTAATGTCTTGATGAAAACTCTGGTTTTCATTGCACGTGCCAGCCCATTGAATACAGTGTTTTACTTCCTGGAGTTCACTTGCTGCTATTTCCCAAGGAAGACTCCCCATGGGCATTTTTCTGTACTTGAGAGAAGAAAAGCAATGCTTTAATTCTTCTCTTGTACAAGTCTGCACATCAACTACAAAACAGTTTTCCTTCAGGAGAACAGGTTACCTCAAAGTAGAATTGCAATTTGAGCACTGCTGCACATGAAAATAAATTGGAGATTTCAAGCTTGCTTTACTCTGTTGTACTCCAAGTTCAATACAGGCAGACTCTGCTGGAAAGATTTTTACATCTGTGGGCAAAGATGCTGAGCTCCTCTGAACAGAGGAGTGGGAACACTGATACCCTGGAGAGAAAGCCAGGGTGAAAGCACTTCACAAGGCAGGGAGTGAGCATGGCAAGTCGCGCTATGTAAATAGCTTAGGGAAGCAGAGAGAAATGTCCAACAAAATTTTGCTGATGCATTTCTTGTTTATAGACATGAGTAGAAGATCTATCTGGGCAGCTTGCACCTCACATGGTTGTAATCTGAGTTCTCTCTGTGGTTGGGATTGAGTTCAATTTTTGCTATTCCCACCATTCTAAATGCTCTTTTAAGTTTCCTGCTCAGACTGACACCCCTTTTAAGAGAGGTGGGTGCTGAAGCTGTTTTTCACCCAGCGTTTCATATCCATGGGAAATGAAGAGACCTCAGAAGGTAAGGGTAAAGGGTGACAGTGTGAAGTAACCTGCCCAAGATCACCCAGGAAAGAGGAAAGTAGGGCCAAGCTCACATCCATATCTCTCTATGTGCACTAAAGCTGTGGAAGGATGACCACAGGAATAGTGCCCCCTGTCCCTATCCCAATTTTCCCTAGTTTTCATGCCTTTGTGCAGTGATGACATACAAGGCATACTGCGACATACGAGAGACCCTGGAGTTGGGAATTCAGATAAAGGGTCGTGATATAGGAGTTTCTGGTCTGTGACCATAAGGAGAAGATAGCAGCTAAAACATGTCCTGTCTTTGTCCTCTCCCCATCTGTTAAACACTTCCAAAAATGTCTTTCACAACCTGGCAACCTGTAGACAATTCCAAGTTCAAAATCATATGAACCCTCTAAGGACACAAGGCCTCTCAATGGGCATTGTTCTGCTGACTTCCATGGAAAAAGACTGATTTACACTATTTATGTTCCTGTGGTACAATCATTTTTTGTTCATGCTACAAACAAAAGCTCCACCAGAACAACACTACCAGCTGGGTTTATCTTGCAGTGAAGGCAGTCCCTCAGCTGGCAGTTGCTATTGAAATTTTTCCAAGAGACACTGCTCACAGGGCTGGTTTACAGCCAGCGGTGAACTGTGTTAGGAGTCCTACTATTCACCAGAGCAGTTAATGTTTTGCTCAGTCTTCTCTATGAGGTGAAGAAAGAGGATTTTTACATGGACGGGCTTGCACAGCATACAAATAAGGTCTAATTTAAGAACATTGGGAGGTCTAAGTTAAGACTTGTGCCACAGTGGACTTTGAAACACTTTGAAAGGTATGAAGCTAATGATTCCTCCAGTTTCTTCATCCCCATGTGTATGAGATCACCTTGTGTCCAGAGATGAATCAAGGAAGCAATGGGGGATCCCTAAAGCTAAGTACACGGTACATAGCAGAGCATTCAGGCCACATGACAGGACATGGAGCAGTGGCAGAAGAAGAAGCTGAGCTTCCTTCTTGGTGCAATGCCTTTGTACCTAGCAGCTCCCTGGCACACCATACGAGGTGTCTGGTGGAGTGACAAAGCAAAGAGAGAAGCTGTAGACAGGAGGGGACCAGGGCTCAGGAGAGCGTAGATGAGGTGCCATCAACTTGGAGAAGCCCTCTAAGATGCCAGGCTTGGTCTTTCAGAGCTAAAACCATCCCAGGAAGGGTATATCAGTTGTGCTGGGACCTCAGTGGGACAGAGCCATTACGTGTTGAACACAGACTTCCCAGGAAGCTTTATATCAATACTTGGGTTTTGTCTGTTTGACCCCTTGTTGTCCAGCCCCCCAAGCCCCCTAAAATCTCTTTCATGGGGCAGAGGTATTCTGTGGTAGAGGCAATCCCTGGGCCATTCTTATCCCAATGAGGTGTCACTTTGTCTTTTGGGGACATGCTAGGGACCAAGTGATGGAGACAGCCTGAGGAGCTGGCCTGCCCTTTCACTCTCCTGTGGAGGGAGGCACACTTTGGGCTTTTCACAGCTCATCATCACTCCCCAGCATGGACATGGAGATCTCAAAGAAGGAGATAGATAGTCACTGCCATGCTTTCCCTTGGTCCCTCCATTCATCCATCTCCTCCCAGTCACTCTTGGTGTCTCCTCTGCAGAGGTGCCAGTATGATGTGACAAGATTGCCAGTAGTCTTGGTACAAGAGTCGTGCTTTCTTTTTTCCTTCCCTCTGCAGGGACACACAGCCAAGAAAGTGTCAACTGCATAACTCTGCCCCAGCAGAGCCCTGCAAATTCCCCCAGCCAAAGCAGCTGAATAGGAAATGTGATGGAGTTGGAAACTTGTCCTTGTCAGCTGGGATCTCCATCCAACAACTCATAAAAAACCCAACGTAAAAGCAGCCGGAACCATTATAGCTTAGTCCTATCTGAGAAATGGCATTCAATTCCCCGACTGTTTATTTAACTCTACACAACAGTTGTGTAATGTCTTGCTGCTCTGTCCTGATCTAATTCCACAGAGCGGCTTTTTGGCTAAGGAGATTCATGGATCAAACTGCCAGATCTTGGTGTTTTGCAGAGCTCTGCCATGCAAGTGATTATTTTAAAAAAGAAAGTCTTCTAACCCATGGCTTTGGAGACCTGGGAAAAAAAAAAAAAAAAAAGGCAGGTTTATTTTTATTTTCATTTTAGATACATTTGTGATGAAACACTTTCATTGAGCCTAAACATGCAGGAGCAAGCAGGAAAACCTAGGCCCCCAGATGTAGTGGGCTTTTTACCAGTCATCATTGTAAAGGTCATTTTGGGACTACTGAATCCTTGGACTGGGCTGTTCTTTTTCCGTGATTGCACCTGTATGACTTGATCTCCTATTGAAGTCACTCAGCTGAAACCAAGGAGGACGGCACAGCTGAGAACAAGATTTGGTCTCACGGTCCCCAAACAGGATCTTCAGAACTAGCGCTTCAAAACCTGCTCGCTTTCCAAAGCTGAAATCATGTAGAAGGGAGCTGTCTTGAATAAAATAAATTCCCCACATGTTCAGTAAACAAAAGGGAGAAGTTTGATTCTTTACAAAGGGTGAAGAGTACTGTATGTACTGCAATATTTTGTGTGCGTGTGTTTATCCTCATTTTCCAGTCTCGTCAGAAAGTAAGTAAGGAAAATTTAGACCTAGGAAATCTCTTACATTGAGTTACAAGTACATCAATACAGAAGTATTTGCTTGTTACCTGGAAAGTTTGTAGTGACTTTGTTCTGCTGTACTCCAATATCCTTTTGCTTATATTGTTTTTTTGTGTAGTAAGATGTTAATTTTTAGCAAATAAACACAAGAAGCACAGATGCAGGCTTGATAAAAGCAACTTACGTAGCCGCTGAGAATGACATTTGAATGTAATAACAATTAATGTGATGAAGAAATGCAGAAAGTGAATATGTAGCATAGATTAAATAAAGTCTAAGAGGTGTACATGAGGTTAGGTTTGGCATTTTCTGTGGCATAATGGTTTTGGACATCATGTTATTTTCTTACTGCCAAGCAGTGCTAAGACAAGTATGCCAAATGATCACCATCAAAATGCTAACCCTACATCTTGATTTGTACTTAGATAAGCATGTAGCTTTGTGCAATAATTTTCACACTCAGAAAAGAACAAATGAAACATTCGGTTTTCATTTAATTGTGTTGCAAACAAAATCATAGACAAATCTCAAGGAACAAGGTTGAGGTTCAGTGGTCCTCCAAACTGTTACCCCAAGAGAGGAACTCTATTTAAGCATTTCCTGAAAATTTGAATTTAAGGTGTTTTTAAAAAACACCTCCAGTGGTGGAGAGCCCAAGACTCCTTGGGCAGGTGATTTCTTTGCTTCATCAGTCTCCTGATGGAAATTACTACCCATTCCCCCAGCGTTACATGCAGGGAGTGAGCCACAACACAGCGCTGTCTGGCCAACTCGGAGGCTGCCAGTGCTGGCTTCAAACCCACCCGTCTTGTGGCTGCTCTCACGGAGTGCGATCAAGGAACAGCCTTCCACCCACAGCCCTTTTCCCCACTGCACACATGGAGCAACAAATGGTATCTAAATATATGACAAGCGATGGATACAACAAGCAGATGGTGGGAGAACAAGGGCCCAGATCCATTAGCAGAAATCTGGATCAACTCGTGGATGATTCACCAACGTAAATCAGGGGTAAATACATAACAGGCACTCCACGCCAGCCATTCCCCCAGGAGCTGAAAGTCTTGAGCGACAAATCCAGGGCTCTCGCATTCTTACATGTGTCTTTTTGCTGTTGTACACAGGAGGGCAGCAAACATTTACTCAGCGTTTGGCACCGCATCTCTTCCCAACCTCTGCCATAAATAGATGCTGTTGGGATAGCATAAACTGTCCGTCATCACGAGCGGGTGCCTAAATAGCCCCATAAAAAACCCCAAAGTGACTGTAATTAGACGGAGTGCACATTTCACTGTTATAACTAAGACAAAGGTTATCTTGGATTTTTGCCTGCTGTTGGACTAAATTTGCCCCCCACCAAATTATCTCTGGATATTCCTTTCTTCTCTCTAGTTCAGTTTTATCGGGTGTTTGCTATCACTTGTGTAAGTTTTTGCAGTGGTTTTCATTCTCCAGGGAAATGACACTTTTATTCTTCCCATCAAAGTGCTGACACAAGCATTTCAGATATGTCTGCTCCTCTTATTTCCTGATGGACAATATACTGGGAAAGGGGGAAGAGGGGAGTGTGTTAGGAATATTCTCTAATTCCAGCTAATGAAGCTTGTCAATGAATATGAAAATCATTATCTAGCTTTTGAAAATAAAGGTCTGCAAGAGAGTGTTTCTCAGCTATGATTCTAATTTTTTAAGTGAGTATAACTAAAGCAATTGTCTTTAGACTGTGAAAATACCCGCTCCCTCCTTCCTGCTCTCAGCTCTGGTCCATTCATTGCTTTGACTTTGGCTTCTTGGCAACTTTGTCCATTATCCAGCACAAGCAATTCTGCACATTTATGCTGATGCCGATTCATACTGAAGCCTTTTGGGTGGAGCAGAGTATTTTGCCTATGAATTTGCTCTGGCTGATCCTAATTAAAATATTGCCATGTGATTGGATTCTCTTCAGCTGCCTAAAAGGGTGTCTAAGGTGAGATAAGCTACGCTCCACAGTCTCAGTGACTACAAGGGGAGCCGATGGTGGTTACCCACTCTCAAACATCCCATTTCAGACATCTAAAATTAGGTAGGATGAATTCTGACACAAAGGCCCATGTCTTTCCATGTAACTTCATGTACCAGACTGAGGGTGCATGTCTGGGGTACAAAGCACCTCTACAGACCAAGGAGAGAGTACCCAAGCTCTTGAGTAGTTTGCACTGCCCTCTGAAAATATCTGTTTTCTTCAGCAGTAGAGAGGGTTCTTCAGAAATCACAGCCTCAGGTAGGTGCTTAAAATTAGATGGGGTGATCTGTGCCCCAAAGCCAAATTTTATATGATTTTTGAGCACTGAACTTAATGGCTTGAAAAAAACCCAGAGCTGATGCATCTGCCCACAATCATGTCAGTAAATGCATGATAGGAATTGAACACAGATCTGTGTTGTGGTCTAATCCACTAAGAATAATCATTCACTCCGTGAGATTCAAGAACCTCACACACACAGAGCAAGCCCATAACAAACAACACACGTCAAAAATCTTTGTGGGAAAATGACTGAAAGTGTATGAAATAGTAACACTGCCCACTGCTGTAATCTTTAATGCGATAATGTCATTGGGGACAGGGATTACAAGGGGTGCTCTGTGGAATGAGGCTGTCTTCTATCACAGGAGTCCACTAAGACAAAACCTACCATAAGAAAAATCCTAACCAAGCAAAACCCAGACATCATCCAACTGTGATTTCATGGCAACAAATATGATTCTGGATTTTGCTTATCTGAAAGTTTTATCCTGTCTTTTGTCACAGAATTACAGACCAAACGATGAATTCTGATTTGGGGAGTTCACCTCCTGAAACAGAAATGCGGAGTCTGGGCATGCCAAAATACATGAACAGTCTCAATATGCTAAAATAAAATCCCTGGCATGGTTTACTCTAGCTGTTGTATTGGGAATATAATGTTAATTGCTGGACTAGGCTTTGGGCAGCTAATGAGTAAAGAATCCTCAACGGACCGGGGTCTTAATTACCTGATTTCCTTTAACCTGATTTCCTCTAACCCACCAGGTCAGTGGGACTAATCCCAGAACAAGGCACTATGCTATGTGAGATTTTCAAACAGATCCAAAGATTTCCAAAGATGAAAAAGGAAGTGGGAAAAGATTTTAATCTCAGTGGAAATCACGCACTATGCTTAATATAATGACCCAGAAATAATCCTTTCCTAACACTTACCAGCCTGAAAACCCAAAGACATGTCAGATCTTGCCCCCCACCCCAATACTCTAGTGCTCAGACTTCTACTCCTGCCCCCAGTCAAGCTAAGGGAGCACTGGAGGAGACATCTTACATGACTTTAGAGGCTTTCAGTGTAAGTGCAACTCACCTCCCCTTCCCAAAACTTCTCTCTGTGATGTGCAGCAAGTCCTACAACTTCCTGTTTCTCTTAGCTGGAAATAAAAATAGTTATAAAGTAAGAACTTTCCATCAACACACAGAGGGAAGGCATGTGTCTGAATCAGTAGACACACAGTAAGTCAGGCTTGGTAAGACCAGCACTTAGGTTCACTTCATGAGTTCCATAGCTTTATCACTTTATTCTACCTGATGCTTGCCATTCTTTACACCTTAGGTGCCACCAGTCCTAGAAAGTGAAGTTTGCCCTGGATGCAACTTCTTTGAAGTGATTTGCATAACTCAGCTCGTTTTTTCCCATGAGAGTGTAGGCCTCGTTTTGGCTACACCCTGCACCAGGTTTATCCAGGCAAGTATTTGGTCTTGCTCTTCACTTATCCTTTAAGGACTAGCATTGGGTGCCATTCAGTGGTGAAAATCAGGTTAGAATGAGGTCTCTCACCCAGTGGACAAAGTCTCTCTTCTGACCCTGTGTTATTACCACAGCAGGATGGTCAAAGGAATTTCCACCTGTTGCTCAATATCAGAACCTGCAACTACATAGAGATGGCTCCAATTCAATGAAATATTCATCTAAAATACACCTGTTTCTGAGTTAAGGGTCTTTTATACTTCTTTTCATTTGTTTGGGCTTTAGCTTTTATACTGTGTTCCTCATTTGGTGTCTTCAGCTCTTGTTACAGTAAGAAATAAAAGAAAAAGGAAAATAAATGAAAGAGAATCAATGGATTATCCATGAAAACTTTGAAGTAAAAATGAGTTGGAAATACTCACCAATTTGTAGGCTAAGTTTCAGACTCATCTCACTTTCTTTAGTGGTCTAAGAGGTTTTTAGTCTAGATTACCTCTATCTTTAGTAGACATAGACACAGCAAAAACACAGACCTCTCCAGAGACTGCTATCTAAGATGATTTATCATTAATTGAATGGTCTCACTGGGCCATAAACTGAGCATGTCTTGTGCTTGAAGTGACACATATGCCTAAATGACTGATTAGAAACTACAATTATTAACAGTAGAAGTTGATATTACTTGGATTATGATGTCATGCAAAAGTTTTTTATGCTATGGAATCTGACTCAAGCTTCACTGTAGGAATCTGTCCCCACGCATTTACAGTAGAAACAAGGTCTTTTCCAAAACTGTTCTTAAAATTTCCAGTAATGGAGAATCTGTCACACATGTGGGTGACTTAATGCCATGCCTACCACAATTTTGTAGTAAGCTCTTCTGAATAGAGTATGTCAGTACCTTCATCTTTTAGCAGAATTTCTTATGTTCTTAACTGATGTAGGTAATTACTTCCTATTTTTAAAGCCCAGAATGAACATTTTGATCACCTTGTATGATCTCCTGACAATACCTGTCCACAGAATTACACCTCTCTATTCCTGAATTTAACACTCAAACATAATGCGTGCATTTCATGAGGACAACCAACCTTGAATAAGGTTGAAGAAGTGAAATCCAATCAAGCTCCTGATTTATGTGCTGATTGCTTTTTTTTTTACAAATACTGAAAATTTGAAGAAAAGTGAATTTAAAATTGAGAAGTGCAGTCTTTTTTCCCCAGAATAATGTAAACAAGATTGTTCAACTCTGTTGCTCTCAGCTACTGATCTGCTGCTCTGACCTTGTAATCAGAGAAGACTGAGAGCCTTGCATTTGTCTTTGAAGACTGCTAATAATTAAATCCTATTGTTTCATTGAAACAGAACATGACTCTCACAATTTGTAACCAGAAGCAGTGTAGCTGCAAAGAACAATGTTGGATAAACATGCCCTTCAAAGATCAAAGGATGTAGGGCTTTCTCAATTAAAAAAAAAAAAAAATCAGCATAGCTAAACTGCTGTTTCTCAGCAACTTAGTGTGGGTACAGATCTGAGGCTGCCTAGATTGCTTTGCTTTCATTTCACAGTCTCAAGGGCATCCTTATTCCCCAGAAGTGCATGAGGAAGCTGGCACACCCAGATGTGAGTTGTGAGTCTGCAGGCAGAGGGAAAGAGTACCCCCTCTCGTCACTAATTAAACGTTCAAAGGATTCATGCTCTCTTCAAGCAGCTCATATTTGTGACATTAAATAAAAATTGGCCTCAAAGAGAAAACACACACAATATGTACAACAAGGCAATGGGCAAGCAGATAGCAGGAGGATTTGGCTTTGTAGTGACACTGTTTTCTTTCATTTCTTCTTTGTGAGAGCCTTTCCCTTCTGCATGACTTTCCACCAGAGAGTTTGTCTTCCTCACCACAATCATAAACTCACCTCTGATGCCACTTTGGCCATCCAAGAGGAGATAGGAGAAGCCAGAGCTGCTTAAGGAGTTCATCCCTTCCCATAAACGGCCATGTGATTCATGGCCAGCAAAGCTTTCTCAAATTAATCACTATGATGTGACTCTCACTAGCTGTTTCCTGGTGGCCCAGAAAGGGGGAAAATTTGCAGCAAATGAGTCACATCTAAACCTTGGTGTGTCTGTTCAGTATTTCATAACTTTTCCTCTTTCTATTGAACAATTTCCTTGGATATGAAGACTCCCTTGCTGAAATGTCTCTACTGGTGCAAGGATGGGTCACTGCTGAGAAGGGCAGATTGCATTCTCCATGGCCTGACCATTCTGATGGAAGCTGTAGGGTACAATCCATCCATATATTCATCTCATAAACTTCTCAAGTGTCTTTTGTCCCAGCGCATGTATGTATGGACATGCTCCCAGCACATATAGGTCATTGGCTGAGGGGTTGAGACAACCCCTCCAGTAGCAGTGCAGACCCAGGACCTTTCTCTTGTCCATAGAGTGGTCCTAGTAGATCACCTAGCTATGGCATGTGGGTCCCAAGGCAAAAGAGATGCAGGGAGAGCCTTGTTGAAGGTCAGGATGAGGTAGGAGCAGTTTGTATAATACAGAGATCAAACTGGGCAGACCACAGACTATCAGTGAGGGCCTCATCCACTCAGTCTGATGCCAGCACATTCTGAAAGAGAATGAGTATTTGGAGGGCACTTAGCACCGCTTTCTCCCATCCATCTGAACAGCAGTCAAATAGGTTCAGCCCTTTTGGAGGGGGCTCAGCATGGTGTAGGGTGAAATCTGCTCTCATGGGGTTTTCATGCAATAGTCTATGTGTTGGTGTATTTTCTGGTGTCAGTTTACAGACTCAGCTGCCACAGGTATCAGTCATGGCCCTTCACACTGCTTTGCTGGGATAAGTCTTCCTTGCAGCCTTCTCCCAGCATTACGTTGAATTTCTGAAGCAGACAGAGAGGGAAGAGATAAGAAGAGACTCATTAAGGCCCACCCAGACCACCTTATTCACCACTGTACTGTTCTTCTCTGAACACCCTGAATAGTCCTGGTCTTGACTGGGTAATAAGGTTAATGACATGTCTTAATGCAAAAGTGAATTTGACCTGTTTTCATTTTAGAGAAGGAAGAATTGAGAAAGACATAAAACCGAATGAACAAAATTATTCTGAAATCTTGCAGCAGAGCTGTATCATGCATAGCTGTGTTTTTTCTGCTGTAGATCATGGTACCTCAGCTTGGGAGGGAATAAATGAGTTTCAGTTCTAATTTTTTCAATTCAGGAATCAGAGTTTATTAATGGGTTATTGCAATACAAATGCATCATAGGGAAAAAATGACTGATTTTTCCAGTGATAGGAAAAAAGGAAGTCTTTGTAACTGAGCCACTCTCTTTATCCTTGTCATTAAGTTACAGGGTGGTTCTTCAGCTAGCATTAAACTATGGTGCTTCACTCTTCATGGCATTGGGTTTGCAATGGACGTGCAACCGAATCTACTGAGGGTTACATCTGCGAGCGAGCTATGTCTTCAAATGCTCCCTTTCCCTTGCAGATGGGGAGCAAACGTCTGCTGGAGAGTGGGGATTGTCTCTTTCATGAAGTTAGATACGACCATAATGCTTTCATCTGAAGTAGGGGAGGATAAAAGTGTTTTATTCTGAGAATGAGGATAATATTTGTTCCTCTTACCTCTTGTTCTTCTGGACTCCAGTGCTGTAATTACATGTGCCAGGACTTAGATTTATGAATACAGTGAGAGGAATGTAAAGCATGTACTCTTGAACCTATGTACAAGAGAGATACCTAACTCAGGAACTTGCTAAAGAATTACAGATATTTGTTGTTTGTTTGCTACACTCTTTGATAAAGCAGAGATAGTCCACTCTGCTTCCTGTTTATATTCCATTTTTATTTCCCAGTTCTTAGACATTATCATTCCACTTTGGAGAACATTTTATGGTTTCCTTGAAAGAGATCTCTCTCTTCACCTTCCTGTCTACTAAAGACAAAATCTTATTTTAATGAGTTAAATTCTAATATCACTTAAACTGAGGAGAGAATCTAGCCCATAAAGTTTGACAAATGATCATAATTTTAAAAAATAAAAAGTACACATTGTGTCTAAACACAATTGACCTCATTCTCCTCAGCTGCCCTGATGTTCAGCTGCTTGGAAAGTTTCCTCCAAGGAAAACCTTTATTAAATGATTTGTGCTTCTTTTACATTTTGTTCCAAATTATCTCACTCCCTCATTTTATTTCTTCTTCAGGCTGGCTGCTTGCTACAGCTAATTTGGTTGTCCTTGCTGGGACTACCATAAATACTCTTTCCCAGTAGTACTTTGTAAGCTGAATTAGTCAAGTGATCTTGGCTATAACATTCAAGAAAACAGTCGATAAGATTAAAAACTGGGAGAACTTTATGGTTGGAGACACCTTTTTAAAGTCACCCATAAAGGTGCATGAGCAAAAAGTGCTGACAAAGCCAAAACATTTGATAGATGCTAAAATTGTGACCTTCAGCATTGTATTAGGAGGGATAATTGTTCACTCACTTTTCTCCCTACAACAACTGCATTAAAGCACGACACTCTCTTTGGAACTCTTAACAAGGACCCTTCCATACAAATAGATGAAATATCAGATTCAAAACAAGGAGATAAAGCCTGACCTACAAATTGAAAGACAGACTTCTCTGACTGTGAAGTAGAGAGGGTGACACCCCACCTGGGGTAAGCAGTAACAGAGACACCCAAAGCAATGTATAAGTTGTTTCTTCATCTCTGTCTTTGTTCTTCAGGCTTTTATGTCCCCTGGCAGTACCTAGAGCTTTAACCTGTTCATGGCTGTGGCTCCTAGATGGGAGTCATATTTGGATGACTACTGTTGGCTTCAGGGTGGCACAAATTTGCCACACCCCCCACCCCAAATTAGCAGTGATTGCTATGACAAATGGCCCTGCATTGTTCCAGGCAGACTGGGCCTATAGTTGCCCTTACAATGTTCTCATGTCTTTCTCTCATGAGGTTGATGCTTCTGCTTTTTTTGTGAAGCTGGATGAACACTTCATTCACTGAAACCTAATTCTGGGGTAGTGGAAGGTGACAATAGGACTAGAATTATTTGTGAGTGGGTGGAATTGATGAAGAGGTTTTTGTCAAAAATTCCCTTTTTTTTTTTTTTTTTTTTCCAGCCAAACACCAGTTGGAACATTTAATTTCAGCATTTTCAAAAGCAAATGTTCTTCCTTTTCAGCTGTAAAATAATTGTTTTCAAGTCTGAAATGGCCAATATTTCATTTAAAAGCATTAAGAAAATAATTAAAAATGTCCTATCAGCCACACAAAATGTTTTGACTTGAAATATCTCTCTTTAATTAATTAAAAAAAAATTACTTTCCCCTCCCTAGTTTAACCAATGTTCCTCTCCTCTCTTCATGTCCCCCAAAAGAGTTTGCAAAATCAATTATTCTCACAGTTGGCTCAAATCTTCTGAGACATAGTGGACAGAGCCACTTTCATGTCAAGGTTGACTTTAAATAAAGAAGTTTTCTAATACTAAATTGAAAAGGCTCAGACTTTATTCTGATGAAAAAGGTGAACTCTTTTAATTTTATATCTAAATTACAATGAGAAAAGTATTAAAATATCGCTATTTCTTGTAGACTCAAAAGACCATATTTGTTTAACTCTCCTGTACCACACACAGGATAGATAGGTCTTTTTCTTTACAAGGGCTTTCTTACTCTTAAAAGGTTAGTCTATTCATGTTACAATAAACCTGGAAAATTCTAGGGTGCAAAAATGCATGGCACATCATAAACATGATCTGAGACATTTTGGGTACAAGCAACAATTCCACTTTTCCTGTAACAGATGACACTGCTTGAGGTTAGAACAAGAAGTACCTGTTGCCTGTGCTATAACATCTTCTGCAAATAGATTCTTATTTGCGGCACTGATATAAAGGCTGTGTTTTATGGAGCTTACCCAACTAGCTTTTCTATGTCAAGTTATCACAGACACATTTTTTTCCAATTCATTTTGAGACCAACTGCTGTTAGGAGCCTGTAACAAGGGATGTAACTTGCTCCTTTCACTTCCATTCAGACAGTTTGAATAAACCCACATTTCAGCCTTTTATGGTTCCTCTTTCCATTATACTTATTTTATTTTATTTTTCTCCATGGGGATTGAGCCACTTTATTCAGGTCATTTTCTGCAATATCACGTTAACCCATTAAAATGTCAGATGATTTATTGTCCATTCAGTCCAGTCGCCTGTCCTTTTCCCCTAAAAAGCACAGTCATTTCTGTAAGCTCTCTGTTCCCCTGCATGTTCAAAAGGCCTCATGGATCTCCTCACCTTCTCATTAAATCTCGCTGAAGAACAGTTGCCTTGGAAACCAGGGAGCTGATCCAGAAAAGGGGCTGAGCATCTTCACCTTGCCTTGACTTTGGTGGGAGGTGAAGACATTCAGCACTTCTGAAAGGACAGTTAGCACATGGCCAGCAGAGAAACCATTAGGCACTAACTACTGTTTTTCTTTAGTTTCAGGATGATGGGAAATGATGCTGGTCCCTACACGCCTTCCTATCCTCCGCATGAAGAACAGAAGATGGAAAGAGGTTGAAACAGCTGATGTTTTTCTGTCGTCTGTGAACTCATTTGTAATTGCAGAGATTTTGGAAATGTGAATGCATTCTAAATATTATTCAAAAGAACAAACCTTTTCTGAAAGTCTAAGAGGACCCAATTTTCTTTCCAGGTTATTTATAAAATCAGTGTATTTGTAAGGGAGCTACCAGGATTTCTACAGACATGAAGTAAGAGACCAGTTTGGATTAAAAAGAAAAAAAAAAAACAAACCACAAATAAACAGCAAATCTTAGATGTTCTTTGAGATAAGAGACACAATCCTTCCAAGGACTCAGCCAATGTAAACATCAAATCTTAACATTTCCAAGAAAAACACATGAGGCTTTGGAAACTTGCCAGTGAAGAAATGAGGTCTAGATTGCTGTGATAATCACAGCAAGAGATATCTTATGTAGATAAACTATATCCTAAGAACAGAACTGGCTCTGATCAGGCCACCTTCACCTACCAGGTTCATTATCTCAAGGCAGAGCCACGCAAATCCAGCAAGTTTGCTTCCAGTACCAGCTCAGCCCAGACTCAGGTTATCTGCTTTCATGAGGCAGTCGGACCTCCCCACAAGATCTTCCCAGGCTCATCTGGCTCCACAGAGGGCTGTTTCTTGGATCTGCACCTTGATATAGGTACCAGGAACATTGTTCAAGGTGCAGCTGAACAATTTGCAGCTGAAGCAGCACTGCACAAGCTCAGCACAGGGACTTCAACCCAAAGCACCTACACGCAATGCTGAATGTGAGTTACGCAACCCTTCTCAAACGGGGAGTCATGACCATGAGCATGATTACTGAAATATTTCCATCCTTAGGCTACCTGAGCCCATTCTGTAGAATGAAGAGTTGCAGGTCATAATGTTGCCTGGCCAAATCCAGGCACCAGACCTGAGAAAACTGCAAATACCTACAGGACTGTCTTTGACAATGTGACAGTACTCTGAGTGCATTAAACCTGCCCACTGCTGTCTTGATTGGCTTTCTACAGGCAATTTAAAGGCTGGCCTCTGGTTACTAAAGAACCAAGGACTGTATCCCTTTCCCATTCAGTCACAGTTTAAAAGTAGGTGGGAACTGTGCTAGACAGTCCACCACTGTCAGGTTGTGTTAGGTGGCTCTGGCAACATTTATTGAGTTTAGAGCAATTTCAAGGACACAGAGAAGAAAAAGAGCCTTCACATCAGGAGCAGAGCATCTATGTGGAAAAGAGCCATTTTCAGGATCACAGTCTAATAGAGATGACAAATTCTGCACCATTCTTAGTTGGAGGTCTCAAACGCTTCATTGGAGCTTGCTCCTGGTCCTTATGTGCTGGCACTAAAAGGTCCATGTGGTGTACATCTAGGACGATGCTTCCCTTCTGACTGAAGATCACACGGGGATTTTGTCCTCTTCAACCATAATGGAGCTTTCTACTCCCCAAAAAAGGTTTGCTTCTACGGGTTACAAATCTTTCTCTGGGCTGTCTCCACAAGGAATATCACCATCTTCTCATCCAGACACAATATACAATGCTTTGACTTGTTTTCCTTGATGGCAACCCAGAGTGCTAAATGCTCAGATAACTTCTGCTGATCCCAACTTGTTTCAGATATTGAATTTTGTCAAGATATTTTGCAGAACACTTCCAGGAATGTTTTTTCAGACTCCTTATCTTTATATTTTGGTTGTTCATTCTTAAATAAATGTTCATTTCTTTTGTTTTCTTTATAATCGGTTGTGCTATGTATTATAACAGAAAATAAATTCCTTAAGGTCAAATGGATTTATTTTGACTTCAGATGGAGGTAATTTTTAAACTTGAGGAGATAAGCATTGGAGAGAAGTCTGAACTCAAAACCCATTTGAGAAGCAGACCTTTCTTCTTTTACACAAGTTCATCTGAAAGTTTTCCTACCTAAAAGCAGTTTCTTACAAAATACTGAGCTACAAACAGGCAGAACTTCCCACAGAAAGATGAGAGGACAAAAAAAGAAATTTGCCATGTCACTTGATACATTTCTTCAAAGTTTCCATGTGTCAAACTGATGTTTTTAAAGAGAAATATAAATTAATTGAAAATTATATCTTGGTCATGTCTAGAGGCACTAAATGACATTAGAGCTACTGGTTAATAGATGTTGTAGAAACACTAAGGAAAAGACTTTACCTGCCCTGAAATCTTTTCAATTGGGAGACAAGCTGTTAGCAAAAAGAATTCAGTATCTTGGTTTCCCTAAGTTCACCCAAAGCATGAGAAAGGACTGCCAACATCACCCAGAAGTGTATAAGATACAAAAGCAGATTTGAATGACATGATGTGGGATGGACAAGAGCTTGTAGAATAGTTATTATAGAGTTGTTGATGTGCGATAACTCGTTCATGTACAGGGAAACTCATGGGGATCTGAATATCTCTGAGAGCATAGAGTGGGAAGGGAATAGGACATGGACAAGATGGGCAGGAGAACACGGTACTGAAGTCCTGGTTTGGGGACATGATCTATGTTGAACCACCTACATCAAAGCTGTGCTCTTTTGAAAATCCAGCCAGGAACAGCAGAAAAAAAAGCCTTCTTACTCAAGCTAAAATACACTATCCCTTACCTTACAGCATTAGTTGCTGCTAAATGCGTTTCTGAAATACAAAATGTTTGGACAAAAGTCTCTTCCTTACGGTAGATGGCACTGGGGGGGAGGCAGGTCAAGATCCCTGCGTTGCAGAGATTTACGCCTCCAAAAGAGGCTTTTTGTTCTGACAAATAATATGCTTCTAATTAAGGTTGCTGCTGTAAAATCTCTAATCTGATAACACATTGTGCAGGAAGCAAGGAGACATCTGTTCATATGAACACATCAATATTAAGGTGGATTCTGGATGCAAAATTCTCCCCACGCTGTTTAATAATGCCACTGGCAGAAGAGATCTCCCGTGTTAATATCTGGCAGCAAATGTTTCGCAAAAGGAACATGTATTCCACAGAGAATTGTGTGAACATAAGATCTAATTTTCCCTGGCAAAGCATCCATCATGTGTGCGAACTTTTCATGGAAGATAATAATACCTCCTATCAATAAAATCAAGTTGGTGTGTGAAACAAGACCAGGTAGAGACACAAATGCCCTCACCTCTGCCATTACGATCTGTGGCCTGTTTGGGACTTACTAAATAGAAAGCAATGTGAGAACATCTAAAATGGCATCTCTTTGGTGCTCCTATCCCATCTTGCTGAAGCCTCTGAGAGTTGCCCCAAGTGCTGTTAGCCTCATGCCATGCTTGATGGATGGGGGAGAACCAGAAGTGGAGGCTGATCAGCTGATGGCCAGAAGAATTACCCTGGACCTTGGGCAAGGGGAGGATGTGGAATTGAGTCAGGCAAAGGGACATATCCACAACACAAAGACAGAAACAGTCACCTTGGGAGGTATTTGTAACACTTCGTTTACTGGGGAGGCGGAGACATGGTAGATGAGAGTCCCATCTCTGCTGCTGAAGGAGAGGGTTTTGGATGGAGGGTAGCTGTGTGTTGGGAGGCAAGGTCCTAGCGCACTTGTAAGAAGAGATGCCAAGGTGTGGCCCCATGCACACCCTTGTGCAGCTCTGGTCAGGAGGGAGTGGAAGAGAATACCTTGGTTAAGACATTGGTCCCTTCAGCACACAGGTACATTTTATCCCCAGCCCCTTTTGTGCTCTTTGACTATCTCAAAGCTATACCTGAAGAGAAGTAGGGTAATGCAAGACTGACTTTTCCAGAACAGCCCAAATGCTGTACTGACTCAGCGGTCTGTCTCCATCACTAGTCAAGCACAAACCCCTTGTAGTATTTCGTGGAGAGAGCCTCCTCAAGTACTCTTCTTTCCTCTAGCAACCTGCTGCTCAGAGTATTGCAAGCCAAAGTTACTGTCTCTATATTTAACTGCCCTCAATGCCTTTTTCTTCCATGAGATTTTCCTGCTGCCTTTTTGAGCCCATGTAAAGTCACGGCATCCTCATCCTCTTGCGACAAAGACTTGCACAACGTAGTTACAAACTGTGAGAAGAGCTACATGTTTCTGCTCTCCTAGGCTCTCACTGGCATCTGTTACCTGAATTTGGTGAAAACTTCGGCCTTGCAGAGGTTTGCCGCAACCAGTGACACTGGTGATGCTCAGCAGCACCAGTGGGTGGCAATCTCTTACTGACACCGGTCCTGCACTGTAGGCAGGTTCACTTTGGGTGTTCATTTTGGGTTGGTTCCAAAGTGCACTGCTACGGGTGTAGAGAGTCATTAGCTTTCTGTCAGGCGTATTTTTCCATTAACTTGGTTTTCTTCTATGCAAATAGGAAAAGCAGTTTCTGTTTTTGACACGCAGATGTGTTGGTGTCAGTGCCCAGCCCCTAGAAATAGCTTTGTTGCTAACATCCAACACCAGACTTGCTGGTTTTACCAGGAATGGAAGAGGAAGTTTGATTAACCGCACATATGAGGTGATAAAAATAACCCCCCAACCCACTTACACCGAAGCAGAGCAGCACTTGACAATTCAGGGCGATGCAGCTGACCTTGCGTACAAAGAAGCAGGAACAGTTGCTGATATAAAATAATTTTTTCTTCTCTGGTACATCTGCTTTTAAAACAAAGATTGGAATAAACTCAACCAGTGAGAGGGACACAAAGAAGTGCAGAGGGAGTATTTTTATGGAGACAGTTGTCCATGAAGGGCTGGTCTCCTCTTGCAGGGCAATACAGATCTAAAAGGACTTGCTGAAGGACTCAAGGGTTTTGACATACAGCAAACTTAGATGTCTCTTTGGGATCCCTTCATTGTCTCTAATATTTGTTTTGGTCTTAACTTACCACAGAAAGCCATCTGCTCAAGAACAACCTTGCTAGAGATGCCTAATCCTGTTGAAGATCCCTTTATAACATATGTGGTTCCTCCTAAGAAGGGATTCTGTGGATTTAGATTAAATTTTGGCCATTGTTGGTGAATCTTTAGGGAAGTGTGTGAAGGAAAAGCCTGATCTGTCTCCCAGATTTAGGTTCAGGCAGTGTTCAGCCTTGGTGCACCGGGAAAGAGAGTGTTAAAAGTGGGTTTTAGGGACTTCAGCCTGTGTGGAGGGAAACCACTAGGACATGGTAGGAGCTGCTTACCCCTGCTAACCGATACTGCTTTTGTATCAGCGTAACATGTCTGTGGTGGGGCCAGCCCTAGCTGCTTTGCTGAGTGGAGTTGGATACAAACCCACAGTGAAATATGCTACTGGAACAGGGATGGGGAATTCACCTTTTCATAGGACATTTAAGCAGACCCCCTGCATGTAGCACATCTCATTGCATGATGCCCTGTGTTTGCTCAGCCTCCCTGGTGGTCTTGGTCTACATAAGGAGAGCTAAGAAAGTTGCAAGCAGGCAGCAGATTGCTTCTCCCAAAGCCTCAAGACAAGGATCAGAAGCTCCATGGAAAGCCACAAGGATTATTGTGCCTGAAGCTAACTCTGCCTTCCAGTGCTTAGAGCAAGGGACACTCAGTTCTCCTGCATTTCAGATCCCAGCTTTGACACCAGGTCATCATATGACCTTGAGCCTCATGTATTTTAGATCTTCAGTACATAGCCAAATGGCAGAAAGAGAGCTAGCAGCAGAAGAGGAGACAAGAGTGCAGTAACACTGAATGACGCAGCAAGATGTGTCTTCAGAGCAAAAAACTCCATCTCTAAGGCTCTCTTAGAGCAGGAAAACTTGTGTCAGAATGAAGTATTTGCACTTCTCAGTCATCAGATTTACACTGTGGGCAAGTTGGTGGATAGAGTATGCAAATAAGGATGAAAATACCTGCACATCTGCTTCAATCTTGTTTTCTCAGCCTTTTAAAATAGTAACCATAAGCGTATATACTACAACTCAGATACCCAAAGGACTTTGGGCACCTAGCTCCCATGCCACACTCCAGGAAAAATATATCAGAGCATGGGACTAATAAGGAACAGGCTTCTTCAGAGCAGTTAAAAGAAGAACACAATTGTAATACAACTACTCTTCTCCATTCACTTAGAAAGAGGCTCCAAACCAAGGGTTCAGATCCATGCAGGACTCAGCATGGCTTAGGGAGCTCCCACACACTGTCTGATTTGTGGCTACAGCCTGCCTGTCTGCTCCAAGACTGTGAAAAATATGTAGTAGCTTGATCTAGTATGCACTGTTACCATTAGGCAAAAAGAAGTAGTATTGCCTCATGGTTTTGGTTCTTTAAGAAAGAGTTCATGAGAAATTGTCATGGCTAAGCTGCTCCATAGCAATTTGTTAAACTGGTAGCTTGCTTGCAGCTCTGATGACAATGTGGTAGAGCAAGAAATGAGCTGAATGCACAGTGAGGAGGGACATGGTAATTAGAAGTGAGGAATTAACCCTTAGTGATGAATTAACCCTAAGGGCTTGGTTCTAGAAACATTTGTGAGTGACTTTACTCATTTGTCATTTTCCATCAGAGCACCCGCAGAGCAGCTCAGTGGGTGCAAGGACAGATGAACCTCAGATTTCTCCCAGCCCCACGTGTGTCTGTAGTTTGCATAGGTTTAAGAGCACTATAAAAGCACTTTATTTTGGAACTGAGTGAGCTTTATTGCTGGGAATAGTGTAGCATCACTTAATGAAGGGGACCTGGGTACAGAAAGGGGCACAGCACACCACCAGGCATGCCAGCACTGATTTCATCTGAATTTTCTTTGTTTCCGTGCTCAGAGCAGAAGCCCAGCTAAGATGCATCAAATCACCTTCCGAAGACTCCCACAGGATTTGTATGGATCCTACAAAGAAAATCTTTCAAACTGAGGCACCCAAGCTGAGTTGATAAAGCAGTCTTATTCTTTTTGAGGTTTTAAGCACACTCGTGGTATGTTTGAGATCATTCTTGGAGCAATGCACACTTCAAAAACTTGTTGGTTTGCTGAACCAGCATTTCCTGCTCCAGAACCATATCACAGAAAAAATCTCAGTTGGCTTCCCTCAGGTATCCTGACCAGGCTTGCAAGCAATGACCAGCTCTTAGGTTTGTTAATTTAATTTGGAGTTTCCTAGCTTTTTCCATTTCCTTATCTTTTAAAGGGACACAAAAGGAGAGGCTCGACTGCAGATTTCAAACTAGCTGTTTTTTAATCAATACCAGTGCTTGTTGGACCGAAACGTCCAACTCAAAAAAAGAAAAATGCTGAGTCAGGCTAAGAAAATTCAGGAGACTGACAAAATAAGGACATGAGTTTAAAGAGGAGGGAAATGTTTCAGACCATCTTTATTTGCCTTCTGTTTTCACCCATGCCAAGTTTTACAGCTTTGCTTTGCAACTCTGAAACCAGATATATCATTTTCACCTGAAATCTGAGAGTCTCATGATTTCAGGGGTACTTGAAAATCTTCCCAGATCACTACACTCCCAACACCACCACGACATTTAGCTGTGTCAAGGCAAAGCACAGCTGTGTGGGATAATCAACTAGGAGAAAATCATCAGAAGTTGGTTTTTGAAAGACAGAATGAGTTGCTTCCCTCATTAGCAAAACCATCACTCTTGTTTGTGGATTGCTCCCCTCATTTTACTTTTGAATTATTTGTATCAACTTTTTGATACAAGGGTATGGTTTAGTACTGATACAGTCCTGACAGCAATTGCTAGAACAATAAGTACTTCTTAGGGTTTGTGATGTTATATTATATTATTTTATTATACAAATGAAGAAATGGATTTGTTGAGGGTGCATCACTGTCAGTTAAGCATGGGTCTAAAATTGCTCTGAAGACCACACCTGCCCATAGCCATACTGTAAAGCCTTTGCTCTTGCTATAAGGCAGTTTCTGGCCATGTCCTACAGCTCTCTGGAGGGGCAGAATCAAAGTGGACCTTCTTCTTGCCCATGTTGCCTGGAGAGTTTGGGTCAGTTGGTTACAGCCTCTCCATCCATCTGCCAGTCTCTTTGTGTTTGAGACAAAGCTATGAGAGGGCTGATGGGCTTGGCCTGCCTAAGACTATTCTCAAACCTCTCTCCATCTTGCATTAAATATAATTACAGACCAGAACTATCACATGCAAGGACATAAGGCATCAGATCTGCAACTCACCGAGGTCAGCAGGAGTCTTTGCGTTAACACCACTGAGATTTGCAGGGCTAAGCCCCAGCAAACAGAAGAGCAGAACTGGCTCTGGTCTTTCCCAAAACTAACAGAAATAGCCAGAAACATTTCCTTCTACAGTGACCCTTGCCAGCTTTGTTGTTTTCTCACTTTTTTTTTTCCTGAATAAGGCGAGAGTGGATGTTTTTCTACTAGCAAAAAGTTTCCATGGAAAACAAGCTGCCCACTGTCACACCGAGAGCCCACGTGAGCACGGCTGGGATCTCTAGCTGGTCGCGTCACATGTAAAATTCATGCGGCTCAATCCGCGTGTGAGGCACTTGTGCAGCCCGGCTGGGGCCGGGAATGGCACATGCACTTCACAGACCAGCTCTCCTCCACAGCTTGCAAAAGGTTTCCTTTGCTCCAAAGCCAGGCGAGACAGACAATATCCCCGCTCCCCCAAACGCACGTCTCAGCGAAGAGGTTTGCTCCTCGGAGCCAAGAACACTGAACTCCTTTACCTTTCATTTTGATCGTTTCCATGGAAACCATAAAATTAAGCTATGCAGTTACTTACTGCAACATTACATAATCTGCCAAACACTCAGTTGCTTTTCAACAAATGTGCTTGTTCTGGGTTGCTTTTTTTTTTTTGTGTGTGTGTCAGTATGATCAGCCTGATCTGTGTTGATCTGATTAAACAAGGAGCAATGGTGTAAAATCAGATATTAAAATGCAACTTCTGTCAGTTCGCCTCTCCAGAGAATGACAGGCTGCCTGCTTCCACTGCCGGTTTATAGCTGCAGTTAAGGTAGTACAACATTGCTCATCACCTGATCGTATAGATGAGGTAGGATTGATCAGGGTCTGATCCCAATTCTGACATCAGGGACAATAAATAGGTTCCAGTTCCACTCTGCTTCAGTTTATTTTCATCCATGCAAAGAGTATTCAAAAGAATTTGGTCATATGCAGCAATTTTTTGTTTAATTAGGGAAACAAGGCAGGACGTAATGGACTGACTTTAATTCAGTTTCCCACCTGGACCTGAAAGATCAGATCTCACCCAAAATATTTTGGACAAGTGCTGAGGAATACCCTGCAATTTTTCTTATGAAAGAAAAATCTCATTAGAAAGCGATGCTAATATCCATTTTTCCATGTTCGTGGCTCTCAGCCATCCCTGTTGGAACTGAACCAGAGACAGCAGTGATGTTTGGGATGAAGGAAGCTGCTGCACAATCACTCCAACTTTTGTGGCCAGGCTCATTATTTTAAATAGAGCTCAGCAAAGCCAGATAGCTCGTCTTTGTTTTGTCCAGGATACACAATCCTGCTAATGTAGAGAATAATGTGAAAACTTTCTCAGCATTGGTAAGAATAAACTGTTCCTTTTGTAGCTGCAGAGGGCAAAGGAAAGAACTCATCTGGACCTTCAGGCTTGCACAGAAAATGCAAGGGGAAAATGAAGGCCACAGGCACACAAGAATGTATAAACAATGTCTTAGGAGAAGGGTATGAAAAGGGTTACAAGTTGCGGCTCAGCATCCGTTACTTTCCCTGTGTTGTGTCTCTCAGGCTATGTCTTTGCTAGTAAATTAAAAGGGGCCAGGAGATTATTCAGGCCAGCCAAAGTGATTATTCGGATGCTCTAGTACTGTCTTGGTCCTGTGCCAAATCTCACACAATGCTGAGGAGTGTGCAGATATAGCACAGAAGAGGCCAACCTGTCTGGGGTGCAGAAGAAGAAAGTTCAGGTGCCATGTTGTTTTCCCGAGGGCCAGAAATTGTCCCTGGACCATTTCATTTGCTAGCAAGATAAGACGTAGTTTCAAAGAAATTATCAAGTCCAGCACGAGCAGTGTAGATTAAAGCTGACAGAGATGCAGTCCTTTCTCTTGGCAACATCCTTTCATATCTCTCCAATCAATTTATGCCTTCAGCAAAGAGCATGTTTTCCTCAAGCACTGCTAAACCTTGGCATAGCACCACGAAAATCCCTTTCTGGGGCGATGTCCTTTGTTTTTCAAATTTGTTGAGAAACCCGAAGAAAAGCTGGGATTCCTCTTCACACCACTGTCCATGTTTGTCATCAGGTGACACCACTAAACAACCATCCATATTCCTGGAAAATCTGTTTTTTCATGGGTTAATCTCAGTCTGCTCAGCCTCTTATCCCTTACTGGCTTTGTGTGACATGTGACACAGTGATCTTAGTATGATATAAAGACATAAAATGCTAAATAACTGAAGCAGCTGCTGGTGCATCATTTAAAGAGCACAAATATCCAATAAACCGGGCATTTAAAATGTCTGTAAATAGCTGGAAATTGCAGATAACTAATTATTTGAGTTCAAAAAAAACTCAGGCAACCTCAGTTGACATAAAGACACATGTCAAGGCTAATAATTTCCAGTCTGAGATGAACTGAGGAGCAAATTTGAAGAAACTGAAGGTTTCCTGGAGGTGCCAAAATGATCAGTCTATTTTTCCCATTTCAGTCCTAAATATTGGAGATCTTTTTCTTACCAAATACTTATATATTCCACTTTGAAGACAAGAGGTTCAGCCAGAGTAAAATGGCATTTCTGAAAGGTAACTGTTTTATACCAGTGGAGAGGGTGGTTCAGGAAGCCAACATAAGTATTTCTTGTATCTTTTGAACTGTAGGAAAAGCTATATTCACTAAGACTACATAATCTATCTCTGCAAAATAAATCACAGAATCACAGAATCAACTATGTTGGAAAGGACCTTGAAGATCATCTAGTCCAACCATTAACCTAGTACCGCCAGTTCCCATCTACACCATATCTCTCAGCGCTATATCGACCCTACTCTTAAACACCTCCAGGGATGGGGATTCCACCACCTCCCTGGGCAATCCATTCCACTGCCTAATAACCCATTCTGTAAAGAAATACTTCCTGACATCTAGTCTAAACCTTCCCTGGCGCAACTTGAGGCCATGCCCTCTTGTCCTATCACTTGTTACTTGGTTAAAGAGACTCATCCCCAGCTCCCTGCAACCTCCTTTCAGGTAGTTGTAGAGGGCGATGAGGTCTCCCCTCAGCCTCCTCTTCTCCAGACTAAACAACCCCAGTTCCCTCAGCCGCTCCTCATACGACCTGTGCTCAAGACCCTTCATCAGCTTCGTTGCCCTTCTCTGGACACACTCGAGTAATTCAATGTCCTTTTTGTAGTGAGGGGCCCAAAACTGAACACAGTAATCGAGGTGCGGCCTCACCAGTGCCGAGTACAGGGGTAAGATCACTTCCCTGTCCCTGCTGGCCACGCTATTTCTGATGCAAGCCAGGATGCCATTGGCCTTCTTGGCCACCTGGGCACACTGCTGGCTCATGTTCAGCCGGCTGTCAATCAACACCCCCAGGTCCCTCTCTGACTGGCAGCTCTCCAGCCACTCCTCCCCAAGCCTGTAGCGCTGCTGGGGGTTGTTGTGACCCAAGTGCAGCACCCGGCATTTGGCCTTATTGAACTTCATACAGTTGGCCTTGGCCCATCGCTTCAGCCTGTCCAGGTCTCTCTGCAGAGCCTCCCTACCCTCAAGCAGATCAACACTCCCACCCAACTTGGTGTCATCTGCAAACTTACTGAGGGTGCATTCGATCCCCTCGTCTAGGTCATCAATAAAGATGTTGAACAGGAGTGGCCCCAAAACCGAGCCCTGGGGGACACCACTCGTGACCGGCCTCCAACCGGATTTAACTCCGTTCACCACAACTCTCCGGGCCCGGCCATCTAGCCAGTTTTTTACCCAGCAAAGTGTGCGGTCATCTAAGCCTCGAGCAGCCAGTATAAAGACTGCATTTAGCATCTCTACGGGGCCTAGTCTTTTGAATTTCTTGGTTTGCTGTTTCTACATATTGCTTGATGTGAAGAGTTTCCTGATTTTATCTATTCATTTTCTAGTACACCAAGCAGTATCAGTGCTAGATGAATAAATCATAGGATAGTAAAAATTTCACCATAATAAAGAATCACCATGAAGCATAAAGAAAATATCAAATAATGCTTATGTTGGTGGTTTTCTACTTTTTCCTGAACTGGGCTGCATTGATCCTGCGGACAGACCTTCTCATTAGCTTTTCTGCCCATGAATTTGCAGCATCTGGATGATAAACTCACAGGTTTATTTGTCTTCCAAATCTTTGTTATGTAGTTTAACTCATTTTTTTTAATAAGCTGTTCAAGATTACGAGATACAAAGATCAAATGCAATTATTATCCCCTTGATTTTTTTTTTTTCTACAGATGATTGTTCAGAGACATTTCTCTGCTGCATTAGAGTAGTGTAGTTACTATAGTTACTCTGGTTATTACACCTGTTTCCAACCTGAAGGATTATTCAAGCCACCAGAACATGGAAACAGGTTGAACACGTGACCCAACATGTTCAGAAACTGGGAGAGAACATCAGTGCTCTGATATAAAATAGCAATCAAACAATCAACAAGCAATTAGCAGAACATGTGTTCTTAGTGTTTTAGGAAGGGTGAGATAAAAAAAAAATAAAAATCAATGGGTGACAGTAGTGATGTACTGGAACTGCTAGGTGGAAAAGAATGAAGTGGCCCACAACAGCCAGAAAGTTATCAAAACAATGAGAAATACTAGTTTTAGAACATCCAGAATTATAAGTCCTGGAGCACTGAAGAGTCTTCCAGAAGCCTGAGCAGAGTTATGATAATATCTCATAGGAGCCACAGTAGGTGGCTCTCAAAAAGGAGGGAATAGGCTGAGGACACAAAACCACTACTTTAATTACAGCAAGGATGAACTAGGTGACCCACTATGAAAAACGCTCTACCAGCGAGCACTGGAACAAACTGAGGGAGTGGGATTTGTCACTACAGCTTTTAGTTTAGATGAACATCTGTCAGGAATAGGTTTTGGTTTAGCTCATCCCTGAGCATGAGGTAAGAAACTTTGCTCAGTATTGCAAAAGAGGTTTGGAAATCTTTAGGTCCCTGCTACTCTTCTGATGTGTGCTCCTAGGGTCTTTGTGGAAAACGATCCATTTACTGCAAAAACGGGGATGTGATGCAAGTCCAGCAAGTGTGAGAATGGAGTTGTGATGATCTCCTAGGTTGGGCAACAGTATCAAAAAAGTCATGAAGTTGCAGTTGTCATCTTGGCTACCCAGGGTCTTATGCAGGCATGTAACCACTGACCTTAGTGCTTCTGCTCTGGTGGTTTCATTGTGATTGGTACCTGAAATGGCTGGATTAAGGTCTGTGTGGATATGCCTCCCTACACTGCAGGCAAAATACTGGACTGGCACATCCAACTGTACAGGTTGGTGCATCTGGAGACCTTCCATAGCTTCAGGCTCTACCAGAGGTCAAGTTGAAGCCCAGGGCCTTCAGTTCATCCAGTGAAACTGCTAATACGGTCCCTTGTGTTTGTGCAGACAAGTGATGTGTCAATCAGCAGCAACTGCAAAATAGTACAAATTCACTTCAGGACAGCTAATATTTTCCTTTCTCTGGCTACACTGTGTTTTTAAATTACAGTGAATCAACGGCACATCCCAAATTCCAGGGTTTGGCTGAGCAAGCATCTTCTGATCATGCTGAGATTAGCAGATACTAATACTAATCTGATCCTGGGGGTATCATCATATTGAATTTATCCTTTGAATCAAGACAGTGAGGCGCTTTGCTGCTTGAGATCAAACCCAAGTTATCCACTTGGTCCATTTCTCTTGAGCTACCATCTCGATGTTTCTTGGAATATGTTTAAAGTGGGTCAGGCAAAAACATGGCAGCATGTAAGCTTAAATTTGTAGGGAAAAAAGAATTCCTCCTTTTATCTTTGACAGATTTTAAATCACTCGGTGGCTTAGGCTGGACGCAGAGTTTGATCTGTGTAACACACACATGGGATTTACCTGCTGTCAAAGCCAAGATAACTTCCTGAGGCTTGCAAGGCAGCTAAAGTCTTCCTCTTGTGGGAGCCATTCTCTTTAGCTCTGGCAGGGCAAGATCAAATCTTTAGAGATGATATTTCTGTACTGAATCTGTGTTAATTAGCCCAGCTGGAGGGTTGTGGGAGACACATGCTCAGTCTTAACATTAGTGCGTCCAGGTCACAAGGCACTGAGATGTGTTATTGCTCTTACCTCTTGGACAGTGTGGCAAATGGGTGAGAAGGGTAGTACTGATTATGAGACCAATATCATTAAGCCAGGAGGGGAAAGAAGACCATTTAAGCTCTCATTTAGGGATGATGTAGAAGCTGAAGATTTCCTTGTTGAGGCCAAGTTAGCTTTGCTTGGCTATGTTAATTGACAACCTGGAAGGAAGAAAATCACTTAAATGATTAATTTCCATTTCCATGCTCTGTCGGGTGGGACATGGTCCTGGTGCCTACATCTTTGGACCTTGAAACATGCAGCACAACACATAAAAGAGACACAAGCACCACAAAAGCGCCCTTGTAAATAAGGGATGCAATCGCACCCACAGTAATGTCCTCTCTTTGTGTTTTCTGTAGGTATCTACATTTCTACACGGTCCTCTGCATTAATAGATGGATATGGAAGTCTTCAGGATGTGGCTATTTCTTGACTACTTCACAGATTGCTGCAGGTGTCTGAGGTCAAATGCCAAGTGTAGCTCTCCTGCCCTGTTTTTTTGCTGATACTATGAGGGAATTGCTCCTCAAGAACCTGGGCAGTGTGCAAATGCTCTTGAGAAGGACCCATGAAATCGTCTTATCAAAAGCATATTAAATGCTCCACTTCAGACAGCTTCCTCTGCCCTACCATTATCTCTGTTTGCCTTGGTGGAAGCCAGTTCCATTTACTTCACTGTGCTCTGGATCACAGTGGATTCTTATGGCTATTAAAATTTGCTTCTTTCTTTCTTGCAGATGAATATAAATTGGAGATTTTATGAGGTGGTTAGAAGTGAGCCAGTTTGATATCGCTGAACTCAAAAAATTCAATATGGGTCTATTACTTAATTTGCAGAGATTTTCTCATTTTTTTGATTTATAGTTTCCTGAAGTTTTCCTACTGGAAGAGCCTTGTTTAAACTGTATGCTGGCCATCTAACTATAAGATTCATTTTCCTATTCATGTTTCAGAGACCTTTTCATACTGTTGACACAGTAGAATAAGCCCATGGACCACAGAGTAAAATTCACAGGTTAAAATGATAAAGCACAGACAGTTGTTTTGATACATCAAACCCTGAGTGCCCAAAGATAGTGAAATTATCACAGATGTGGGCTCTTGTTTCTTGGGAGTTTTTGAATTTTTTTAAAAATTCAAATGCTTTCTGCTACTTTAAGATGTTTTTCTGCAGTCCAATCTCATAGAACAAATTTCTCAGGTCTTTTCTACATGAGAAAATTGACTGTTTTCACAGTAGTGGTGTAGTTCTGCCTATGTATTGAACTTCTTGAGTTTAGCTGGCTTTAACTTTAGAAGTACATAAAAAAGGTGAAGTTTCATCTGTCTGAGCCAAAGTGAGTTTTGCATGGTGACTAATGTCTTAGCTAAATCACGTGGTGAAGTTATGCTTTTGGATATGTATTTCAGAAGAGTTCTGGACCTTAATGCCCCTATAATGCAGCTACCATGGATGTTGTGTCAGAAGTGTCTCTTGAGAGAGAAGCTTGTGTCTACAGAAGTTTTCAACCAGAAAGAAACTCTTTGGTGTGTTTTCTGACATAGTGACATCAGGTGGATATGCCAGATCTATAGTTAAGCTTGCAGAACCTTTTTGTGTCAGCCTCACCTTGGGGAGCACTAGAAACTGGAAACGATTTTCCTTTATATAACAGATAAATTTTCTAAAGGAGACAAATCTCATTATCAATTCTTTTAGAAAAGTCTCCATACCGTGTGACTTCTGGAGGAGAGAATTGCATCAGGAGAGTATATCTTTCTCTATTGACTTCAACTTCAAAGACACTTCTCTACAGATACCAACTCAATACAATGTCATTTGTGCTAAGAAGGTCTTTAATTGGGTGAGCTCAGAAATGACATGCTAAGCCAAGACCCAGTGAAATCTCCCTTGGTGTCAAAATCCATTGGTTTTGCACCCAACGATCAAAAGTTTCCATCCCTTGGTGCTTCCAGCGGGAAGCTAGCTGGGTTGGCAAACTTTCTTACTCCATCAGAATACAAGCCTAAAATCTGGGCAACTTCAAAAGACCTTGAATCTCTCCTCAGAATCTCTCATGTAATAAAACTCAGAGGAAATCAACAGCATCAAATTATGAAGCAGAAGAATCAAGCCCTAATTTCTACAAGATTGCCTACAAGTCATATATATATATACATATGTAGATCTAGAAAGGGAAATATATCTGTATCATACATATATATATATATGTTTCCACAAGTCTAAAATATAGGTGATTTAATGACACTGTGACACATACATTCATGCATGTGTTACATATATCTGTGTAATTAGATGGACATATAACTAAATATACATATAAACAATTTTAAGGTGTGTGTCTGCATGTCTATGTATAATTTAAAGGTATAGAAACACAAGGCATTGATTTCTCCTGAGCTAACAGGATTTGTGATTGGATCCCTGCCTCTCAGCAGGATGATTTAGAGCTAGGGAGGGGCTTCTGTGCATGACAATTTCCCCCCTGTTGGGAGGCATTAACTCTCTGTAATGCCTTTTAAAATTGCCCATGTGAAATGCGTCCTTCTGGGTAACACTTGCTATAGGTGCTGTAGGTTATAAGACAAAATGAGTCCTTTGCTACTGAATATTGTGAACACTCACTCACTATATGAAATGGTAACATGCAGGGTATATTAAAGTTCCTGATTAAGCATGAACTGAACACTGCTCACTGGGAAGGATTTCACATTCACAACAATAGTTTTGTACTGTTCTACCAGATCCATGACTAATATCATCCAATATGGGAGCATCCACAGATGGATAGGCCACTCTGGAGAATCATCACTGGGGAAAATTCACTGCTTTCCAACATCTATTACTGCATCTCCAATATAAACATGACAGAACTCAGCTCAAAATTTGAATTAGACTGCCAAATGGACAAAAATTATGTCAATGTTTTTTGGTACGTAGAGTTGAACTGTTCTCCCAGGGAGCCTCTTCATCTCTGCAGGATAGACAAGATGAGAAGGGATACTCTGGTACCATCGGGAAGCTTGAACAGGTCAAGGTTGTACAGAAAAAAATACTCCCTGCTGAAATACATTGTAGAATACCTTGGTCACCCAGCTCTACCAGTCTTGTGGTCTTTTGGGACCCCAACTGAAACTAAAGCCTGAGTGATGGAGACCTCCCAGTTCCTATCAGACCTCAGAGTAAATCAACTGGCAAAGTCCTCCAGGCCATAACTCAAAATGAGTCATTTCTTATGATGTGATAGGACAAGAGGAAACAGCCTCAAGCTGCACCAGAGGAGGTTTAGATTGGATATTAGGAAAAATTTCTTCACTGAAAACATTATGAAGCACTGGAACAGGCCGCCAAGGGAAGTGGTTGAGTTCACTTCTGGCCACTTCTTAATGGTTCTTTCCAACAACGTGGCATAAGAAAAGTCTTTTAAAAAATCAGAAGAACAGCCTTAATGAGGATAATTTTAAGAATTTATAACTTACAAGCTCACACCTGGCACTCTGCTTTTCTCAGGAAGCAGCACTGCTGTTTGCCCTCTACAAGTGGCACTGCTTACCAAGAGAGACACTTTCAGTGTTATTTTTATGCTCCTTGGCTTGTGCATCTGTGTGAAGAGCAGATCGGACTCCTTGCCTCCCCTCCCACGCAGGCTCTTCGTTTATACATCAGAGATTCTTGTGGTGTTTGGGATGTAACAACCTCAAGACTGATTTTCAAGGCTTGCTTACTTCCAGGTTTATTGTCCTCCTGGCTGCTACTCCAGGTACCCAGTGCCAGGTGCTCAGGTACTTAGCACTTACTTTTGGTGGCTAGCAATCAGACTCTAAAATAATGATCTCATGGTTTGAGTGAAACCTTTGATATAGTTGTGTCTGCTTTAATAGAACAGCAGAAAATGTTTGGTTTTCTTTCCCTCTGTCCACATCCATCACTCTTTTCCACCTCAGCAGCCTGGAGAAGAAAACAGGGAAGACTACTCAATGGACACCACAGACAGAATTTTACTAGGCTGCCATTAAAGAGCCTGGTCCTAATTGATAATAAAGAGTTAATATTTACATAACTTTTAGAACTGTCATCAAGATGTAGGTCATATCTGCAGAAATGGCATCTCCCAACACCCAGCACATCATGGCAAAAGGTTAAAGTGAACAAAATCTCTCAAATCTCACCAGTAATCAGGAGTAACTGTATTATATTTAAAAGTGTTACCTTGGCACAGAATTGATGTGAAGGAAGATCTACACAGGCACTCTAACTGTATTTTAAAACTTTTTAATGACATATAGAAAATCTGAAGGAATTGTAATTTTTCAACCAAACTGTCTTTACTCAGACCAAATCTGTGGACTTCCAGCAATAGGAGTCTGAGAGATTACCAGCTCGGGTCTTTCTCTGCTTGAATATTTGCAAGTATGATCTATTAGCAAAGATAAAGAGTGTCTGTGGTCTTTATCAAATGCTAAAGATTTCCCCTAAATGACTGTCATTATCACTGTTAAAGAACAGCCAGAGTTTAATGCCTCTACATGGGCTACCAAAGAAAACACTTGACTGCTCATGGATTTGAAGAGGATCACAGTAATTCACCTCAAGGAAAAAATCGTAACACAACATGGGGCTCATGGACCTGGCCTGATTCATGAGAGCAGTTCTTAGGCTCTTAGGCTCATTCAGGCTCTAAAGATGACTCTTTTTGAAGGCTTTATAGCACTTATCTTCCGTTCGAATTGCTATTTTTGTTACTGCACCATGGAAACACCATTCTTGACACAGAACTCACTGTACTGTCATCACCTCAGCGTTCCTGTCCTGTTTCCTTGGCTGGGCATAGCAAAAGTGCTTCCACTTGCAACACACTAGCTCCTAGGGCTGGGACCCACCTAACTGGACATCTAACCCATCTAACCTGGGCTTCTACATGTGTGTAGTAACCCAGTCTCTCTTTAGCTTAGGAGAGGACTAAATTACCTCCAAAGACTGAAGAATTCCTCTCTGAGAGGTAGGACGCACTGGTGCCAACCCAAGTGTGGCAGTGACTCTTCCTGCTCCCTGTGACAAAAACTCACCCTTACATCTAGATAAAAACCCCGCTATTTAACAAATAAGTTGGCCAAACACTTCCAATGATGAGAAATTGTCCTATTCTTCCTTACAGACCCCAAAATTGGGGGTACTGAGGCCATGGACAAAGGTGGAAATAGCTTCTGCTCTTCATCTCTCTCTGAAGAACATGCCTTCAGCTTCTTTTACCCTGGTCCTTGCCTAATCTTGCAGTCCTTGCTGTGGTTTCTATGCTATCCCACCTCGGTTGCATTATTAGAAGCAGTTGATGCAACATCCCTGCACTAACTTATTTGATTCTGGTTTGCTCAAATTAGGTGTCTTTCATACACTGACCTAAAAGAAAACTGCTGAACTGCTGACCCTCATTGGGTTTTGGCCATTTAAAATGTGTAAAGTAGCTGCTTCTTTGCCCCTCTTACCTGACCTCATGCAGAAACTCTGACAGTTTCTGTGCAATTTCAAAAGGACCTGGAAACCATTACTGTAATGTAGGTAGTTTCCCTTTCACCTATGCAAGTTTTTTAACATTATGAGTGTGAGAGTGACCTTTAAATCATGGAGAGATTTCTGTTTTAAACCATGTCTGTCTAAATGAGTATTTCCATCTCAGCAACAGAATAAAATTTGTCTCCTTCTCCAAACGAAATTCAAAACTTATTCACTTAGTAAACTCTTGCAAAGACTGAAGTTCTAAGAAACCACTGTAATATTTAGAGTTTTCTTTCACTAGACATGTCCATATCATATCTTGTCTTCCTAGTGCTTTGTGGTATGGGTCTTTGCTGTTCCCATTACCTGAACTAGGATTACTTTTTACAACCTAGTTCCTTCTTTTGTGCTGGAGTTTGCACAGTGCCACCAGCTTTTTTTCTGGATCAGGTCTATAATAGCGAATAAAATCATCTGGGAATCATTATCTGTGGGGATGCAGCACAGAACAGTTTCCACTGGACTAAACTCTCTTTTTTCCTAATACATGACTCATCCAAATTGTGTCCCAGGAGTTTATGGCCCTGGGCATCTTCCCCAAGAAGCTGAAACCATGTGAAGTGTGTTAACAAATAAAAAGCATAGATAATCAGAAGCCAGATCCCATTTTACCTGCAAGTATAGATGTAACTTGTGAGTCCATAGGAGCAGAAACAACCACCTAAGGGAGGGGACAGGACTGAGAATGGGAAGGCCAAGCCATCCTACCACCCTCAGCTTCAGCATGGATTTATACCAGACTAGGATGACTATATACAACCTCATGCTCCAAAAATAATTCCTTTTTTTTGTGACACTAGATTTACTCCTGGATTAGTACACTCACACAGAGGAGCAAAGGGGCCTGGTGAACTCTGGGGCTGGCACAAAAGGAATGGATGGGAATGGGCAGCTGGAGGAGGGAAGGGAGAGGGAATAACTACAGCCACCAATGATCAGACTGTGTTAGGCTAGTGTGAAACTGCAACCTCAGAGCACAATGGTTTGGTGAGTCTGGTGGGCTCCTTTTGAGTAGGTTAATAATCAAGTCGCTGACATAACTACGTCCATGTGTAGAGCGCTTGCCTTACTCAAGATCTCATTAACCCTCCTGACCCAGATAGCTGACTGCTAGCTCATTTCTTTCCCCTTCTCCTTCTCATTAACCGCTCAGAAGTGTTTCTGGTTAATATCTTCCCTTTAAAACTACTACTTAATTTTCTCTTCTGCCAACATACTCATCTTCAGTGAAAAGGTGTTGAAGAAGATATATTTTCCCTGCAAACTCTATATTTCAGCAATATGAGCTCTCATCAAGCAGTGATGCCACCCTGGGGGGTTTGGATTAGGATCTGATCTCTTCTTGCTGCAGGAGGCCACCAGGAAGATTTGTCTACATATCTGCAGGGATAGGAAGGGTCAGAGCCTGCACCTGGGACTCAGTCATCTAAAAGTTGTATGAGCGTAGACAGCTTTTGTTACTTACTTATTTTCAGCTCCAACAAAAAAACCCCAAACTTTCAAACCTCCTCACTGATTGCCAGTGTTTTTGGGTGCAGCCCTGGATGAAGCGGATGCATTACCTGTGCCAGTGGCTCCCAAACCTCTAAGCAACTACAGATCTCTGTCAACTCTAAAATTCCCCATGGTTCATGCACTTTAGAACTGACAAGTCTGCAAATTGCTGTGCTTAATTTGATTTTGCATAAAAGCTTCAGGCCACAAAGGATGGTCTCATGGACCACAGTTTAGACTGTAGTAATGACTTTCAGTGGAAAGTCTTCTGGAAATCAACTGTCTCCATTCCATATACAAGTCAAAATGCTGAATTCTGCACCTAGAACAGAGTAATGCTGGGCACAGCTATAAATTGGGAGAGGAGTGGCTGGAGAACACCCTGCAGAAAGGGATCTGGGGGTGCTGGTTGGCAGCAGGTTCACTGAGCCAGCAGTGTGCCCTGGCAGCCTAGAGGGCAAACCACATCCTGGGGTGCATCAAACACAGCATGACCAGCTGGGCAAAAGAGGTGATAATCTCACTGTATTCAGCATTGGTGCAGCCTCACCTTGAGTACTGTGTGCAGTTCTGGGCCCCACAATTTAAGAAGGATGTGAAGGTCCTTGAACATGTCCAGAGGAGGGCAACAAAACTGGTGAAAGGACTGGAAGGAATGTCCTGTGAGGAGCGGCTGAGGACTCTATGTTTATCTAGTTTGGAGAAAAAGAGTCTGAGGGGAGACCTCAGTGCTCTTTGCAGCTTCCGAAGGGGGGGAAGTAGATAGGGAGGTGCTGAGCTCTTCTCCCTGGGATCCAGTGATAAGATGCGTGGAAATGGTTCAAGGCTGCACCAGGAGAGATAGATTGAGACTGGAGATTAGGAAGCATTTCTTTACTGAGAGGGTGGTCAAACACTGGAACACTTCCTAGAGAGGTGGTCAACACCCCAAGCCTGTTGTATTTAAGAGGCATTTGGACAATGCCCTTAACAACATGCCTTAACCTCTGGTGAACTCTGGTTGAGTCAGGCAATTGTATGATTCTTGTAGGTCCCTTCCATCTGAAATTATTCTATTCTATTCTATTCTATTCTATTCTATTCTATTCTATTCTATTCTATTCTATTCTATTCTATTCTACATTTTTCTGTGTGTCATTTAGGAAACAATATTCTTATCTGTGCAAAAAACAGGCCTAAAATTGCCAGTGTCCTAACTTCTTCACTGGTTTAAGACAGGCTAGGTAGCATTTTTCCTCAGTACAACCTGTATCTCATGCTGTCACTGCTCTCTAACTGCCTCATCCCACAATGAAAAAGAGACAAACAAGCATCAAGATTTATTTTAAGTTTTTCTGTCAATTAGAAATTCCAGGTAAAAAGAAGAAAAGAAACTAAATCCTCTGTCTCAGCTGAGGGAGATACAGGATATTGTTATTTTTATATCACTCACTCAATCATGAGTTGAGCTATAAAAGTCCTAAATTCCTCAGTCTCATATTGAGATGGAAGTTAATGCTTCATTAGCAGTAAAAGCTTCAGGTTATGTTACTGAGTAACCTTTTGTTCAAACATGATGTCTGGCATTTGCATAAGTGCTCAGATATGTCTATCTCTGAGCTATTGAGATGATGTGACTCACCAAGATCTTGTAAACAGGTTTTTTTTTCTACCTCCTCTCCATACCGTACATCCTCACAGTTTGTTTTCTCAGAAACACAGCTGTCTGGTAGGGCAATGTCATTCTTAGGTTTCATCTGTCCTTTTGCTACCGCACCAAAATTGTCTCTGTTGTGTACCTGGCATCTGCTGCTAGAGATGCCTAAGACAGCAACACCTAACCCAGCTGAGCACCTGGGTTAAGTGGGATGTAGTTGTAACAGACAGTTCTGCAGAAACAGCAAGGCAGAGATGAAACTGCTTTCTCATGGTGTCCCAAAGATCTTTGCACTGACCCTGATTTCATGAGGTGGGAAGGTCACCTAACAGATCCATTCTATATCCTTCTTCTGTAATTACTTATTTGAGCTTACATGCAAAATTAACATCAGGACTTTTTTAGCCTCAAGCCATCTGTGAGCTCTACACAGAAACAGACTAACCTCCATGGAGCAATAGGAAGACCAAGAAAGACCCTCTTTACAGTGATGCCCAATTCCGCAACAGGACATGACGCTGGCTAGGGCATGTTGGGCCTTAGAAATAGTAGTAGGAAAATATAGCAGGAGAATATGTTTAAGAAATTATAATCCTTCCATAAAAGTATCCAGTTTTCTCTTTAAACTGACAACTGCTCTGAAATGTCACTGTTTAAATGGGTAGGAACCATCCTTTAACTGGCAGACAAAACATACCCATGGCTCCATTTCTGCTGTGACTTACATTGCAGTTTTCCATTCAAACTAGTATATTCTAAAATGTGTTGTCTTCTTCCTTGACAGAAATGGAAAACTCAATTATTTTCAAAGACCTGGATAACTCAAGCTGAGCTGCTCTGGACAATATTTTCAAACTTGTTTAAACCCCCTGATTTGGTAAGTAGAAGCCATTGACAGCCCACGTGCTGTAGCATAGACTGAATTAGACTGGTCGAAGTGTTATCTCACTATAATAGGTTCGTTGCAAGACCAGAGTAATACTAAAGCTTCAGAGCGTTATATTTGCACTACTGTTGCCATCACCTTCAACAGGGCTTGTCCAAAGTTCATTTAAAAATTTGTCTTGGAGGCAAGCATAAACCTGGGGAATATAATTTTTGTTTTAAGATAATTCTGGAAAGTAAGTTTTTTGGTCTGCGACTGCTATTTAAAACAAGAGCAACTCAGTGAGTTCTACTGTCTCTAGAAAACACCAGAGGGGATGGAGTAGAAATGAATCTTCGCTATTAACAAACCACCTCAGAATTAGAGATTAGCAAGTACGTCTTTCTCCCTCCAGGACCTTCCATTATTTAATTTTCTGTTATGGCTTTTTGGTCTCTGTTCACTGTCTTGATTTCAAAAGCCAGAGAATTATTATTTGATAGGTGAATTTCAGAACGCACAAATCTAGCTCTACTCAGATTTTTGTTTGATTTTGGTTGGTTGGTTGGATTTTGTTATCTCTGTTCCTCATAGAAAATTTGCCCAATAGAGGGAAGATCATTCCTCACAGAGGGAAAAAAATGTATGTTTGGCACTTGGAAGGTTGAAAACTGCTGCTTTCTGCAAATGATATTACAGGCAAGTGTTTGGGAACTACAGAAAAGGCTTTCACTGACTCTAATATTGCATTATAAGATACAACACGGTGGTTTCTTCTATGTTCCTGCTTCTGAGCACAATCTTTTTCTTTATTTCACATCTCTTACAACATCCTGCACATTGAAATCAGGAAAAATCAGTTTCTAGCACATCCTCCATGAACCTTCATTCCTCGTGGAGTAATTGTGGCCCTTGAATATAATGATCGCTGTAATACAGTGGTCACCCTAAATCCTCTCCAGTGTTGCCTAAGTATCTACATAACATTAATTCCATGCTCACTGAGCTGCCTTTGCTCTCCATGGCAGTTCTACCTACAGGAGGCTGCACTGGCAGAGGCAATGATACCCAGGTATGCAGAGCAAACCTGGGGAGCTCATAAGGGTGACTGCTGTGCAGAGAAAGATACTGGGGTCACAGTTGTGAGGCCACACAAATGAATAAACCTTCATCCCATTGGAAGGCCTGGCTCCCTCTGCAGTCAATAGGACAGGCATCTCCAGTGGGACATAACTACATGTCTGTCTAGGCCAACGGGTGGTCTACCTAAGAAAAGGTCACTGGGTGCAGCTTTTAATTAGCTATTAAATAATAAACATCCATACACAGAAAAAAAAAGTTTATGTGCTTATTTCTGCCTGTTAGCAAGCATTCCCAGTCATTTGGGGAAAATAGGCAGAGATCTAGTTCAGGCATCCTATTAAAAAGCTGTCAGCTGTGAGCTCTTTAACATTTTCTCTTCAGGGTTCCATAAATATTCAGTGTTCTTGTCCTGAAGGGCAGTTATTTTAGACTTAACTATGTCTTGACATCCTTAAAAGCTGAAGTCCACCAAAAGTGCCGATAAACTTAGTTGCTTCCAGAGCTGTATGGAGAAAGACGGGTCTTGAAAGTGCAAGGTCCCTGTTGCAGCAACTGATTTCCAGACTTAGCAATGTAAGCAACAAAGTAAAAGCAGGAACAAAAAAATGCATTTCTTTGGGGTGTGATTACAGGAACATCTGAGCTGCCGTGAAAAGGCAGGATCTTTCACACACATTCTTCTAATTTTCTCTTTCCTGATGACAGTTCTTCTGTCCTCTCCTCTTGTTCTGACTCTCCTTTGTATTGGTGCTGTTACTCATCAGACTGCTCTGGTCCTGCTTATCTTGCTAAATCAATAGAAAATATTCTATTATCTCTAATAAAGAGGGATGGAGGGGAAGGTTCATTTTCTGCCAGGTTAGGAAGTTGTGCTGGCTCTCAGCATCATCTGATGAGTTGGTAAAATATATGCAACATCAGCGTGTGACCAGAGATGGAAAAAGAGAAAAATCTGGGTGTGTGAAATGGGAGCTGCCCTTTCTGACAGTGGTGAGCCATTAGATCAGTTTACTTTGTCCCGTGCAACTTCATCTTCCGTTGTTGTGGACTTCTTCCCTTGAAAACATATTTACCATTGTGATGTTTTCTTGTTTTGCACACAGTGGAGCCTTGAACAAAAGGTGAGATCTGCCTTTGCCATCTACAGGATCTGTTAAGAAAAGATGGTTGACCTCAGAGCTGTAATTGGAACAAATCTCCATGGAGAAGGTAACAGAGCCCCCAGCAGAAGGACAATAATTAGTCTCTGATCTTCATTTTCTTTAGGATGAGGTCACTAGCAAGCACTGATGAAGGTATGGAGAATACCATCCTTCTGTGGAAAAAAGACATGTCCTGACTTAATGTTTCATACCAACACAAAAAGATGCACACTTTTTTTTTTGTTTGTTTGTTTGGGGTTTTTTTGGTTGGTTTGGTTTATTTGTTTTTTTGTCTGTGTATCATCAGCTGTTGCTGAGTTTGGACTTTCGTCCCTGTCTACAAGAATGAGGTGGCATTTGGATCTGAAAGGAAGATAGAACTCATTAAGCTCCTCTCAGGGACTGATCCAGACATTTCCCATACCTCTAAGCACCATCCTCTTTAAAGCAAGCTGTAAAAGTTGATTTCTCCCACACTCTTTAACCTCATGTTTTTCTGTTTCCTTGCATCACATTGAGGATCATCCTTGTCCTCGTCCTACAATGCTTCATGGAGTTACATGCAGGACGCCCACCCTGGTAAACCAGGGAGACAAAGCCTTTACTCACCAAAGTTCATGTGAAAGCACAATTGGCTGGTTTCTCTGCAGAATGAGTCTTGTTCAAGCTCGCTCTAAATTTACACGTGCTCTATTCAGACAATCCTTCCTGGATAATGGGAAGTAAATTCAGATTAGCCTGATATGCCCTCTTTCCTCTCAGATTGGATACCCAGCCCAATGGGAGGAAAAGAACTGGCTTTAAAATTCAGCAGGTTGTTTCTCCTTTTAAATTGGTGATTTGGATTCTGGTTTGGAGCATAAGGAAGCATAAATTATAACACAAATGAGAATGTGGGAGACAGTGTAGGAAAATTCTGTATAAAAAAAAGCATAGAGGGAACAACATTTGGGGAATAAAAAGTAGGGCAGATTTTGAAATATTCTCAAAACCATTTAACACCATCTGTCAGGGGCTTGTGTTGCTAGGGATTTATCATCTCCTATCTACAAAATCCTCTGGCTAGTGAAAACAAATTTGGGAAAAGATGATTAAACTTCTCCTACCCTTCGACTCCCACCCCCACACTCCCACCAACCAACTCATCTTCCCAACTATGCTGAGAGGAGGATTTGGCTGAATCCCCATGCAACTTTATGGAATGACCAGAAATTTTAAAAAAGCCTGATTAATAGTTGTAATATCATCCCTTTTACCTTGCCACAGTGTAGCCTTGATTTTGCAGTGCTTATACAACAAACAGTGAAGCACAGATTCACAATTCAAGGGTCAGCCAAGCTCTAAATGATAATGTCCCTGAGGCAGCAGATTGGTTCACAGAAGGGAAACAAACACTGAAATCCAAAAGCATTTGATTCAGAAACCTCCCAGGCAACTTCCAGGGGTTTGTTACTGCATGTCCTGGAAGAGTTTTGTCCAAAATCTATTTTGCATGTTTTTAAATCTTATTGATCACACTTGGTCTAGAGGCTGCCTTTACAAAAGGCTGATTAATAGTCTGTAGTGCTGTTCTAGTTGTTTAACAATGTTATGAGCAAGTTGCAGATACTAGAGATGGATGTAAAGTGCTGAAATAGCCTTCTTGGCTAGAAATGGTTAAACGTTTGTATGAAAATTTCAATACCATTTTTACTTCAAATAAGCAATAAAGTCAGTTGCTAATTGCTGTAACACTGCCTTTGGGCATGAACTAGAAGAACGTTTTTTTCTCCCACTCAGTAGGCATCCTTGCTTTCCTATCTGCCTCAGGATAAAACATGAGGTCTCCTTAGAGAAGAGTAGAGAGGGAAAAACATTTGGGGAATAAAAAGTATTCCCCAGAATCCTGGACATAACAAGCTGCAGGAGATGTTACACCACCCCTCCCAGTCTTCTTTATCCACAGAGAAAAATGTAAAAAGAGACAGCTACACTAAATATCCCATAGGGCATTTCTGCAGAATAATAATAATAAAAATGCTTTATATTTTTGCACATTCAAATGCAATGGAAAATAATTTTAAAAATTAACTGGAGGTTACCTTTGTGAAAAGCTTACTTGAATAATTTGTTTTCAGGAAAAATTATTTTACTGATTTTTTACAGCCTCTACCATTTAAATTGGTCTGATAAACTATTTATTTCAACTCCTGTTAAGGACCTAGTAGCCTGCTATAAATGTCTTAGAAATGTGCCTTTAGATTGAATGTTATTCTTCATGTCTTTCTTCCTTTCTGAAAGGAAGTTATAGACTCCATGCAAATGAAATAAAACAATCAGAGAAGATTTTTAAATAAAAGTGTATTTGCAGAGACAAATTGTAATTGTGTAATAACAGAGGCTCTGGAATGACAATTGAATGTCAGAAAGTACAATGAAGAGCAATATTGTCATGAATTATTCCATATACTGGGGAGATGGACCACATATCACCAAAGGGTATAGGTTGGTCTGATTTGTGTGAGGAAATGAAGTCTGTGTGAGCAATAATCCCCACTCAGAGCTCTCCATGGAGCAGCAGGTACTGAGGTGAAGGCAAGCTTTCCTAAATTATCAAGGGTGGCAGTTGTTTGTTTAATTTCCTTTGGCTGAGGTTTGTTTTCATTCTGGCAATTTGATTTTCAGTCCTGTGAGACTTCAAAGAGAGGGTCAGTGAGAGAACAGAGGATCCCAGATCTCTGTAAAAGAGCACTGCATTCAGATGTGATTGAGCTGCAGTCACTGTTCAGTACCTGCAGGACTGGAGACACCTTTGGAGAAGACGAATAGGAAGGCCCTGTTGCTACAGCTTGCATGTACATATCTTTGTAGGTGTGCACACCTGCACTGACATGCTGGAACAATTTGAGATAGAAGAAAACTCATCTCATGCATTTGATTCATCCCTGTCCATTACTTCACCATGTGCTAGCTGCTCTGCTGTAACCGCCCATATGATGCTGCTCTTACACCGTGGCATGTGAGAGGGATCTGTGTCTTTTACACAAAGAAGGATTAGTTCATGAGCAGTTCCCATGGAACATCTGACATGTGGTAAGAGGTGCTTGTGTGAAGGGAGGCAGCTCCGTGCTTGTCTCTGTGCTCTGTGGTGACACCAGTTCTTCCAGGACCTTTTTTTTTAAGGGAAATAAGACTAAATATTTGGGATGAGGAGAGCTAGTACGTAGAAGGGGTCCTGATTTGAGGAAGCAGTGAGGATGGAAGTACGAGACCACAGAAAGTAAGAGAGAAGCACATGGTGGGGGAAGGCTGATTTAAGAAGAGGTGGATGTGGGGGTGGGTTTCCATTTCTAGATGAATTAAAGACCCTGGCTTTAAAATTTTATGGGGTTCTGCCCAAGTAATTTGGGTAAGACTTGTGTTCAGGATATGTGCATGCATGAGTGTGCATGGGTATTTTTGGAGATACCAAGACCTTGGAGTCCTATCTTGCAGTATGACCAACAGTGATTGTCTGCCACTTGGAGTATGAATGTGTCATTCTTGGCTCAGCTGAGGTGCTATCTTGTCACTAAGCCAAAGGATGAAGTGATGTGTGTTTGCTTGCCACGAGCCAGACACTCAATGACTCATCTTCATTCATTCCATCTCCAAAGAAAAACTGCATATATATCTGCCAGACCTTCTTGCTTGGATATTCCTAACAAATTACAGCTTCAATGCAGAAGGAAGCAATATGGTATTCAATCACAGATCCACAGGTATCTCGCCATGATACTGTTCTGGAGTCAACTCAAGGAAAAAAGAAAAGGACTCCAGCATGTTGTTGACTCAGGTGTGCAATTTTTTGAGTGTACACTCTGCATGGGAATATGAAAAACCATAGCCCTGGGCTGGAGGAATATTTGTCAGCTGTATGGAGGTTAAATGTAACTGAAGCTTATCTAAAGTTGAAAAAGGTGAACTTTTTCATTTATTTCAGTGACCCTACAATGTAATCCTTCATTATGCTTTCTTGGGTTAAATGCCAACCAAAGAAACCAAACATTCTCTGGTGTTTTCAAGTTGAACAGTCAACAGCAAGCAGTATAGACCTGGATTGCTGCAACCACCCAAAATATACCCATGACTTTCTCTTCATCCTGTAAAATGAGTGACATGGCAAAGAAAGAAGATTTCTCATATAGGTTACTGTTCTGCATGACCAGCCTGCAAAGTTGGTAAGAGCCACCTCTACATATCTCCTAGCAGAATTTGTCCAAAAAAGTGAAGGTGAATGGAACAGCTTGTCCAACCTACTGCTTACAATTTGGAAGGCTAATTCCCAGAATCTATGAATTCACAGAACTATTACTAAGTGCCGAGCTCTGGGAAGGTGTGTAAACTCTCAGGAAAATCACTAAGGATGTCATTTTAATTCTATTGATGCTGATGGCTCAACCCTATTATCTCTAGTGGGGTTAGAATTTAACCTTGAGTTCAAAAATCTGAAAGAGTACTAAACAGATGGATAATGAACGGGTAGACAGATAAGTGCCAAAATGGATGTAAGTTGTTCTTTCACTTCAAAAGAGGCTTTATGAGGAACATCCATCTTATCAACTCCTTGCTCCCAGAAAAGAAAGGTTTTGAATGCTGGTTTTTAATAATTCATGCAGTGATTCTTGCTGGATGCCACGTGGATGTGAGTTTGCTTTTCTTCCTTATAAAGCTTACATTCAGTTGGGAGAAAAGAGCTAATATTTACGTGTGTGAAGATTAACTGATGATGGTATTTGTGAGATAAGAAATCTTATTATTACCATATAATGCTTTTATGAAATGGGCTTGAGTTGAGGATTTGAAGTTTTCCACAGCTAAAGGAACATTGCCATAGTCACACGAACGTTATTCTCTGTGTCTGCAAAGTAAGCTCGATTCATATTTGAGTCTATAACTGTGCTTGGAATATGTTCTTTAAACGGGTCTTTCAAGTCACTCTGCTCACCTTATTGAGATCCTCACTGAAGATGGACACACTTCAGTATTCCTCTAATCCAACTGTGTCAGTGACAAATCGGTTTCCACAGTCACTTAACTCCAGCTCTCAGTATTGTGCCACTTGCAGATAGATCAGCTGTGATGTCTGTAATTCAGAGGTAATGACATTTGTCCACTGAAAACTGGATCAATATCCTAAATCCTTTTCACTAAACATCAGAGAATTTCAGTGACTAAGCTAGACAGGATCTACTGGCTCCAATAGCACAACATTAAACGCAGAGCCCAAAATGCTCCCCATAATCCTATCTTTCACCCTACACATGAATTCTGCCTTCAGACTTGGGTAAATAAAATCACGAACAGAAAGATTGCAATGAAAAAAGTTTCAAAGTTTCTTTATCATATGAAACTAACCTTTTGTTTTACTCTCTCTGTTGAGGGATGTGCCATAGAAGAAATATTAACAACTGCTCATATCAAGATATGTAAAATGCAGAAAAATGTACTTTCCCTTACATGGGTTTTTCATGATTCAGAATTTTTTTGACAGCTTTGGTGACTGATGAATGGAAAAGTTTTGTGGAGAGCTCTCACATGAGTCAAAACAATCAATGAAAAATTATCAAAACATTTAATTTCAAGACTCTCAAAGTGCTGTTTCTGCTAAGGTTTGGCTGTATTGTTCTGACTACAATAGAAAAACTATGTCACTTGAATCCAAAGTGGATTTCTTCTAGCCTCAACAAAGTAAAGCCATTTGATAAGCAATCCTGAAAACATTTTGGATATTCTGAGTTTTGGCCCCGTTAAAGTAACTATTCTGTGTAGTGGTTTGCAGTAACAACTTCCATTATCCTACTGCCTGGCCACTTTGTGCTCTCTAACATTTTTCTTTTTTGCATGTCAGCTCTGCATTTTACATAAAAGTTGGCCATTCATTTTAAAATTTGGAACGTGTCTTCCAAAGTCCAAAACTCCTCTCAACAAAGGCATCCAGGTCTTTAATGACAAGAAAGATACATCCCCCCACACAGTCCTTGTTGTTTTGTATAGGAGCTGGATGATGAATACTTCTGAGGACATGAAACTAAGTGAGTTTCCCAGGGCTTGCAACTCATCTGTAGTCAAGCAGGGATCTGAAAATGGCTACACCAATGCCAAGCCATCATGATAATCCTTGGATTTGCCTTCCTCCTGCCCAACTGCATCATCCATGGTAGCAATAGAACATCTTCACTGCACTGGGGGATATTGGAACAACCTGCAAATTAACCCATTTGCCCTTAAAACCCTGATCTTTGCCTCTGCTAATGCAAATTTACCTTGAAATTAGTACAGAAACCAAGCCTAGCTGGTGACTCATTTTGCAGCAGGGACCTTTTGAATCATTCCTCCCCACACATACATACACTTAATGCCTGCACATCAAGAAAGAACGCAGAAGCCTGGCTTCTTTCTGCGAACAGTGATGGTTTCAGTCTGAATTGAGGCTTTTGATGCTAGGAGGGTTTTGCAGAGGATCTGTGAGCTTCTGTGCCTACGTATTCCTTAACCACCAAATCCTCACCCCAGGGCTGTGTGCACAGAAGTCAATGAAGACAGAGGAGACAGATATGACCCCAGCCTGTGCAGACAGCAGTCCTCTGTACTGGGACCTTGAAGCATCTCCAGTCATTGAGTCAGACGGACAGAATCACATGTGCATTACATGCTCCATGGCAGATGGAGCTTGCATGGCAGAGATCTTATTTCTTGCTAGTACATATGCACCCTCCTGGAAATAAGTCTTCCCAGCAAGTTCACCCATGTGGGAATTCTCATAGCTTGAACACAGATTTTTTGTATGATCTGACTCAGCATCATGTCTCTTGTCCCTAATCTGCTTGTGCTTCTTGTCTATGTAGGTGGTGAGCTGATGTAAGCCAAAATGTTCACCTACACGGCCAGCATAAGAGATTGATGTTAGGTGAGAGCTCTAGGTAGTCATGGAACAACCTGTGCTTAATTAGAATGCATTTGTCTATTCAATTACTTATGTTCAGAAGTTTTCGTAAGATCAAGGCTTATTATTGTACCCATGGCCTTTATATTCACTGCATGGGTAGTAACAAAAAGACAATACTCTTTGTCCAAGTTATAAGGTTTCTGCCAATATTTGTCATCTGGGATACATTCCCTATCTTTGCCCTTGCCTTTCTGTCTGAAGTGGCATCATCTGAATGGCAAGACACGTTGCAGTCACACATGCTTAGTGTTTGTTACTTGGCTTATATTCAGGCTCCATGGAGAAACACTCATTAAAATTGTCCTGATCAAAGGACAATAGCAACAAAACTTTGCAGATGTGTTAATGAGATATCTGGGGCTAGTCAAACAGTTAAAGACATGCTGTTTGAAGACAGAGTCTTTAATGGATCCATTCTGTGTGGATGGTGGCTGGGATGAATCTGTTTCCAAGAACATCACTTTAAAAGTTCAAATAATTCATCTTCTAGTAAAGCACTGTGGGATTATGTCTATGCAGAGGTGTCACACCTCGTAAGAGAGTTTCTTATGTTGAAGCTCTTTGCCTGGCATCATTAACTTCCCTTAGTTCCTGACAATGCTCCTATAGCTTCATGGAGACCAGGAATTTACTCTAAGACAGTCTGGAAAATAGTTTGATATTCTTACAGGTCAACATCTAAATCTCTGTAAAAATCAGGTTGATTTCTTCCTTTCTTCCTATCTAGTGAGGTTTTTCCTCTCAGAACAGGAGCAGGTACAAAGGAGACACACACCACAGTCCCTTGCTTTTTCCAGCACTAAGGATACATTGCCATCCTGCATAAGTGAAAAGAGCAACACAAGGGACATGGTCAAGAATCAGCTTCTCCTGGTCCAGGACATCAGCACTGCAGGTGTCACTTAAACTTTGCATTAAACCCTCAGCAGTGAAAAGGATTGATGCGATTTGGAACCAAGCTGTACTGTATAGAGGTTTCCTACAGAAAATCACAATTAGAGTCATATTAAAGTCAAATTATAAGAATTTTAATAACACTGAAATGTCTCATTCCAACTGCAACTGTTTTGAAATTTACAGCACAGTTACCCAAAAAGTATTTTTCAGGGAAGTGTTAGTTTGAAGAAGAAGTGGAAAACATTTTTCTAAAAGACTTCACCAAATATTTGTTTGTTTTGCATCCTACCCTGCCAAATGAAATCTGTGGAAGCTGGCAGCTTCCTCTGGTTCGTATATGTACTGTTTCTAACAAGACAGAGGAGTACCTTTAAAACCTTCCACCCAGTGATGTGTAAAGTGTCCAGTGAAGTCAGCAAAGTGTCCAACCAGGTAGCTGCATGATCCATAGGGATGCAGTGCTGCCCACTGAAGTGCTCTTGTTTGGTATGGTTGTTACAGCTGGAAATCAGACTTACTCTTTTCTCTTTTATATCAAAGTCTCTCCAGCTTTCAAGTCCTTCCTGACTACTGCTTATGAATCCTACACTCAGAAATTAAGTGGAAATCACTATGAACCCCTTAAAAGGTTCATTGCTTGAATTGGGGTGTTATTTCTGGGGATGTAGAGGTTGCATGTGGAAAGAGCTGATCCTTATGCAGTCACCATTATTTCTACCTTTTATGTGGGCAGATGAGAAGGTAGAAAATAACATCTCCAGTCAGGCAGTCCCCATCCATGCTAGGTATGCTGCATCTTTTCAAAAGCCATCTCATAGCAACTGATGGTCTACTTGCTAGCCTCGAGCAGCATTTCAGGAGCGATTAAAATGGTTGGGGATGTGTCTGGGGGAGAAGATATTTCTCTGGCCTCTATTTAAATGAAGCTGCTATTCATTCACTGTTTCTAATTACCAGCACTATAATTGAAATACTGGAGTAATCTATTTGAAGAAGGGGATTGGGGGGCAGAGTGATTTTATTAAAACATGGATTGGTAAGCTTGATGCCAATGTCAGCTGAGAAAATGTAACTCAGCTCAGAGGGATGCAGGCAAAGATGAAGAGGAGACAAAGGAACAGTACAGGCATAGCCATGAAGTGGATGGAGATTTGACATAGTGCTCTTTATTCTCCAGCAGACTTTTTGGAGTGACCTTAGCCCATGAAGCCTCAGTGAATTTGTTTCCTTCACAGGGATGTATGTAACCCAGTTGAGCTTGATGGAAGTTACAATTCACAAGAATGAGAGACAAAAGAAGAGGCTCTAGATGCTATTAGGTATCATGATCCTGTTGTCAATGAAGTTTTAGGAGCGATGGGTAAAGGGAAGCCCCTTATTTTTTCTCTCCCCTGTTCTGTTCCCCAGATGATCTGGTCTCTCTAGGATCTATGACCAATTCCTAAGGCTCTTCTCATGATTGAAATGACAGCACAGGCCATGTTGGAGGTTTGGGTATATTCCCTTCCTTCTCCTCCCAGGTTTAGGCTCCCCACACCCTACACAGTCTTCTTCCATGTCCCCGCTCAACCCAAGGCCCAGAGATCCTCCCATACAAACACGTGGACATGTGACTCTGAAGCGTGCTGGGGAGCAGGAGGAAGATACTGGTGGGGTGTTGGGAAGGAAAGAACAGCCTATTGCTGGCCCTGCCTCTCTTGCAGATAACATTACCCCTGCTCTGGAGGGGCACAGACCAGAGTCAATGGAATTGTTGTGGGCCTGGGATCAGGCAGCAGACATGACAACTGCATTGTTGTCACACTGGTCTTATTTTTTTTTCCAAGCCTTTTGCCCTGTACACCCTTTCTGGGGCCTCTTTGTGACTCCTGTTGGAATTGAGATTCTTCATGGCAAATGTTGGCTCTTGTTACTGCAGAGCCCTTGTCTGGGTTACATGGGTGTTTTCTCACAGCAACAGCAATCAAGGATCTGTTGCAGAAGTTTAGGATGAGATTGAGCTCACAGAATCAGACATTAAACTTGGGAGGAAGTTATGGGTGAGGTAGAGTAAATGATATCCTGCAGTGAATCTGGATGTTGGGGTTTACTGAAGAACCAACAAGATTAGAGCTTTCAACCTACCCGACTATCTTACCCACCCACCCACTCACTCCCACAGGCCCTACCTTCACAAGATCTTGACTTCCTTTCCCAGCAGGGAAGTCACTGCTGGTCAAGGCAGAAAGTCGTGTCAGTTCCGGTGTCTTTCTATTAACTGGAGGATTCAGGACATGTCACTCCTTGAACAAGGTACATGGCATTGCAAATGGTAATAAGCTCATCTGTATGGGCAACTTGAAACTTTACTGTCTGCGAGGATCAGAGCCCAAATGTGTCTCACTGTGCACGTACACTGTTCCCCTCTGCACTTCTTACCTGGGTCTTAGCCTTGAGAGTTCAGTCATCTCCATCCATTGAGGCTGAAACTTGTGTCTGGAAAGATTTAGTTCTGAGAAAGACTTTGGGTGAGTGTTGTCTATGCCTATTGTACTAGGTGTAAAAACAGACCAACAAATGTATTCCCTTTCTCAAAAGACTTAAAATCTTAATGGAAACAGAGCAGGACAAGGGGCTACAGGTAGAAAAAAGAGTGTTATGGATGACAGACCTATTGAAATGTCTTACAGGAATGCATTTTGGCAGCTGATCTTGCTCATCCTTCCCATGAGATGTGTTGAGTTGGTTAGATGAGAGGTTCTCAGGTGAATACTGTATGTGGCACAGGTGAGATAGGAGTCACTTCACAGCAGCATGCCCTGAGGCCATGTCCTGACTGTGTATTCTGACAGGTTCTTCTCTAAACAGCGAGAAACATTTTCCACATCATCAGTGATACCTAGATAACCATTAACTGTGTCCAGGTCCTAACCTTGACAGCAATCAATGTCTCTATGTGTCCGTCGTCACAGTCTACCTCCAGGCCTGGCATTAGTATGGAATATAAGTATTCTTGTTCCCCATCACATCTTCAACTACATTGTTTTTCCCCTTTTCCTGTGGCAAATCAGTTATGCAGTTGTAAGCTCTGTTGGGACAGTATCTCCTTTTCTGTACAGGATCAAACTCATACTCATGTCCAGCTCTGGAGCTTAATGTTGCCTTAATGGTAAATGGCCATGAAAATAGCCAGGCCCCTCCTTTAGATAAGAGACAGCTGTGAAGTCTGGATGTTGCTCCAAATTTCCCCATAGTTTGGGACTGTGCCAAACTGGGGATGTGGTATGAGCTAATCACTCACAGAAATTAGAGGCTGCTCTGAAAGGCAAGTGGTTGTTGTGCTGAATGCACAATATTAAGATCTTATCTTGCTTCACAAGCGGACTAAACCCAGAATGAATCAATTACGAGATTAGAATTAATCCAGTAATCCTCTGTTCTTCTGTGCCTAGAATCAGATGGTGCATCTGTAAAGATAGTGTTAGTTATGGCAAATGAGATCACTGTATGTCCCATTTTATTAAAAGCCTTTCCCAAGTGTTAACAGCTCAGGTGAGAGGTTGAAATGAAATTAAATTGAAATCTCTCCTCTTTGACTGATTGTCATCATGCGCACATCCTTGGCCTTGGCTGCCCAGAGGGGATGGCCAACACAGGAAAGATGTCCCTTGCCTTTTACTTAGTGTTCCGTATGCTTCTCTCTCCTTTAAAGAAAAGGAAAACCAAACAAAACCCAAGCCCAGAGTAATAGTGCTGCATACACCTATAACCATTTCTTATTTGGGCCATTAGGGCTTGAAACTGAGATGTTTAGTGTTCATATAGCTCTGCCACCAGGTCCAAGACATGGGAACAGTTGAGCGGCACCATTATCTCTACATGCTCTCAAGGGATGTGCACAGATGCTGCTCACCCTAGAGCTCTTTGGAAAGCCATGCCATGGGGCTGGAGAAAGGTGGGAATCAGACATCCAGAGTTGGTCTTAGCTATGGAGAAGGAACAGGACCTAAGAGCTAGAGCAGAAAGCTGAGCAGATCACTGGGCATCACTTTTTTCCCCAGGGGTTTACAGGGTCGTTGTTCACAGTGAAGTTGCCTGTATGACTGACACTGGAGGCAGACAAGTAGATTTGGCATTTTTCAAGACAAAGATAAGTTTGAGGTTAATCTTGAAATAGCTTCGCACACCTTTCTGTTCTCTAGTTACCCCATCTGCAAAACGAAGCCGTTACAGCATTACCAGACCCTGATCAATGAGAAGTGCCATGAAATGAGTAACACTGAGCATCATCCATGGAAAGAGATGGCACTGCAACAAGGGAGGAAGAAGATGAGTCTTTTCACTGTGGTCCTGCCTATGTGTCATTCAGGTAGCCAGGTTTGGTCCAGGATCCATGCATTGAAGATGACATTCAAAGCTTGCAGCCTGCTGCTAAAACAAGTTCTTCAGGGCTCTCCCTCTATCACCTTTCAATTCCTCATTCCAACCAAAACCACTTGGAAAAAATTAAAAATAACAGTGAATATTCCTTTCATTCTGCTGAAGAAAACCTGGTCAATTTTGTTTAGACTTTTCAAAATAACTCTGAAGCAGATGAGATACCTGGATAATCCCTGCTTTCACAGTTAAAATTGTCAAATTTGGGTGCAACTGAAAACAGAAGTCCCAGAAAGCATTTTTCCATGTCTTTAAGGCCCTGATGATGGAGTGCTGTTTGAAAACTTTAAGAGCTGCTATGACATTAAACTCGAAACATGAGCAGATCTGTGAAAGGCTCAAGACTTAGAATTTAACTTTGATATTTAGTTTTACTGCTTACTCTGCAGAAGTCATCTGGCAGTTTAAGGAGGCTGAACTTCTGGTTCTGTATGTTTCTAGTTAGGCAGGAAATATTGCTAAAACAGACCCTTCATCCCAGATATAGGCACTGAAGAAATCAAAATATTGCATAAAGTAGATGAACTGGACACTTAATGACACCAGAAAAATCCAACACTTTCCTGGAGAGCAGCTTGAGTGTGAGCTGGAAAATGAGGAGAGTTGTACTGTGTCCCAGAGGTGATAAACTAGACTTGGTAGAATTAAACCACAGTGATGCTCCTAATGACCAGCATAGAATTCCAAAGGAAAACTCCTTCATCCTGGCACTGAGATTAACAGGTCTCTCTCTGAACAGCGACTCCCTTGACAGATGGCTCCACTGATGAATGAGAGAATCTGATTAATGGAGAAACTTCTTAACATTTACAAACACAAAGACAGACTTTTCAAGAAAAACTTTGATGGGAGCTGTGGTTCTTCTTCTCAATAATTCAATCTTGCCTTTCGATCTCCCAGTCATCCCTTAAACAACCATGCCTTTTGGTTAGGAGCAACAAAACTTCATCTATTCCTAGACACTGTTTTAGACATTGGATTGTCCAAGAAGCCTCTTCAGAAGCACCATATCCCATTCAGTATCACCTCAGCTGCACACTTCATCTTATATCCATGTGAGCATTGAAGATGGACAAGTGCATCTTTGGCAGAAGAACAGATCTCTGCAATGGACCAAAAATGCAGTCTCCCTACCTTTTTGCTGTTCTTGTCCTTCTAACAGAAATATTAGCTCTGTATGACAAGGCAACAAGCAGGTAAGTGAGAAATAAGGAGCAAGTAAGGAAATTATTGTGCAACCTCATACTTCGGTTGCTAAGCTCTTTCAGACCTTTCAGAATCTACATAGCAGATTTTCTTAAATCAGCTGCATCTTAAGGGAAATTTTTTCATCTATATTTAGAACCCAGTCTCCTAAACTCTTGGATTCCTGCTCTAATTCCTCCTCTTTTTGAATGGGTGCTGAACACTTCTAAGAGCCTAACTTCCAGAAGCCACCAGCTTTCAAGACAAGCTTGCAGAAGCGTTTAGGTGATCAGTGTTCTGCAAGAACCGGTTGCCTGTCAGACTTTCTCTTCTGAGTGTTTCATGGGAGATGAGCCCAAGTATGGCAGGGACCAAGATAGAGCAAGTTCATGCAGATCTCTTCCTATGTCTGAAACCAAAGATGTGTTTTACAATGTGGCAGGAGGTCTTGTGGCGAGCATGAATGTGTCCAGCTGCACATTACAGGATGGAAGAGGGATGGGATGTATCCTACTCATGGTTGGAGAACATTGGTTATCAAAACTTCCTATTGTTGATACTTTCTAATGAAAAAGAAAGATAAGATTAACCCAGGAAGACTGTTTTGTTGCTTGACTGTGATTAAAATGACACTTTTCAGCTCTCAACCTTGAAGAAATGCCAGGAACTACTTCAAAAGGAGCCCAGCTCGTAGTGACTGATCTCTTCTCAGTATGCCTGAGAGCACAAAAAGTGCTCATTTTGTCCACCTCAAGGGCTTAGCTTTCCCTGGAGTGAAACATGCAGCTGTTAAATGGTATGTCACACTACTAAATACCAAAAGCCAAATGCAAACAGGGTTAAGATGAAATCTTACATATATTGAGTTAAGTAAACAGATTTACACCATAATCAGCAGAAACCAAAGATCAGATTTCCAGCTAGTGTGGATTTTAAGTTGTACCCTTGATCTAAAGCCGTTCTCTAACACTATAGCTGGAAAAATAAATTGCAGTCCCCAACAGCAAGGTATAAGCAACAGCCCCATGAATATGTAAAGACCTTTCAGATGGTATTTTAAAACAGCGTTCAGTAACCATTATGCCACAGTTAACTGACTTCACCAGGCTTAAAAACAGGAGTCTTTAATTACAGTCGTTTATATTTCCAAAGATAGACTATAACATATTTATAAACAATCTGTGCACTTGGTGAGTAAATGACACACGGCATGAATCATTTGCTAACAGTTCTTATATAATATTCAAAGTGGGCATGAATGTTTCATGAAGGCGCTTCCACTGCTGAACTTGGTAGGGAATCTAGCTTTTTTCCTTTCCCATGCACACTTTCCAGGCAGCCTCTTCCATCCTTTTTTCTTCTGTGAAAGCATGAAAGTCTCAGACCTCCCGTCAGAATGAAACACCTTTGGATTTGCTGTGCTATCTCCAGTGCCAGACCATAGCAACTAAGATTTGGAGCACCTGTGTTAGGAATGCAGAGAAACATGCTTTGTCCCAAGGAATTACCTCTAAAATAACAAACGTCTCACGTCTCATGAATGTGGCACCAGTCCCTCACATGCCATGAGGAGATAATGTCTTACACTCTGAGATGTTCGACATGGCATCTGAGAGATGAGTAAAGCAAAGGATGGGAGATGGGATTTGCAGCCACTCAAGGGTTTAAAGGTTTGTCCTGGACTGGGAAGCACTGAGGTCATGCCCCTGGTGCAAAATCACTGAGATTTATCAGTCTCTTGAGTGATGAGAAACGATTGGACCAGGCTCCATCAATGTTAGACATGGACAAGCCTCCATGTACACCCTAGATCAGTGTCATGGAGCTCTACAGCCATGCAGACTGGTTGGCCAAGAGCACGGTGATATCCTAAGACCTGAGTTCATTCGGATGAGAATGGAGATGTTCACACACAAGCAGAAACCCTGTCTTCTTTCAGGCATTATCATCCTTCTCTTCATAAATGCTGACCCAGCTGACTCTGTGGGCTTTGTGAGGTTTCCTGAGGTTAGCCCCAGACTCTGCCCTGACATGTGGCACAGCACTGTGCACATCTGGGCACCTCTCTGTCCTCTTCAACCATGTGTTGTGTTTGGTTAAAGGTGTTTGCATAGCACCGCACACTATGGGGAACACACAACTGTCAAAAAGACATCTGGAGGATAGACCCTAGAGAGCAGCTGAGGGAACTGGGGTTCTTTAGTCTTCAGAAAAGGAGTTTCAGGGGAGACCTTATCGCTCTCTACAACTTCCTGAAAGGAGGTTGTAGTGAAGTGGGTGTCGATCTCTTCTCTCAAGTAGCAAGTAATAAGATGAAAAGAAATGGCCTCAAGTTGCGCCAGGGGAGGTTTAGATTGGATATTAGGAAACATTTATTCACGGAAAGGGTTATCAAGCATTGGAAGAGGTTGTCCAGGGAAGTGGTTGAGTCACTATCCCTGGTGGTATTTAAAAGACATGTAGAAGTGGCACTTAAGGACATTGTTTAGGGGTGGACTTGGCCGCTGTTATGTTTACCGTTGGACTTGATGATCTTAAAGGTCTTTTCCAACCCAAATTATTCCATGATTCTGTGATTCTATGAATAACTATAAAAATGCTTTCCTAAGCCCAAGGCATCCCAGTTAGTTGTCAGAAACTGGGTCACTCTGTCAGGGAAGAATAATTTTCTATGGGTATTTCCAGTTGCATTTCTTTTGTCTCACTTTCTTTCCCAAGGTCCTTGCTCCTGGCCAGTGTCAGAGCAGAGGTGAATATTTGGATTCATCCATATAGATATTTTTTCCTTCCAGTCCCTAGCCTCCTTAAACCCAAAGCAACAAGTCAGCATATTAAGGGACTGCAGAAATGGAGAAACCCAAGCTGTCACCTAGTGTAAGAAGGGAGTTGGGGGTATGAAAATCCTGAGGTTTTGCAGGACACATTTAGGTGTCCTAGTAGTAGAGTAGGGTGTGTGTGAGGGCGTGCATGCATATGTGTGTGCAGAAAGAAAGAGAGATCCCTTTTAGCCACTTGATGAAATGGTGCTGCAGTTGTTCTGAGAAAATGTATGTTGTGAGAGCAGGAGAACATCTCACCTGGGGAAGGCAGTAAAAGGCTTTTTTGTTGTTGAAGCACTTTGCTATCCTCACTCAGATTTTATGAGGTTTATCCGAACCTCAGATGGCCACAGCGACTGCTTCACAACAGAGGGGTGAGGTTTTGGCATTCAGGGGAGATCTCACATTTGAGTCTGATTTTCTTATTTGCTGGTAGGACTGACATGATGTGATTTGGTAACTGGCAGTAACACCAGCATTGCATTTTATCATCCCTTGTTACCTTTGCGCAATTTGTAATTCCATTTATTGGAAAGGTCTTCAGTGAAGGGAGGGAGAGCGAGGTTATATTCACATGTGTTGCTCAAATCCATATCTCTTGTTAAATCAGTTATTGGTGCACCTGCCCAAAGCCAGTGTCTCAGCATAACCAGGGATTTACATCCCTTTTCTGAGTTTTGTTAGGTGCAGTGGTATGTCAAGTGTAAATAGGAATGGATCAGTGAGGGAATGCAATGCTTTTCAAACTGTATTTTGGCAATCTGCCTACAAAAGTAAGATGTTTTCTGTTGCTATTGGTGGGTAAAATGAAATTAATTTGCTGGTTTTCAGGCAACTTTTGTCAGTATTGAATGAAACATACAGAGATACATGGAGGCTCTGCCTACCCTTCACCTCTCTGGTCCTTATGCCAGATTAAGGCATAAGCAGGATTGGTAACAAAGTCTGAAAAATAAAAATTGAAGTAAATCTCCAAATGGGAAAGGATGAAGTCCATTTCTGAGGTGGTTCCCCATTATTTGTAGCTGTTAGAAGAGACTTAAGTGATCATGTACATCCTTCCTCTTAATGTCTACCCACTGTCATCAATATTTTTCTTTCCTATCAGTCATTTCCAACCATATTTGAAAAAGGGTTATATAAATTCCTGCATTTATTTTTTTTCTGTAAAATTCAGCAGAGTAAAAAGTAACCATGTAAGGGCTCTAGCTGTGAACTACCACAGTGCTGATGATTTTTCTTGTCTGAAATCACCTCCCAAGAATGAACTGTAGGGCTAAATAGGCGGGGAATAATGGAGGCGGTAGGAGAGCAGGGAGAGTGGTGAGGTACAGTGGGAACTAGGGGACATGGCAGAGAACTGGAGGCACTCATGTCATGGAGAAGAGAAGTGGAGAGCTGAGCTTAACATGGTGAAGAGGAGTAAGGACATAGGACATGGGAAAGAAGGCTCCATCATTTCCACTCCTTATGGAAGATTCTGATTCTCCTTCACCTGAGAAATCATATTTTCTTATAAAAAATACTAGCTTGGGTTAAACAAAACACACAACAAAATGAGTTCATACTTTTAGTGACATTCCTAGGGAAAAGCTGATGAAACATCCCAGGGAAACATAATGAAAAAGACTACTTCAATTCACTGATTTTTCACTGAAACTCTAACTCTTTTTTGAAAGTAAGGAGCTATTTTATTTGCAGTGGGGGGAAAATAAGAAGCACCTATTCTGGTGCTTGGGTGGAGAGCCCACTGGCAGGGGCACACAGCAGCGTGCTGCCCAGCAGGACTGCAGGTCCTGTGCTGTTCAAGCTGCACAGGATCACTTCCTGGCGGCTCAGCACCTCCCAAAAACTTCTGTGAGAAGTAACAGGGAACTGCAACAGCTTCGTCACAGGTCTGAGGCAGGGACCATTTTTACTCTTTCTTTGCTTTTAGGGACATAGGGAGCCCAGCTGTAATGAGGGTTCTAATGTGATGATATAATAAATACATAATCATACTTCTAGAAACTTTCTTCTTTTGTCTGTTAGACTTCAAATTCCATAGACTCTGATGGATGTACACCTCACTGAACTTTCCAGCCAGGTAGGATAATGTTTCTTTGTGTGGACAGTAGTGAATATTTATGTGAACAATCCTTTGTTAGTTGAGTGGCTTTATAGATACGTGACAGCTTGGACAGCAGGGGTTATTTGAGTTATCTTGTTCTGCTTTTGCCATTTTAATTTCTCTACAAGTCCCAAGGGCCAAATGAAAGTGTGAATGAATAAATAAGAAGATGCCTATTTGCAATATGTCCACAATTGTTTTCTTCAGAGCCTTCCCTATCTATAGCCGTGTCCCAAAATTACACCAGGCAAATACCACAGACATCTATTCTTTCTTCACTTTCATTAAAACATGCTGTTCATAGCAGCACTAAAGCGTATCGGTTTTAAATGGACCTAGATTTGTATTTTATATAGGCTGCTCAGTAGTTGCTGTTGTAATAATAAATGACATGGAGACAATTTCAGATTGTTCTGACAAAATCAGGACTCCTAAGGGGAGTCTGCCTCACGCACATGAAGTTGTAGCTCTGAGCAACCAACTAGGAAGATGCAATTAATTTCCCCCTCGTGAGTAAAGCTATTATATAAAATACCACAGTTGCCTTGAGGGCCAAATTGAAGGCACTGAATTATGTATTATCAAAACTGACTTTACAATGATGTCTTCATGGGCACTTCTGCGGCTTGTGAATGGAAAGGGAACAGCATTCAGCTGCAAGGATCTTATCTGCCTCTTGCTCGCTGTAAACAATATACTGCTAATGTGAAGACCTTAATGAGATGGGGTGACATTGCTCTTTCCCTTGAGGTAGTGGCACAGAAAGGAGAGGAAATCCTGGGAACTTGGCTTAAATATATTTTGTATATTAATTGGTCAGCCCAAGTCCACTGGTCTTTGCTCAATACTGAGATTTAAAGATTTTCCAGCCCATTTCTCTCCTGTTTGAACATGATTCCTGCAAGACCTAAGCTGAGCTGCTACTTCCAACCTACTGGAGCCATTTTATGTCTGGGATGAAGTTCTGAAACCTCAGCATCCACTTCAGGTGCCTTCTGCTCTGGGATGTAACACGCTAGGGACAGAAAGCCTCCCCAGTAAAAATTGCGAGGAATTTCATGAAAGGACTCAGTGTCTCCCTTCCATAGTCACTGCACTGGCAAGTAATGTTGAGGTTTTCCTTGTATCCCATGGGAAAGGGAGGGAGGAACAGGGGGATTAAGAGCATATCAATGCACTTGTCAGCCAGCAAAGAACGTATCTGATGAGCCAGATAGAAGGCGTAAAGTCCAGCAGGTCAAACCAAATCAAAAGGGAATTATTAAGGAGTATTTTCAGCTGGGAATTCACCAGATACATTTCTACCCAGAAAAATCCTTTACATTTCACAATTTCAAGCCAGTGAACCAACACCCTGTATGTGATATTTATCCTTAGCAAGCAGACATGAGGTAAGAAACAAAAAATTGCAATGCCTGGAGCAAAATTGGATGGTTGCTCAGTGATAAGGGGGAAGCAGGTTTCATTTTTCATGAGTGTTTTCGCCTCTTGCTGGCTTCTGATCTCAGTCATCACACTGATGCTGTGAGGCAGGTACTCACATTAAAAGCAGCAACTGCTTAATTAAACTTTAGGTACTCTGAACTATTCAAACACTCATAAAAAAGGGAAAAAATACATATTTCTTTTGGTAAATGATTGTCACACACTCTCTTGTGGTGCAGGATTCATCTGCAGTCTGGTGAGACATTTTGCTCATCTTACAAAAGATAAAAAATAAATCGAGATAGTTTATTTCCTGGCAAGAAAGGGAGTGAATGTTCACTCCAGGAGAGGGAATATCCCACAGTACAGACTGCTTTGGTCGCAGAATTGAAGCTTTCCTGGTGTGACTCTGAACAAGCACAAGACCTTTCCAAGCTGGAAATTGCCCTGAGAATCTCCACTTAGAAAGCCCATGATTATTTAAAACATGTAGAACTATCCTCTAAAAGCAATAACTATTCCTTAACAGAGGAAAAAATAATAAAACCTTTTAGACAACTAATTCCAGGCTAGGGAGATTATGGATACCGAGGACCAACCAAACAGTTCATGGAGGCCAGTTTCCCCCTGCCTCTTGCATATGAAGCAGTGCACATATAGAAATCTGAATATTCAACTCTCCCTGAGGGATTCCCACTTAATTTTTTTATTCAGATTGCCTGGGCCATTTGCCAACTTTCCTCTGTGTTGCGAAGGCAAGCTTACTGGCCTTTCTTCTTTGTCCTGAGATGTTCCTGGGAGCTCATGAAGTCCCAGGTGGCAAAGCAACCTCACAGAGCACAGGACGAGTGTCTCTGTTGTGTGCATGTGTCCTGGGAAGAGGTGTGACCCGGTGGTTTCCCTGACCCTATTGGGCACCGCCACATTGCAAACAGGAGCGTGCCTATCTGGGTTAGAAAGAAATGTTCCTGCTCTTACTTCATTAACCAGGCTTGGAAAATATAGACCCTTACCAAAAATCTTTTAAATTCATCAGAACAACAGATGAGCAGTGCAGAGCCATAAACACTTTAAATGTCTTTATCTAAGTCTTTTGGATAAAACGTTCTCCTTACTGTAGGATGGATCTTGTTCCTAACACAAGAACACGATAGTTTGAAACACAGGAATCTCCTCTTCATTTTTCTGAAAATACAGAGTAATTTAAAACCTGAATACACCTTTGAGGCATTTCTGTGATCCACACACTAGACAGAAAAGTTTTGTACTGTACAAGAAGTTTCACTGAAATCACAGCCTTTTGTTTGAACACATCCATCTCCGGCAGATTGTGACTTGATTCTGCATGATGCTGGGCATGACTGAGAAGATGGCTGGTACCTCATGGGGTTGGTTTAGTGTGTAGATCATCACTGGGCAGCAGTTGAGTCAGAATGAATGGAAAGATATCAGATTCTAAGATTTACAACTGCTTTCTTGACAAATTCCAAAGGGTTACAGAAACCTTGCAGTTCTTAAGCCCAGTCTTGCTGCCATGTAAAGGCAGCAGCAGCATGAAGCCAGGCCCTTTGAGTCAAAGGTCTGAGAAACAAAAGTACCCATGTTTTTGTACTCTAGATGTGAGCTTCATCTCACCTAATGCTGACTGTCTAAAAGCTAGATATCGCTACCCACATGATTCATGACTCCCTTTGTACTCATCTATAGGGTGTGAGTCATCTCATCCTAATGTAGATGTTTAGATAGATTGCATGAATCACATTTATAGAAGTATTTTCCTCTCTCTGTTGACATATAGCTTTGACAACTAGCTCAGATGGGGCTGTCAACATTGGGACTGCCTAAAGATATAGAAGGCAAATCCCACACTTTTGTTCCTTCCTTCAGCTCACAAAAATGCAGGAGTGTGGTCTGCACATAGCATCTGAATGCTGAAAAGCAACTTTGACTCCACTGAAATGTCATTGTAGCACCCTCTGAAACTTTAGCCCTACTAGCTTGGAAGATCTGTATCAGCCATCCTAAACTGCTGGGCTCACCAAAACTGGATTCACATGTATGGTGTAAAAAGTCAATCATTAAAACAGCACCAAAAGTTAGTCCTATTAGTTGCTAAGGTTTCCTATTTATTAACTGTTCTTATTGCATTTTATGCTGGAAATATATCAAACTACAGGGGGGAAAAAGTGAATTTAGGAAGCATAAAGGTTGTTAGCATGATAGTTTGGATAACTGTTCATCGATCTTAACCTTCTCAGATTCACTTTAGTTCATCTTAGCACCTTTTCCCTTAAATAAAAGGCCATATTGTGATTTCCTTTTTTGTTTTTCATGTCCCTTTACTCCTAAATCATCCTGTTGACTTCAATGAGATTACCTTAAGAGTGGTGTACTATGGGAGAGGAGGAGGAAGTCTGCCTAGAGTGACTAATTTGGAGTTTTAGCTCCTTTCCTGAAGCTTCATTTTCATCTTTTCTGTTTATTCCATTATTCATGTCTCAGTCTGCAGCTACTCCAAAGATTACATTGTAGTTCCTGTCACAGAAATGTATCTTTTGAACGCAGTGGGGTCCTTCCTGGGAGATGCTGAAATGCCCTTTAGAGTTCTGCTATTCTTTGGTGATTTGCTGAATGCAACCTCCTTTTGTTCTTCTTTTCTTCCAATGTGTGATCGCTTCAGAGGTGCACATTTTCTGAATGTGCTAGCCTTTTCTGCACACACCCTGCTCTACAGATGTGGTGTCCTTGCATTTTCAGAAGCTGCTGACTTCCTCTTTTGTTCTGGTTAGAAATTTCTTCAGTGGGGATGCTCTGAGTGGCCCACTTTGCAAACAGTGTCAGAGGGTGCTGTATTATCACTGGTTCCTTATCTGACAACCGCTTGAATTCCTGAGATGTAAAAGGATGGTCCTTTTCTCTTCAGAGGTAAGGGTACTCAGCTCTTTGGGGAGATCCATCCTCCAGTTCCATAATGCCCTCTTTTTGAATCAGTAATAAATTTATTGATTTAGTACAAACAAGTGTTTGCCATTCCTTTTTATGGTTATCCAGACCACTGTTATTAGAATAACTTCCATTGGTCCTTACGGTCTAAACTGACTAACTTTTGGAGGGTATTTTGTTCTGGTCAGCTGGACCAAGCCTATACCAAGCCAAAAAAACCCACAAGGAACTAAGAGCTTCAGGAGGGAAAACCAGCACTCAAGAGACCAGAACATTTTAGGTGTGTGAAGCTGTTAAGATGACTACTGTTATGTCTTCTGTGGTTTTATTCACCTTGCAGAGAGGGATGTGGATGAACCATATGGGTTTGGTACAAATTTGAACATCCAGGTTTGATAAATTTGATCTTGATGAATTAAATGGTACCAATACTCCACTGATATAAACAATCTCAGTCCAATGAACTTCAAAAGAGATTACTGGTTGATAGCAGCTCAAGATTTCTCCCAGCATTTTTCATTTAGGCAATTGCCGGGCACCCACTGGTAACACTCTGCTAGTTATGTCAGATAAAGACAAGCCAGCGCATTACCAGAAAACACTCAGTTTGCTGTCCATATAGGTATTCCCATGAGGAAAGAGGAAGACATGGGAAATGAGGACATCATCTGACAAACTGGAGTGAAGGAGGGGAGAGGAAAAAGACAAAGGGAGTAGAAATAAGAAGTAAAGCAGTTAGTGCCCTGTAAGTGGCACATTCCCTCTTGGTTCAGTCAAAGAAGGCATCAATGAAAGTCAAAGCCAAAAATCAAGACAGATGCAGACACAGAAAATAAGAGAAAGACTAAATGAAGCAGCCAGATCAGTGTGCTGGACCTCATCACCACCAACATCCCCACTTTTCCATTTCATTGAGGAAGCTTAAAAATATAATTAAAAAAAAATAATCATCCACAATGATAACTACTTCTTTTTACAGCTTGTAAATTCTTGGTGTAGTTGCAAACCTAACCAATGTATAATTGAAATTGCATTGTTTCCAAGGCAATGATCTCTCATTACAACAACAGTTTACTGCAAATGTTGGTCTTGACCTTGACATCACTAAGTTTGGATCTTAAAACTCCCACTGATTTCCATTAAGCAACATCAGATTTGTTATGTCATTCAAGTTAAATACATGTTAAGGAATTTGTTGGGTCGCAGAGTCACAGGGCTGGAGAGACTTTCAGAGGTCTTCTGGTCCATCCTCTGCCCCAAGTCTGGATGAGCTTTACTTATTTTCTTCCTGACTTATGTCTGTCTAATCTGTTTGCAAGGACTGATACGAGGACAGCTGAAATGGAAAAGGGGAAAATATGGCTTTGAAGGAGATGAAAAAGTATTTGAAACAACCTATATCAGTTTCAGCCATTTTTCTTCCTTGTTCATCAACCGACAGTCCCTACCAGTATGTATTGCTATGCCTCTGCCAGATAGCAAGACATAAGTGGTGGGGTCTTATCACTTTGAACTCCCCTCTATGTCTTTTTCATCTCAGATTTCAAAACCTGTGAGGTTGTCCCATGGTCTTTTTTTGACAACTCAGCAACTGTTAATGTCTTCTTTGGAAACAGCCTGTTTAGGCACTCTCGCCTTTGACAGCAATGTGCAATATTAGTTACACCCTTTCCTGAGCCTGCAGCTAACACAGAAACTCTTTGAAAGCCAGTAAACATGCATTTTGCTCTAACCCTTGTCATCTCCTTCCTTTACATCCTCTGGCTGGAGGCCTCCTCCCTCCTGTATCTGTCTGACACACATTTTGCGCAGGGCACAGAAGTTGACGGTTTAACTACAGAACAGAGAAGAAATAACAGCTCTTCTTTGTTTAGTGTGCAGAAAACTCCTGATTGAATTGTCCTCTGTGCCATATCACTTCAGTAAATGGGCCTGAAAGCCTTGTACCCAGGAAAACTGTTTTCCCATCCTAAGATTTCACAATTTGGTGTGAATAATTGCAGCACTTGGGATTCATTGAAAAATTACACACCTCTGGAACAAGCTTGTTCAATGTTGTGGCACTTGTTGGTGTTGGTAAAGCTTCCTCTCAGTCATGGTTGCATGAGAAGAAAGGAACTGGGTTTGCCAGTCAGAAGGTTTGTGGAAGACATAACAGCAGGGGAAGTAGTCAGTTGTGTGAAATGATTTGCCTTTATAAAGAAGATGTGAGGGATTTTCCAAAGGTTTGCTAAGGCAGTAAAGTCTGGCAGCTGTTCATTTGTCAGACCCGAATGCCTTTGTCACATGGGATGGATATCTGAGCATTAGATGATGAGTATGCTTTGAGAAGATGTTAATGAACTGTGACTCTTCTGTCTCTCTGGATTTGTATGATCCTTGGGGAAGGGGTGTAAATGTAAATTAATTCATTTTTAACATAGGATTGAGAGAGGTTTATTTGCACCATGGGGTGCACACGTACTGTAGGGTATATGAGCAACACAAAATGTTGATGTAGTCAAATTCAGCCTGTTCTTTAGCCCCAACTCCACCTCTTACAAGACAGAACAGTTGGATTTCAGTGTGTAATACTGGGAAAAATATCTAACCTTTCATGAACTTTTACCATTTTCAAAATGTGAGCAAGGTTAACAGCCTATGATTAAATGAACAGTAGATTAGATAAAATATGGGACTTAAAGAAATGATCAAGAGCAAGTTCTGATGGGATGATAATTCTAAACATTTACTGGTCATCATGTTCTGTCATGTCAAAGGGGTTATGGGTTTGAAAGGAGCGACAAATTGCTAGCAGAGTTGGGCTTCGTAAGAATCAGTCTGATTCTCAAATGAGAACATGCATGTGGCCTCTCAACCCCAGGATGAAGTCAGCCTGGGGCTTTCCGTCTTCATTTTAACTTGACGGGTCAGTCAAACTCACCAAAAAAAACCCCTCTCAAGTGTTAATTGAGACCTCCTCACATGGTCATCACTCTTCCAAAAAATTGCATCCCTGAGATTGCCAGTTATTATATATTTCTCATTTGTTGGTGAGACTGGAACCATCAGAGCTCCTTGGCAAGAGCTGGGAGGAGAGACAATATTAGGGATTTAATACCTTTTGGAGAACTCCTCAGATGAAAGATCATCCAAGTGTCCTTGGTGATATCATGTCTCCAGTCATATCAAGGAAAGAACATTGGTATTTTTTGTTGGGAAAAGCATTAAAAAATATTTTAAAAGCTTTCAGGTTAACATTGTTTTGTTATTTTATTCATAGACATCTTGACAAGACCAGGCCTTCCCATTTTTAAAAAATAAATTACATTCATGGAAGACCATTTAGTAACTTAGGAAAATGATTCATAGTTTAGCAGATAAAATACCCTGGGAAGATGTCCAGATGATGTAGAAATTGCTTCAATGCTGCTGCTGTGGACAAGAAACACTGCTGAAAATATTTTTTTAAAAATTAATAAGATGCAGATGATAAGGCCTGTTCATAAATGTTATGCAAATGCTATTGAGACATTAATTATATTATTTTGATATATCACAATGGATTTTACATGGGATGAAAATTTCATGTAAAAGCCAAAATATTTGCCCTGTTTTTTTAAGATGCAGTTTGCAAATCTAATGGTATTAACAATGAGGAGGACATTCCTAGGGGAAAGTGAAGTCCTGCACCTTCTCCATGTTAGTAGCTTCTTCAGGCAACTTCATCCACACATCTGACAACTTCAGAGAGTCCAGAAAATTCATCTTATATGAAATGATCTTGAATTAACCAACTGTCTGTTTCTGTCAACATTCCTTTTCTTTTTTTTTTCCAGTTCCTCAGCATCACCATGGAGCATGTCCCCATGCTAAAAAAGCTCCTGATCTGCTGACAGCTTGGGCAGAGGAGCAGCATCATCGAGCCATGCCAGGGTGGGAGCGGAGAGACCCTGAGGATAGATGCAGGTGTCAATCCACTGGGCCTGGCACATGGCAACCTGAGCTGGGAGGGAGGATGCCTGAGATGCCAGCAGATTCCCAGGGAAAAGGATGTGTGGACCCCAGCTGTGCCTTCCCCATGTACTGCATGGGGTGCTGCAAATCTGCCTCTCAGGTGCAGAAGGCTCCTGGCAGATGTTGCAGGATCAGGGACAGACTCTCTCTTTTCAGAGAGAGCTGTGATGATTTCATAAGTGCCAGCCTTAGTTCTCCCCATACAGTCAGGAATACGGAGGTCCCTGACATTTTATAACATCAGATTATGGGACAGAGGATGAGGATTCTTGCTACTTGTTTTTGAACCTAAACCCCTTGCTTAGGCTGCACAGCAGACTGCTATTTTACTTCTGTTTTGGCTAATAGCTTAAAAATTGCATATTTGTGAGAGTATCTCTAAGAACAGTGGGCTGGGTCACAAAACAGATAGTGAATAATTACTAATTAATCAACCATCAAACTAATAATGGGCCTTCAGTTTTGCCAACAAACCCCACTACTAAATCGCTCCCTCATTACCAATAACTACCAATTTAGAGGCTGTGTTATTGCACTAGTTTTATTAATGTCACATTCAGAAGGATACTGTAGCAATAAACTGGCATAAGGCTGTAAAAAGAGGGTTGCTGTACATATTAATAATGTATTTTATAGTGCAGTTTAATATTCTGAATCCAAGCTTCCTTGCTTTATAATCAGAAGAGGAAAAAAGCAAGCCGATCAATCATCCTTACCTATTCTTACAGTGGCTAGCCAACTAGTCATGGTGATATATGTGGGAATAATATCTTGTTACAAAAATCTTGTTATTAAGCAACACTATTAGTTCTAATTTGTTATAATGCCTTATAATAAGCTTAGTAATATGTTTCTAGGTGATTTATAGGATTTTCTTTTTTAAGCAGTAAACAGAAAATGTCTGCAGTCACTTCAGAAGATGTGCTTCATGGCTGATGAGAAGCTGGGAGGGAAATGGGGTGCTTTGAGCAAAGAGGATGGCACTCTTGCTACGTGTGCTTAGTCCAAGGCTGGGCACAATCCCTCCACCAGGTCTTCTCCATCTGGGCAAAAAAGCATCCCAGATGCTAAAGCCATGGTGACCCGTGATGAACAGTGGATTTTCCCTTCCTGGCTCTGTCATAGAAGACTCTTACTTTCACCTTAGATGGGACAGTTGAGTACCGATCTCTAAACATATAGAAATCTGTATGATTTAGGGGTTTAAGCATGTCTATGGGTTCAGGTCTTTGTCTTCAGTCTGTAAAACTGGCATATTTTATAGCATTTCCCTACAACAACAGGATGGTGAAGGAAGATGAATTAACAGTTGCAATACACTCAGATAATATGATGAGAGAGCCCAAAAAAATACTTAGGAGGAAGTCTTTGCCTTTTCTCCATAAATCCATTGCCTTCCCTGCCTCCATACAGACCACCAGTGGTCTTCGTTTAGCTGTTATTAAATATACATACCCGGCTTTGTGTCCTCTGGGAAGAGGGGATGAAGAGTTCCTGGGATTATTTAGTTGCAGAGAGACTTAGACAGATTAGATGGATGGTACAACATGGTCAGCTTTCTCTGACCATCCTTATTGCAGAACTACTTGGGACCTTTGGCAAGGACACCAAGGAATTAAGACATGTCTCCCAACCAAACACGGTCAATTCAATGGCATAACATAAGCAGCAGCATCCTCAGGGTCATCTCTTTGCTCCACATTTAACATCTTGTCATGATGGGATCAGATGGCTGAACCAGTCCTGCTAAAACCTGGTTATGGCAGATTGTGTATGTGACACTGCTCTTTCCCTTCTGGTCTTCCTGGCTTGGAAAAGGAAGATTTCTGGTTCTACTGTCAGTCACAGCTGCAACATCTGTTTCACATGTAATAAATTGTAGATCAGAGTGACCTGCCAGAGGGCAATTGGCCCAGGCAGATGGACCACCCAAACCATGGTGAAGAAGAAAATTATCAGCCTTGGGGGATGTGCATGCCTCCCCTCACTCTGGCAGCTTAGGTTCAGCTGGGGGATCAGAGAAGTGAGGATGGGAGCAGGTGGCACAACCAAGCATGCTGAAGGGATAAGTGTGGATTTGCACTTAAAACCTTGACACCCAGCCAAGGGCTCTCTATTTTCCCCATTTCGAGATGATTGTTCCTGTGTGCCATGGAAATGATGGGCTTTTAACTGTGGCTGCAACCATTAATTTAACATGACGGACAGCATTTCAGTTCCTTTCCAGTGGAACATATCATTTGAGTCTAATGACTCTGATTACAGTCCCCTCTTGCTGGTGACAGACAGGGTTTTTCCCCTTCCAGGGGCAAGGCTAGAAGGCTTCAGCATCAAGGTGTATAACTCTGATTTTATAACTACTGTGAAGGTTTGTAACCTGGACTAGGTCTTCAAGTAAGTTGGCTTCTAATTAAAGATGGACAGAAGTGAAACATGCCTGGAGTCAAGTCCTGGGGTGGATTCCCACTTGGTGTAAATCGATGTGGTATAACTTCCATTTGATGGTGTTTACAGTGCTCTATCCTAGTTAAGGACTGCTGAATCTCATATTTGACCAGGATGAAGTACAGCCCATCTAACACTGATAGTCCTTGCCAAGTTTCTCATTGACCAGGCACGCTGAAAAGTTTATGGAAAAGTTACAAAGGTCATATTAAATAGATTTAATGTTCTTCATTGTTATAGTGAAAGGGATTGTTTACTGTCCTGTTGCAATGGTACTCAGCAGAAGTTGGATAAAAATCCCACAAAAACTTCACCCTGGGGAAAGTGCCAGATAATCACCCTGTTAAACATGTGTTTTGTATCATAGTTTAGCTACTTTACACATTAATTTTCTAAGCATCTCTTAACTGCATTGGGTAGTTCATTAAAACAACATTCTTAGTGGCTGCATAGATCACTTCTGTCAGGTTTACCACACTGTATCACTTTGCTGTTGACTAAAAGGAATTCACATTCAACTGGCTTATTTTAACTGAATGGTTGAGGTTTATCTTCTCTATGCTCACATAAGGAATGTCCTCCTCCAAAGTTGTTGAAGACCCTCTAGAGGTATGTTTTGGTGGGGAGGACCAGGACAAGGAATATAAACAGAAACTCACTGCTTGTATGGAAATTCCTCATCCTACCCATTCTGTACAGATAACTGTGCAGGTTCCCTATCCGCCCCCCATCATTTGCAGGTTGCTTGAGGCTGGTGGCTTTGCAGATATATTTGCTCAATATGTTGCTAAATCGGGGCATAGCTGAGTGCTACAAGGTGACTCTCTGATGGGGGACAGACCTGTTCCCACAGGGACAGATCCTGGCTCCTTCATGCCACCAGAAGAAAGTGAACCTGGATCAAAATCTAATTTAAAAAGGAAAAAGATGAAGGCCATGCTGTTATTAAAGGCAAATCCCTGCAGATCTCTGAGGATATAGCTGTTGTCTAATGGAAGCAGCTAATAAACCAAAAAAGCCATGTAAAGGGAAACAATCCATTATTTATATGACAGTTAAACTGTGTAAAGACTCCTTATCAAGTTAACATTCTGGGTCAGATACTTGCTCTTCTAATCTTCAAAAAGGCTAATAAGTAGTCAGACAGAGGTTTGGTTTTTATTCAGTATTTCTATTAGCTAGGTGAGCACTGTCATTTCCCAAAGAGTTGCATTCTGCATAATTTACGCTACCACTGGATTGTTTGGCAAAATTCCTTCTCAAAGATGCTACTGACAATAAATTAGTGCTTTTCAGTGATTTAAACATTTTTATATGTTTCTAACCTTCCCCCCTCTCCTATTGCATTGTCAACGAATTCAATATTTGTTACATTGTTGAGGTTCTGGTGCTTTTCTTTCTTTATTGTTTTATATTCTGTTTTTTTTTACTGGAATGTTCAGTTACTCATGTGACACACTTATAATACCTTTCTGTTAGATATGGCACTTCTTTGAAAATCTTAAAATATTTAGTAAACTTTAATTAACTCCCTAATTACACATACTGTAATGTCAAGCTAGATCCTGAAGGCATTTTTTCCAAGTGCTGGTAAGACATCTGCACTCAGTTTGATGAATTTGGGTAAAAAAATCATTTACCCAGTTAAGCGTTTGTGAACTCAGGCCTTTGTGGGTAAATGGTCTTGTTAAGAAGGTGCAAAATAAGACAGGGAAAGACCTTAATAAGTCATTTAGTCCATTCCCACCTAAACCCATTGCATATAAACCAATCCTGGCAGACATTCGTCTAATCTGTTTAAAATTCTCTACGGGCAGCAATTGTTTCCCAGACACAGTATGTTCCATGTTTCAGGCTTTTGGAAAGTCTTTCTGAATTTAAACCAATGATTTCTCATTGTACCTGTAATAGTCAAAAGAAGAATTTATTCTACTCTTTTAATTATTTAAAGGTTGTCATCAAGTCTCCCCTTCAGTTGTCTCTTCTGTAGATCAAACATTATTTTCCTTCTTGAAAGCTACACTTCCTAGATTTTTCACCATGCTTCTCCTTTCATGTTGGTCTAGACTGTCAGTGTGAAGCCCAAAATGTGCACAGGACTCCAACAGAGGCCTGAGAGGCATTAAAAGAAGCAAAAAGAGGTGTAATCACCTCCATTATTCTGTTCCCCATCTTGAGAACAGGTCCAGAGTTATTCTGTGCATTTCTAGCTTAGAGTGAAGGATCAGCCAATTAAAGGATGTCTCTTACCTCTTCTTTGTATACTGTCTACTGTAAGGAAACCGTAACCGGTTGAAGTTAATAAGTATTACAGATAAACAAATAAAAGGACACTAGGACTGCCGAACTCGTTTTGTGATATCGAGTACTTTCCCCATAGTTATTCCACACCTTCACTGTTCTGATGCTTGGAAACCTTAACTGTGAGCCTAAATTTACTCATGGTCAGTGTATAGGCAATTGTTTTTCTGCCAACTTCATACATTAGCTTGAGTAGTTCTCAAACAGCTCTGTAAGAGCATATACCAATGTCACTCCAGATTCCTCCATTAGCTTCTACATTAGCTTTTTATCTGATAGACCTACATATAGTAAACTAGGTTTTGGTTCCTAGACTGAACACCTCTGAAAGGAAAATGCCATTGCTTCCTTAGCTCATAATGACTAACCCTAAGCGATATCAAGCACTGTCCCAAGATTCAGAGCTCTCAACAGCCAGTGAAGTCAGCAGTACTTGAGGATGGTGAAAACAGCATGTAAAAATATGATCCTTGAAGTTGTCAGATGTTTTTAGATGATATTCTAGATGTTTTAGACGTTCTTAGAAGTTGTGACTATCCTCAACTTTTGCAAATGTTATATAGGAAGTAGTTTACCTATTTCTTATTCTATGGTAAAAGACTGGTTTATGGCATAAATGATCTTCATATGGGACCAACATGTCTGTCAGGGCTCCCCAGTAAGGTCTAAGGAAAGAGTTTAGATGTTCTGATGCCTGGGCCCATCTTCTCAACACAGGACTCTTGTTTTGTTTTCTGGATTTAAAAACAAAAAAAATAACCTCTTACACCTGCAGTATTAGAAATGGGTTTATCAAAAAAAAAGTAACTCTCTGTAGAGGAAGAGTAAATGATGGATATTTTAGGTGGGATTTTTGCTTTGATGATATTCCAACAGTTTTGTAAAGTCTATCATGCAAGAATAAAAAGTACAAGTGTACACAAGCACACATCTATCTTACACATCTGCACACACAAACACCCACCACCACACTTACCTCCACAAGCAGCAGACTTAAGAGCTTTATTAAAATTTCTAGGTGAAGCACTCAAAGGTTGGGAGATTTCTTTACTTTTCTTAAGGATCCTTAAGCACTCCTCATGTAGTCCTTCATGGATTTGCTTTTTAATTACAGTCATATGAACACTTTTTTATTATTCAATGGGCAACTAAAATAAGAAATGTTATATGATGAACTGACCTGAACTGAACTGAACTGAAAGCTGAGGTTTGTCACATAGGAACAAAAGCTTGAGAAATCTACCATTTGAGATTTTTTAATTTCTTTTTAAAATGTTTTCATGGACCTGATTTGAATGGGGTAAGTTCTGATTTTTGGTTACTCACTCACGGGGCTTTTACCTTGCAAGTTCACACCTTGGATCTTAAAAAGGTTCATATCCTTTCCTCCTGTAAACAGAGAAGTAGACCAATGCACAGCACAAGGCAAGAGGTTTGCACAAGATCACAGAGCAGATCCAAGGCAGAACCCACCTCTGCTGACAACTGTTCACTGGAGTTCAGCAAATTTTGAAATTTAATCTCTGAACCAGTAAAAAGTTCTGCATTTGATCTGTGCTACAAGCATGAAGACGTTCTCTGTGGGAAGCACTCTCTGCTGGGAGATCGCAGGATGTCTTTGCAGGAACTGCAGCCCTTATGCTTTCATAACTCTTGTCTGTCTACAAAATCCCTTTGAGCCTACAGTCTTATCATCCAAGAGTACCTCCATGTGTGTCAATACTCCATACAGGGTGAGAGGGAAGAGGCAGATGTTTTTTATATTTGCAGTTGATCTAAAACATATTGGTAAATCTCAGTGTTTTACATGGGAAAGTTTGGTCTATAATGTAAGAATGTGTGCCTGTATTTCAGCTCGGGCATGAAAAACACAAGCATCTGGTGGAGTTTTAAATGCCTCCTGGATGCTGCTCTGTAAGGGTATATAGGTCCCCATATGTCCTGTCTCAGCTCCAGCCTCATGTGGGTCCCTTGTACAGCCTGAGGCATCTCATATGCCACTAGATACTTTGCTTAGGCAACAGGATTGAACCCAGGAGAAAGCAGCAGCAATGCTGCTGTGGCTCAGGGAACGTCTTCTGATGGCTTTCAGGGCCAGGATTTTGTGCAGAGCACCAGGGAGTGGACCTCAGATTTAATGCTAGAAAATAGGGAGTGATTTGCAACAGGCTACTTTACTTCTTCTCCATGGTTGATGGCCACTCTTTTGTCCTGGTACCTACTTATCTATCATGCAGGTCTGGTACAAGCCATAAAGACAACTGTAGAAATGGTCAGTGTGATGAGAGCACAACCAAAAATGGGGCTGGAGTCAGTCACTGTGTATCAAAGGACACCTTCGAGTCTGTTACCCAAATTACCTGTTAGTGACGAACCATTGCATTCACATGGGACAGTCAATGTCAAGGCAAGCCAGCGTGCTGAACTCTGTAGCATGTTTCAGAGAGCAGATTATTTGTAATCCATTGCCCAGAAACTCTGGTTGTCATTTCCTGAGATGTTGTTGCAGTTCTCAAGAGATAGTAGGGTGACTCTGATGGCAATACAAGGGTAATTTGGTCTTAGAGCTCAGGTCCCCTGGAGACATCTGAGCATGGGTTACAGACACCTGGGTTACCTTTTATAACAGTTGAATTTATAGGTTGAGAAAAGAAGTGAAGAACATGAGCATTAGAAGCAAAAAGCAGAGGGTAAATAAAAATAAAAGAATACTTAAAATGGAAAAATATCATAACTTTAAAGCTACTAATGTAACTTAGGAGCTCATGACTTCTGAATATATTAAGAATAATAAATTCTCTGATAGCAAAAATATTTTCTCCTTGACAAATATCCATGGCTTAAAGCACAGATTTATTTGTAGAGTGATTTCACAGTAGCTCCAAAATACAAGGTTTTTCTTCTTAAGTCTATAAGCTCTGTGTGATTTAGTGCTGGGGGAAGAGATCATAGTTTAATTAATTTTTTAAATGAGAAAATGCTAAATGCATAGAGACAAAAAAATTGTTCGTTCAAAGCTCTTTAAGAATGAGTTGCCATTTCAACTAAAACACTAAAACTAAAGCAGAGGTATAAATGGCTTGGATTTTGGGTCCACAGCTAATTTAATCTTCTATATTTAGTTTAAAAAAAAAAGCACTAACAGCTTGATTTACATATAATTCCTCCTGCTGTAATGCAAATGTATCTCTGCTAACAGACCAATACTCATGAACAAGATGATGACAATTAACCAGTCTGCCCCATGCAAAGCACAGAACCCGAAAAAGCTTCCAACAAATGCCCGGATCTTCAGGATTCAGTGTGGACCTACTAACATTCTATTCCTTCTAGAAACTGCAGATTTTTCCTTACATATTTTCCAACCTCCATCAGAGACTAAACAAAAATAAGTCTGTTCACCACCCAGTACCTGTAACTAGAATATGTTCCAAAAATAATAAACAGCTAGTAACAGTTTTCATTCCCATGCTGCTCAGAAATTAAGCAGGAATGTGTATGCAGGCAAGGAAGAGGAAGGTGGGTGCATCTGTATATTCAAGTAATTGAAACTGTAATTACATTACAACACAGTTATAGATTTTCTTATTTTATTCTCATGTCATTGTCACGATTTCAGCAGGGTTATCCCAGATTTATATCATCATAAATGACAGCAGAAATCTGGCCCTGCCTGTGCACGTGTGTGTGTATATACACCATCATTTTCTCCATCTCTCTCTTCTCTCTCTCTCTCATACACACACATATTTTCTAGGTCTGTTTTGTATTTTCCTGTGCAGCAAGGCTGGCTGTGCTTATATTGCACCAGTTCTACTATGATGATGAAAAGTAAGAATATAGACATCAGACTACTATATACAAACATAGAATAAAAAGGTATATTTACAGACATCCAGTCCTCAGGATGCAAACATATCTATCACTACATGAAGCCATATGATGAAAACACAACATATGGCAACTTAATCATAACAGTAAATAAAAGTAATTTTCTGTGTCGGTAGAAAGAAAGGAGCCACCACACATAATCTGTATTTGTCTCATGCCATAAAGGCTAAAGGAGACAAAAAAAGCTGCAATGGACAGTGGTGGACTAAAAGACTCCAATGACAAATTCTTTTCTTCCATTTAGGACATAGAAGAAGAGTGGACAGCTTTTCTGATCTTTTCTGTCTCAGACCAGAGTCTGTCTGTGGATGTGGATGAGACATATTCATGAATTCTCTGGGGGAGCCAAGGAGGAGGATTTCTGAAGGCAGAGCAGGAGCATGTGGTGGAAATTGTCCCCCGAGTCCCACCACTCCACATGGGGTTGCACAAGAGGGGAAGAGCCCTTGAGCCCTGATTAAAAGACAGGGGTGCCTCTTCCATCAATGGAAGGGATGGTCCATCCCTTCTTCAGAAGGTCCAAAGACCATACCTGATCTTCACTCATGGCCCACATCTTACAGGTCACTGCCTATGAGGTGGAGATTGGTTTGACCCCAGGAACACAAGCTCTTTTGCAACTGAAAACCATGGGCTTCTTTGCTTCTGGTAGATACAGGCTGTTTTGATGTCTTTTCCACTCCACTAAGATTTCCAGAAATGGGTGCCTGATATTAAACTCTTTCAATCCATGCTAACTAGATATATGACTTCCCTGATTTCTGAAAGTAGATTGCTGCTAGTTCTCACCAAGACTCAATCCACTTTGATTAGGGGTCAGTAATTATGAAGTTTTACAATGGGATTTCAGGAGTTTATTTTCAGAAACCCAGACTAAGCCTGGTTCTGCTTCCAGGGAGCTCCATGGATCATCATTTAAACAGGAGCAGCTCTGGGACCTAAGTAAAATCCAGTCATCAAGGCCAGTAGATACCCACAACAAATCCGAGCTGACAGCTGTTTTCTCCAGGGCTAAATTTGTACCAAAGAGCTTAGGAAACATAAGCAACTAATCATCTCATCCTGAGAGAAATTAGTTAAGTATGAAAGGATTAAAGGAACCCTGAAAACTGAGAGGAAAAGTAAAGAAGCTTTTCGTAAAACATCTTTCTTGATACTCAGTAGAGTTTTCTTTAGCAGCAAATGTTGTACAGTCCATTAAAGACACTATCTGCTCTGCCAGCAGCACCCTCCTCTATAAAGAAGGGTAAATCTCACATGATGCTCTGGAACAAATGCAAATTTAATGGGATTCATGCAACTTTCCTTCACCTAGCCAGGTCAGTGCTGAGATTTTATTTGGTATTTAGTCTTTCGCAGTGCAAGATGATACAAAAATACCCTCAAACAACAGAGTTTGCATTGTCATTCTTTTTATTCTCTCTTTTTTTTTTTTTTTTTTTTTTTCTTTCTTTCCAGGAGAAAAAGCTCCTTTCTCAATTAGGTAACCTCTGCAAAAAATGGCATACCAGTGCTGGGACACACCAGATAATAATGATATTTCACTACCATTTCTCTGTGCAGGGAGTTAAATTTAGGGCAATCTGCATTATTGTATTAACCTCAGGGTATTGGGATGGTAGGGTACAGAGACTGAGAGGTCTACGACACACTTCCTAGAATAGAGGTCTAACTAAAGGTAGCATTTCAAAGATTATAAGGGCCAAATTCGTTGGTTTCACACAATAGTCATACAATCATAGAATGATTTGGGTTGGAAAGGACCTTAAATATCATCTAGTTCCAACCCCACTGCCATGGGCAGGGACACCTTCCACTAGACCACAAAGCCCCATCCAACCTGGCCTTGAACCCTTCCAGGGAGGGGGCAGCCACAGCTTCTCTGGGCAACCTGTGCCAGTGTCTCATCACCCTCACAGTAAAGAATTTCTTCCTTATATCTAATCTAAATCTACCCTCTTTTAGTTTAAAACCATTACCCCTCATCCTACCCCTACACTCCCTGATAAAGAGTCCCTCTCCATCTTTCCTGTAGCCCCTTTAAGTACTGGAAGGCTGTTATAAGGTTCCCCCAGAGCCTTCTCTTCTCCAGGCTGAACACCCCCAACTCTCTCAGCCTGTCCTCACAGGGGAGGTGCTCCAGCCCCCTGATCATCTTTGTGGCCTCCTCTGGACCCGCTTAAGCAGGTCCATGTTCTTCTTGTGTTGGGGGCCCCAAGTTGAATGTAGTACTCCAGGTGGGGTCTCATGAAAGTGGAATAGAGGGGGAGAATCACCTCCCTCAACCTGCTGGCCACACTTCTCTTGATGTAGCCCAGGACACGGTTGGCTTTCTGGGCTGCGAGCACACACTACTGGCTCATAGTCAGTTTTTCATCCACTACTACTCCCAAGTCCGTCTCCTTGGGGCTGCTCTCAGTCCACTCATTGCCCAGCCTGTATCTGTGTTTGGGATTGCCCCAACCCATGTACAGGACCTTGCACTTGGCCTTGTTGAACTCCATGAGGTTTGCACGGGCCCACCTCTCCAGCCTGTCCAGGTGCCTCTGGATGACACATCCCTTCCCTCCAGCATATCGACTGCACCACACAGCTCGGTGTCGTCGGCAAACTTGCTGAGGGTGTGCTCAATCCCCCTGTCCATGTCACTGACAAAGATGTTAAACAACGCCAGTCCAAACACCAACCCCCGAGAAATGTAATGACTACCTGCAACAAGGCGTTAAGCAGAGTAACTCCACTAGCTCCAGTGGAGCTGTGGCAGTTGATACCACGTTGACATCTGTGCTCACAAACAAGCTTTTAATTAAGACTACTCAGAAACTAGGATTTCCAGGTCATGGTTTTCCCAGATAAACTATATTTTTCATGATATAATTCAGCAGGCAGTGTGACAAACAATAGATAATGAGAGGAAAGGCACAGAGGAGAAGAATAAACCAAAAGCAGAGGTCCAAGACTGTTGGTGTTTCTGCAGCCTAAGAGTGATGTGACCCATAATGAGTTATTTCATTTTGCTTTTCTGTGTATTTATGTGGAATTGAAGCAAAACTGATAACTATTCAGCAACACATACAGATATTGCAAAAGGAGAAATTCTTGTTCAATAAATACCTTTTCAGCCCATTTTACAACACAGTTGTGCGTAAAGTTAAAGAAACATATCCAGTGCCAACAAGACAGGAGCAGTATGGCAAGTAAACTCATTCTCGTGATGTGAAGGAGATAATGGGAAGAGAATATGAGTTTTTGTCTCCTTCACACGTTATTAGCCTTCTTGAGTGTAGGAATTATGCTCACCCTTGTTGCACACCCCTGGGCTCCAAGTGCCTGCACAAACACTCTCACCTGATGAGGCCTGTTTTCTGACCTCATGTCCAACGTGAAATATGGTTTTACATTGGACAAGACATTTTCAGTTGGAGTAGGTTGAAATCAGTCTAGGTTTAATGTTGCCACACATTGAGATGTCAGCCCTGTGATACAGCAGGGCAGCCTCTGAGTTCATTGCTGAGATTCAGTAAAGATACAGACTGCAAAGTATTTTGGCATGTCATGACAACTTATGCCACATACGAAGATCAGGCTGAGCACTGTGCATGCTGCACAGGTTGTGGAAGAGGCTTTTAACTCCAAGTCTTCAGTGCTGAGCTCTTTTGAAACTCAGATTGAAGTTAGAACTATCTTTGCTTGGAGTACTTTCTGCTGTTTTGTCATCCATATGCTTTCCTAACTTTTAAGTGCTTGGCTTTGCAACACGAATAATAATGTTGCTTTGGCTGTATTTTTTTCAGAGGGCTGTATAATATATTAGGCATTTGAGAACACCTTATGCATATAGAAATTGATGCACTAAGAAGTCCAGAAGGAAACTCTGGATCCATAGACCATTGACTGTATTTTCCAGCCTGATCATCTCCTTGAAAGACAGAGAAATCATGGACAAAGTACTTTTAGCATACAGGTAAATTTATTAAATCATTGCCAACCTCTGTGACAATATTAGAGCACATTTTTTTGTGCTACAGTAGAGGATCAGAGAGTGTTCCCGGTGTGACTTGGCTCCATTCACTGTTTCTCAAGGTCCTGCTCCACAACTGTACTGGCAGAAAGAACATCAGGAGCACCAGTAGTGGAGATCTGATTAACTCGAGCATACTTCTTTCCTATCTAGACAGTTTCAGTGTCTAAGGCACACTCTAATCATTAGACCTCAAGGAAAAATAACCCTTTGACTTACATATTAGAAATCACAGTGCACCACATGTAGTTGCAGAACAAGCTGTGCTTCTCTCCCACCCTGCTATTTAAGACCTTGCTCCCGGATGGACATAGCACGTTTTCTTTTTCTCATTGTCTAAAAAAAAAGTGCCGAAGTTACATTCAGTGCCATTAAACTTACCTATGCCCGCATGCAGAACCACTCAGAACCACTCATCACGATCACCTGCCCACAGAAATCTGTCTTGAGATCCCAGGGCCATTTCATCATAGACACAAGGCAGAAGCGTCTCCCCTGAAAGGCTCCAGACTGATTCTCCCTAATGCCCAGGTTGCTGTGGCACTTCTCTCCTTGTTAGCACTAGAGATCTGTGAAGACCTTATCTATAGAGATGACAAATAGGTTAGGCTGGGCCTATGTCCCACCAAAGTCTTGTACAACTGGGCATGGGTCTAGAGCAGGGTGAGAGATAGTGCTGAAGGGTGAGTGAGGAATAACTGGCCTTTTCTGGTCATTTTGCAGAGAAGATCTCCACACAGCTCAGCTTTCAGGAAAATTAAAGGGCTGAAGATCATCAGGAAGAGAAGTTGGACTAGAAGGGTGGAAAGAGCATCTAGTTCCATGGCTGGGATAATTTTTATTTAAGACTAGAAATCTCATTGGAGGAGTATAGACTCTCTCACTCATCTTTGAGCCAACTTCTGGCAGTCTGGAGTCAGGAAGAAGTTTTCTCTCACTTTTGTCTCCTGCTACTTTTTCATGCATCCCTCTGCATTTGGCCATTGCCAGAGACAGGAAGAGCTGGACCCCATGACACAGTGCAGTGGGGCAGTTCATCAGACACCTGCACCTCTCCTTCTCTTTCTGTATTTTCCCTTCTTTTCCCTTCATTCTGTTGCAGTTTCTCAAACCTTTTCTCTAACTGTGCTAGCAAAACCTCATACCTATCTATAGATGGCAGCAACTTTCCAAATCAGTTGCAAATTCTGATGAACAGGATGGTCTCTGGCTTCCTATGGACAGAACTGCATGAAATAGGTAGCAAACTGTACGAGGATTTAATGGTATATACAAAGAAATTCACTCAGTCCTAAGGACGGGGGGGGGGGGGGGGGGGGGGATTTTTTTATGTGCTTCTGAAAAGGTTTGGATTGACAGCAGAGACATGCATGGGGGTGGAGGAGGCAGTTGGGGAAAGCGGGTGGATTTCTTTATGCTGCTATTAACTGCCAGCTCAAAAATATTTAGAAAAAAAAAATTGTACTCCCTGACTGTGATTGTTGCTGGCTCTTAACATATGTCAGGCTCTTATCATTTCATAGCAGCTGGCAAGTTCATGCAGAACCACCAGGCGGCCCAACGTGGCCAGTAATCAGTTAAGTACAGATGTCCAAATAGATGTAACTTCCATTAAACTTTAAATAAAGATAATTTATGCTGAGTAAACAGACAAGTGAGCACATTTGCCCAAATACAGATGGCACTACCTGATAGCAGTGCATTAGAAGGGTCATTAAACAGGGAGGTTCAATAACATAGTACTCAAAGATGGTCTTCTGCAAGGAAAAATAGCTGAGATCAGGGGTATAAAGTCTACCTCTGTATTTATATTTTTTTCTGCTTCCTTTTGAATAGCTTGGCAGGTTTGGAGTCTTAATGGGGCATAGATAGAAACACATTTGCTCCTGGAGGGACACCCTTACACCTGTCCATGGAAAAATAAATTAAAAAAAAGGAATTGTAATCTGTCTCACTTGGAAACTAGGATAAGTGTGCTCACTTAGAGGCAAGGAGGAGATGTTTCTGAGGCTGACAGCTTTACTCCAAAGCCTGATGGCTTTAGGGAGGGACTTCCACTGCAAGGGGCTTTGCATTTGCCCTGTATCCCCCAGGGAAGGTACGCACTGTTGTCACACCCACAGTGACACATTTTGCCCTGGAACAGGATCACATGTACACATGCACATACACAGTCACTTCTTCTTCCCTCTAACTTCACAGTAAGGATGCAGAGTTTTGCTGGAGGCTTCAGTGCTAGCTCTTCCATAAGGAGAGGGAGGCACCAGATATTGGGGTTTAGGCACCAGATGGTGGAGTTTTGGCCTTCCTAGGACATTGGGAAGCTTGGTGAGGAATCAAAAGGTGGGATCATTTTCAGTATACCTTGTATGGAGCTGTCTGGTCACACCACACCTACTCACAGTACAGCCTTTGAAATCATGGTCTGTACCAGTATCCTGGACATCAGGAAGGCATCCCTTTCCATGGGCATCCAACTGGTCTACACATTGTTGAATTCAGTGGCCAAGAGCTGCAAAGACAGCAGGACTGAATTCAGCTTGGGACAGCTATTGCCATCATCACCCATCACCTGACCTTCTCTATTTGCACAATCCACCATGAAGCCCAGGGCATGGCTGTAATAATGACAACAAGGCACAAGTGAGGGTTTTGATGTCCTCAGCATGCTCCCTGGCCACTTCAGCTGTGGAGATGAGAACAGTTTTTTGTCAACTGCAGTGGCATCTAACTGACCCACTGAAGGAACCGAGTAAAGTATCTACATTCATAGGTAACCAATGCCCATTCCTAGCTGAACTGTCTGTGCCTTTATACTAGCAGTCACCTTTCTGACTTTCACCTATTCCATAATAATGCTACATGTCTCCTTGCCTGTGATCAACAATAGCCACCTTACTCCAGCTTTAGTCAGATTGTGCGGTGAAACAATATTGCCCATGACCTTTTTTAATCATGGAAAGCAAAGATGGGATTTTTCTTGACTGATTCCTGCAAGTTAACAGGTGGGTATCCATGCTAAGCTTGTCATCTGGGTTCCTTCTGCAGCTGGTGGAGCTTCCCAGGGCAATTCATGCCCTGTGAAGAGCTGTGATGAATCACCTCTGAAACTGCTGCTCTCTACTGACTATTGAGAGAGTCCAGATGTCTGCACTAGGCCAGATGCCTCATTTTCAGATGGCTAACGTTAGGTAGAAGAAATCCAACTCAAAAGGGAGTGTCAGCCTGTCTTTATTATTTTTATTTACTACATTCTTCTCTCTGCCTCAATTTGGTCCTTGTGGAATACGGATAATGATATGTTAATGTGATGTCCTGCTGTCTCAAACCTTCTCTTATCTGTGGTAAAAGGTTGTCCCAGGGAAGGAAGGGCTGGGTTGTTTATTAGGTTACAGCATAACTTACAAGGGAGGGAAAGATGGCAATACTTTGGGGAAGGTGCAGTGGGGATGGTGGGGATGGGAAAATCTCAAACCAGGATGAAAATACAAAAATTACCAAGGTATTCACTAGGAAGGAAAATCCTGCTGCAGAGGCATGGGTCTCTTTGTTTCACTGCCCACTGGGGCTCCCTGCTCTGTTTCTCTCTGATGACAGTGAAAATACCCCATTAGCAGCTGCATGCCACAGACATGCTGCTCCATCACGTATTTCCACTTCAGACCTTACCCCTCTCCTTGCAGATAGAACATGTGAGCAAAGAGCAACCAGCCTTCCCACCTCTGGACTCACCCCTCAGCCTCCAGAAGCCTTCCTGAGACACCTTCAGTGGAACAGCTGGGGGTTGTTGCTATTTGGGTGTTCCTGATGTACTTTCAGAAATTAAGCCCAAAGCTCCTGATATTTGAGTCTTGCACTTATGAACTTACCTCCCTTTCATTTATTAAGAAATAATTTATTTTCAAGTAGCTGTAGGGTCAAAATCGCCTCTCCCCACATTACAAGTTACTGTCTTTCCTCTGACCATCTCAGTGTCCTCTCTCCAATGACTCTCATTTTAGTCTAGGGCCCTTTTCTAAAAACTCTTGGTCTGGTTTGTTCCCATTCATGACACTGACCTACACAAATTCTTTCACCTCCTCTCAACTTTCCTCCTCCACCATTTTGAAATCAGCTCTGTTAAAAATGTCATTTCTTATGTGTCACATCAGATCCTGTAACTATTGGGGCTGATGGAAAGATTCTTTATCAAGAACATGTATTCATGTTTCTGCAGGCACTGATAAAACATTTTTGCCCTAAATTCTCTCAATAATATTTAAATTAATGGCAAATGACTGGGATGAGGCACTGACCAACAGGATTTGATGCTGTATTGAACATTTCCAACATCATGTGTTATTCAAACTTCTCCTTTGGGGTGATTACTTCATTTTATATTTCCTGGCCTCATGCTCCTGTCACACCCCGGTTCCTGTAGCTGTCAGATTAAACATTGCTTTATCAGGAGAAATGCCACTGAATTATAAAACTTCTTTAGCCATTTAACACCTTTATCTCTGTCTTACCTCTTCCAGGATTACTGACACACGTTTGTCCTGTCCTTACTATCCCAGAAAACTCCTAAAATGTATCTAATAGAGAAATTCCCAGAGAGTATTTTTAACACTTCTGTAGCACGTACATGAAAGCTCTGTTTCTGTCATGGAAAATTGTGTGCAGGTACAAATAAACTTTTCATCTATGAAATACCATAATTTTTAAAATAAAAATTTCTGATGGATATGTTAACCTTTCTGAATCTTGCTGATTTCTTCCCTGTTAAACACAAGTGGGTTGAGACCTTTGGTCACATAAACCCATTTCTAGCACTGCAAGTTGTCCCTTGAAGATGATACTTTCTTGCTAGAAGTTGGTATAAAAGCATTAACCTTGATGGAGGTGTCACTCTAGGCCAGAACAAGATGGGCCAGTTAAAGGGAAACTAATGTCCATCTGAATGGTCCAGAGCATCCAGAGCACCTCTCTCTGTCATCCAGGGGATTTTTTGCTGTTCACACGCATGCACAGAGTGACTCTCCATCACAGAGCCAAGGGGCCCCACTGATGCCATGGGGTCACTGCACAGGGTTACGGTCACATGTAGGGTCATATCAGCCTTGGACAGCTCTGGCCTGAAAGGGGTGACAGAAGGTGACATGCTCTGCTGTGAGGCAGGCTGTGCCAGATCAGCTGCATAGCTTCTGGCCAGCTCAGAGCATGGCCACAGCAACTGAAATCTGCTTAGAAAACATAGTCCTGTGTCTGTCTGTGAAATATCCTGTGGCTGTACCCTGAGATATGGCAAGAGGGCGAGCAGGGGGATTGCACTGACCTAGGCTTGGCTCTGCTATTCTGTAGCATTAGACAGTTCCCTTAACCTCCCCATCCATATGAAAAATGATGAGTGAAGGGTTTACATCCTTGAAGAAAGGACTAGCCCTGACTCCAGATGAGGTTAGATTAGGTTGTAAATTCTAACAGCAGCACTGAGGGGTCATCATAGGTAGCAGCCATCACTGCACCTATCCTGGTTCCTCACACTCAGCTGGTACCATCCCAAACCTCTTGAACATTGCAGCAGCTCCCAAAGCCCTGACACTGAGGCAGCTGTTTAATTTGGCTCTGTGATCTGGCACTGGTTTCTGATGAACTGTGTGTGCTCCCATTTGGATGTCTGAACTTTCATGACGGTGTTTGATGTGTAGCTGTAACAGCTTGATCCAAGGGAAGAAGTGGGAAGGAGGGGTACCCATACTTAGACTTTGGCTGACCCAACATAACACCGAGTGAAAGGATTTCAGATGCTTGGTTCTGCTATGACCCAGTTCATCAATCATATAAGGTTCATAGATTTGAAGGTCAGAAGAAGCTATTGCAATCACCTCATCAGACCTTTTGAAGAAGAGGCCAGAGAATCACATCCATGGTTGGATGTAGATTGAGTTCCAGCCATCAAGTCTGAGTCAGGACCAGCCTTCCCCCCAAGGCTAATGAGTTTTCAAACCTCCAGATTCCTTTCTGAGCCTTCTTCAAGCTGTGAAGTCTGGCTCTGGCTTTAGGCTTTCCTCAGATACAGCAATTATTATCCCTGATAGGTATTATGGACTTTTTATCTATCATCTGCAGTAATTTTTTCTACTTCAGTGTCTCCTTAGGGCCATTTGTGCTAGACTTTGTCAAAATATTTCCTTGTTCCTCAAAAAAATTAAACGATCATGAGATAGCACTTTCTTAGCCAAGATGAGATGTGTCCATGTTCTGCAGCCAGCACTCTCAGTCCCAGCCCTTCCCATCAAGTGATCCACCTGCCAAATGTGATGTCTTCTTTTGACTGCCATGATCATTCTCTCCTTCCAAGAACAACTGCTGAACAGACAACTGACTCATTGCCTGCTTGTAGAAAGGTACTAGACAGATACATGTGGGAGAGAAAACCAGTGAGTTGTTCACAAACTGCTTCTAGTATTTGAAACCATAAGTAATTGCCCTGACTTGGTATAGTGGCTACCATCTCAGCTTTCTGAAGTACATGATGGTGGCTTGTAGAGAAGACCCTCAGGGAGACATTGGTGAATTGCTCCTCCATTTGCTGCTTCTTAGATGTGATAGTAGCTTTGACACCTTAAATTAAACAGCCAGGGCTGACAGCATGAATGCAACCCTCAGGGCTTCTCTATGTAACATGTCAGTCTAAGGTGAATTTTTAAATGAACTTATTTAAACTGGTGCACATAGCTATGGGGAAGATGTTGATTTTGGTTTCAGTCAGGCTGTATTTTGATATTTAATCTGATTTAAATAAGAGCAAGTATTATGGATTGTATTAATTAAAACAATTCAGCCTTGTGGAAAAAAAAAGCCCAGGAGTAGTTAGAAGCAATCAACAAGTCAAGAAAAACCATGAAGGCAGCTCCATCTCAAGGATGCAATGAATGCTCATGATTTCTTCCCTCTGTGTTTGTATTGGTCAGGCTTTAATTTATTTTAGTTACTGCTTCAGGCCAGAGGTTTAGGAATTAAATATCCTATAGCAATAAAATACTCCTGTTGTTTTTAATAGGAGCAGGGGATCCTGAGGTAAGACCCTTACTTGCTCTGCCAGGATCAGAACCCTTCAATTCTGTGAGCAAAATATAATCTTCAGAGTGACCAGATGCCTCAAACCATCTGATTGGTTTAAAATAAGAGGAACAGCTTTTCCAAGTAAAGTTATTAGGTCAAATTCCCCTCTCTGTCATCCCACTCTCTGTAGCACACTGATGTCACTGATACTGCTGGTAAGAAAATGCTGACTGACACAACCTGTCAGAAAAAGAAAGGGTATAAGAAACGGGTTAAATATTTCAGACTCTGATTTAACAACCATCTGAGTTAGTAGCAACTTATATATTGGAGTGTTTGTGAAACAGAGGGAAGGCACTGATAGACCAGATTAGTCCAACCACAAAGCATGCTTAAAAATGCACATATACATGGCAAGGTTATTCAGCTCCTGCCTTTGGGTAGAATAATGGCTATGTGAAACATTAGTGAATCACCATGAATGTTTCATAAGTTTGAATTTATAAAATATTTCTGATTTTCCTGTACACATGCCTTTCAAAGATAACTTTCAAGTGCTTGTTGTATTATGCATCTCACTTTTCAAGAGAACAGCATGATTTCCTTGAAGACATATCCGTTTAGAGAGTTGCCATGGCAATTTGTTCCCACCCCCCAAAAATGCTTAAAAACAGATTTTTCCATTGTCTTCTGATTTCTGCAGATTACAACATGCTTTGCTTTTCTCTCTCCCCTAGAGTGACTCTAGGTGTGTGTACAGAAAAAAAGAAAGAATTTTTTTTTTTTTAATTTAAATTACCTTTTGATGGAAGCAGAAAGCTTCTTCCTCTAAAGTTTAGTCACAACCAAGGCAAAATTATCTTACTATTTGAAACAATCATTTATTAGCATGATTTTTTTTTTTAATCCCAGGAGAATTCTGATAAAAATTGCCTGTGCAAACATAAAACCTCTTTTTACATATGCAAGTTAATTATTAATCCAATTAACCATCTGCATACCAGCATATTTAATTAGTTCTCAGAATTAATCTTTTCCTGCTGTAATTGAACTAACCACCTTGTGCAATCTGAAAATCTGACCAAAAATTCTGTTGGTCCTTTTTTAAAAATAAAAGATAGGTTTTGGCAAAAATGGGATTAATTCAGAAATTTTCCTTATATCACTTTTATTTTGCTTTTAGACAAAAAACACCTTCTGCCACCAAAGAAAAGTAACAAAACAGTGATGAGGGTTATATTGTTAAATACTGGAAAATTATGGTTTTATTTCTGTAGGGGAAAAAAAACCAGCAAAAAATATTAATATATGATATTTTTATCCCCATTAACTTTTTAACAACAAGTGCGCTCTTTGATCATTGTTAATTGCTTGGTCCCAGAGCATAATCAGACAGAGTATTTTGACTAGAGAACAGACCGCTTTGCTTGTAAACACTTCTTCTTTCTCTGTTTTTAATGAAAAATAAAATGAAAAACTAATAGTGCTTGACAAGTCCATTCCTAGTGCTGTTTTATATCAGAGGTTGTGCCGTGTTTTTAAAATAATATTGCTCTTTCATGATTCTTATTTTAATTGCTCTGCTGTGGGGATAGCTCAGCACAAAGTGTATGTCCTGATGTTTCTCCTTTGTGCAGGAAACCCTCTGAATAACTCCAGGGAACCAAAACACGTGAATGACTTTAACCAGAGCAGCTCCTAGAAACTGGAGCTCTTTCCACTGATATGAGGAAAACAAAATGAGGTGTGAAAGGGGATATTAGATGGGAGCAGCACAGGGAGAAAAATAAAGGACTCAAATCATTTGTCTTGACACAGGCTTCTAACATCACTTGAGATGCCCTGGAGGCATCTGAGACATACTCAAAGGCCTGGTATGGAGAGGACCTATGGGAGACCGTGTCCTTCTGGGAACTGGGCTGGACACCATAATAAAGGGCTCTGGACTGTTGGGTTGAGAAAACTGGACCAAATTCTTGTCCTCTACAGATTACACTGGAGGTTTGCCTGCCAGCCCAGGGGCTCCTAGGTGGGGATACCACCCATTAGGTCTTAGCAGTGAGCTGAAGCTTTCCCTTATGTTCTAATCCTGTGATAACTCTGCTCCTGACCAAGCCACTGGAAGAACTGGTATTTAGACCATTCTGAATGGCCTCTACTCCCCATCCTGGTTTGTCACAGTCCATGTAGGAGGATGTGATAGATACCTGTTCAATGAAGCCAGTTAACCGAGGCTTAGGTGTTCTTCCCCTAGAGGAAGCCAAGAGATGTCCCTGGCTGGGTCACTATACACAAACATGGTGGGAGCTCTGTAGCTCAGTAGCACGTGGCCCCAGAAAACCCAGTTCAGTCACCACAAAAATCAATGTGAATTTTGGTGCATAGTTTTGGAAGATCTAGCCCATGTGTTAGGAATTGTCACTAAACTTCAGGTCCTGATGATATAGGAAAGGTGTTATAATAGCTCAACAAGGGTGCAAGACTCACAGAGTGCAAGACTTGGTGATTTAGGCTCCGCAGCCTTTAGATTGTGGCAATTATTTGCTGCTCTTCCTGTTTCTCCCCGGTTTGAGCAACTTAAACTATTACTGTTTCACTAAAGCAGTTCCTGCTTGCCTTTGCTATTATGTGTTCTGGAACAATAAACACAATCACCGATTTCTGAATAGGATTTTGGCTGTGTGTTTGTAAATAGGCTTCCAACCAGAAAGGGGGGGTGGGGAAATAAAGGAATTGTTATCTGCTTTCTCTCTATACATATATATGTACTCATAAATAAACAGAACCATCTAATGGGCTGCTGCTTCCCAGGATGGGTTACAAAAGGATAAATTGGAATCAGTGGGATTTTCTCTTTTGCTTCCAAGATATATCTATGTTTTAATTACTAAATAATCTGACTACAAAGCTGATCCGGCTGAATCAGACACAACGTTAATTTTAGCAATGCAACGTGCATGCAAGTAGAGAGGAGTTTTAAATGCTGATTTCTTCCCTGCCTCCCCTTCTGCCTCACCCCTGTTTGAAAAGAAAAAGGCAAAAAAGATTTATGTATAAATAAGGATCACCAAGTTGGAGTGAATTTAAAGGTAGGAAAAAAAATTATTTAAATGTTAAAGACAACTTTGTGCTATCCCTAGCCTTGCCCTGGGCAATATCCTTTCTCTGCCACACACCTGTTGTGCTGCTTTTCTGGTCTCATGGAGCTGTTTCCACTCACACTCACTGGTGCCCTAAGCTTCTGAGCTAGCATGTGTCTCTCATTGGCATCTTGCCCTCATAGTTGGAACATGGATAACAGCAGAAAACTTTCTGAATAAATATGGCATTGGGCGGTGCAACCTCAGGAAAAGGTAGTGAAAGCAAAGAGGACCAGATCCCAAACTTTCCTCCTGAATGTCACTATGAACTGGGGAGAGATGCATAAAAACCTCAGGAATTCAAAACTGTCATCAGTGGGTGCCATAGCAGTGCTAGAAAAATGGGGTGCTGCAGCCTGCTTTCATCTGAAATTGAATAATGTTGGATGTCACGAGCTAGCCCACCTTCTTCCTCTGGATTGCATTGTAGGTGCGAGACAAGAACAGACTAGAGCACATGAACAGCTGCATTCATCTTCTCGTTTGACCCAAAGATGCCCTGGGAAAAACACAATTCTTTCAATTCTCTCTCTTTGAAACAAGAAACAAGAGCAAAAGCAAACAACAAGTTTCGACTTGTCTGTGATCCCAAAGGAGGTTTAGCTGAACTTCTCTGGAGCTCCCTGAAGATGCTGTCACAGATCTTATACTGATAGTTTCAAGTCATGATAATAAACCTGCATGTGATTTCCACTTTTAATTCATCTGATTTCAGCTTCTGACCCTTGTGTGAAATCACTCAAGAGCTTATGCTGAAGCAAGCCACCCTTCTGTCTAATAATCAGCCATAATATAGTAGTGCCAGGCACCTTAGGCTTGTATATGCTGATTCTCAATTCTTTGATTCCTCCAGCACTGGATTTTTAGAGATGTTGCACCACCTGAGCTGTCAGAGTAGCATAAAACTAATAACCAGTCTGTATTACATCTTGATGATGTGACAATGGTACTGATGGTGCTTATTCTCAGAGACTACAAGGCAGCATTTCTTTGATTGCTTATGGGAACATTTTACAGCTGAAGTATAATTTCATTTATTAGCGGCAGACAGCTTATAAAAATGTGTGAAACACAACAGGTATGAAAAAGAAAGCTTGGGAGACTAATGAGGCACAGGGCTCATACCTTTAAAGAAAACAAAGGTTTCTACAGACAAATGGCTGATGCAGTTTGTTTTTTATAGACGTAAATCAATCAAAGCATTCAAACCATGTTATCCTGGAGAGTTACAGCAAATACATTTCATCTAAAATTATTGATGACTTTGCTTTTAAACAGAGGATAGGACCAAAAGGAAAACAAGGAGGAAAAAAAAATCCTTTACATTCAAAGAAATATAGCTGGAGTGAGAGCCAATCTAGCAGAAGGGGGAAATGTACACAAGTAAAATAATAATAGCACTGTTACAAAGTGCCTTTTCCTCAGAACTGTCTCCCACCCTATCTGAGCACTCAGGGACAGAATTAAAGCAAAATCTGAGGTAAAAATCTTCAGCGTGGATCCAAGAGTGAATGGGGGAACAGCGAAAATGTTGTCATGATTTAAGAGTGACAAAACCACCCCAAGCATCCTGCAGAAGGGTTTACAGGTCCATTTCCCAGATGATGAGGGATGTCCTTGCTGGTGGCCACGGAGCAAAGATCAAGTGAGGAACGTGTGTGGACGTTGTGTGCTTCAGCTCTGAACCCATGCTGAGAGGGGGATAAGGCGCTAAAGAAGAGGCGATGATTAGGATCCCGATTAGGAGGAGGTTCAGAAGTCAACAGTAAATGTCCCAATTCTATGGTCAAAGCAGGAAGCAAGGCAAAGTCTGCAAGTTGCTTCCCAAATGTCAGAAAGCACTGATCATGTGTTCAGAGGGAGGAAGGACCTTCAGTTCATTTAGAAAACTCCTGCTGGCTTCCTTATATGTTCCAATATATCTGTATCTATGTCATGGACTCGATGATCTTAAAGATCTTCTCCAGCCTAAACGATTCTATATTGATATCTACACAGCAGACTGCAGTGAGGCACTGACTGATCCTGTGCACACTCCTCGTTGGCTAGCCAAGAGCCACTCTAGCACAGCCTGATGCCAAACCTTAGTGTGGCTTCAGTAGGCAATTTTTCTGAGCACGTATGTAGCGTGGTGCATATGGGACAATGCAGAAACTTCTAGAGCGTGAGACATTTAGTGTGTGACCTATAAAGGTCTTCTTCAGGCTAGAGATTTTGAGCGTGCATTTTCATATGGATGGCAAAAAAAATCCAGGAGTTCCTGACATGCAGTATTTCATCAGGGGAATTAATGTGTCGTGGTTCTGACCAGGATGCCAAACATCCAGTGGTGTCAAAAATCTTCTCCTCCCCAAAAAACCCCACTTGTGAGGAAAGCAAAACAGGCCAGGGGACCCAAGCATGCTGCACTATACACCTTCCAGTAGTGATTTGGTATCCAGTCAGCCTGGAAGAAAGGAAGAAGAGCAGCTGTGCCCCCTTTGAACCTGTCTCCCCAGACATTTTCAAGACATCCCTTGCTATAAACCCTGGGCAACTATCACCAATGAGGAGTGTCACCTGTCACCTCTTCCTCTGTCTCCCAATGCGGCACAGCTCCCTCTGTTGCCTGAAGTTTGAAGAATTAAAACCATGCCCTGGGAAGATTTGTCCCAACACAATCTGAGCCAGGACAGTAAAGATGAGTATTAACACGGTTGTTCCCAGGGACGTGCGTTGACTGGGAAGGTGTCTCACCAGTCACACAATCCATCCCCCATCAGTTTTTGCAATGAGGAGTTTGTTCTCCAACAAAGTCTTTCATGTATGTTCAGCTCTGCAGAGCAGCTACAGAGCATTGAGCTGGGCTCAAGAGACCTCAGTTATGTTCCTCTGTCCCAGGCCTGTTAGAGGTCCTCAGGCAAGTCACTCTCCCTTGATACCTCAATTTCCTGACCTGTTAACTGAAAGTGAAGTTACTGCTATAATTGTAAAGACCCTTCAGACACAGATGGTAGATTGCTGGGCAGGAGATGATGGTCTTTGGGTGAAAGCACTGGAGATGGAGACAGAAGCCCTTAGCCTCAGAATGATATTGTACAATTTTATCATCTCTGACTGGGAACCTGTGCTGGCATCTTCTGCCATGCTACAAACACACTTCTGCCACAGATTAAACAACAACTATAAAAGCTTCATCTGGAAGTGCTGGCTTAGTGCTCTGTTGGCCATGGGCCTTTCTTCACATTGTTTTGTGGGATATGGTCTGTAATCTAGATCTGAATATCACAGCCTTTTCTCCTGTGGGCACACCATATTAGGTACCCACAGCCAGGTTTTCTAGCACTCTTTCTTAATATTTTTAGCTTTGGATTGCAATCCTAATTAATGTGTTGGACTTTGCCAGTTCCTGTTAAGAAAACAGTCCAAGTGTGTTTTGTGAGAGAACAAGGAATTAAAATGTTTGATACCCTTCCCTGTCTCTACCACCATCTCTTCTCTCTGATGACATTGTTTGTGATCCATCATACAGACATTATTCCTCATCCATGTTGTTTCATATTTTATTACACTCAGGTACGGGTCATGGAACCAGTTCAGTTCCAGTCCTCTTGGCTGTGTAGTTGTGGGTTTTGGCGAAATACAAAAGGAAAGAATCGTGAGTCTGGCAAAGACCTATTCTTTTTCATGTGAAAGCCATTTAGCGCTGTTGGGGAGCAGGGCCTTAAGGGAGGAGTCAGTACCATGTACCTTGCTTTGAAGTCCTGACATGTTCTGAAGAATGAGAGCTGTGTCTGTAAATGAGAATCAGGCTCATAGATGTGAAGGGCTGAAGCTGCTTTGAGTGCCTAAGTTTTACCTCCCACACAGAGATTCGCACTCTGCTATTGCACCTTGAGCCTCAACTCTACTTGAGTTGAGCACATCAGTTGCAGGGATGTTGTGTTTGGACATAACAGCTCTAAGTGGATGTCCACCCTGCTTGGTAAGTGTAAACCTGAGCCATTCCCATGCTCAGACCCACCCCATATTTTCAGCCCTTTTGCTCACACTGGCTGATCCCCTTAGCCCAAAGTCTGATGCTCTTCATGGGATGTCAGACTCCATTTTGTGCCCTCAGGATGGGCTGAGTCTGCTACCCCACTCTGCCCCGACCACCCACAGTTTTCCATATTTCAGCTCTTCGTAAAAGTAATGTGGTTACTTTCATTATGAACCACATGAAGAGAGCACTAACAGACAAGGCTGAACCTGCTTTTCCCCTTACAATATAACTTATGCCATGGAGAACAGAGCACATCCTTTAGAAAGCTACCTCAGTGCTCAGGTACATTAACTCCAGGCTATCTCAGCCAAAGCCAGCACAGTGAGGACTTCTGGGTAGGAAACAGTATAATCTCCATTCACTTCTTACATGCTCTTCTGCTGTGTAAGGACAAGGAAAAGAAATTAGCTGACCTAGCAAGTCATTGCAACCTGGAACAGGTCACGTATCATATTATACCCAAGGTGTAATCTCACTGCTAAGTGTTGCGCTCAAAGTGAATGCTTTGTTACTTGTGTGCAGTGAAGTCATCGCAGCGGAATAAATGCAATGCCAGGACGACCGTGCTTTTCTCTCGCTCCCTTCCCTCCGATGCATAATGAAGAGAAGGTAAAGGGAATGAAGAATATCACTTGCTATTGTAGTCTGGCAGAGAGGGCTCATTTGAACAACTGTCAGCCATGGAATTTCATCTGAGTTTCCCAGATAAAATCTCCTGTTTCAGGGACTATATTTACTCAGTGTGTTTAATGTGACAATGAAAATTCTGCACGCACTGATATTTTAAATAATAATAAAAAAAAATGCCCAACAATGAAAATCTCACAGGCAGCCTAATAAGTGGAAAATTAATAAGTGTCAAAACCAGAAGATAGAATTCTACCCAGCAAAGCAGAAAGGGAGTGCCCCTATTTCTTACAACTGAAATTGCACAAAGAAATTATTCTGCTGTTTTGCATCCAGCTCAACTATTGAATACTACCATGTAGGTTCCCCTTGACCTCCTTCTTTTGGTTGGAGTGCCTTCAAAGAGCAGAGCAGTGCTCCGTGCCTGCAGTATTTGGACCTCTTTCAAGGGTTTTTGTTTCAAGTGTGCCTTAGCACCCAAGCTGATATCTGGCAGTTTTTTCTCAGTTAGTAAGAAAGCTTTGCTGAAGAGAAGAAGAGGAGGAAAGGAAGAATAATGGAGGAAAGGGGACCCTGGCACTGGCAAAGGGTCATAGCCTGTCTTGGAGGTGTCTGCATGGGGTTTTCCAGGCAGATGGGAACCTGCACTGAAGTGACATGTAGCTGAGCTGTGCTAACGAGCTCCACAGAGGCAATGACAGGTTGTACTTGGTGCCATCACGTTATAGCTACATGGCCTCTGATTTGGAGCTGAAGCAGAGGCAGAGTTTAGGAAAGTCTGTGAAGAAACACCAGAGGTGAATGTGGGGTCCCATCAGCTCAGCCTTTCTCATGGAAGAGCTCAGAGACTCACTTTTCCTGCAAAGCATTAAGGACAAGAATGAATATCCAAATATTCATTCTAAATGTACATTGAGAAATGCCAGACTATTGGAGGATAGAGGACTCTGGGGCTCCTGGGGCAGGTCATCCAACAGCAATCTAAGGAGACAGGGAAATGACTGTGTTTGTCAGAAAGATGTAAAGTAAAGCCAGAGGTTATGCTTTGCATGCACCCCAAATTACTGCTTGCAAATAACAACTCATGATCCTTCTGGGAGTCCCCTATTAAAAGAAAAGCATTTGAAACTGACTAACAAACTGATCACAGGCTGAATTATTGATTGTACTATTAAGGTCTTTGTTTGAACCATTATCAGGGTTAATGAAATGATCGAACACTTCTCTCCAGCATAACCAGCACTGTGTTTCTTTCTAGCTCCACTTTTAGGGTTCAGGTCAGCTCACATTGAACCCAAGAGGAATCAGGTTGCTGCCTGTCATAGGAATAGGCTGGCTGTGGTATAAATCAAGCCTATGGATGAGATATTAGTAGGGCATTAGCTATGGAAGAAAATGGGAAAGTCACTATGTGCTGGTTCATTATACACTAATTTACTAATGAAGCCAGAGGCTGTAAATGTGAGTGTATTTAACTCGGCATCTTCTAGGCAGTCAGCTGAGGCAGCTGATGTGCAGTTTGCTCCCCTGCACAGCCAACCTCAACAGATAAGAATCGTTTGTCTCAGTTATACTGAGAGATCAAAACTCACCCGACCCCCCACCCAAACAGCAAGATCAAACAGCAGCAATATCAGTTCTGGTTTTTTGCCTTTTTTCAGCCAGGTTTGTGATATTTTTAACTCCTTATCAACACTGTAAGCAAAAAGGAGCTTTATTCTTTGGAGGATGAGGGTAAAATAATGTATACTGTCCTGGGCTGGGAGTAGGAATATTCATCTTTTCCCAGCTGCTGGTCCCTTCCCTCTGCTCACTCCCTGTGCACAGATCCCCTCCACATCCCTACAAGGTGACACGCTCCCCACTAGCAGGCATGGGCAGAAATGGCTCTGCACCCCTGAGGTGTCGTAGGCAGAGATTTGGGTCCAATTCCTGCTCACCATCACCTCCCTCCATAGCCAAAAGCTGGCTCTGACTCTCTTTCTCCATGAATATATCCATGAGATAATTTTAGTGTGAGAAATCAGCCCCATGTACACACTGGTTTGTGCTCTGCTACCTTTTAACTTCTGTTATTTTTCTGTGAAGATCCACAAAAATTGCAGTGGTTTTAACATGTAAGGATGCTTTTTCCACATTGACTGGAAGACTAATGGTTAAAAAGAAAACATTACAGCTTCCTCACACCATTGTTATCTTAAGTTTTTTAAAGTGTTCCTTAATAAAGTAATTCTGTATCATATGTTTAAAACATCTCAGAAGTAATTGAATTCACAGTGCTTTGTAAAATTTCCACCAATTGCACATGCATATATATAACTTAACCAACTGCAAATGTAATCTTTCAGAAAGTCCTTCTCCCATTTACTTCCTCTGTAACCCAACAGCTTTTCTTTCCCCACTCTCCTAATTTCCCCCGCAGACTCTGCTGTCCTCATTCCCTCCTCCACGAGTCTTGGCTGTCCATTGACCTGACCCATTTCAGAAGTCATTTTATCTCTGTGCACAAGACCTACCTTATTGGAAATAGTGGGAGATGGCAGCTACCTTTACTAAAGCTAGTTTCACATTCCTATTTCAGAAAAATATATATGGGACAACGGGTGATAATGGTGGCTGCATATTTCTTGGTGGTCAGGGTTCTTGGTTCCTGTGGACTTGAAGCATTAGCCTTGAGACAGCTCCTCACCACATCCCTGATGTACTGAGGGCCAAGAATCCCCCATCACTCAACCAAGTCCTACTTCACACAACTGCTATGGCTATGAGAAAACTCACACCACCTGTTTTATACTACTTTTTCCCCTTCTGGATTGAAAATCCTGGTGAAAATCCAATTCCAGGCTTGGATAGCTGGAACTATGGTGAAATTCAACTTCAGAGATGGCCTGGGAGGCAATGGTGAATAAACACTGATTATGAGAGAAAGCTGCTCTATCTCACTGCCACTGCAGCTGCAGAGAGATACGGACACCAGAAGAGGCTGCGAGCAAGTGAGGAAGGTGACATGAGGGAAGCAGAAAGCTTTAGAGTGATTTTTGCCACTCAGCAGAGTAAATGAAACATCAGTATTCAGGTGGCTTTGCATGGAATAGGCATTGTTAAGAGGACATGTTGAATTAAGGGATGGCAGCAGTTAGTTCAAGTAACTTTTTTATTTTTTAAAGAAGAAACTTTAAAAATTAGTTTCTTGCTGACCAGTTCTTCATGCCCTTTGCCTTTGATTTCAATCCATTTAAATTGCAAATATCTTACTCCCAGTGGTTTTCTGCTGATGGTTTGCCTGTTGAGAATCTAAGCTCACAGGTCTCTCTGGGGTCTCCTCTTTGCTCTTTGCAGGGAAGGCGAAAGGCTGCTGTCTACATCCACTTTTATCTCTGTAATTTCATTATGCTTTCTAGCTTCTTTGGCTGCCACTTCATCTTCTCTGAGGTCACCTCTGTAATGAACACAGAAGCCCAGGGCAGGATTCAAACTCACCTTGGGGGATTCAATCCAGTTGTCCAAGCACAGGTACATAGTGAAACTGGGGAGTCCTGCTTGGTCCCCAGCAACTGTTCTAGGTAGTCCACGGCTCCTGTAGGTCCCAAGCTGCACATGGCAACCCTACAAGGATGTCTTCAGCAGCATTTCACCTGCAACAAGACTCCTATATACAGGCAGGTGGCTCAAATCTTTGTTGGAACCTCACACTTCAAGCAATCTGTGACTGCTTAAAAAATCTGTACTTGAGGAGGTACAAGCCAGTACATTTACTCAACACTGGGCCATGTGGCACATGATTTTGTTCTACTACTGGAACTGATGCAGGGAGATAAATCTGCTTACCCCTAGCTTTCCATCAGTCAATCAGCAGCCTCTGGAGGAACAAAATATTTATTGTCCCTACTCCTCTGACTACATTTCTTCACCAACAGCTTTTCTTGATATATCTTCCCTTATTCACTCAGAAGCTCTGTTCACACAGGGGGGAAAGAATGGAATTTGAGCATTTGGCCAGGATTTTTGGATGTCTAGCAGCCCAGACAAAGCACATTAACCAAAATGATCTCTGCACATCCCAGAATGCCTAAGATTGATGTTGTCAGGGCAGTGCTTGCAGTGCAAGTGATCCGTGTCCTGCTGGTTTTGCGCAGTGCAACAGATGCCTTTGATCTCTCCTCTCAGAAAGTACAAACTGAGACCATACAAGTGCATGGGACTGCTCTTCTGGGCCAACTTGGGCTGAAAATGAAAATATTTTTCTGAGTAAGAGAAATTCTTTGGAGGAATAAAAAGGACTGGGAAATAAATTTCAGGGGTTGAAGAGTTTCATTTTTGTTTCTGAGCTGGCCAGAAGCTCTTTGCTTTAGGCAGTTAAATGTTAAACTTCATTTTTATATATACTTGGGACATATCACCACAGGCATCTGCTTTTCCCACTGAGACTGGGCTTGCTTAGTCTTCCCTTCTGGCTTGATGCAGCCACTTTTATGTCCCTGTGCCCTGAGAGGAGTGGTCACTTCAGGATCCTGTAGTCCCAGTATCATTTCTGGGATGGGACTTGCTTCCATGTAAGAGTTTACATTATAGATGTTTATGGTTGGGTAGGACACAACTCACTGCCTCCTAACTTTTGCCCTCCCCTAGACCTGTACAAAGGGAATGTAACTGCCTAACACATTTGTTGTCAGGTGTAAGGTGTTAAGGGATATGAGCAGCTCAAATACTATAAACCCTTCGAGGTAAAAGGTACATGTAAAAACCACCATCCTGTCCCAGTTTCTTCTTGCACTGGAGCTTACTAGGATGCTGTGGGTCTTACTGGTCTCTACTGATATCATCCTTCTCTCCCTTGCAGGTGAAATCTGTGTTACTTCCTCAGGGACACAACATTTGTGATTTATTAACTGTTTTAAAACAGCTCTTTCACAGAGCACAAATTCTCCTGGATTTATCTGTCAAACCAGAGGCTTTGGAGAGAAACTAAAGTTTCCAGAGAGAATAGGAAGGAAGGATGTACAGTAGAGGTGACAAAAGGGGTATAAGGGAGGAAAAAAGGCAATTTTAAGATGTAATATTTCTTTGTATCCTAAGGAATTGGATCCTAAAGGAGAAGGGATTATTCCCTGAGAGAGCAACTGAGTTTTTGCTGTTCCAGCAAGAGAGAAGTCAATAGCTTAGCTCCAAGCAATTAGGTTACTGGTCTAGTCTGTCTCTTTCTTTCCCTCTACTTTCTTTTCCTCTCTGCCTTTGTAAAGTTCTAAGTACTTTTCAATGAAGAAAGGAGAAACCTGATTTTAAGATGAGTTGGGGTTGTGCCTTGGGGCAGAAGCAATGCTCAGAATCTACGTTTTAATGGATACAAAATATTACACCGTGAAAATCAGTGGCTGTTGCTACTGCTTTTTTAAGGTATGTTAATTTTTGTTGCTTTTAAATACTCTTGTTGCTGGGAAACCACCTCACACACTGTAATTGAAATTGGTTCTTCATATCCCATTTTGTCCCTGGCAGGTTTAAAGTGTTCTTAAAAGCTAAAAAACTCTGCTGAGGAAAGGCAAGGTGCACCTGATAGCAGATCCCTTGGCATTTCTTTTGGCTAAAGATATCATAACATGTATTTGGAAAAATTAAAGTATTGGGGCAGGGTATACATTGAAACTGGCAGGAGGCTACAGTGAATATATTGGGTGTGAGATAGTGGGTAAGAGGATCTGGAAGAGCTTTTTCACAAGTGAGAAGGGTATTTAATGGACTGTGGGAATTAGAGGATCTATTTCACACAAATCCACCTTGGTCTGAATCACTTCTGGCATCCAACATTTCACCATTCAGGGGTTATAACTCTTGCTCCCAAATTTTTCAAGACTCTGGTACTGAGACACTTTGTAACCAGCTCTCCAAATGTCCAAATGTTCCTCTCCTAACATTTTTTCCAGCAATAACAAACAGTGGTATACACATATATCCCCCCCTCCAGCAAACAGAGGGTCTTGGTACCTTGCCACAGAGTGTTTCATTTCTTTTAGTCACCTGTAAGTGCTTTTGGAAAGCAGCAAACCAAACCCCACGCTCATCCTTCTGGGCCGGACCACCACATATCCTTTTCAGTTACAACTGACAGAGCTCTGACTGCGTATTTATCAGTTGTATTCTTCCTTTGCAGATCAGTTTGCTCTTACTTATGTTTTAAAATATGTGTGTCTTTTCGATCTTTTTTTTCCCAGTTACTTGTTTAGCACCTTCTGTTATCTTGCAGGATTTGTACTAGTAGCTGAGCAATGTGGCTTCAGTGCAAAGATCAGCATACAGCGTAACTATATTTAAAGATGCTTAATATGCACTCTTGCACTAAATCATTGTGTCTCTGAGATGAAAATATACTTGCTGTTCCTCTGACATAAATCCTTCTTTGCCTCTTTTATCTGCTTTCTTTGGCTCCTCAACTGGGTGAAACTTGGCCAGCTCTGAGTACTGGGTCCACAGGGAGAAAATTAAACAAGAAACACTTAAATGCTATTAAAGGCAAAGCTCTTGACTCTTCACCTACTTGATTAATGCTGCTTATAACTGTTGCTTAAATAAGGACGAACAAGAGGCTAAGAGAAACAAAGTCTCTGCTAAAGTTTATGGACTGAATTGCAGCAACACGCGTCCCATTCCCTTTTTTATTGTCATCTGCTCCAGCGTTGCCTCTCCCTTAGACTGTAAACTCCTCTGAGCACAGATCTGTTGTGCACAAGAGATATTCACATCATTCATCCTACATAAATAATAATACATCACAGTAATAAAGCAGCTGTTGTGAGTTAATTCCAACCAAACTGCAGTCTACCCCCATGCAACAAGATGTCTGCGCAATCACTCTTAATAAGTCCTGGGAAATGCTGTGCAATAATCTCAGTGCTTGATTAATTTTTATTTCATAACAAGTCATTATTAACGGACCAGATGCTGATAGGTTTGCTTATGGTGAGGACAGTCTGACTGCAAGAGAAGTGGCATTAAAAGGAATGAAAGCAAGTGTGACTGAGCTAGCCAAGGATATTCCAGTGCATCATTGCCAGAATAAAACAGCTAGGGAGTCAAACAAAACAAGATCAGCTTTTAGAAGCAAGTACAATAACTTGCTGCCTCGAAGGGATAATGTTCCTCTTTTAGTTTCTTGTGTCACGCAGCAAAAGAACAGTGAAAAGTTCCCAGAATATCTGTCCAGGGAGTTAATGTTTCCAGAAAAAAAAAAAAAAGAAAAGCCTTACAAAAGGGGTTTTCTTTCTTACGGGCTCTTCAGAGAAAGGCTGGGTAAAAGAAAAGAGCTAAGAAAAAGTCCAGGCAAACCCAGAAGAAAAGCATCAAGCCTTTTGAGTGGGGAATGAAAGCACAAAGGCAAGTCCCTGGCAAATGTCAATATTTACATGAGTTGTGGTAAAACTGCTGGCCAAGGGGGTGAGCAGAGAAGGGTATTCAGAAAAGTGACCTTCTGGACGCCATACACAAGCTTTCTGTTTGCACTGCAGGATGTAGGGTCAGCCATCAACAATGACTGAGACAAGAGCCACTGATGTAATGACAAACCTGCAAATCTTAACCAAAAAAACCCCACAACTGAAAAGCCCCAGTCTTCTGATGAATTGATTTGCAAAGCCAGCAGTTCTCTTAGGAGGGCAAAGCAAAATAAATTGGGTGCAGGGTCTCCATAGTCAGGGTGTGAATACCAAGACAAGTGATAGGGTGGGTTTGTGGGAATGCAGTCTCCATCCGAATGAAGGAGTCGTGTAGCTGTCACTGAATCATACAGATAGGAACAGGACTCAGCCTGTGAGTAGGGAACTCAAATGGCCTTAGACAATTAAACATACCCATCCTACACCTAGCTAATAAAGAGAAGTTACTTTGAATTTACCCTGGAAATGCCAAGGACCAGCTCATGTCCTGCAAATCTGCATTGATCAAGCTAGGCTGAAATGGCCAGTCCCCTTCTCAGTCATGCTTCAGATATAATCAGCCTGACAAGCCTAATCCATACTTTCTTCTGAAAATCATTAGTCATCATATTAAATCAGATTATGTTAACAAATTGCTTCCATCTTCATATTATTCAAGCAAACAGTCAAGCAAGGGGCAGCTTCGGTTTGAGAAAATGACTTGGCCTAAGCTGATAGCAAGTTGTATGCACTAATTGAAATTCTAAATTAACACCATGTAGCACAGTTTGACTTAATTGCTTTAAAAAGAGTTTTCCAGGGTACAATCTTGTGGTTTCCAGTGTTGCACTCACAAAGCATTTCTAACTTGTGAAGATGGAGGAACCGGTTTAGAAAAGGCTCAAGCGTTCCCTTTGACCACATTGATTTTCCTCTGTGTTTACTGTAATCTCTCTTCAGCTGTTACAGTATTGCTGTGTGCGTGGTCCCAGGAGCTTTTTCCTCCATCAACACAGATGCAGATATAATAGGAATCACTAATAACTTCATGCTTTCTAGATCCAGCCAGCATCAGACCCTGAGTGAGGTCTGAGTACAGTCCGAACATTAGTGCCCATGTGGGACTGAGAGATGCAGCTGGGATTTAGGGGAGATGCTTGCCCTAGTAGAGTGTTGCTGGAGGCTAGGAGGATACCCCAGACCACCAAAACCAGCACTAGACCCCATGCTCAGACAACTGGATGCCACCACACATTTACATTGTCTATCTTTGGAATTTGGAGTCACAGCTTACACAGAAACACATAGATGGAGACACTGAGATTTAGATGTCTTCATCTGCAAGTTAAGTCCCACACTGAAAGCTAGGTGAGATGAATCCCATCTCACTGAAACAAGCTCTAACATCTCTACCATCAGAACATGAGCAAGAAAAACCATGAGCTGAACTTGGCTCGAGGGTCCAGACTCATCTGCAAGCCTGTGCTCCTTGGAGCAAAAAGGACATATAACAGTTTGAACTTCACCTGTAGAAGTTTGAACATTAAATTAGGATAAAATAAGAAAGGTTACAGCTGAAGAGCAAATGATCACGGACATGTTCGTATTTGCACAGCTGAAACAGTTTAAAACCTCTGCTTCTACTAGCTGTATTTCTGTGAGATGGTTCCAGGGACATCTGCTTTGCCCCAAACAAAAAAACCCTGAAAAATCTTTAAATCCCATTTTAAAGAAAACATCCAGATGGAAAAAGGGGCTGTTTCCAAGGAACCACAGATGTAGGGTGATCTGGCTGTCCCTTCAGCTGAGCTATGGCTGCAGACTTTGTGAGCACTTCTAATCAGCACCTGCACCAATTCAATCAGGTCAAAGTAAATCACAGCTGCAGGATGGCAACTTAATCTGCTGCAGCTCTCCCACAAGCATGGATTTCAACAGGACACCAGCAGCTCACACATATCTCCTCTGCCACACACACAAACTAGTTGCTCAGCCTGGTTCTTTCCACAGTCACACTAATGACCCAGGGCAGACAGGTAGCACTAAGAGCACATCTCACACTGATGTTCTCTCCGTGTGGGTTGGTCATTGCACCATCTCAGCACGGTTATTAGCTTCAATGGCAACAGCTACATCCCACAACAGGTTTCTATCAGTGGAACTTGAAACGCCTGGCTTGGAGATGCTGCAAGAGCAAGAGCTTCTTTGGCACAAGTGCATGGACGTGGCTGTTGCACGCCAGTGGTGGAAGATGGTCTGTTTTTAACTTAGCATGCTTTGCATATGATGTATCTTCAGTTTTTCAATGTCTCAGATGGTCAGGTGGAGAAACAGTCATAATCTGCAAAGTTGAAAGAAGGGTTTTAAATGTTTTAAAAGTTATTCTGCATTATGCCAGGCCAGGAAAGGGATAGGAATAGAAGATTCCATTTAGATTACAGTTTCCCTAGAGAATGGGCTGCCTTTGACTGTGTTTCTATATGGTGCCCGACATAATACGCACTCTGAATACACATCCACAAACCTGAGCACATCTCAGAGCAGAGATCCCCAAATGAAACCACAAGGGCCTGAAATGCTGTTTGCAGTGCTGTGTCATGGGGTAGAAATGACCCCAGGAGTGCTTTCTAGGTCTCAATTACAGAAAACTACAGCTGAAATATTCATCCTAGTCCATAGAGAGCAATGGGCATTTTCCAGACATGATTCATCTACCCTAATTCAGATTAATTTCTCCCTAGAAGGCCTTATTTCTCTCTTCTGACTATAAAGGTAGAGATGGAGAGATTTACCTTTGATGTGTCTACATTTGATCACACGAATCCCATCAACGGTGGCAAAGATACTGTGTTCAGAATGAAATTAAATTTCCCAGAGACAAAGAAGTCATTTGCTATTTTCTTCCAAAACCCATCATGATGTATTACTGCAAGGGTGAACGGGCATATGGTGCCCAAGGTTCCCACTGCTGGTGGTGCACACTCTTTATAATCTATGTGAAAGATTGAAAGTGGCTGAAGAGTTCCTGGATAGTGCAGATGGATCCTCTGTCCAGAAGTCTTATTTGCAAGCAGAGTAAGTCAAAAACCTCTGGAAAAGAAACACTGCTAGACTTAAGTAGAGTGAGGCAGATAAGTAGAGTGAGGCAGATATTTGTGGCTGTAAGAAACGCGATGACCTACTTTGGTGAGAAAGTAAAGTCACAGAGTTTCGAAGGTCTCCATTTTCACAGGAGAGTCTTCAAGGCGTCAAACTGAGTAGTCAGGAGAGTGTTAAACTAAGAAAAGGGGAACGCAGAAAGGGAGGAATGAATGAGCATTCATTTAACACGAAATTAAGATGTCAAGAACAAAATTAATCAAGGCACCAAGGGATGTGAAGAGAAGAAATTCTTTAATTGCCTATACTCTAATGCTGGGAGTCTGAGTAATAAACAAGAATTGGAATTGGAATAGCTCATTTATGAGTATACATTAGACCTTGTTGGCATTATTGAAATCTTAGGGGATGATTTGCATGATTGGAATATTAAAATCACTCATTATAACCTGATTAGGAAGGATAAAGTGGGCAAATGTAAAAGGGGAGTGGCATTCAATATCAAATGTGTTTCTGTGGGAATCAGGTGCCTAAACTCTTCTTGTAAAGCTTTTCAAGTGCTTCTGTATATTTTACATCTGAAGACATATAAAGGATGGATGGCAATGATTTGCAAGGTGGGATCTTTTGGAACCTCAGTTTTTGGAAAGTGTTCAATCGTTGTCACTCTTGAAAGACTGTATCTCCAATAATCAGACTCTTAGTGAATGAAAGAATATTCGGGGCAAATCGTTGCTTTTTTGCTGTGCACAAAACCTCAGGATTGAAGACTACTATTTGAATGGTATTACTGAAATTTGCCATAAATAAAATGAGACATAATAAGCTTGATCCTATGCTCTGATTAAATACTACAGACATTTTGTGTACAGAATTACAGAGATTAGGCCATTCAGAAAAGCATTAGTACCTAGTCTTGTTTGACCCTTCCTGGAATTACACACAGAAGAAATCTGGTCTTTTACATTTTTCAATCGCGTAAATTATCACTGTGCTTTTGGAAGATGCAATATTGGCAGGTCTGAAGAATAAGAGAGTCTCTAATCATCACTTATTCTTCTGCTGAGATTTCCCTGACATCAGTTTAGATTCTCACCCTCACTATATATACACATATTTGATTTTCTAAGTAATTTTCATGATTCTCTTTACACTTTTCCAGATGAATGAGCTATTCCCTAAGTATGGAAAATTCTCTAAGCCGTTACCTCCTATGCCTTTAGGAGACCCTCTTCTTGCAGGTAGGAAGGCTCTACAGAGGGATCTGGACAGACTGGATTGATGGTTTGAGACCAATTATATGAGGTTCAACAAGGGTCAGTGCTGGGTCCTCCACTTGGGTCACAACAACCCCATGCAATGCTACAGGCTTGGGAGGAGTGGCTGAAAAGCTGCCCAGTGGAAAAGGACCTGAGGGTGTTGATCAACATCCGGCTGAATAGGAGCTGGCAGTGTGCCCACGTGGCCAAGAAGGCCAATGGTATCCTGGCTTGTATCAGGAATAGTGTGGCCAGCAGGACTAGAGAAGTGAGCGTCCCCCTGTACTCAGCACCGGTGAGGCCACACCTCGAATACTGTGTTCAGTTTTGGACACCTCACTACAAGAAAGACATTGAGGTATGTCCTGGTTTTGGCTGTGATAGAGTTAATTCTCTTTCTTAGCAGCTAGAACAGTGTTGTGCTTTGGATTCAGTATGGGATTTGGTATGAGAAGAATGTTGATAATACACTGATGTTTTCAGCTGGTGCTAAGAATTCAAGGACTTTCCAATTTCCCATGTCCTGCCGGTGCACAGGTGTACAAGAAACTGGTGTACAAGAAGCTGTCAGAGCACCAGACCCAAACTGGACAATGAAATATTCCCTATCATGTAACATCATACTCAGTATATAGAGGAGAGTCAGCTGGGAAGAGAGGGGTTCTCTCTCGCTTCTGGGAACTTGGCTTTTCCAGGATCGCTAGCCGGGAATGGGCTGGGTATCATTCGGTGGGTGGTGAGGATTCACATTGTGCATTACCCATTTGTACGTTCTATTATTGTTATTATTGTTTTATTTTATTTCAATTATTGAACTGTTCTTATCTCAACCTACGATAATCCTACCTTTATCTATCCAATTCTTTCTCCATCCCCTGGGCTGAGGAGGGTGAGTGAGCAGCTGCATGGTGTTTGGCTGCCTGCCAGGTTTAAACCACAACAAAATGCTGGAGGGTGTCCAAAGAAGAACAATGAAGCTGGTGCAGGATCTAGAGGACAGGTCTTATGAGGAGTGGCTGAGGGAACTGGGGTGGTTTAACCTGGAGAAAAGGAGGCTGAGGGGAGACCTCATCACCCTCTACAACTACCTGAAAGGAGGTTGTAACGAGGTGGGAGTTGGTCTCATTTCCCAAGGAACAAGTGATAGGACGAGAGGAAACTGCCTCAAGTTGCGCCAGGGAAGGTTTAGATTGGATATTAGGAAAAATGTCTTCACCAAAAGGGTTGTCAAGCCTTGGAACAGTCTGCCAAGGGAAGTGGTTGAGTCACTATCCCTGGAGGTATTTAAAAGACATGTAGATGTGGCACTTAGGGACATGGTTTAGTGGTGGTAACTTGGCAGTGCTAGGTTAACAGTTGGACTTGATGATCTTAAAGGTCTTTTCCAACCAAAATGATTTTATGATTCTATGACTCACCTTTTCCCTCCCTCCTACCCTACTCAACCCTTCTATCCATTCTGACTTTGTCAACAATTTAGTTCATCCTATTTGAAAATCCTACACAATATCTCAGAGTTCATACTGCCAAGTTAATTTCATGCCCTCATTACTGTGATCTTTATTCTGCTTCACACTACAGAAGCACCCACCACATCATGTTTTCAGAAAATATATCAAAACCCCAAATGCCAGGAAAGCCCCAAAGTTTTTCTTCCCATATGCCAAGAATTATTTACTTTTCCCAAAAAGTTCAGAGCTAAACAATAGTAACTTGAATACATCTTGATTATTCTGAAAAGTTCATTATGAGAACCGTGTGTGTGTGGTAGAGGGAGTAAACCAAAAAGAGAAAAGATGTGCTTGACCAAGACAGCTCACCACAAAGTGGGTGAGTCACTGTGTTGCAACGTGACATAAGAAGACATTTCTGGATGGGCTGGGACTCAGGTTACATAGGCCAGCCACAAGTCTCTTGGCTGTGTGTAGATTTCTCTGTCTCTCTCCAAAAACATGTGCTTTTCTGGTGTAAAAAAGGGATACTTGTGCTTCCTCTGTTTGAATCAGTGACTCACACTGTCTTTTCTCAACAAACCAAACTGAAGTCATAGCAGAGTATGAAAGAAAGATGTGATTCAGACTTCACTCTTGATTTTATGCTTGAACAATATTCCTGAATACAAAGTAACATCAGTCAGCCTCTTGTCAATATAAAGCTGGGAAAAGTGAAGGCAAAATTGAGATTAACAAGGTCTATAGCTTTGCAAAGCCTTTTTTTTTTTTTTACCCCCCACAAAATGAGGTTCAGTTTATATACTAAACCCAGCATATATGATGTAGGGTCCTTCAGCCAATTAACTAATTAGTGCACAGTTTCCCAGTTCCATCTGAAGCTCAGCGCAAGCTCTGCTTGTTTCACTGCAGCAGACACATTTGCCCCCAAGACGGTACAAAATGCCCATGGTTGTTACAGCACAGTGTGCGTCTGGATGAATAGACATCCATTTGTATTGACACAGTTACAGAAGCACTTCCTCGCATCTCTTGGGAAATCTTACTTGAACTAAAGCTCATTCAAATCAACTCAGGGAGAGGCATTGTCACGGCTATGGGGCTGTAAACAAAAGGCAATGTTTGTCACCTAAGATTGGAGTTAAAAGGAGATATCCTGGAGATGATGGTGGTGTGGAGAATAGCGGATTTGGTCTCTACTCTGTTAATAATAAAGAAAATAACAGGTACTGATAATAACCAAACTGAGAGGAGCAGCAGTAAGGGCAGACAAATAACAGGGGAAGAGAAGAGGTTAGGAATATCAGCTGGAAATAATGAGTGAGATTCAGGTGAAGAAAAAGAATAGGAAGCAGTGAAGGCAGAGAAAGAAAACTGGGACCACATAAGGGAGGTTTACACTGCAGTGGGCTGTATGAACGGGATGCAGCAGGTGCTTGCTCAGGGCGCCTAAATTAGCTCAGGAACTGGAGTGGTGCCACAGGAGGCACAGGTGTGGTGGGGATCCTGGACACCTATTTGGGTAGCTGAAGCCCAGCCAACATATTGTTATTGCATTCAAAGTGGTTTAGCTATAAGGAGCCAAGCTGGAAAATTCACAGTTGCCTACTGAAAGGACACTAGTCCTTTCTAGGCTGGTGATCCTTGTGCTGCCAGTTGCTTCACTGTGGTGAATAATCAGAAACAGTTGTAAACCTCACATCCATCTCCATCAATGTTCAGCTAGTCATCCAGCTCCCACCTGCTGCCCGACGGCTGCTTTGGTGAGCAAGGCTGTTGGCAAACCACCAAGTCTGACTTTTTAAACATTCATGCACTGGTGAATGCTCTGGATGTCCTCATGGCCAGGACTCCAGCCACACCACCCTTCTGAGGGTTGTCCAAAGGTCTGGCATATCATTTTCAGGCTGAATGCTGGATTACTGGAAAGTACCTATCCCAAAGCTGACAAGTGCACACAAGTATGCAAGAAGCAGAGGTAAGGATGAGGGAGTAGGATGGTCCATCTTGCAGTGGAGGGGAGCAAATTGAGTTTGGGGAAAGCAATGTGAGAAGACTGGTGCCTCTAGAGGAGCAGGGTTAAAGGCTGAGACATGTTCTTCATGCTGGACAGTATTTGGGGAAGCCCATGGTTATGGTTAGGGCAACAGGGAGTTTATACACGCGGCAGCCTCAGCTTTTCAGGTCCTGGATGTTTTTGGTTAGTTTCCATTAAGAGACTTCCAGTGAGTATTAAACAGGGCTAATCTTGAAAGTATTAATTAATGAAATAGAGATAGTCCAAGAAGGAGTCGAAATGATCTGGCAACTGGTTGGGTTGGTGTGCAAAGGAAGACTTGAAAAGGCATGTATCTCTTGGCTCAGTTAAGTGGAGAATAGAAGAAATGGGAGAAAGATCAACCATAATTTAATGAAAGGATATGAACTGCCAGGCAAGATTTCATCCCTCAGGCTATAGGGGACTGTTGTTTTCACTCAATCACTCTCACAAACACTAGTTTCAGAGGCTGTGTCAAGGGAAAAGCAGAGTACAAAGCAAAGCAGGTTTAGGTTCCAACAAACATCCTGAAGGGGCACCAAGACCAAGAGATACAAGACTTCAGTTCTTGGTCATGACTACTTTGGGACTACTCTTCCTTTGGAGTCATACCTATCCCTCATGGAGTGTTAGGTCCCTCTTCTTTCCTTCTTGATTTCTGCCCTGGTGCACTGAGCTCTGGTCATCTAACTCTGTACAGATCTTCAGTCACAGCTGGGACAGGAGTGCTGTAACTCAAATATCCTTCAGTGGCAGTTACATTAGTTCATGGGGGTCCCAGAGTGAATATTTTAAGACTCAGCTGGACAAAAACAGTAGAAGCTGCAGCTGAGGTATAATTCAGCTTTAGTAAAGAGATGTGATCACTGATCTACTGTTTGGGTTTTATCCCTAGTTTAATACACCTATATCATTTATATTGTCATTCATCACTGCAGCAGTACATACCTGCTCTTAACTGATGGTCTTGATTAACTGCAACGTGCAATTCAATTTATTTCACTAAAGACAAGCAGCAATATTTGTCCCTTCCTGAACGCTTACTGAAAGCAGTACTCTTTAATGTATACCCTTTTAATAAATTATGCAGTGCATTAAATAAAATGTAGAGTTAATATGTGTGTGTGCATGTGGATGGACATATACATTGTGGGTTTCATTGAAAATAAGGAATATTTTTGTGCTTAGGTGGGCACATGTCTAGTGAGAAAACCCTCCTTGGGTTCCCGACTCTTCCTTTCCGAGGTTTAAAAAAATATAGACATCACTTAGAGCTGTGCTAGGAGGTGGCTACTTGAAAGCCCATCAAGTTCAGAAACATCAAGTCCAAACTTGTCTGGGGATCTGGGTTTATCTCATGTTTTCATCAGTACCCAGGAGTCTGATTTCTATCACACTGACAGAAGGAACATCAGAATCCCAACTGAATGGCTGAGTGGTAAAAGTCATAAAAGCACATCAGGGCTTTTTAATGAGGACAAAGGAGAATAGAAAAGATGCCCCATCAGTGGCCATTGTGATCAGAGCACACATTTTCCTTCAGCCTCATTGAGAAGCCTTCAAGAAGACCCAGTGCATGTTTTCAGTTAAAGCTGAAAGAAGCTTTATTTCCTGAGAGAAGCGAGCACAGTGTGGCTGTTTAAATACACCTCTGATCATTGTAGAATGGCATATCTGCCGAATTCACATCAGACACCTGTGAGAGAGCTTGCTGCAGCAGCTAAGGGGAAAGACAACATCAGCATCAATATACCATATAGTGCTTGTTAAGCTGAGTAGCCACATCTATTAGCTTGAGTGGGCATTTGGAAAAGTGGGTACTAAAATAAGCAGCATGGTGAAAGTGTACCAATGCCTCACAAGCTGACAATTGCAAGAAGCCCTTTGGAGCACCAGATTCATCAGCCCTGCCTTTCTCTGCCTTGTAATTCTCCCAGCTTTGGCTTCTTCTTTTCCTCCTGGTTCAAGCTTCCAATGTGTAACGGGCATTTTGAGGACCCCAGGGTTGCTGCCATGCTCTACACAGGACCTTCACTACCTTATTTGCAAAAGGAATGGATAAAAGTGAAGTGACAATGAAGAAACATGGTAATCCAGTCTCATGAAAGCAAAATACAGCTGTGAGGCATCTTTGGGCTACTCCCTGTAATTCTGTATGTTTTCCCATGACACCATCACTGTGGTGTCTGAAGACCTCATGGACCTTAATGGCTGGATACAAAAATCTTCCCTCTTAGGCCAGGAGGGACCCCACTGATGGGAAGGGTCTATCCTGCTAAATAAAAGGGATCAAGATTGAACATTTAGCTGCCCTCAGTCACAACGGCACAATCCAGTCATTACCAGTTGGCCTGAGAACGTCGTACTGGTCCTTGGCTCTTTTTAATGAGGTGGCTAGGTCACCAAAGAGAACTCAGGCCCAAGGGCATTATGTATCCACTCAACAGCTGGGTGCAGATATCCCCAGTGAAATAGCAGTTCAGCTAGATACATGGCTGGAGACAGTGCCTCCATATTAGCCAGCACACAGAGAGTCCTCCAGTTAAGACAGGGTTTAATAACATAGGAGCAGCACCATGCTGAGATGATGGTTGCAGGGTGGCTCTGAGCTAGTGTTTCTTAGCCATGGGGACACACCAGACAGCTCAGGTACTCTTGCTCCACACTTAACTGCAAGGTGTCCACCTTCAAGCTGCACAATCTAGAGAGCTACTTAAGATGGTAGCTAGCATAGACAGCTGTGCCACAGCTAGACACATGAGCTTTTTTTTTGAATCCAAGAGAAACTGGTATTTTTGTCATGTTCCAGCTCATATTAGACACTGTTTTTGGGAGAGAGCAGCATGTTCTCCACAGTCCCCAGATATGCTCAAGACACCCATAGAGAGTCCATCCACCACAATATTTGCTTTGCCACCTTCCAGGGCTGCCCAGAGCAGATACCTCCTTACCTCACAGAATATTCCTCTACTGCCCTCATGAGAACTGAAGAAGTCCCTCAACAGATCAGAGACAAGCCAAAACCAATCCATCATCCAGGAAATAACTGCAGTGAGTGTTGCAAGGTTCCCTGTATTAACTAACCCACTTCAGAACACGTTTCAGAAGTGATTTATCTTTTCCTCTTAACACTTTTAAGCCAGTTGTCATTATAATGAGCTACAACAGCAGCTCCTAAAAAAAAAAAGAAAAAAGAAAAGATAAAGTGGGGTAGCTATATTCTCCACAGTGGAACAACAATTTAGATTTAGCCTACTATGCTGTTGCTGGTTTCAGGGTACTTTTTTCTTTTTTTCTTCTTAATGTTTGTCTTCCTTTCACAGAGAAATTGATTGTTTGAAGGAACCAAGATTGATGCACCTAATATTTACAAATGGCACACACTTCTGGACACTCTATTTTCTGGTGTAACCTAATAAGAAATTGATTTGTTAGTTGCTGGGTCTTCGCCTTGTTCAACACATTTTAAAATATTTATATATGTATATTAGTACTAATCAGCCTTGAAAATGATGAACAGGCTGGTTAGAATTCCAATAAACTGAAATTTTGGTCATACAATATCCAGTAAAAATGATAAATCTAAAATTTTTGTGTCATTTACACACATATCTGGGAAATATTTCTTAGTTAGGGCTGTTTTTTCTGGAATGATCAAGAATTTGATCACTTTCTTCTGTGATCATCTGTTGTCAGCTCTGTTTCCCTCAGGCTTTTGTGTTACTATTGTTTTGATTTATTATTTGATCTTTTTCATTTTGTCATCTTTGAACACGACAGAAATCCAGCAATGAGGATCATATGAAAAGAAATACATTTTTGCACACATTAAAAGCTGAAAGAATTTAATAAGATGCTTTCCTCCCTGTCTCTCAGAAGGGAGGATTCTTCTGATTTATCTGGCTGTTCGTGTGGACCTCTGAAGTCCAGCACAACCACACTGCTTATTGATGCAGCAGTGAAGACTGATGGGATTTCTAGTCCCAAAAGTGGACAATCCTCGCAGAAATAAAATTCCAAAAGGATCAAGCTGGGGGAAGATGAAGGGCTGATTACTTTTGAGATGCAATACTTGGCTTGATTGAATACAGAAGTGGATGTTGGGATCCTGAAAGATGGAAAGAGGAATATACCATAGGTTTATCACGTGGTTTCATGTGGCCTGTCTTTGGTCTTGTGGTCTACACAGCAAGTCTCGCAAGTTTATACTTTCTTAAAGGATAAACAACACATGTCAGCCTATATGACAGGGAGCATGTCCGGTATATTGTGTCATGGGGTGAAGAAAGAGTCATTGCAGCTCATGCAATAAGGTCCCAAAGGAAGTGGTTGTCTGTCACAAAGCTGCCAACATGCTGAACCCAAAGCAGGATGATGCTGTGGTCTCACACAGTCTTCGTACGACATGGAGAGCTGAGAGAGGAAGCCAAAGGCTTGAATCGCATCAACAAAAGGTGTGATTTGACAAGGTCTCATAGACATATGAGATAACTCAGATGGAAGGGACCTCAGGAGGTCTCTAGTCCAAAATCCTGCTCAAAGATCAAATATGAGATCTGGCCATGTTGATGAGGGCTTTGTCCAGCAAGGTCTTGAAAACCTCCAAGGATGGAGACATACAGCCTCACTGGGTCCCTATTTCAATGCTTGATTATCATCATGGGGAAGGGGGGGAATCCTTATAACTAGTCAAAACTTCCACTATTTTAATTTCCATCCATTTTGTCACTTACCCATGACACTTTAATGAAGAGCCTCTCTCTATCTTCTTCATGACCTCCTTGTGGGTACTGGAAAGTGGCAGTGAGATCCCCCTTGAAGCCTTCTCTTTTCCAGGCTGAACAACCCACCTTCCTCAGCCTCTCTGACCAAGACAAGTGCTCCAGACCCCAAACCCAACACGGGACTTGCTCCTATTTTATCTGTGTCTTTCTTGCCCCAAACTGGAGGCACTATTCTAAATTTCGTCTAACAAATTCCAAGTAAAAAGGGGGGATCATTTCCCATGACCTCCTGGCTATACTCATGTCAGTACAAACCAGTATTCTATCAACCTTAAGGCTTCTGGGGTGACCATCTAACCCAGGTTCTTTGCAGAATTGCTGCTGTGAAAAAAACTGTGAACATACAGTTCATGGATTAATTTTTGTCCAGCACATTGAAAAATATGACCCACCCTCTAAGGACTAAAACCAGTGGAAAGAGCACAACTCCCATTTAAAGTCCTCATCTAAGGCTGCACCTCCTTGCCCCCAGGATGGATGGGGTCCTCAAAAAGCCCTTGGGCTGCTTGGGTTTCCCGGGCTGGAAACTGCCTTACCTGAATCTGTCACTGCTGCTTTTGTTCCCACCATGTTTCTGTGATCACAGCGCTGCAGTGAGTAGCTGCTTGCTCCTCAGCAGACTTCCTGACAGGTGACTCCTTTACAATAAAGATTTAGGATAAAACAAAAGTTGAGTTCCCAGTGACACCCTCCTTTTCTCCCTCCAGCATTTCAAGTCTGGGTTCATTATCACCTCTTTAATTGGGTAATTATAATAGAGCTGACAATCACTTGGTGCCATCCAAAGGCATTTTTGATCTCACCTTTTTTTATGTGTGTGTATATATATATTAAAAGCAGAACAATTAAACTTCCTCTCCTTCGTCACGCCTTTTCCAAGAATACCAGAGCACACAAACTGGATGTAAATGTGTGTAGAGCTAGCAATGACACAGTCCTCAGTCATTACCTAACCCAAGCAACATCATGTCCATTCAGATACAGATTATTAAAGCTAGAAAGGGTGATGAGGGGACCCAAGTTGGATAGTATTTAACAAATGAGGAAAAGAATGCTCACTCTATCACCAAGACCAGCCCTAACACAGGACTAGCTACAGCTACTTCCAATACGACTATGTTGAAAAGGCATGTGGTGGATCACTTCACCAGTGTCACCATGGGAGAAGGAAAAGCAGCAAGAGGAGGAAGCTCTTGCTAACAGATTCAGTCCCAGGAGTGAATAATATTAATAGGCTGCCTGCAATCTATTAGGAAAAGGAATTAATTAGTATCTTTAGATGAGTTTGTTTTGTGTTCATTTAATTATGCACACAGGAAAAAAAATACCATCTGCCCTTTTGAAAAAGAATAAAAATGCAATCACACAGGAGCAGATGCCCGAAGAAAGCAAGTGGAACTGCAACACACGGCAAAGCTGGTCGCAACAGAATCCTTAAGCACTGCTCCATTTCCTGTAAGCACATTTTAAATGGCCAAACCTTTCTTCTGCATCCCCTGAGAGATAATATTTCAAGAGAACTTTTCCATGCTGCAGGAAGACTCTTCTATCAATGCTAGAAAATTATCTGTTTTGGTAACAGTGCAGTCCGCCTGGGATAAGCTCAAACTTCTACATCCCTCATAATCACAGAATCATTGAGGTTGGAAGGGATCTTTAGAGAACGTCCAGTCCACCTCCCCTGTTCAGAGCAGGGTCAGCTGCCACAGCTCCATGCCATGTCTGGGTGGTCTTTGAATATCTCCAAGTATGGAGGCACCACAACCTCTCTGGAACTGTTTCCAGTGTTCAGTTACCCTCACAGTAAAAAATTTGGTTTATGTTTTAACAATTTTTTGTGCTTCAGTTTGTGCCACTTGCCTCTTGTCTGGTCACTGGGCACCTCTGAGAGGAGAGAGGAGCCTGGCTCCCTCTTCCTTATTCCATACTTATTTACACACAATACTAAGATCCTCCTGAGCTTTTTCTCTTTCAGGCTGAACAGTCCCAGCTCTCTCAGCCTCTTATGTGATAGATGCTGCAGTCTCTTAACCAGGTTTGTGGCCATTCAATGGCTCACTTCAGTAAGTCCATATCATAACCGGACACAAGACCCCAGATGTGGCCTCACCAGTGTTGAGCAGAAGGGAAAGATCACCTCCATCAACCTACTGACAATGCTCTTGCTAACGCAGCCCAGGATGTTGTTGGCCTTGTTTGCTGCAAGGACATATTGCTGGCTTATTTTCAGCTTGGTGTCCCCCAGAACCCCCAGGTCCTTCTCTACAAGGTTATTTTCCAGCCAGTCAGCCCACCGAGTGCAGTGGTCCATAGGATTGTTCCTCCCCAGATGCAGGACTTCGCATTTACCTCTGTTGAACTTCATGAAGTTCCCGTCTGACCATTTCTCCAGCCTTTCAACATACATATGAAAGACAATACACCCATTTGATGTACCAACTACTGCTCAAAGTTTTGTATCATCTGCAAAGTTGCTGCAGGAGTGCTCTGTCCTATTATCCATTAATAACAATATTACTTATTGGTCTCAGTACTGACCTCTGGTGTTCACCACTTGTGACTGACCTCCAGCTGGACTTCATGCCACCAGTCGCAACTCTTTGAGTCCAGCAATTCAGCTAGTTTTCAATCTAACTCACTGTTCACTTATCTAGTCTGTATTTCTTCAGTTTGAAAATGAGGATGTTGCGGCAAACAGTGTCAAATTCCATGTTAAATTATAGATTAAAATATTCACTGGTCTTCTCTCATTCACTGAGCTAGTCATTACTTTGTAGAAGGCTTTGGTCAGATGCAATTTCTCCTTCATAAACCCATGCTGACTACTCCCAAGCAGTTTCCTGTCTTTATACATTCAGAAATGGCTTCTAGAAGGACTTGCTCCATGGCCTTCCCACAAGTCAAGGTAAGGCTGACCAGTCTGCAGTTGCCTTGATCCTCCTTGAAAACAGGAGAGACATTTGCTATCTTCCCATCCTTAGAAACCTCTCCCAGTCACCACAGTCTTTCAAAGTTAATGAGCCAGCTCCCTCAACACCTGTTGTGCTTCCCATCAGGTCTTATGTGTGTGTGTTGTTTAAGCAGTCCCTGACATGGTCCTCTTCCAGTGAAGGTAAGTCTTCTCTGCTCCAGACTTTTCCCCTGGTCCTAAGGACCTGACATTCCTGAAGGCTGGTTTTACCAGTAAAGACTGAGACAAAGGCAGCACTGAGTACACTGGCCTCCTCCATATCCTTCATCACCAGGTCCTCTTCCCCTGTAGCACTGGGCCCACACTTTCTCTAGCCTTCCTTTTGTTGCCAATGCACCTGTAGAAACCCTTCTTCTTGCCCTTCATCTCTCTGGCTAGATTCAGTTCCAGGTGGATTCTGAGCATGCAAGGATGATGTTTGGAAAGCTGGACCACATCTATATTTATACTGAGTGACCTGATCAGACCCTGCTTCCACCTCTTACACACATCCTTTTAATATTTGAGTTTTTCTGGGAGCCCCTCATTCATCCATGAAGGCTTTGTGCCATTTCTGTCATCCTGCATGTGTGAAGTCTCACTCTGGTCCAGACTCAGAATCACTCAGGTTGGAAAAGACCCTTGGGATATTCATGTGGCTCATGTTCAGCCGCCTGTCAATTAGAACCCCCAGATCCTTCTCTTCCAGACAGCTCTCCAGCCACACCTCCCCAAGTCTGTAGCCATGCATGGAGTTGTTGTGGCCCAAGTGCAGGACCTGGCACTTGGCCTTGTTGAAGCTCATCCCATTAATGTTGATCCACCGATCCAATCTATCTCCACTCCACTCCGCTTGCAAAGCCCAACAAGCCTTGGCACTAAGGAGGAAGGAATCTGCTCCACAAGGGTATGGGCACATATCATTTTCCCAGAGGAACATAAGAAGAAAAGCTTTAAGCTCCCATCTAGCTCTCTGCTACAGGCTATCCTGGACTTTGCAGAGTCTGCACTGTAATAACTGAGTCCTTTTTCTATAACTGCCTCCATCCAGCCTCCCTCGACTCTTGCAATGCCAATAAAAGTTAATAAAAGCTTTGGAATATGTGCTTATGTTGAATACACATCCTTTCTCCTTATGGATCTTTTATGGGTGATAATGCATCGCTGGAGATGTCAGATAGTTAGGTAGTGGAGATGAAACCATGTGGACATTTAATCACATCCAGTACATGATATTATGCACAGTGCAGGTGATAAAATCCTTTCATGTAGTATATTTGCCAATAGTGGAGGGGGAAAATGGAATTGAATTTTTTTCATATTATTAATTAGAGCACAGTGACCATATTTAAAAGGCAGTCTATTGAACAGTAAGCATCTGATGGGTTCATGGGAACCAGCAAGTTGACATGGTCCCTTGGGCTTTCCTAGATATATTAGCACTGCTTGATATTAAAAAGGAAAATGCTGTGATTGTTATGCAATTGTGGATCACGTGTGAAAAGATGCAGTGCTTTTTAGTGACACCAAAATTTTCTTAATCAGAGAGATCTACAAGTGGTACAGAAGAAGGATGTGAATTTTAATGCAGCATCTCCTTCAGTTATTAGAAACTGGTGTCACAGCCTGATGGTAAGAGCTCTGATTCATGAGAATTGTTCCACTGGCACCAGACAGCCTGTTGCATGAATGTGACTGCACAGCACAAGGCACCATAGGGAATATCAGTCTAGATAAGCAATTTTTTTCCAACCAGTGATCAGTTCCAGTTGTTCCAGAAAAACAGGGAGGAAACCTAAATGCAGTCACTAAATGGAGTCCATTTTCCCTATCATCAGTTCTGGCAGGGTGGGTTACGGCCTGGAGTGGTGGACTTCAACCAGTCTGAAATCCAGGTTTGGTTTATCAGTACAAGTCTTTTCTCTAGAAAATGAACATTCACACAACTTCAGCTCCAGTTTTGTTTCCCTTGTTTACTAGGGATCACCCTTTCTTGCAAGTCCCCATTAAGGACAGAGTCATTTGCTGAATGACCATTTCATAGAGAGGCCAGTCTTCTCCACAGACTGCTCCACTGATGGAGCATTAGTCACATCACACCAAATCTCCCATCTCCTGGGATTTAGTTTGACTGGAGAACAGAAAGTATTGTTGAACAATTCCTGTGCTAAAAAATCCCAAGAGAAAATTCAGCTCAAGCTTTTCCCCAATCCATCAGTGCTTCAACTGTTTTTACCTCAGGACTATTCAGACCTCTGTCCTTCCATGGGCACCTTTACAGCTCATGAATAAGGTTTTAAACAGCCATGCTCAACCTGATGAGGAGTAGGAAAGTGACACTATCATTTTATCTGAGTCTACAGTAGAGAACCACTGGGTACTGAGATCTCTGTTTAGCTTCACTGCTATTTTAAATGGATTTTAGAATTAAGATACACCTTACAGAAATAGTTGCTATATATATTTAATGTGTATCATTTATAAAGAGACAATTTCTTAAGGCTATATAGAGACATACAGGAGCATGTACCAGTATATATGGGTTTAACAGAAAAGAGCTGGAAAGTTTGAACTGAAGTAATGCATGCTCCAAAAACGTCTATTTTAAACAATGACACAACATCAGCAGCATTTGTCTTTGGTTTAGGATCATGCTGAGTAGCTTAACTGTGCCAGATGGTTTGTTCATGTCTTATGAGTGAAAAGAAATGTCTGTGAGCTCACCCAAACTTGAATTTCCTTGTTGAGACACTTCTGACATGAAAATAATGAAGATGTTGAGATGAAAGTAACTTAATGGACATTTATTCATTTTTTTACTAGAAATACAAAGAATATACTAGACAATGTGTCACAGGGGATAGCAGCAAGGAAAGGACTGAGAAGAAGGAAAATATATAATCTATACAGGTGCTGCAGGAACATATAAGGTAGGAGCAGAGTTAGCAACCTCTGCATCGTGTGCTTGGGCACAAAGAAGTTCAGGGGTGTCCAGGCAAGAGGCGCAGTCCCCCAGGATCATACTTGCTGCTTTATCCTCTGTATCCTCTGCTCCTTGCTGTGCCCAGCTGCAGGGCTCAGCTCAGTACAAGTCCTCTGCAGATACCCGCAGGAGAAGGGGGTATTTTATTTCAGACTAAGTTTTTTTTATAAAGCGCTAAGTGAAACTGAAAAATGTCCCTCCATGATAGATATTTCTCTGTTTTGTGTTTTCCCCCACATCAGAACAAAAGAAATGTGCGTTTTTCTTTTTACAGAATGGATGAGGGAGTGACAAAGAAATTCAATTTGGAAAGGTCAAAACACAACAGATGTCAAACGCTCTTTTTGACATTTTCAGCTGAAGAGAAATGTTTCAACATGCCTGAAATCAAAACCTTTCCGTTTGGTTTGCTGAAAGGTTTTTTTCTGAGTCATGTCAACATTCAACTTTGTTTTCTCACAGCAGCACATGGTCTTATGGGAACTGTAGTTAAAACAGAAATATTCACATTTCCCCTACTCTCCTTGATGAGGTTTCCTGCTCATAATAATTACATGCTAATTACAAGGTAATGTAATGTCTGTGACACACCACATTGCTTGGCTGGTGGGAAATCAACACAGTTCCTCAGTGGAAACTCAATCCTTTGAGGAGGTTATGTTATTGGTGAAAATGGTGCTAAAACTACCAGTCCCATCAGACCATACAGCAGCAGGAAAATGTAGTTTAATACTTTGCTAAGCTGTTTCCAAAAGAAGCACATTCTGAGCAGTCCAAAAGGAAAATTTAAGTATTTTACAAAACTCCCAAAATGTTTCCTTAAAAATTTCTACATATATAGAAAAATTTTTTGACTGGAAAGGTCTTGTTCATCTGTAATTAGAAATGATGGGCCCCATCCTGGTGAGCCACAGCCTCCACAAATGGCATGCAGAATAAAGCTTAGTGTCTACAGCAGAAAAAGTGTCTTACCAGTGACAGAAAACAAAGAATAAAAAGAAAAAAAATAGAAAAGTTTAACATTGCCACATGATGAAACATATTATTTTACTAAACAGCCCTCCTACACGGAAAAAAAATAAAACAAAACACCATAAAACACTACAGAGCTGATTCCAGTGTGAATGACAATAATTATAATGTACATTTCTGTGGTGTCAGTCATCCTCACAAAACCCCAGGTGCTTCATAAACTGTAAATAAATAGATCCTTCAGCAGCTATTGGAGTGGAAGGTAACAGCCACTCTGCATCAGCAATGACGCTTCATTGATATTTTGGGGTGATTTTGCAGCTGAGAGAATAGGGGGGAATTTTAGTTTCAGGTACAATTATTACCAAAGCTCTCAAGCAGCAGGGACATGATCCAGGGATAAAACCTTTTAGTTAGGGTCTACAGTTAGACCCCCAGCTTTGACACTGACCTATCTTGGAAACCTACCCTGGAAATATCCTCGGAGCTGCAACATGACATTGAAGATATCTGAACTCCTGATGCGCCTTCATCTGTGATTTTAGTGTTCCTTGCACTTAATTCTCTTTCTTTTTTGCATGACCAGACTGTCCAGACAGGGTGGTACACAAAGGATTAAGGAGGGATCAGTGACCAAGTACTCCCCATGCCAGTGCCTGTGGCACGTTGTCCCAAGAACACTTAGCCCCATTAACAGAATTCAGATGTCCATAAAATGTCCCTTGATTTTCAAACACCACTTAGAGGTAGAGTTCCTGTCCAAGAAACAGGAGACTGATTCTCCTTACAATGCAGAGTGATCCAAAACTCCATTTCCCCCTCTCTCTTAGGGACGTTTGTTCCCTGATTTAAGGTCTTCTGGGTGGAAGATGGTACCCATTCCTCCTGCATAGAAAGGTCAGGTCCTCTTGACCTTGAAGTCAAAAAGAAAATTAGTTAGAGGGAGCAGTACTCTAGAGGTAACAGCCCTTTCTTATACTTTTTCTTCTTTCCAGTGAATGGATAACAGAAAATACAGTTAGCATTAAGATTTTAGGTCCCAAGTTTGGAAACAATTGGGATACTACAGTGCTTCTGGCCACTAAGCATCCAAGTGCTTCTGAACCCAGCATGAGAGACATGCTCCTTCCAGGGAATTTAAGCAAGGCAAATGGTAAACTGGCAGTCCAAGACAGAGGGTGAGGTCCCATGGGCAGCTGAACTAACCTTGCTGCCATGCTGCCAACGGGGGAATCTTGCTTTGGGAAAGCTCCCTTTTCCCTGCTCCCTCATCATCATCTCTGCTCTTCTCACCTTTCCTCCCCTTTCCAAAAACCATATGCTTTTAAACTAGTTCAATCCACCCGTGAAGCCATCAAAATAAGAGGCTGCATGTGCTAATGTGAGACATAGAGGGAATATAAAATCATGTCAGGCATAGGGCTGCTGTAAGAGGAGAAAACAGTCATCATTTTGATTGGGTTGGTGTTGTCCAACAGTCGGGTGAATATTTAACAAGGAGGTAGTGGGGGAAAGAAAGAATAAGCAGAGAGGGAAGAGAAATGTATAAGAGCTAGGGAAAAGACAAGGCACTGGACATGTATGGAGTTTATTTATAGATTCATTAATGATATATGTAGAATATAAATGGCTAGCAGTAACAAAAGAGCACAGTTGTGTGAATGAGTATTTGATTGTGTGAGCACACACACCTTCTAAGGTTCAGCTAGTAATTTATAATGGAATCCTTTCAGTCAGTAATTTTCTGTGTTGTTATGATCCTATAAATTACTCTTTTCTTGGAAAGAAAAGGACTGGAGTGAGGCAGACAAGAGATGACACCCGCTGAAGAGATAAGTACAAATATATTCCCTTTTTCTAGCAGCTTTTATTTCACTTTAATAAGCAGAGGAATAACACATTGCAAAATTTTCTGTAATTATATGACTATTACGGTGCATCTTCCATGAGTGAGTAGGGCAGCTCTTGAATCTCACGAGTCTCATCTAGTCTCACTAATACACTTTGTTGTCTGGATCCTGACACCGTGAGAAAAAGCCTATTGGATGTCTCGATCACTGGGTATTACGGATTCTCCTCTGAACCATGTTGCCAATGGTGTAAAATCAGGGAATTTTCACTGAAACTACAGTAACTATGGTGGTTTGAGCTAGATTTGGAGCAGGCTTATCAAAATCACTTTTTCTCATCATGGTGCTTATGGGCTGGAGTAATTGAATGGCATTTTCTTTTTTTTTTTTTATATTAGGTGTATTATAGTGTGGCCTCAGATTCCCATATTCACTCAGCACATTGTTATTAACGTTACTACTATTAATTTTGCTTTCATATAGACTAAATGCTCTAATACACCAAATACTAGTATTTAATGTAGGCAAACACCACTTTTCCTCCTGTTCTTTCACTCTACAGAGTTTTGTATGCCTACAAGTATATTTGTAAGTGTGTACTTACAAGAATAATACTACCATTATAGCAGAAATTGACTGGCCCAAATTTGTCAGCCAGCTCCTACCAGGTTAGCCGTGATTTCCATGTCTCCATTTTGACACTCAGTCAACTATCGATTATTGATTTGGGCTGCCTTGACTTGCAGATGACTTGAATTATTCATGTGCACTGAAGAACTGATTACAGCATAAGGGATTAGAAGATATATATCTAGAAACACCAAAGATGGTATAGGATAGAGGGAAGGAAAGAGAAATACCTCTCATACATCGCAGAAACCTCTCTACTGGCTACGTATCTCTGATTTTATGATAATGGGCAAAGCCCAGACAAAACCACACATGTCCTTAGACTGTCGCTCACTCCGTTTTTCCAGCAAAGGTACTTCTTCCAAAACCTGGAAATCCATGTGAAAAAATCATACTGATTTTTGGGGGAATGGGGTGACCTCCTTGATTATCGGGCTAAATCAAGGGATTGCTGAAGTCAGGAGCAGCTTTTTTCCTGGAGTTTGGGAAAGGTTTCTCCCCGTGACAACTCTTTCTAAGCAATTCTGTGCAGCAGTTGGAGCTGTCATCTTGACATGCGGAAGGGTTGCAAGTACAAACTCGTGCAGAAAAGCATAAGGCGTCTGCTGGCAGAGCAGGGGCTTTACGAGTGTTAGCTAGCACAGCCTTGAGCAGAGGTGAGGTAAAGTAATTGTATTCGTTCAGAGCCTTGGCTGTAACCGTTTCAAGTGGACTGTTTCTTTTCCGTAACACGAAACCAATTTCCTCCCACTGCCTTTTAGGATGATTCAGCCTTTCTTCCATCTATTTATTCTCTTAGTTTCTAAAAGCTGTTAACTTCCAGCTGTTGTGCTTGGAGTTTTTGTTTTGGTTTGGTTTTATACAGAAATTCATCTCTTGATGTTTTTGCTTGCTTTCAAAAGCTCATTAAAAATAACAAGGAACAAATTGGGTGGAAAAATGAACTGTTGATGAACCATTCTTTTTCTGTGTCTGAGAAAACTAAACCTTTTCAATTCATGACTAAAGAACAGACCCTTGTTACTGGAACACCTTTGCAATGTATTATTGTCCGGGAGGTGATCGTGTTTGTTGATAACATCATAGGAAGAGATCAATCAATGGAGACATTTCTGGCCCCTGTTGCTAGAATAGGGGTGATATTATTGCCAAGGTGCTAAAACTGATCCCAGGGAGATCCAATGGCAATGGTGAGTGCAAGTCTAGCATGACTCAATACAAAGCAATTTAATTTGCTGGTGGACAGAATAAGCATGCCAGAAGTTGTTATTTACTCAACCACCCTGATTTCAGCATCTGCAATAGAAATATATTCATGCAAAGTGGGTACCAGAGCTCCTGTTACAGTTGTGGGCATAAAGGTGGCAGAAAAGGACGTAGGGCTTCTTGTGGACACCAAGTTGAACATGAGCCAACAATGTGTCCTCACAGCAAAGAAAGTAAAAGGTATCCTGGCTGACACAGTATTACCAGCAGGTCAAGGGATGTAATCTTTCTCCTCTACTCAGCACTAGTGAGGCCACACCTGGAGTACTGTGTTCAGTTCTGGGCTCCCCACCCAGTGCAAGGGAGATATTGACATACTGGAGAGAGTCCAACAAAAGGCCACGATGGTGATGAAGGGACTGGAGCATCTCTCCTATGAGGAAAGGCTGAGCGAGCTGGGACTGTTCAGCCTGGAGAAGAGAGGTCTCAGGGGGATCTTATCAATGTGTATAAATACCTGAAGGGAGGGTGCAAAGACAATAGAGCCAGGCCCTTTTCAGTGGTGCCCAGTGACAGGACCAGAGGCAGGCAGCACAAATTGAAGCATAGGAGGTTCCCTCCAACCGTCAGAAAGCACTTTTTTACTGTGATTGAGCACTGGCACAGGTTGCCCAGAGCTGTTGTGGAGTGTCCCTTCTTGGATATATTCAAAAGCCATTTAGTCATGGTCCTGGGCAGGTAGTCTTGCTTGAGTACAGGGGTTGGACCAGATGACTTTCAGAGGTCCCTTCCAACCTCAACAACCATTCTGTGTTTCTGTGATTCACTTCACCACATTCAGGCATCTAGAGTGACTTGAGACACCTTAAAATATATCTGCATGGGCTGCCAGTTATCCTAATTACTTATTCAAGGTTGGTTGAGCTGTTCTTATGTGCCCTGCCTGACCTCCAGCTGTTGGTCCATGTTGGTGCAGGTGTCCCCTAGATTCTGTGACAGCCCCATGTGGATGGCTTAAACATGCTTGGGCACCTCAGCTGGCATGCAGTGCTTCTGTGTGGGCAACTAAATCCAGCCTATAGTCATGCAGAGACATTTGCTTTGCAGTCATCTAAATGCAACAGTGTGGCTGCAAGAGGTGATGTGAGCATGGCATTTTCTGTGACTTCATTACTTCCTGTAGACACCCATGAAGGCAGTTTGTGAGAGTTTGTCAAATGTGTCTTGGGATGTTCCAGAAGACAATCTCTGGTCATAGCCTGGGTGGTTCTTCCAGGCTTTTGGCCAGGATGGACAGAGAACTTTGCCTTGATTGCAGCTTTGGGGCACATCCTTGCAAGATACACACTTAAAATGTCTGGGAGACTAGTGTTTTGAAAGGACTGCTGGCAAGCTTAATGAGTGTTTGGAAAGTTTGTGGAGCTTCTTAAGAGAATGCAGCTGCAGCCACATGAAGCTTTACTGAAACCAGAGACACAGCCTCAAACAGAAAATAATTTAGTGCTGCTACTGTCTTGTGCTAAATATGATATTAATACAGCGCAGTAAACGTTGGAGAAGACTATGTGACCAAATGATCACTATGACAAAACAAAACATATCTCCAAAGATGTATTAGACTGGTCAGAGTTGGCCAACTAACAATAAAAAGCAGAGTCAGTAACAAATTCTTAGAAGGGAATGTATCTTGAAGAAGGTAAGGTGCCAGGGAGAGCAGTCACACCTTCTCTTTTCCTCTAGGAAGTCCTTTCTCTCCTTTCTAGGAAATAGTGTAGATCTTCAACACAGGATATTTTTTCCCAGATATTTTAAGCAATGAAGCAGTTAATGATGTTGCCATCAGAATCTTTATCATGTTTATCTGAATACTCCTCAGGGTATTTCCTGAGCCTTTGAGACTCTCTGCAGACTCATGCAGATGCGATTCACCATTTTCAAAGCGGATCATGTTATGTTGCAACCATCAGAGCAATGGAATGGACTAAACAGTTTCAAACCAAAGGAAGCAAACGTCTGCACATGTACAGTACTGAGTTAAATGACTCCCAAAAGTGTGAAGAGTGTGGTTTGTACTGCAGAGAAAGGCACAACTTGCCCAACAGCCTATCTTCCACTGAGAATATTACGTTCCTCATTTCAGCTAGTTCTTCTGTTTACAGGACTTGCCTTTATGATTATAAGCAAATGACTGAGAAGTTTTCTAGGAGAGATAGATATAACTTAGGACTTCCCACAAAATTTAATGTATATCAATATGCCTCTAGGGGAAGGCAGTGAAATGGCTGAAAAAATAAACCCATCACAGTTACACTATTATGGCCTGCAGTACTTCTTCCAGAGCCAGTTTGTACTAAGGAGGTAAAATCATGTAACAAAAACATGGAGAACCTAATCCAAAGTAATTGCAATGGTCTTCAAAGGCCCTCTGTGGGGTTTAATTCAGTCTTAAGATCCAAGGAAGAGTTCAAGCCTGAAACAATACAAAGTTCCAAGGAAAATATGAAGAAACTCTTGTGATTTTTGTATTTTTGGTTTTAAGAAGATTCATTTGTACTCCTACCTGAAAGTCTGGCCCCTAGCTTGATCCAGCCCCACAGCCAACACCAACTCCTTGCATCCCTGCATCTCACCTTACTGCTGACTCTTATCCAAAACTTGAGTCATCTTCAGGCATACCAACACTTGCCCACTCATCCACCCCCAGCTGTAGGGCCCCACTGCATCCAGGTGTCCTGGCATGGTCTGGACCCCACTGTGAGGCAAAGTGAGGTTGCAAGCTATGTCTCTGCACTAGAGAAGGTGACCAGGTTTGAAAGAGCTATATGTGTTGGCACTTGCTCCATAGGGCACAGCAGGTGTGACATCTCACATATGATTTGAGGTCTGCACATGCATTTATGTCGCTTGTGTAACGTAAAGCCTGGCTGGAGGAAGGTGTTGTGAGTCAAGTTCATGGATCCCTAAACAGTCATTCAGAGATTTCAAGGCACCCTTTGTGTCTTGATATGTAATGATCTAAGGCTCTCTCCATCACAGTCATCAGACACATTTGGGTCCTCTTCCCCACCAGTACCTACCTGAGTAGGAGCAAGCTGAAGTTAAGCCCTAGTTCACAAAGTACCAAGCCAGGCTTGTCAATGAAAGACCCATCCCACAAAATGTGTCATGTCCCCAGCTGTGCTCAGACTCTGCACAATTTTCCACTCTGAGTGGTCCACATCATATTAAAGCCTTGACAACAACAGTGCTCGTAACAGATGCTGTATCTTTTTCTTTCTCTCCTTTTTTTTGCTCAGAAGGAAGACCGCTTGTTGGAAGTGCCACGATATGAGAGAACACAAGGTAAAAAGAGTTATTTGGGAAGTGTTTACTTTATTGGGCTTTATGATGACGATTGCAAGACTTCTTCAGATGAGCTCCTGTGAGCCGTGCAAGCCTTGTACCCCGCACCGTGAAATGGCAGAGTGATGGAGAGCTCCCATTATCAGGACTAGTGTTGGGAGCGGATTGCTTTCACCATCCGCTCGATCTGGGTCCAGGCACTGCGCTTCGAGCAGCTATTTCTCATGATATATTGGAGGGAATGACGACAAATGCAACAATGTCATCCTCCGACAGGGAGGACTGCCACGCATGCTGGGGCAAACGAAAATAGATGGGGTGTATGTACGTATTCAAACAATAAATGCTGTGCAAGTAAATCATCTCTTATTGCTTCATATATCTTCTCCAGAGCTGCTTCTTATTTCTTAACCAGAAAAACCTCCCTAGCAATGCTGATTTTCTATCTGCTGTTCCAGATGTGTTAACATAATTTCTCCAGCTGAGGCTGAGACAAAAATATTGAATTTTCCCCTCTCCCCATGACACACCTCTACCTTCTCCCCATGCTTATTTTTCAAGATCTTTTTTCAAACTCTGAATATAATTGTGGGTGAGGCAGGGGAGTGGACAAGAGAAAGAGACACTATCCTTGCAATGGGAACTGGACAAAACCACACCTCAGCTGTTCCCAGCCGAAGGCATTTTTCAGCAGTTGTCACTATTTGTTCTAACGTGCTGCTCCACAGGAGTGGAAGCTGTTTTAGTTCATCCATTTGGTACACGTTGTCTTCCCGCATGGAGAAAGTAGCTGTCACTGGTGTCACATTTTGTGTTTAACAGTACTGGGAACATCAAGCAAATATTTTGTCCCTGTCATCCACAGTTTTTTTGTAGTTTAATGCACTGCATGGTCACTGCATTATTAATAACAGCAGCAATAATAATAACAACAACAACAACAACAACAGCAACAACAACAACAATAATAATAATAATAATAACTGACTTTCTATAGTGTTTTTATATGAGCAGATTGCCCTAGCACTTTCCAAAGAGGTATCATGACCTTCACTTCATATGTGGGGAAACTGAGGCAGTAAACCACAATTTCTTGGTTATACTATGGCAGAACTAAACTCCAGATCTTTGCAGATCAGTCCAGATTTACAATGCCTTAAGCCCTATAGTGTCTTCTGGAGAAATATCTGTAACTGTGTGGTTTTGACAGTGCCTTTGAGATATAAATATGCATTCCTCAGGAAAGCTGCTACAGTGTAAGTCAAGGTGTCAGTCTGTACTAGTTTAGGATATAAGTTAAAGGACAAGTATAAAGGAGGGAATTTTTTTCTCACTGGAACATAGTCTCCCCTTTATATAGGGCAGTGTACGTTGCAGTAAGATGTGTGTGCCATTTTCTTTGGAGAGCTTCGTACCTTGCCTGATCCTGTGGTAAATCATTCATTTGATCATGGCTCTCATTAAACTGGTAAAGTGGCCTGTTTGGAAAATTCCCCATTTAAAATTGTCTCATTTCAGGTTTTTCAGACCGGTTAAGTATTGGTTGTTTTCAGTTATGTTATCTCACAGTCTCCTGATGGAGTGAGGAAGGATAATCACGTTCTGACATGCCTTACAGTCCTAATGAGTCTTCCCCACTTCCAGTTTCTTTCATATTATTTGCCCTAATATTAAGGATCTTTGTTTGGAAGCTGACAGATGAAGAACCTTATCTTATGTCCCATTTCCTAGGGTTTGCTGCTTCAAATATTTAAGGCTATTTTACAGCCTGTGGTAAATATAATGTAACCAGCAGTAGTCAAGAGGAAACTTGGTTTTAGTGTCATACTTTGTCCAGGGGATGGACTGAATGGTCCTCAGAAACTCCTTAACTCAGAGTGGAGGACACAGTCAGAGGTTTCTTTAAGATGCATTAAGATTTGGGCATGTGAAACCACAGTATCTCAGACTCAGGCAGTGGTGGTTTAAGGAATCTTGCAAGCTACAAATTCAACACAAGTTAAGGACTCTGAAGGTGCCTTTATTAAACTGAAAAGGCCATTTTGAAGTTTTGGCTTGATTATTTTCCTTGCTGCCTCTTGCCTCCTAGTTGACCTGTTGGGAGGACTAACAAGAGAGGCCATTGACTCCAGGGCCTTCTTAGAAAAGAACTCCCTCTGACTTTGTTTCCACCCTATGACAGATCCCACTTTGCCTCCCCAGCTGGAGAACTGTCTTCTTAAAAGGGCAGCCATGCCACAGTAGGATGTTTGTGGGGACAAAGAGACATACTTTAGTGAGGAGCACTGGAGGATGGATTGGGAGGAGGATGCTGGGGCAGGTGGGGATGAATAAGTAAGGAGAAGGGCTCAGACAAGGCAGGAGCCCACAACGATAATGATCAATAAAAACTTTAGGACATAAATTGATCACAGTGGTGAGACAAAAATGGCTGCTTCCCAGTTTCATATGGGGAGGGGCCAAGTGGGAAGAAGGTCATTTAGATCTTACCTGTCACTTTTCCAAGGCAACGAGTGATCCAGAGCTGTCCCTTCTCCAATTCCCTATCCCCTTTCTTATCTTTGGACTGCTGACCTTTATTTGCAACCTTGTACAAGTTACTAGTGCCTAAGTTTCTTGCCTTAGGCAAAAAATGCCCAAGTTAGTCCTCACAACTGCCGGGGTATCTCACTGCAAAATTAGAACGAACTACTGAGATTGCTCCTCCAGAGAGCTGCCAGAGCCTAGGTCCCTGGGTAGAAAGAAGTAGACACAACATAAGAGTTTGTTGCTTAAGTATTGTAGGTAGTATGGATACGGCCCAGTAGGTTTCACAGAGATTGTAGGAACATTGAAGAATGCAAGGCCAGACACAGATCTCTGTGGGACTCCCCTGGAAGTGCTCTTGCCCGAAGACAAATTCTTGTTTCTTTTTCACCCGCTGAGATCAGACAGATGTTTCTCTGCCTCTTTAGCATGCCAGCCTGGTTTTGCACCCTTCTAACTTCTTAATCAAAATATGGTTCTGTACCTGTTAAAAGACCTTGCAGACTCAGGATCTGTCATATCACCATGGTTAACAATACCAACCTAGTTTAGAAAAAACACTGAAAAAGAATATTCAGTTAGTTTATTGAGATCTGGTAGCTGGGAACAACAACACACCTGCATTTTAAACAGCACATTGCACCAATTGTAAAAAAACAACAAATCCTTTTGTTTTTACCTACCTGCACATTATCTGACCAGTATTTCTATATGCAAGAATCATGAAACAAAACCCTTCCATGGCACAGATATTTTAATAGGGTGTAGGAGGAAGGAAGAGGAAACAAGAGAGAAAAGGGGGGGGGGGTGGGTGAAGGAAGGAATAGAGGGAGGGAGGAGAGAAGAGAGGGATTACACAAGTCCTCTTAGTGCTTAAGTAGCTGGATGCTCATTCACTACTATACTAGGGGGTCTTGACAGTCTCCCTCTACCACTTTTGGATGATGTTACTACCTCTCTGTTCCACTCTTTGCTGATGGTCACTGCCTCCAGCTGAGCTGGCTCAGCTGAACACTTGCCCCACCTCAGCTGCTCCAAACTTCTTGTGAAGGTGAGTTTCTCTCAGGATTTTGGAGTGTGAAAAAGCACTGCCAGGACATAAGCACATGTTCCCTCCAGATGCCTCTGCTAAGGGAGCATGACCTGTGCTGAGAAAGAGACAGCAAGCGTCTGGGAGGAGATGAGGGTGTCACAGCTCTTTGCTTAGTAAATGTCAGTCAAATATCCAAGACAATCAATGATGAGAAATTATTAGGCCCCAGTGATACCTATTACTCTGGACATTCAGCTGGCTGATGCACTTGTACCTCCTCATGACAGGTCAGTTTTTTCCTGTCCTTCCCTTGGCAATCCAGTGATGGCCCTGGCCTCCCAGTATACTTATACTCACCTGGAAGTTGTAGAGATCACAGGTGCCTGAGGGTCTGATTTTGACACCAAAAATATTGTTCTTGCTTAAATACATTTGTTACTCCTCTTATTCACAACTTCTTTATCATCTTAATTCTCTATACTGTCATTTTTGCCCCTTCACTGAGACTTTCCACACTCCAGTTCCCTGGAGACACACTTTAGTTAAACCACTATGTTCAGCTCAGATGTCTCTGTAGCATGCCTATTGCTCAATCAGTCTGCAAACGTTAATTATTTTGGTGTTTTACTATCTTTCAAACTGCATGGGCCATACTTGTCAGGAGCCCTGTCTGCCCGAGTGACTCTGTACAGTGAGACATTTGATACACAATAATTTTGCAGTTACTCAGAATTCATAATTTGTGCAAAGACAAACTTTTCCCATCTCATCAGAAAAACAATTCAGTTTAATCTGACTGGGTGGGTTTAGAGTAGATGGATTAGGTCCTGCGGTGAAATTGGACAGAAAGACAATCCAGTTACCAGCTTAACTGCCTTTCTGTTCTAAATAAAACCACAAATACACCCATACAAAGTAGTAGAAGCATTATTAGAAATCTTATATTTTTATGGATAGGAATGAATTTTTATGGAGCTGATAATGCAGATAGAACACACAATTGGTCTAGTCAAAATGAAAGATGAATACAAATTGCAAATCAGCTCCTGAGTTATAAAAATTGGTGTAACCTTCTCGGCAATAACTGATTGTTTAGGAAGCTCAAATAGAGTCACAGTGATGTTTCTTCCAGCCTTATTAAGCATCATAGTTGTCATATTAAACCAATGATGTATGAGTATTTGCTTATTGTAATGAATTCTGGAGACAGTAGCTGGAGCAGTGATACAAAAGAAAGTCAGACTGAAGATTTTGGATATTTTTTTTCTCGCTCCCTGAGGGAAATATTTCTCTCTTTTATTTCACTAACATCAAAGACCATCTCAAATCCTGATACAGGCAGAACTTCTGAGGCTAAATCTCTGGGATCTAATGCCCCTTCCCCCACAATAGGCTGTAAATACAACTCTGGAAGTAACTGATGTTATTCTGTATTTTCACTTCCCTGGAAGCAATGGAAAAATATTACTACTTTGTATATGGTAGACTGAGGATCCCCAAATCCTTTAAAAGTTTTAGCAAAACTCTCTTGGGAAATATGTTTGGAGGTGTTAGTAACCATGTTGTTTGAAGGTCAGATTTTTGCAGCAGTATGACCTCTGGAGGACTTTTAGAGTGATGTGTGTCACTCAAGACTCAACTAAGGGAGGTTCAAACGGTGAAAAAAGATATGTACTGTTGCGAAAAGATGGAGAAAACTTGAGGGAGGAGAGGCAGCCAGCTGATATTTGATTATTTAATATGCATGTCATATATGTGTCTTGTCTGCTTTGGAGCAAGGCCATTTACAGGGTACTAACATACTAAAAAGATGCTTTGATGTTCTCATAGGCAAATTGAAGGTTTCTTGTGACTGTGGCAAGAGATGTTGCAATGATGTATCTAGTAGCCATCAACTTCTATATTCCAGCCTGTGGCTCTGTTAAAAGGAATTTGGATGTGAGGTACTCTGAGCCTCCCCCACTACTCTGTGCTTGAACTGATGGTGGGAGAATTAAAAAACCTAATCATTTCTTGTTCTGTCACCTATGGGCACGTAGAAAAGCTTATCTTTTCCTTTGCAACAGCCTTGTTAAAGCTTTTCCCTTAAGTCTTTTCTCCTTTGACTAAGCAGCTCAATCTCTTTCACTAGTTCTTACAGACCACGTACATCCCACTGATGATCATTATCATTTCTTTCCCCTGGGAATGCTCCCGTTGGACCAACCATCTTTCTGGAAGGGTGATATCAAAACCAGACATGGTATGCCACCTGGGACAGACAGGATAATGACTTCCGTTGTCTTGCAGGCTATCCTCCAGCTGACATAACTATGCTGTTTGAAACATCAGGAGCATATATATGCTCAGCTTGTACTCCCTATATTGTGTAACTGTTTGTTTGTTCTGCTTTGGGAAGGAAGTTGAAGTCCAACTGAATTGTCAGCATTTCCTTGTTTCTCCCCCTTTTTCTCTTTAACAGCCAGGCACTTTTTCATTCTTCTGCAGTCTTCTGGATTTACACAATTACAGGAGATATTTAAACCCCATCTCGTGCTCAAGACAAATCCCCTTTGCCTCAAAATGTATTCCACCTGCACAGGGGAAGGAAAGAGGAGCTAATTCAAGTTATATTCACAAACATAATCTGGCCTTCCTTTTCCAGTGCTTGTCTTGGCAACTAAAAACATTTTTACAGAGCTGTCATATGTCATTATTAGAAGAGTTGCAGCCATGAGCTCAATTAAAGCTTTACAAAACTGGTATGTTTCTTCCGTATATTTTACAGATGGGGTCTTTGTCCTCAGGGAGATAAGTGATTGCCAGGATTACATAGGCTTCGTCTATACTGTGTTTGGGATTTGTCCAAGAAACAGACCATGGTCCCTGAGACATGTGGTGGAAGCTGTTTTATATCTATACCGTTCAAGTATCAGCAGTCTTTGGAGCTCAAGGTATGTCCTTGCAGGAGGCTTTCACAGCTCTTCCTGCTGTTTTTTGTGCCTAGAGAATGTGCAGCTGCTCCCAACCCACTGGGGAAAGCTTGAGAATTGTTGGAATAGCCTCAGAAGACAAAAATGGCCTGAGCAAGCAACATCTTGTGCAACTTGAGTGCACGCTGTACCTAAAATGTGGATCCCAACATGAGTTATTTTCTAGTCTGTATCATTTGTTTTTGACCAGGAAAGGAATAATTTCACACTGGAGCCAACACTGGGTTGAGCTAATATAGATGCAGTTATAGTTGTCATGCTAAATAAGGCAGTGTTCATGCTGGATTAAATATGATAATAAATCTAATTCGAGCAGAGAAGGGAGAAGTGGTACACTTTTCCTTCCTCAAATGTTTCCAGATCCTACAGGTATTTTAGAGGTCTCTGGAGAAGCAAAACTTGTCACAGTATAATAGTGGCCTGCTGTTAGATAAATGCCAGGACAGGCACTGCCAGGTTGTCAGGGAGTTATTAATGGAGGTTTACGAGCTGCTCTCTGAAGTCATTCTCAGTTAAGTACTAATGTGCATCTTGCCTTGACAGCCTCCATACACTTAAACATGACTGGAGAAAAATGGGCTCTGTTTTGTTTATCATTCATTTTCGCTTTGCTTAGCGTAGGCTTTTCAGGTATCATAACAGACTTCATGAGCAGTTGCTATATATTGCTGGCTCAAAATGGGAGGCACATGGCAGAGCTTTTTATCAGCGTGCATTACTAAGCAGGTTTGCTGTGTTTTACTATTTCAATAATTGTTCATCGAAAGAAAAAGATATGATCCTATTTGCCTGCTTCATAGCCACCTAACAAACCAGTATATTTTCCTAAAACAGGTTAAAGACTACATGAGCTTGCACCTGAGTTTCAGACCCCATGCTCGAGATTCTCTCAGAGGTGGTTTCTGTGAGTCACAGCACTGACAAGATTAAAAGCATAAAAACATCAGTCAATTCCTGGAATAAAATTTGAACTCAAAAATTATGTGATTTAAAAATAATGAACTACAAGGCTTTATTTCTTTCTCTTTGCAGCAAGATGGCCTAGCTTCCCATTTTCCAGCTTTATCCTGTAAGAAGAAGGAAGGCAAGGAAGACAGAAAGAAGAGAGGAAGAGAAGGCAACAAGGCAACTCTGATATGATTGCAGCAATTGGATGCTTATTAAAAAAAAACCAAAAACCAACACTCACCAAAGACTATGATACTGCAATATACCCCTGGGAGTTGACATCATTATGTCAGACATGCAGAACAGAGCACTTTTGCTGTCATCCTCCCTGGTAATTATTGATTTAAAAAGCAAGTTGAATCCTTGTAAGGGCCCAGATACATGCAAGTTGGATTATTTGCACAGTTAACAGAGGTGTTACATTAAAAAGGCAGTCAACACCTGCTCCCCTAGAGTCACCAGAGGGAAGGGGGGCCTCTGACGAGCACAGTTTAATCCCCTGAAATCTAAATCATACCCAAGGGACCATATATCTGTCTGGTCATTTCAAAGCAGGAGTTTCAAACCCTTCTTCAGTTTTCAGACTCTATAGGTACTTTACATTGGGAATGAAGACCCTGAGGAGCAAATTTCCATCTATTGACTACAGTCTAGCTTTTCATAGTTATCTTTTGGGTTCACTGGAGAGTCTTTGAGGTGGTAAGCTCTTGCTCGACAGGGTGCCTAGGATAATTATACCTCCATTAAATGCTTCAGGGTTATCTGGGATGAATCCAGAGATGATTGCTCCCAAAAAGATGCTCACTCTGACTAGTAGGTCATTTTGAACCATGACTTTATACTATTGGTTTTGTCTCTTATTGGTTCGAATTTCTAAGGTCTGCCATCAAACTGGGCTGAGATCAGTCTGAATGACTAATCAATTTTAATACGTAACGGTTTTGCTAGATTCATCTCCTACCAGCCACATTCACACTGAAATGAACAGCCTTCATTATTATAATGAAGGTCTTTGTAAAAAGCTAAATGTGAGTAGTAGATTGTCATTCATAAGAGTGTCACAGTCTCTCTCTTCTGACAGAACAGGATGTCCATGAGATAAAAACTCTTATCCTCAGAAAGTTGTCAACAAACTGTTCTAGGAATAGGTCTCTCATAACCTAAAACATTCAAGTGACATCTTTATATATACTTCACAGTATCTTGCATTATTTCCTTGATTACTCATCAGTTCATCCTCATTACCAGCACTTGGGAGGGGTCTCATTCAGTAAGGATATGGTACCTACAGCCTCTACTGGAGCTCACCAATGTTGGTTTTTCAGGGTGCAATGCATCTGTAAGTAAACAGTTAAGTCAAGTGCATCTTGCCCTGGAAATGCCTATTCTTCTCCATTAGCCATTTAGACTTAATTGACTCTCATCTTGTGTATCCAACCATGGAATGGAAGGTCCTGTGCGATAGATACATAATGAAGACTCCAGTGTACTTGACCTTCTGATACACCAAGGGCTGTTTAAGAAAAAGACAAATTCCAGGGAGGCCTTATATGGGAAAGTTTACACATTTTTGGGTGTTTTTCCATTCCAATGCTTCTTTCCGTACTCTATGGAGCCAGGAAGCCTGGAGCCAAGGAGATGTTTCCAGATTGGATTGTAAATGCTTGAGAAGATGATGCCATTGATTGAGAGGTGTAGATGAGGGAACTAAGGGATGCTTATGTCTCAGTGGTGAGAGGAGAGGTCCATCAGCAGTAGTTGTCTTGGAAGTCACCTAAAAGACAAAATGAAGGTGCAGAAGGCCAGGAGAAGTTCTCTGGCTCAGCCAAAATAGGCAAGATGATAGCTAAAATTGCAAAGAATGCTTTTCTCCCACTTGTGTCTGAAAGAAATAGACCAGCAGTGCTTTCCTTTTTGTATGATCTTCCAACTTAAAAGTCTATCCGGTTTGAAGAGAGGGAGAGGAGAGGAGAGGAGAGGAGAGGAGAGGAGAGGAGAGGAGAGGAGAGGAGAGGAGAGGAGAGGAGAGGAGAGGAGAGGAGAGGAGAGGAGAGGAGAGGAGAGGAGAGGAGAGGAGAGGAGAGGAGAGGAGAGGAGAGGAGAGGAGAGGAGAGGAGAGGAGAGGAGAGGAGAGAAGAGAAGAGAAGAGAAGAGAAGAGAAGAGAAGAGAAGAGAAGAGAAGAGAAGAGAAGAGAAGAGAAGAGAAGAGAAGAGAAGAGAAGAGAAGAGAAGAGAAGAGAAGAGAAGAGAAGAGAAGAGAAGAGAAGAGAAGAGAAAGGATATGAAAGGATTCGGTTCCAGAATAGAATTGCAAGAATAGTCACCACCGTGGATCCAGCAGTGTCCCATTGGTCCTCAGTCTTCAGTTCTTTCATGGTGGGTGCACACACAACAAAATTCTCTGTTGCCTTTTAAGTTCATCTTATCACCTGATTAGCATACTAGATGAGGAGGGACAGGTATTCCACAAACTCATTTCCATGAAAGATGAGGAAAAAGGTGGAGCATGGGTTCTGCACATGCATGGAGGGGGAAATGGGGTGCACCATCCCTTGTCCAATTGAGTGGGTGGTCATACTCACCTTGCCCACCTTTAGATTTTCCTCTGTTCCCACAAGTTTTTGCTGACTTCATGCTTCTTGAGCAATACTCCGGCTTCTGGGGCAGAAATGCTCACCTCTTACCAGTTCAATGGTGAAGGTGTGAAGTCATTAGCAAGGCAAGCATGGTGTCTGGTGAGCACAATAGAGCCACAAAGTATCTGGTTTTCACAATGGACCCAGTGACTAGCGGTACTTGTACTTGAGGGGAAACATTTGGTTTCACTCAGTCCATGTCTCCTCCTTTGAGGCTTATCTAAGGAGTTTGACAATGCAACTGCAAGGGAGTGGGGGGTGCATCCTTCGATATAGTCCCGCTTCCTTGGGTGACATTCCTTAGGCTAATCCAAAGGAACAGCTTGTCCTTGAGGTTTGTTCAAGGCATTACTTACACCACCCCATGACTCAAAGCACACACAAGCAAGCTTTGAGACAATAAGTTGACATTTCAGTCTCTCACAATGCCCTATTCTTGTTTTGCTATCTCAGCAACAAGGTGAAAACATGCTCCAAGGTTCTCTGAAGCTAATGAAAATCTTCCTTTTTCACTCACAAGGTCCCAAACAGCCTTTTAATTCCTCTTGAACAGGATCTGGCCTTCCTGAAATAAAAGTGCAGGGATTGTTAAACTTGGTTTAGGCACTCTAGAATAGATAAAATATGCATGCTGATTATTTTATGAGAATACTCTAAGAAGTATTACATCTGTCCATTTTATATTGCTTTTGTGACATTTCTTTTTCTCTCTCCCCCTTGTCTGAAACAAAAGCACCAATGAAAGATTCATAGCATAGAGGAGTCAGGCAGATAGCGAGAAGCCAATTCTCTTCAGTTCAGTATTGTAATGATCTGGACATATTTGGTCCAGTTTTAGTCCCTGGACTGTTCAGGATCACTTCACCTAAGAAATGCTATGAGTTCCTCTCTGAGCTGTCAATAAGCCCATTCAGAGGTGATTTACATAAAAAATAATTTTTAAAAAACAAAGGAGAGAAAAAGCAATCAGGAGACAGACAGGGCAATTTGCTTTTTTTATTTTTCAGGTTGCATCTGCAAACCTTTTGTTGTTATATATACCTTGGCATAAAAGTCAGATTTCTGTATTGACTTTTATATTGGCTGTTGGCTTGATTTTTATATGTGGGCTTGGGTGTGTATAAGCAGGTTTATCTTCAGCAGAGCCATTCATTTTGTTTTTAAGTGGAAAGTGCTCTTTATTCAGAAGAAAAAATTCTTTAGATAGACAAGAGAAATTTTCTAGATTGGAAAAGTATATACTTTGACATGTACTCACACTCTCAAGACACACATGCCTCTAGCTGGAGCAGCTGTGACACCCCATTTGGATTGCACCACCTCCCAGTTTTCAGTCTGTTCAATTGCTCTTGGAGTTTACAGAGTAGAGATTAAAATAGGAGTTAGGGAGAAGTGGCTTTGTAAAGCAAAAGCACTGCAACCCAACACAATTCTCTTGCTCTGGGGCAGGCTGGGGGATGGAAAGGAAGGCAGGGAAAAGCCAGCTGGCTCTGCAGCCCTGGCAATGGGGCGAATTAAACTGTTTGATATTCAGGCAGCCAAAGTATTCTTTTTTTCATCTATTTCCCAGAAGCATGAAGCTTTCCATGGTAGATGAGAGAAAAGCACTTTTCTAGCTAGCTTAATCCAAGCATGACACCTGGAAACTTTCTCTGAACAGCCTATGTTACACCACAATTCCTACTGAAGGCTGGTTCTGAAATTCTTCGCTTTCCATTTTTGAGTCCCATCTACAACAGTTTTTATATCATCTCTGCGGCTCTGCAATCTAAATGTACATTCATCTGTAAGAGCAGCAGAGTCCAGCAGGATTATAAAATCTATACAAACTCTTTTGCAATTACTTGCATTTGAAAAGTACACATGAATGGTAATCGTTGTCCAAGGCAATCCCAGTGCATGCTTAGTATGCACTGTAATTATGAACAGAAATCCTGCACTGAATTCCAGTAACATTTCTTTATCATCTTCCAAAATCTTCTCTCCTTTTCTTGTACTTGTTTGCTGAGTGGGCTTGCTGCTGTGAAGGGGAAGCTCCCAGATAACAGCAGCTGACTTTCCTCCAACAAAGCCTGTAGCTCACACAGTTAGTATGACAGTATTTGAGGAGAGGCAGGTGGAGGTTGTGTTTTGATTTACAAACTCTTGGACACGGCATTTGATTTAATAGTTTAATAATTAATCAGGGAGGGGAGAAAGAAGGCATTTATAAAGGGCTGATAGGAAATCGATGACAGGGACAGCACATCACTGCTCAAGGAGAAATAAGGACTGCATCAGACTGGGCTGAGAAAAATAATGCCATGAATATTTAGAGAGGATGAAAGTATTCAGTCTCACTTAGAAAAGGGCTCTAGCTTTTTACCTTTGCAAGCAGGAGTGGCTGAAAACATCTCTGGCTTTGAGAGGTGATAAGAGGAGGACATCTGGTTCTTCAGTGCCCTGCCTGCTAGTGATGGAGGGGAGGAATGGACAGGAAGTTTCTCTCCCATGACCTTCTGCCCTGATAGACTGTTCTTTCCTGGGGATCCCATAAAGCAGGTTTCTTCAGAAGAGAAGGAAGACATATTCTGTATCTTCAGGAAAAGGACTATATACTGCCTATTTGTGTAGAAATCACAGTCAGACCTCTCTAAACTAAACCTCTGCTACCTAACCTGGTGTGATTTGGGGAAGAGATTATGAATGAATTTCATCAAAAAATTACCAAGAAACACAAAGGAAATGGTTTTATAATGTGTTCTGGCTTTTCCTTCGCCCAGAGAAAATGCATTTATCTTATTCATCTGAGTATTTTCAGCTGCCTCTTGGGCTGAAAAACAACCAAATTTGACTATGGTTATATGATTTTATTTATTTATTTTACAGGTTTGCTTTCAGTTGCACTTTCAGGGTTAAACAGCAGCCAATGAATAGAACATAAGAAGCAGTTCCCTGGATTCATCCTCATTTGAATCAGACACCCAGCACTCCATAGACCAAAAAAATGCACCAAACTGTTAATTGATTTTTAAAGGAGAATTATGATGCTTTTAACAAGCCACTTATCTTGCTAAGCATTGTTAGGGTAGTAGTGTACGTTCCACTGAAATGGCTGTTCTACAATGTGAGTCCCTAATTGCTTATAAAGCACACTGTTTATTGAGTATTAGCTCTGGCATAGTTGTTTATTACAGGAGTGCATTGCTTAATGCTTGTAAAAAGCCATCTAACTTAAATATGCTCTGCCTTGTCTCTTACCCTCTGATGCTCTCATGAACACATGCTCTCCTTCGCTAAGTTTGCAGCAGGAAGAGAGGAGAAGTATTAGCAGCAATGTGCAGAGCAGGAGGAGGTTGCCTGGTAACTGTGAAGAAAAGAGTCTGACTCGGGAGTGTATCGACTATATATTATCTCCTGCACTCTGCCTACAATTAATAGGTCAGTGACCCAATGAAACATTTCAGATGAAGTCAAACTATTAGCTGGACAAATGCGTCTCAAGTACCACTGTACTGGTTCCATATGATTACGATACATTATGTGCTGGCAAAGTAAGCATGAATCATTAATACACTCAGCTGAGCCCGCTGCATCCTGCAGCAGAACAGGCTCCCGATCCTGAGCGATGCTCTGCGTTATCTTCGTAAGACATGAAGCCTTCAGTTACTGTGATCTACAGGGCGGTTAGTTTGCAGCAGGGATGCGTTCGCCTTTCTCTTTCACAGGCATTTGTCATTCCTCTCAGTGAGATGGGTAGTATTTTCAGGGGGAGGGAGGGAAATGCTGGGAGAGAGAAGACAAGGGGACAGATATACTGATACCTGGTTGGTAATAGCTCTTTTTTTTAAGACTAGGAATGACTTCTCTAATTTACTGATCTTGTAAGGAGTTAGTAGGTGGATTTACCATCCCTTAGACTCCTCCATACAACAGAAGCAGGCAGGTAGGAGGATGACCAAGTATGACACTCAGCTTCTGATTTCTTCTTTCCCATAAAGTTAGAAAACTTCTTTTCTTGTCAAAAGAACTGCCCGAACTGCAGGAACAGCTGGAGAAGTGTTTTCTGGGTTTGACTGAGATTGGTAAGCAGTGGTGCGCATTTTGCAGAATGAACAACTCTTGCAATCACATCTCGCTGCCCCACTCAGTTGGTCTTGAACTCCAGAATTAACTTCCATTGTGTTTATGGTGTTCCCTTCCAATGACCATGTCCCACAACTCTTCACAAAGGGATGTGATCAGTCCCTAGTTGCATCAGACAAAGAGTGCCTTGGAACATTTGACAAAAGAATATACAGTCAAGACAGATCCTTTTCTGTAATGGTCATGCTGAAAGAGAAAACTTCTCTAGAGTGAAATAGAATTGATTCGCCAGTGCACAATAATGCTCAGTATTTTCCTACAGGAAATAATAAAAGCAATGGAGAAGGAATAGCTTAATTTTAAAGCCTGGCTTGCTCTAAAATCAAACAAATATTTCTGACCTATTGGTGACTTGAACTCAGGAGTTTGGCATATGACTTTTGCATCTTAGCATCTAACTATATGCTTCTTGGAAATACAGTTTCTCAATTCTTCTGTCCAATGAAGCTATTATACTACTTTGCTGGGAAAGAGAATTATGTGAGACTAGTATATCAGATTCAAAGTGTGGTTTACAATAGAGATTTCTGCTGTTTGAGATCTAGTCAGATCTTTGTTGCTGAGCTGGATGAATTCTTAATGTATCATCTATCTTGTCGACCTATTCTAATGCAAGATTTCCCTCTATGCTTCATCTCTCAGGCACTTTATTTAGTTAGCAGCAGCAAACAGTATCACGTTCCTTCACAGTAGTCTCAAGGGCTTTGTGAATCCTCCAAAAGACCTTTAAAATTAGAAATTACCAGCAAACTTTGTACCACCAAAGATGTGCAACAGTCAATTTCCTGACTGTCTGAAATTAAATACTGTTGCCCCATTTAATGCTATGATTTGGATAAGTTGATTTCTAAGGGAGTTCAGGAAGCTGCAGCAACTTACTTCTAAGTGAAAGTTGCTTTGATGGAGACCATTTGGGATTTCAAAGAGCCTTAAATGGAAAAATCCAAATCCACAGTAAAACTAAATGGGAAAGTCTCTGGAGATCATGTGTTTCAACAAGCTTCACTCAATAAGCTTATTAAGAAAAATGTCAGCGAATACGACACTGAAAAATCAAAAATTCTGCAGTCCGAGACTACACTGCTTTGTATTTATATCAGCTGGTTAATTAAATTACACAGGGCTAGTTTAACTAACTGGGAAAAGATTTTCCTTTGGTGTTAATCTTTGAACTAGATGCTATGACTGCACCATAGAAAAAGCAAGATTGCATCATTTATAAATATACATATAGATATATATTTACTTCTAGATATATATAATTTTTTTTCACTGTTATCACTGTGCTAGCTCAATAAGCTGTGCTAAACTACATCTCATCTTGCAGATAAATACCAATTCTTGATGTTGAAATATTGGCAACATAAGCTCAAGTACTTTATAAAGTAAAAACCACAAGTATTTGATCAGTGTGTACTCTCAAAACCCTATCTTTGTAAACCTTCTAGTATTTATTTACACCTCTGTAACACTTTTTAAATGAGTTAAATATCTGTTCATTGATCTGGAAAGGTTTGCAGGTTAGGCTGAATATGCAATCAGCCTGGAAGATGCTTCTAGTATCTACAACAAAACTAGTTGTCTAGACTACTTTTATAGTCAGTGGAGGAAATAAACACTTTTAGAACATGATTCATCTCATCGTAAAATAATTGTCTAAAAACAGTCATGAATTCTATTCCAAAAATGTCTATTTGTCTCTACCGACCTAAATGGGAGCTGAGGGTTAACAGCTCGAATGGTAAACATTACCATGTACAGGTGGAATTAATCTAACACACATGGCTTGTATATCTGATCAGATAAATTCAAATCTATACCATCTGTAGCCACTGAAAAACAATGGACTTCTTCACAGACAATCAAGTCACCATCTGCTGATGCAACTGCAGGTTGTTGCCTTGGAGGCTTAGGTCTAGAAGAGGAAAAGTAACATGAGAAAGTGGTAAGTTATCTTACTGCTTGTCTCTCTTGCGTACGCTGGCTCTGATGCAACTGATACCTGCATCTGTACTGACAGAATCACCAGACTTTTGAAGTGGAACTCATATAAGCTTAAGAAGCTGGATGGTTGAAAGCAGGTAACCACAACCTTATTTATTTATCATTAGTTAAGATTTTCTGTGATTAGATAGATTCCCCAGCTGCAGAGATATAAATAGCTAACAAAATACCTGGCTTTGCAGGTTATTAGCTATGCTTTTTGAGTAACATGGGTTTCCAAGTCTGTTTCCTGTACAGGCCATGAAGATAAAACCCACTGAAACCAATGAAAGCAACACACCAGTGTCTGTAGTAGCCCACATTGTGAAGTCTTCTTTTTTTCACAGTTTTAAAGCATAGTTTACTAGTTGATACCTTGATGAAATATCTATCTCCCTACCTGTAGGTCCCTTGATGAAAGAGGAATCATTAGCCTGAACCCATGGCAATTACTGGAATGTTATAAGGGCCTGAGGTAACTAGTTGTGTTGCATGAAAATTAACAAAATAAGATACCTGCCTCAAAGAGTTGATATCTTGGCTGAAATCTTCTGCAAACAGTACTGGACTGAATGCAACTCTGTGTTGGGTCTGCTAAGGTCTTCAGCTTCCCAGTAGCTGCAAATCATGACTCCAAGGATCATTAGATTTTCCAGACATCAAAGGTTTGATTCAATTGCCCAGACATAGTTGTCCAAGACTCTGGTTATCAGAGACATCCAAATGGGGCTGGCAGCTATCTCTGCCCTTCTATAACATTATCTGGAGTTCTGGGCAAGGTATCCTCAGGCCTCTCAACCAACACAACATACTTATATGCAGGCAACAGAGACCTTAAGGGAAGCCATGCAGGTCTTCCTGGAACCACTTGCACCATTCCCCAATGTCAAATACGTCCAGAATAATTTATCCTCTTTGCTTATGTCATCCCTACCTCTTGTCTCCAGCTCCTCTTTCTGAACAAAGTGTTGCTTGGGCCCTGTAGTCATGTTTACCTCTGAAGACATAAATTCTCCCTGACTAAAACCTTCAACAGGGTCATGAGTTAGGAAGGAAAGTCCTTTTTAGGTCAGTTGGTTTGCATCTAACCCAGTAGAGTTGATCCAATATCTCCATTTTGTGTAAGGGTGAACTGAGTAAAAGAGGTCAAGAAATACATGTTCTGTGGATTATCTCAGATCAAGAGACGCTGTGATTAGGCTTGTGTAATTTTGATGACATTAACGCAGTTACCCTGATATACACTATCAGAATCAGATGAGCAGATAATTACTGGCAGAAAATTGAATTACATGGACTTATTAGAGCTGTGGTCATAATGAACATTACTATGTGATGCAATTTAAGAAAAAACACATAACCTTGACAAGATGAATTGGGATGGGCTACAGATTCCTAGAGATAAAATAGGTTGGAATGATCTTCTGCCCAGATCTCACACTGCAGAGTACCTGCAACTTCTTTGTGGAGCAAAGTCACTATAAATGTCATGAGCCCATGAAGTTTCTTGGTAAGCAAAAGAACATCTCTGAGTGACATAAAAATACATGTTGAGTTATACTGTATTTACCTAAGTCCTACCCAGCTCCCAATACTCTCCCCAAGCTGTAAAGAGCACATGAGTTACTGTCCCAGCACTCATGTTTGTCCTGTGAGATGCAGGGACAGGATGCAGACACCATAATGCAGCTAATGCCATGTGAGCTGAGTACATAAATTCTTGTTACTCTCAGCAGAGTCAGTAGATGAACATCAGCAGCAAGGCTAACACTTTTGTTTGGTGAAATAGATCAGTGATTTTTAGGGCTCTGTGGACTGTAATCATGAGGTCTCCTTTGGCTATGACAGGACCACAGATACTCAGCCCACATGCAGAGACCATCATCTTTCTTATTTAAAGTTAGGGACTCAACCCAGTTGTCTAAGCAGAGGTAACAAGTGCCACCCGAGCCCAGTCAGAATGTCCTGCTAAGTCTCTGGTTGCTGCTCTGAAAGGGAACAGGTCCCCTCTGATCTCAGGTCATGTCTGACATGCCCATGCTTACATCCTGAGGCACCTCAGCCAGTACTCAACAGCAGTGCTTAAACAGATGAATCAAGCCTTGTGTGTAGGAATTCAAAGCTGACACCATCCCATTTCCTTTGAGGCATCCAACTTTTACACCTTGTTGCTAAAGTAACTGACCTGGACTGACCCTTTCGGTCTTTATTTTTACCAGAAGGGCATGGGAATTCAACTACAGATTTAGGGGTTTGTCTTATCTAATCACTTCTCCTTGAAAATAGTCAATGTCAGCCATTCCTGAAACCTTGACTAGATTAATTTCCACTGAGAGAACAATAATGGAGATATGTCCATCTGGACTAGTCACCTGTCCTCTTTTCTAAGTCAGTGGAGGCAAACAGGTGTTGTGCACACCTCATTTCATCCTAAACTGACCATTCAAAATAGATCGTACCTGAGAAGTGTTTGTTTCCTTCCATTGACTATAATAGCAAGCTCAGAAGTAGGTCCCATTTCATCTGTACGTTCATGTTTTATTTCAGTGCATGGCAGTACTATAATACAATCCATTTCTAGCACCATCAGGTGAATAGGGCAGGCTGGCCAGCTCCAAACAACCTCTTCTCAAACCAGTTCCTCTGTTCCGCAAGGTCTTCTTCATCCAGCCAAGCCTTTGCTTCTTTTGCCTCATAACAAGTTGCTAAAATAAGTTGTTTAGCAAGTGTGTTGTCAAAACTGTGCTTTAATCTGCCTGCATTTTCATCTGCAGGGTTTGTATGGATGTAATCAATTTGTAAGAAGGTAATCATGCTGCTTTCATTCTTTTCCTAAACCTACAGCAGATCAATGTATTAACACTTTGTGATAGCAATCTTGGAACGGCTTCAATCCAGTATTAACTCTCCTGCTGACCTCTTAGTAGTATTATTCATAGTTTTCAAAGGAGGATATTGAAACCCTATTGAAGAAGTAATAATTACTATTACTTTCAGAAATGGCTACTAAATCCAGACAGGCACATCACCGAGAAGAGCATGAGATGGTCAGTGGAGCTGGTCACAGGATGAGAAGAAACAGTGGGATGAACACAATGAAGGATGACCCTCACAAACACCAACAAAAACGAACCAACCAAAAAAACCCAACCCATACACACCCAATAGAGGTGCATTTTTAGATGCTCTCAGAATAAGTGTTAGAAGGGAAAGGAGGCCTACTGCACTGATCTCCATCTCTCAAAAACTGGTAGAGCCATCCTGAAGTCATCTTGCACCATCTGAAAAGTTGTCCTTATGCATTCATTTGGATATAAAGCCAGAAGAAAACTTTCTATTTACAAATAATAGCTTTTGTAAACACACTTTTCTAGTGATGGCTATTTTATTGTCTGACTGATGCACTGTAGGGAACACAATTCTAAGTTTTCCTGTAGGCTACATTTTTATTTTGCAGCCAGATGTCACAATAAAATTGTATAAGAAGGAACGATACAAATAAGATGCCAGAGCGAGAAAAAATAATCAGCTCAGGGAGGAGGAAAACGCATTTCAGTCTCCAAAACATCAGCAGAAACTTTTACATTTCCATTATGAAAATAGATGACATTCTTAATGTAAAGGCCTCTCTGATACGCTCTGTAATATTATATCGTCCTGCATATAGTTATTTTGTGAGAAAGCTCTATTATAAACATTCTCTTGCTAAATCTTTCCTATGATAACCCTATAAATACCTAAAATGTGCTTGCAGCTCAGTTTATCTTTGGTTAGCACTTCAATGCATTTTGAGGAAAGTACTGTAAGAGTTGTTCATTCTCCATCATATTTGAGGGGTGACTTCTAAGTGTTCACCAGATATTTTGATAAACGGGACCCCAGAGGCAGCCAAATTATTGAAATTCAAAGCAACTGATGGAACCACAGCATTAGGTTTACCTTTTGGTAAATTTATTTAATATTTGATATTTAAACCACTTAAATCCTAAGGAGACTGTAGCACTATCAAATTACTAGTCTGATCTTTTTAATTTAATTTCCAAGTATTCTATGAAGACATTATAACTATTGAAAAGTGGGAAGGTGAACATGTAGATATGAAATGATTTACTCTAAACTGGACAGCAGCAGAAATAGACAACACGTCTCCTGAAGTCCAATGTTCCTTTCACTGGGAGAGAAGGACTGCCCACAGGAGCCTCCAAGAGCTACTGAAGGATAAAGCAAGGTATGAGGGGCAGACTGAATACTGCTTGTGATAAAAGAAATTGCTGAACCATTTCAGCTAAAACGTGTTTTCACCCTAGAGTCCTTTGCAAAGCCAACATGGTGGCACCTATTTTATTGTAATCCAGCAGTGAGGTGGTAGACTGGGATTCAATTTCCTTGACCTGCAGGGATTTGAAATCACATTCATCCTTTCTTAATGTAAAGACTGACAAGTGACACAGGGAAGAGTGTTGAGCTCTCCTCTTGGAGCCATACCATGCATGTGAACTGCTTCACTTTAAATTTGCTCAAGGGAAGCAAATGTAAAAATTACACAGGTTGCTAAGTAGTTTTCTGGAGCCACAGACCCTGGGCCACCATGAAAAGCAAGTCTTGTACTTTAGCAATACTTGTATGCCCCTATCAGGCAAACCCAGATGGTGGAAAAATCTGTGAGAGGGAGCTGCTGGAGGAGCTACTGTCCCTTGGTGCTCAGGACTCGCTGCCCTGAAGGCCATGTTTCCAGCCCCTCTCCAATGCATGTCTGAACATTTTATACAAAGCAGAGAGATGCAAGAAGGAGAAACTGAAAAAGACAGATGCAGAACGTTACCAAGCATTTGCACCCTTCCAGGCAGAGAGAGGCAATGGACAACACCTGAGACTTTGTATTCTCCAAAACCTGAGCATATTTACACTGAGCTGCTCCATTCCCCAGTGTATGAAGGACACCTCAGTCTAGCTTTCCTATTGCTACAAATCACCAAATTATAAATAAAACACTTCCAATGAAGTATTTCTGACAATTCATAGGAATGTTGTTAGGTGCCTCCTCTTTTATTTTTGCTACAAAAGAAATAAGGATTTCCATTTTGAGGCAAGTTGAACTGGATGTTTGCATTATCTTTAAATTTGAGGGTGGGCAAGGGGTCAGCCCCCAAACAGTTATCCATTCTGCACAGCCAACTGTAACAGGCACCTGGCATGAGTTTATAAACCAAAACAGTGGAGGCAGGTTATAGTGAGCTCTGCATGAAAACCAGCTCTGAAAGAGAGAGTGCACATTCCACTCAATAAAAGAATAATAAAGTTTCAGGTAGGAAATAAATATTAAAACTAATTTTCCACCAGGGAAATCTCTTTGCAGTAACTAATTTAGATGGAGAATAAAACAAAAAGGCCCTATATCTCAACCCTGGCAATAACCTGTCACTGAGCACCGCTCACTTCTTGTCTCTGCTCAGACCTGATGCCTGCACAAGAGAAAGAGGTGACAACTGCTTTGCCATCTCCCTTTATAAATCCAGTCAAATAAACCATGCACAAAAGGAGTTTCTTGCAAAATTATAACAGTGCATTACAGTCCCTTGGACATTCTTGAGCAGCAAGGACAAGAAGTTAACACAAGATTTTTTTCTCTTAATGATGCCAGTAATTACATGAGATACTGCAGGTGAAGAGATTGCTTTGGTATTCTGTCAAGAAATTAAAATGCTCTCACGGTGAAGGCAGTGAAGGCAGGTTGCTGGTGGTGGTTTTCGTGTTTAAACTTCTCTGATGATTAAAACTGGGGATGGATGAATAATACAGAAGGAATGGAAAAATGTTAACAACATGTTGAGTGCCTGTGGTAACATGGGCTGGAGACCACATCAAAACAAGTGAGGTTTGACTTCCCTGGAGGTAGAAGGAACAAAGTGGAGGCCAGGACCCTCACAGGCTGTCCCTGCCGCAGTGAACGTGTTTACTCTGTTTTTACCCTGTGCTCTCTTGCAGAGGGAAGTTCACACTGTGTCACTGCCTCTTCCCTGCACAACTGCTTATGGTGACCTTGGGCTGACAGGCTTCTGTTGGGATATACATACACTGAGGGTCCCTATCAGATGGTGCATCCCCCACCTGTAGGCTGGTATTGCAACCTCTCCCTGGAAAAACAGATACTGCCCCTGTGTGATCTGCTTGCAGAACCCTGTATGCAAGCACCACGGGAAGGTCACACATCCCTTTTTTTTGCCTCTGTTCCCCTGAAAGCAAAAATGGGGAGAGAGGCACAGTGCTTTCTCAGAAAAGAAAAAAAAGGAAAACACTAAAAGAAAAAAGTAGTAGAAAAAAAAACCCCAACACCTAGGATCACTGTTCCTGCTGGCTGAAAGCCCATGTCTGAGTTGTCCCCACTCTGGAATACATTTGCCTCTATCTCTGACTACATGGAATAAAGAACCAAGACCTTGTCACAGTCCTTCCCTGATATCACCTGTCAATGTGCAGTATCCAGAATCACAGAATTGTCTAGGTTGGAAAAGACCTTGGAGATCATCCAGTCCAACCATTGACCTAACACTGACAGTTCCCAACTACACCAGATCCCTCAGTGCTAAGTCAACATTACTCTTAAACACCTCCAGGGACGGGGACTCCACCACCTCCCTGGGCAGCCCAATCCAACGCCTAACCACCCGTTCTGTAAAGAAATGCTTCCTAATATCCAGTCTAAACCTTCCCTGGCACAATTTGAGGCCGTTACCTCTTGTCCTATCGCTTGTTACTTGGTTAAAGAGACTCATCCCCAGCTCTCTGCACCCTCCTTTCAGGGAGTTGTAGAGGGTGATGAGGTCTCCCCTCAGCCTCCTCTTCTCCAGACTAAACAACCCCAGTTCCCTCAGCCGCTACTCGTACGACATGTGCTCCAGACCCTGCACCAGCTTCGTTGCCCTTCTCTGGACACGCTCGAGTCATTCAATGGCCTTTTTGTAGTGAGGCGCCCAAAACTGAACACAGTCATGGAGGTGCGGCCTCACCAGTGCCGAGTACAGGGGCAGGATCACTTCCCTGTCCCTGCTGGCCACGCTATTGCTGATACAAGCCAGGATGCTATTGGCCTTCTTGGCCACCTGGCCACACTGCTGGCTCATGTTCAGCCGGCTGTCAATCAACACCCCCAGGTCCCTCTCTGACTGGCAGCTCTCCAGCCACTCCTCCCCAAGCCTGTAGCACTGCTGGGGGTTGTTGTGGCCCAAGTGCAGCACCCGGCAGTTGGCTTTATTGAAACTCATATAGTTGGCCTCAGCCCATCGCTCCAGCCTGTCCAATTCCCTCTGCAGAGCCTCCCTACCCTCGAGCAGATCAACACTCCCACCCAACTATCCAGCAGGTTAGAGTAACATTTCCCTAAAGGCTCAAAGAGTATTTCCTTTTAAACACCAATGTCTACTCTCCCAGATGCTTCATAACCTCTGGCTAAGCTCATCCTCTATCAGCCCTCTTGGTTAACCTCTCCCAATTCCTTACCTATCTTCAGTGCCTGTTTCTCTTTGTTGTGCTCCACAACTCAGTCTAGGCACAATGCTGTTGCTCGCACATAAACATCTAGTATCGTATGAGCCCCCCCTAGGATACCTGAGTTGAACCCCATGGTGCTGATGTGGTACAGGACAGATGGGACAGGTTCATTTTTGGAGCAATAATCAGAGATTAGGTAGGATAGAGTGGAGCATCATTGACAGTGATTGGCACATGCTTACACACTTAAATATTCTGTTTTCTATATTTTCCTTCAGATATTAATAAAAATTTCATGTATCAATAAAATATTAATATATTCCCATATTAATAAAAATATCGATGTGCTTATACAATAGCTTCTTGCAGATAATGCATGCCTGAGTTTCCACAGGCAAAGAGCAAAGCATATCCACCCAATTTGAGATAACTTATACCTCTACAACCTGAAAAACAATGACAGAAAGTTAGGGTGCTCTGGAACGGGAAGAAAGTATGGAGGAAATAAATTCTATTATACAGGTTTTAGCAGCCCAGAAATGTCTATCACTGTAGGTGGAGACACCTACACTGGTGCTAGTCATCCAGGGTGCAGCTTCATGTCCTGTGCACCAGTGGACAGTTGCTGAAATACTTGAGCAAGGCACACACGGTTGATAGATATGTCATGGGCTACCATGGGAAATAGGGAGTTGGAAATAGAGCATTATTCATCTCACTGATTTTAAACATCCTAACTACAGCAGGATAAATCATTCTATTGGAAAGGCTGCATCTCTCCAGTGATGTTAAAGGAGTCCAAATATCTCTATCAAGAAAGAAATGTCCTGTCCACTCCCAACATCTTGAAGTCTAAGAGGTAATGCATGACAAAACCAGTTTTTACTCCCCTCACCTATGCCTGGGGTGTGAGATTCCTTCATCTCATGTTCATCTTGCTCTAACATCTCATCAATATCTCAACTTACAGGTCTCTGGGATAAGGAAACTCGCCTTCCTGCTACACCTGTAAAGCATCATGTAATTTTATGTGAATGATGCATTAAAATAAATAACTGTATTTTTCTGTGTCTAAGGTTCTCACACCCAGAAAATAAATTGCCTATCTCACTTTACAGCTTTACCATTGGCACCTTGAAGAAGCAGCTCATTAACGAGTGAAGGAGGATGCAGGGAAGGGGGGAAATCCAATTTCTAGCTTGCAGTATTTTGCTAAAAACATTGATAACAATTTCTGCTATTAGTCTCTGTCAGAAATGCCAGAGTCATTACTGAAATGGTGTGGCCAGAGGGCACCCTGCATCACAGCTCACCGCAGAGTCTGAAACCCTTGAATAAACATTATAAAGCACTGCAAAACTGTTTGTATTTGAAAGTTTTCAAGTAATTAAAGTAGTACTCAGTTCTGTTGGTAGGAGACTGTCAAGATGAAAGGAAATCTCATCTTCTGCTTACCGTCTCTTAGCTAAATCAGTGTGCTGTGGTGGTTCTCCCAGCCTGTATCTATGCAGGTTTTGGTAGTGTTGGCTGAACGTGCATTTGAGTATCTGACCCAAGCATCAAATTGTATCCACACAGGGTCCCCTTGGAGCACGCTGCTAGGATCCATATTTTGCCTCAGGGTGGGAATTCAACAAGCATTTGCCCCCTTTCCGCAATTCCTTTCCTTATGCCAGCTGCACATCATGCGGGAGAGCTGAGCTCAGCTGTGCACCACCATGTCCATCATCAGGAGGTCAGGACTCAGATGTGAAGACAGCAGAGTGCTTGGATGGCAAGAAGAATGGCATCCACAGAGCTGTCAATCAAGATCAAAAATCTTGTTGCCCCAAAGCGTAGTAATAGTAACTTGTCAGTATCTGCCTGCGTGCCTCCATCAGGACCACGTTCCTAAGAAGATAAGGCTCATAACATCTTCCCAGTATTTACAAACCAGCAGCAATTTCTGCTTTTTGTGTGGTTTAAAATCCTAGAGCTCACGTTCCCCAGGGATTTCCATCGGATTTCAGTACTGATGGGACATTGTGAATTGGGGTTTACCACTGGCCTTCCTGAGCACAAAAGTACCCATCAACTGCAAGATCCAAGGAGCTTAGGACCTACTGTCTTTACTACTGACTCTCATCTGTGTAAGAGAAGTAATGATTCACCTTTTGGGCATACTGCAAAAATTAGTTAATGTTTGAGGAGCATTTTAATGATATAAAGTGTGGTAAAAATGCTAAGTATTATTATTGTTCCACTTTGTCTTCCACTTAAATATAAAGGGGGATTGTACAGCTACTTCCCAAGTGTCTCCCAAGGGTCTTTCTAAAGCAATTATGTTGGCTGACACTGTCAAGCTTCAGAAAATGGAAACGATTCAGAGGCTGACCAATCAGCCCCTTTACCAGCAGATGAATCTAACGACTTCAAAGCTATTCATTAAGCAGCACTATGAATTGATTACATAAATTAGCATGCCGCTGACAAAGCAGGGAAGGGAGGAGAAGACAGGAGAGGAGGCTGACATAACACATCCTTCATTTGGCAAAGACAGTGGTTATTAGGAGCCCAGAGCTAATGAAAGAGACGGATCCATTAGGCACGTGTCGCTGTAAGGGATTGATTGCTCCCCCTGAAAAAGGGCTGCTCCTCTTGTTACTGGGGGATTATATTTGTTCTAGCTTGTTGATCCAGGGGTAACTCTGTCACATTTAACAAGAAAGTATAGCTTGGAGAGAGAGAGAAGGAAGATGATAAACTTGCTACAAAACCATTATTGAAATCTTCTAAGCCCAAGCAGCGCAAGCTAGGTTTGTTTCACTGTTAAAAGGGAAGACATGTGAGGAATATTTTCTGTCTGAGGCACCTGTATTCAGGAGAATTACAGCCAGAACTATTGGAGCAGGAAGTTTTTTTAATGGAAACTTTGAATGACAAAACCTGACAGGCGTGCTTGAACCCTGCATCTGATGAAAACTGTCTGTCCAGGACTAGCACCATACTGTCTCATTGCAGGCTCCCCTGAGCTTAGCAAACCTGGATCAGATCTAAGAGGACCAGAACCTCTCATGGAAAACCTTATCAGAGCTCAGCTAGTTGCAGTCAGATCCCATCTGTCCATGCTGTTTGGAGCTTGCTTTCCCCTCTGCAATAACTGATGTGCTGTCCCTACCTCGAGTCCCAGCATGCTCTAAAATCCTTCACTCTTTTTTAGAGCCACCTTAATTTCAGGTGGGTCAGCCTTGAGCTGTCAACATCATCTCTCCAGGCAATGCAAGCATCACTTCACAGCAGAACTTCCTTTCATGCTAACTAGAGAGGGATCGAATAAAATGGTCTGATTTCAAAGTTGTCTGTATGCAGCATTACTTCTTCATTCAGGACTCTCTGAACAGTTTTGCCAGTGCCCCCCTGTCTAGTTGAGCCCAGAATATGCCTGTGTAACTCTAAGTACAGACAAATCCCTTATCTTTTTGTTAGAAGTAGGTTTTCCACCTATTGGAGTTGCTTCTGGCCCTGCATTAGGGAAAGATGGGTCGAGTTATCTTCCATTGCTGGTCTGTACTGCAGCATGATTTAAGTAATCTCTAATTAGAGGGGCATAAGTGTGTTACTCAGCCCTTCAGACCCTTAAGTATATGCTTAAATTAAGCACATGCTGAAGCGCTCTTCTGAATCAGGAGCCCAAGCAAGTTCAGGCTGAATTTTCTGCTGTATTTTGAAATTGCTGCAATCCATTATTCCAAGTACACTTGGGTGCTAAAACTAAACAAAAACTCTTGGAAAAAGCAGCTCTTAAGAAAAAGGCACACCTCATTCAGTCTCGTTTTGCAGACAGCTATCTGCTTGGTGAGTTTGCTCTTTGTCTAGCAAAGGTTTGCACACTGCAGGAACATAACTCTGTTGTCATTTTGTGACTGACATTAGTTAACAAAATGTTTTGCACTCTTTAAAGAAGGAATTGATTTTTTACTCTGTAGTTTTATTACCAAAGAGGGATGAATCCTGAATCTGATATCCATTCAGATTTTTTCCAAGTTTACAAGAAAAATGTTTTGATTTAAAAAAGAGACCAGTCACAAGCTGGTGAGCGTGGTTCAGGGAACAGACCTCCCCACTGTTTCAGATGGCTTGCTGGTTCCTGCTGCAGAAAAAGCTGGGTTTGATGGATCACCAAGAAAATCCGTTATGGCAAATGGATGCTGATGGCAGCTGCACATATTTAGACCAACTGACTTTTTCTGTTGCAAAAAGAATTCAGCAAGATCAGAAACTACCAGAGCATCATTAAATTTGGATATTTGATGGAGCAGCTTTGTGCAAAAATTTAACTTCAGAGAGGATTTTTCTATCCTTCGCCGTTGAAGTAATTTGGTGGATTTGTTATTAACCAAGAAAGAAAACAACCGGGATAGAATATCTTGCTAACTCTAGCTACATAGGGATTACACAGAGCTTTCTGTATTATGCGGTTGTTCCTTTGCATATTTCATTGACTTGGGGGAAAATATTAAAATGTGTAATTTCCATATTGCCAGATTATCGTACACTCTCCAATGATTGTTCTCTCTATTTTTTTATGATCTGTCAATTTCCACACTATTTAAAAAGACAACTTAACGCCAGAAAAATCTCATAAGGTATTTTTTTTTCTTTCCTCAGCATAGAAAAGGCTATTTTTATGACTAGAAACCTATCATTACCATTCATTGAGCACCTTCCCTTGCCATTGCAGATAAACACTGAGCTTAACAGTTTTTAGCCTAAAAAAAAAAAAAAATAAAATTCAAATCTGCTCCCAGGAAGTCTTTGGTAAATATCATGTCACCATGGAGTGCCACATTAATAGAGAGTGTGAAATACAAGTGTGAAGTCTATGATATATCTATACCCTGTGCTTTTATATGTCATAATATTTAGTTATCCACAACTAAGGAACTCACAAGATTTTTGAAGTGCAGTAAGCAGTACTTTGCACATTTCACAGACAGGGAGATGGAAAGATTCACGAAATAGATGCAGTGGCTGGCAGGAGGTAAGGCAGGTCCTCAAGTACAGCTCTTGGTACTGATCTGCCATCTTCCTAGCACATATACAGCCCAGTGCCTCCAGATTTGATTAAAATAAGAATGACTTAATAAGGTTGGATGAGGTAAAAGGTTTGATAAGAGGAGATGCAAAGCTTGTCAACAGAGAGACACATGTGAACATTTTTCCACAATAATTAATGGTGGCGACTAAAAGTGGATTTGTCAGTTCCTTTTTTAAGCCTCGGTGTTAATACTTGCTCCAAATGAAGTGCCCTTAGATTTACTTACGCAAGGACCTGCTACTGTGGGGGCAGAACAACAGCAAAGGGTGTCCTGAAGCACCTGTTATGGTGGGCTCTGCTCACAGGCCACCACCCCACAGTTCTCTACAAACCTGAGATGACCTGAGCAAGTGTCCTCAGTGTGAGATAACATGAGCAATCCTTTTCATTATGTACTGTGCAAGGTGCAGAGCCTTTCTGCATATCTGATGATCCCCAGGTAACCTGACAAAGCCACTCTTCTGGGACCAGGGCCTTTCTAGGAAGGCCGTAGCAGAAGTGGTCCTTGATACACATTTATTGAGTTACGCTCTAATGCTGCTGCTAAAAGATTTTTCATCTTAGAAGACCATTAAGTATGCACTCCTAGAGGACGAGTGTCCCTCTCATAGGATAAGCAATGCAGATAAGAGACAAAATAAGAGCAAAATACTCATCGTGTTTTGGAAGCCATTAAACTCTTCACAGTGATGTGCTCCTCTGGCATGGCTGAAACCATGTGGCAGGGCTAGAGGATCTGAGCATCCTTCTAAACAAATGTCAACAGAAAACTTACCCCTTTTCCGCTACAGAGGAAAAGAAATTGTAGAGCCAGAGAACAATACACCCATTCAAGCTCTTTTAAGTTTTCATTAGTTCCTAATGAAAGCTTTGCAGATGGAGAAGGCAGCAATTAACAATTAACAGCAATTAACAATTATTCCTTCTGTTTGCTTCCTGCTGGAAAAAGGAGACAATTAAAGTCTCTTATCCTGTCCCTGCCTCTATCCCACCTCTACCTTGGGAATTACACTATCAGGGAATCATTTTGTTTAGCAAAGTATCTGCTTTTTCTTGTAGTAAACAGTTATTGCCTTAGGGCCAGGTTTTCAGACATGCCTGAAGATACAGCTGAGTAATTCCTTCTGAAAACTCACAAGGTGTTTTTCTGTGTATATAAATGTGTATGGTCTCTATGTAGAAGATAAGAAAGACCAGAGAAGCCAGGACACAGTAATGGGTTAAGGTATGCCATAGGGAAAGAAGATGGTGAGTGTCAAAGACAGAGGGAAAGAATAGATTCAGTTTGTGAAGTATATCCAAAAAAACAGGTTTTACTGTCAAGCCTAAGTCCATCCAGTCGTTTACAGTTGGAGCTCCCAGGTATGTGTCTGGGATGTGGCTTTGTTCTTCATGCTGTCCATCAGTGTTAGAGGAATGTGCTATGCTGAGAGACAAACCCCACCTTGCAGCAAGTCTTCTGAGGTGGGTTGAGCACTCCCCTGAAACAGCTCTTCTCTGTGCAGCTCCTGCTGAAGATCTAGGACACATCTGTCTGTGAGTCTTGATTATATAAACATGATCTAGGAAAATAAATTGTAGAATTTACCATAAGGAGTCTAAGGAACTAAAAGAGCAAGAGATCCCTGACGGGACAATAAAGGAAATCTGTTTCTGCTAGGCATATATCTGTGATGCAGAGAAGTTAACAGCTGTCCAAGAATGAATTGAATGGAGAAGAGAGCGTTACATGCTTAGGGTGTAAGAAGCATTAAGACAATGTAGCATAACTGGTAGAGAACCAACTTGAGCTGGACTGGATGTTCTCTAGAGGTGTTGCTGAGACTGTGATGAATCACCATGTCTGGAGTTGCATGTGGGCAGAAGCTCTTGTTAAAAGAAAAAATGTCCCTGAGGATAGCATTAATATGGGAGACTTCAACGTCCTAGGTTCAGACTGGGAGACAAAATACTACTTTCAAGAGTTGGACCCAAATATCTTTGATGTGACTGTCACCTGGGCAAAAAGTGGTGAGGCTGACTATGAAGGAAGAGCAAATTTTAGAAGAGCTTGTGGTAAAAACAAGTCTGCATTAAGTTGATTTAGTTTCTGTTAAGCAGAAGGGTACATCAGAACTGGTCTGCAATGAAGATTCTTGATTTCAAAAGGGCCCAGGGTTTCTTAATGTCAGTTATGTAAAAAGTACTTGGAATGGAAGTGGGGAAAAAATATTAGGATTCCAAAGTCAACTAAATCAATTTTTATCCCCGAAGCAACGTTGTGGTGAGGTTTCTCTGACTTCAGGTTTCCAAAATTTAGATACATTCACTAAGTTAATTGACCTCTGGAGACATCTGTCTCACTTTGCTACAAAAGACAATTCATCCTGTCCCAGGTAACAGTCTTAAATAGATGAGATAAACTGCCCTCTGGAGGTTCTTGTCTCCTTTTGTGGCTACAGAAGGAATTTACATGTGGTGCCTATGCCTGAAATGCTAAAATTAAGTGATGTTGATGTGGGAGGAAATGAGAAACCTACAAGGGATGGGGAGGGAAGGGGGTGGGGGTGGGGGGTGGGGAGGAAGTACAGCATTAATTAGCAAAGAAAACAACATCTCAAGGTTATGAAAATTTAGAACAGAGTAAGAATGGCTATATTTCAACTGGTAATTTTGGGAGCATTTGTAAAATACGTATCTCACCGGAAACAGCAGCCACTAATAAAACAGATTTTTAACACAACTGATAATACCAGATACATCTGAAGGCATTTCCTACCACCCTGCAGAAAACACCTCAAAACTCCTTCCAAAACTTCAGAGTTCAGAACTATTTGGGTGCTCAAATTTAACTATGTGTTTATGTGAGTGAATGGTTACAGATTCATGCTGGTGAACCTCCTCAGGTTTTTTGGGAGGGGGAGAGGGAAATGGCATTTAAAAATTATAAGGTATTTTTTTTAGTGGAGAAAATGTGTAGTAAGTCAAGCTTTCATCCAACTGAAAAGTGTGGAAAACTGGTGACTGAACTGAAGTGAGGTCAGTAGAGAAAGACTGTTTAGCTTTTACAGAGAAGTATCTGCATGACAGCAGAATGCCTCCCATTGGAGGGATCTAAATCAACCTGGTCAACTATAGGTACTTGTTTAGGTCTTAGAAACATCTTCGTATGTCTCTGCACATGAATTAATTACCTCAGCTTTTCAGTTCATCACCTCCATGTGGTTTCTTTGCATTGCTTCTGTATGTCTTTGAGGCATGACTTTCAAATATACAGTGAAATCGTTTATCTAGGATGAAGATCTTCTGGGTTTGGTCTGGTGGTGCTTAGCTCAGCTTAGGGATGCTTGAGTGCAAGGTGAGTTGTGTGAGAGACAACAATTCTCCTGCTCTGCACATGGTATGAAGAAGTGTCTGCCCTTGTCTCTAGGACTATGGCAACTCCCGTACCTGATTTCAGTGTAAATCCATGTGCAACTGAAAAAGATTATTCTTTCCTGCTTTCTCTCTCAAGTGCTTGTTCCTACTCATCCCAAAATACTGGTGGAAGAGCTCATGCACCCAGGCAGATAGATAGACTGGGAAAATGAGCCAGCTGAGAGATAACATGGTTTTTTAATGTGAGTTAGTCTTTAGCCAGAAGAATTTCCTAACTGCCAAAATACTGATGCCAGCACAAGTGAGAAAGTAGAAGTGACACGGGGAGGGGATGGGACCACTCACTGAAGCAGAAAGAGTGCTAACACTGAGGTAGCCTTGGCTTGTATGTTAAGTAAGTTCAATTGCCTCATGTTTACAATGCACCACAAACCTATATGTAGGCAGTTATGACAAGTAGATAAACCACAAAAGTTCATACTAACTCTTCCTCTCATATAATTTCTTCACACCTCTGTGCTCAGAAACTACCAACCTGTTTACATCCAGAACAGACTGGGTCACTCAGGAAGAGATATTGTTGAATAATACTGCATGTCTCACTAATACTGATCTGTGGATGTAAGAGATATTCTGCAATTAATCTTTTAGAAACAGGCAATTAATACTCCAAAGGCTATAATTTATATAGTTTCTGTCAACTTTGTCATCCAGATCAGAGGATAAAAGATAGGGGTTGCAAGGATCTGAGAACGAAGCAGCCCACAAATCTTCACTGCAAGCTCAGCAATGAGAAAGTTAGCATTAAAGTGCTCATCAATCTTAGAGGCGCTGCCTGGATCAGTGTGCTTATCACCCCATGCATTTCTCCAGAGGCAGAAACAGCAAAAGAGGTATGGACCTTGGTTGTCCTACCAAGGCTAATGGAAGCCTACATGCAGGTGTTTGCAAGCATGTATCTATGATTGCATCTGGTACAGTCAGTGGACCTGCACAAGCAGATATCCAGGTGGGACTTCAATGAGTTGACTCAACATAGCTGTCTACCACTGAGAGACCCCAAAATACCACTTCTAGCTGCTGCTCCATGAGGGTGTCACTTTTCCTTAGATTTGCCATCCCATTCACCTCTTGGGTGCCCTGGATCACCAGCACGATGCTGGATCCTCAAGACTTTTTCTCTACAGTGTCATCAGTCAGGCTTCCCTTTGCCTGCTCTTTTCTGCTCCTAGTCACATCTTAAAACCAGGGTGGTCATCACTTAGTGCAATAACTAAGGGAGGTACTACTGAGCTGCAGGCAGAGGTGTCCACTTTGCAAACTAAGATTTCCATCAGTATGGGGTCTGCAGTGTCAGATGGTATCTAGGAAACGTTTTATGACCAGTTCTTTCCAGCTCTGTATTCTCTGAAATGTCACCAAATTTCATCATTATTTCAAAATTTTAAGTCCCTTTCTTTCCACTTGTAAAAATTCAGCGAAGTATCCACTGGATTATCTGAATCAAACCTGTCTTCACATGCTTGTCAATAATGTTAATATATGAAAAAATGCAACAAACGTTTCTTTGCCTCACGTCTCTAATGTTCTATCAGTAAAAATTAAAGATAGATTTGTCTGAAATAAGTTACAATTCAGAATGTCTTTTCCTATTCTACATTAAGGGACTCATCTTCAAAGCAATCTGCACAAATCCCATTAACAGCAATAAGAGAATTTGTGTGAGTAACTCCCCAAACACCACTTTGAGCATTAAGCCCTTTACTTAATTCAATATCAGATAAAAAACGATCTAAGGAAATGCAAAGACTTGATATTCTGGTTTGTGTTTCACAATGGACTGGAGACTCTTACACAGAGAGACACACGCACGCACATAGATACTGCAGCTTAACAATTGTAAATGGAAACAGAAAAGCTCTTTCTTGTTAAAGGAATTAAAAAGAAAAAAAAAAAAAAGGGAAAGAAAAAGTCCCCAAAAAGCAAATCCAAAATGCCTGTGATATAGCAGCTCCATTCCCAGAAGAGAAGTAAAACCTTGAAACACATTTCTGAAAATGTTGTATTGGGTTTCAGAGGAAACATGGCAGAAAACAATATCCCCTAACATTGGGTGCATCATTCAGCAGTCTGCAGTTAAATTTCTGGCCTCTTCTCCACTTTCCATCGTCTCTCCTTCCTGTCCTATTGCCTATCCCATCAGGCACTAGGCATCCTGGCTCCCAGCTCCTTTCAAGTCAAAGGTCATTGCTGCATCTGTACCTGTTGGTGAGGACCTTCTTTGAGATCTGTGGGCACAATTTTTTCCTCCATCCACCTCATTGTCAACAAATATTTGGGCCTGGACTAGCCACAGTGTCCTCTTACAGAAATTCAGATTTCACCCAGAAATGCCATGACCAAGGTACCAGCCCAACTGGCCTCTTAGGGACACAGTGCTCCCAGGCACCTGAAGGAGAGGGAAGGTTTTACATTGGTTTTTGAGGTGCATTGGAGACCCTTGAGCAGGGAGAATAGGGAAAAGGATTCACAATTTTTCACTGCCATGCTGTGTGGCTTGCAGAAACACCCTGGTCTGCCTCAGTGGTTAATGTGCTAAGAGAAGACAACAGGACTTTCCCACTGGAAAGACGTGTATGAGTTCATTCCAAGTTCTTGGTGGAAGATATTCTCATTATATATTACTTGTAATAACATGGGCTAAAAACGTCAAGTTCCAAGGCACTAGCAGTTGTAGATATTGAACAAGCACAGAACAAAATAAGGGATTTTTTCCCCCAATTAGATGATACTTTAGGGCTTTAATTGAGCCTAACATAGGTCCTTTGAGGCAGAGCAGTCCTCAGATAGTGTCCAGGTTCCCAGCTCTTCTCTCCCTTTGTGCTTTTCTCTATTATATTCATGACAGAGCATGAAAATGAGGTGCCAAATGCCTGGCACTCAAAAGCAGGGCATTGAGTGATTCTAGCTGGAGACCTGCTGTGCTCAAGCACTCTTTGGCTAGGCAGATTCCTGCTGTGGAGGCTGTAAAGTAGAAAGCTGCCTTGGTAAAATGCAATTAAGGTCAACCATACATCCAGGAGCTCAACAGAGCTTGCAGGTTTCCTGTACAAACTCAAGCTTAAAGATTTACAGTTTGGATGTTCGAGGGTCATTCCAATTATGAACAAAAGTGAACTTCAGAGTAATGATTGCATTTTGATGTGGTGATCTGCCCCAGGACACTCTTCCCTAGAGACATGTGTGATCTCACCTTAAACCAGTGGGAAGAAGGTTCCTTACTACTGCAAGGTCTCCAGGTCTCAGTGACAAGTCCATGAAAGTGATAACAGCACTTTCCTCTCCTGAAAAGGTCCTGCCTTTTGCTAGGTCTCACAGCAAGACACTGTAAATTGCCTTGGCAGCAAATATCTCCTGAGTGCTCTACATGTGCGTGCGTGTGTGGGAGAGAGGTTTACCAAGACAGGGTGTTCCTTCTATACGTACAGTTGATACACATAAAAGGACAGAGTGGGCTTTCCAACATGTGGGCATATTTCACATCTGAAATAGCAGCAGCAAACGCCAGACTATGTACACACCAACAGCAGTTGCTTCACATTTGACTTAGGTACGTCAATCAGCTGGAAAATTTCACAGAAATGGCTGACTGCTGTGTGGGTAATGTCAGCAAGAGGACCAAAGTGATGTCCTTCACTCTTGTCTGAGGTGAAGGGGAGTCGTACATAACAGAGCAATCTGCACCTAAAAGAACAGGACTTTAACCTGTTGCCTACAACAGCCCCTGTATGCTAAAGCTGTTAGGTATAGAGCTTTTGCATGTGACTAAGGGCCACAGGCACGCTCAGAAAGAGTGCAAATATCAAGCTGATTTGGGGAAATTAATTCAAATGATGCCTACACATTCAAATATGAGAAAGCTTCACTTTCTCATATGAGTAGAGTTAGGAGAATTATATCTGTTCTTAAGTTTTGTGGTGAGCGGAGTCAAGGTCCCTGGCATTGGGTTTGGACCTGCTTGCTTTCCTTCCTTTCTTCTTTTCTTCTACTAGTTGCCCTTTTGCTATGCGCAGACTTCACATTTACATGAAATCTTACATTGATTCTTATGGAGAATTTTTAGATTTACACGTAGTAAGAAAAAGGGGGTCTTAAAAGCTCTGTTTGGGATTGATGTTAATCCTGGACTGAATCAGGAAAGCAGTCGATGCCTTCTTTCCCTGGGAACAAAAAGCAGGTTTGAGAGAGCCATCACCTTGGAAATCCCACCCAGAGCAGGATTACCACAAGCTAACAGCTGTTTCAGGAGCTCGGGGCTCTTCCTAGCTTCCTCTCTAGCTAGCAGGAATTGTCCACTAAAGGAGACTATTATCATGCCTGGAAGGACTGCATGCTCAAGCATTCCAATCGCATATCCATCATAGGTATTGCATTCCCTGAAATGGCGTGGGAGAGTGTCCAACTGATTCAGAAGTACTTGAGACTGACTGCTGATCAAGCCCATCTACTCCTCTTTATGGCCAACTCACCAACTCGCCGTTGGGCATGGCTGGCCCATCCCTACTGTTTAGCCCTTGCAGCTTTGGATCTGACCTTCTTCAGCCAGCATGGTTGTGAGTCAGTGGGCCACTGAGTTGCCTGGGCACAAGCTGGGAACTCTGTGTTACAAAGCTTTATTTCCAGACATGACTTATCCAGAGACACAAGCACAATGATGGTAGCTCTAGCTATTGCGGGGAAGTTCATCGTAGTACCATTGTCTGCTGTAACCTCCAGATCATATGTTCTACGTCCCCAACTAAGGACTCATGATGGAAATTATTATCACAGTTGCTTACTTGAAATCCAATCCATCTTAACTGTGAATTTTCTGCTTTTACTTTATTAATTGCTACATTAATCACCAGTCACATTGAGCTTTTCAAAACGAAATGGCCATTCAATGGCAACATCAGCTCAGTGTTTTGTGCCTGGGAATATTACGCTTCATCATCCAAATGCCATCACTTTTTTTTTATACGCTGTAGAAGTGCTGGGGAATTGCTTGTTGCTGGAGGTCTTATTTTGACACCCATCTGAAGGTCAGGTTAAACAAATGCCAAATAGGAATAAGATTTGTCTAATTGGTCCTGCCTTGTAGAGGGGAAACAGTCGAGCTGACACCTCAAGGTGTCCTGCAGCACTATTTTTCTCTGGTTTTAAGATTTTATGACTTATTAGAGAAGACAGTGTAATTACAACTTCAGCTGAGGTGCAGTTACAAAATCAACTTACGGCACTTGAGTACAGACACTATAGTAAGAGGTGTATCATTCTTAAGCAAATATTGTAGCAGTAGAGGGACTTTGAGAATCATTAAATTTCAGTGAAAGGCTTGAATCTTGAAATTAGAAAAAGCAATAACAATGCTAACAAAAGTACCAGTAACAGCAACAATATGGTTAGTAAAAACAATAATTATTTGTCTTGAAAGTCTGTCTAAAAACCCTAGGAATTGAAATATAACTACCTACTATTTTTGTTCGTTCTGTATGCAAAAAACAAAGATGGTGTTTCCTCAGAAACCTGAAAATCCAACTTTATTTCTGTAAGTGTTTTTTAACGGGGCAGTTGACTACATGTTGGTGTTCATACTGCTGCTTACACGAGTGCTTGATTGTGTCCACAAATCGGGTGAAGTATCTAGAAATCTTTCACAAATTAATTGTGCGTGCAAAACTGCAACACTGAAAATGGAGGTGTCTTCAAAATCTTGGCCTGTGATGTCAGAAGCAAGGTTGGTAGATCTTTTTTCCCTGCGGAAATAATATATGGCAACTATATTTCATGTGTTGGTCATCAATTTCAAGGAGCTCAGTTGGAATATCTTGCCAGTGCTTTACTAAAATCACTTTGCATTATATTATTCAAAAATTAGCTCTTTGCAGAGCTCTGAGCATGTCTTCCCTGAGCTGGGGAAGAAATTTAAAAACCAGTGTCTGACCTTTGCATTACTTTTAAATGACTATGTAATAAGCTGCAGGGAGATACATGGATTTATTTTCACCTCTGGATTCTGAAGAGTATCATAAAACATTCAAGCTTTTGCTCTTTTAGTTTTATGTCACCATCAGATTTAGCTTAGAATTATTTTACGTTCTCTACATCACCTTTCAGTGAGGACTTCTATGGTCTAGCAAGCCATATGTCAACACACATCACTACCCATTGGTCTGGTGCTTTATTTTTAAGGCTGGACAGGTCACTTCTCTGACTATATGCACTTTTGTCCTTCCCGAAGCATGGGCTGGTGGTTACAGTGTCATAATAACACAGAAGGATTTCCATCCCAAGACTTTGTTGACTTTGTAAAAAAAAAAAAAATCTTTCCAGCAGTTTGATCCTTTTGTAAATCACCCTAAACCCACTTGCTTGCCCATTTCTGTATTTTTGCCTTCTAAAGAATAGCCAGTCTTGAGCTAAGACCAGGAAGGAGCAATTTTGTTTCTCCCTTTTTGCTGTATCCACAAGAGACGTCTGAATGGGATTGACAGAGCAAAAGCAAAATGAGGGTCATCCAAGTTCTTGTTAGATAATTCTGTAGACTCTTTGTTCACTTTCTCCCATGCACACATCAGTGGATGCCATCCTGCTGTCTTGGGGTGTGCACTACCCCACTTTCACTGAGGCAGAGGGTATGGGTGACGAAACCAACAGCAAATGCCTGGTAGCCAAGCTAGCCCAACAGATGGACTTTCTGGGCAAGACTCAGGATGCCACTGAAAGGTGTGAAAGGTGAGATGACTCATTTCCAAAGCTGGAACTTATACTCGACACAGCCTGTAACTGCAGAGAAAATGTTATATGAAACATGTAAGAAACACAAGGTTTTCTTTTGCAAAGCGTGTGACTATCTCTGCAGCTTACATTTTGGACTCCACAAATAGCTCTTTTTCCATCACTGCAGGATGTCTCCCCCCATGTTCAGTGGCTGCTGTGCACCTTGGGACATTTTGTTTCTGTAATTCTTGTCCTGCCACCATCAGTTCCTCTCTCACTACATCCTTCTCTGCCAGTTGCTCATTGCATTACCTTCATTCCTGTCTTTCACCCTGCTCCTCATCTCTCTCCTAAAAGGTCCTCGGATGCTCTTGTGTCTCCTCACCCACCCACCATCTTTCTTGTTTCATGTTCCACCATACTGCTTCTCTGGGAAGAATTTGCAGGCAGGTAAAACCCAAACCCTGCAGCTTGGCATCTATGGAAGGTAGAGCCAGGGAGGCTGTGTTTCACATCCCTGGAGGTTTGGGGGCTCAATGAGGGCAAGACTGTGCTCCAGGCAGCTTGGGCACATTCATCTGGGCTGGGGTGTGGAGCATGCAGAGCACATAGATGTGGAGACACACCTCTGCTTGGTCAGGAACCTGTACTGCCTGCAAGTCAGGCTGTTGTGGGTCCATTATGTTCTGAGGGATGCAACCACACTAACATCTATCTGTGCCCATCCATGGAGACTGGCTACTGGCTCAGGTTCACCCTCTTTTAGTATGAACCTAAATGAAGATTTCACCTTCTCTAGTTGTCCTCCAAAGGCACTGAAGAGAGGCAGTTCCCTAGGGCGATTTGATTTTGGCCTAAAGTTTACTGCAGGTGCTTCCCTCTACAGACAAAAAGGGAGCCTCCAGAGATGCCTCTGTATCTAACACTGCAAAGGACAAATCCAGACTGGCCTGTCCTAGAAGATGCATGAGGTCACTCAAGATGGAGATAAGTTGGTATTAGCAGTGAAGCCAAGCAGATGGCTTTCTCATCTTACCTCCTCAGGGATGAACCAAATACATCAAAACACAAGCCTCACTGCCCAGCCAAACAAAACACAACCCAGAGAGAGATATGATTGTTACTTTATTAACAACGTGGTTTACAATTGTTTCAAGTAAAAAGGGGATTTCTTTCATTTTGAATAAAAATTAAAATATAACTCTGAATATAGATTTTCACTTATTTACATGAAAACATATATACAGAATAGAATCTTACAGCAAACTTAAACATGCCCTTTTCCCTGTGAAATTTAAAAAGTAAAAACACCAGCATTGATTGATTTATATGTATATATATACACATACATACACACACACACACACATATATACATATATATATATATACACACACACACATATATATTTGTAACACACCAAAGGGATTATATACACAAAGTTTGAATCAATTCTTCAGTACAAACTGGAATGCAAAACAATTCAAAGGTTTCCAATGTGCATCACCACGAATGGACTACAACTGCTGGCTGTAGAGCTAATTTGTCTTGTTCCGTAAGAGACAGGAGGGTTTAAGTGTTTGCCTCGTCCTACCATGGTACATAAGAAAGCTCAATTTCCTTCAAAGCCTGCACTTGAGACTTTCACCTTTGTGGGACCATACTGCAGCAAATGCCTGGCTGTACTTAACATCCCTGCCGGTGCACATGAAACTGCCATGATATTGTTCCCCAAGTGAGTGTTTTCTAGCAAGCAGGTCCCTCAAGGTGAAGGCTGCTGGAATAACTGCACATCAGCACATCCTGACCCGGTTTGGCGGAACAGGGATCGGGGAATTCAATGCACACATTTATAGGCAGATATAATGTCCATAATCTCTGGTGAGACTGGAGCAGCAACAGGCAGGTGGGGCAACTTGGGAGTGATCATTTTTGTCCTGTCACATCGTAACACAGAGCAGAGTGTTTTGTAGACCCACAACCTGAACTCAGGGCAGCGTCACCTTTTTCTATGGGAGAGCTCAAATTTTAGCCCCTGGCATTTCCTACGGAGGTCTGAAAGGTGCAAGAGGAGGTTCTTCCGTCCCCAAATCCAGAAGACGCACAGGAATTGGGTACAAGGAAGAAAGACTGGTTTTTCCCTACTATCCAGCCAAGGAGCCTAGGGCCACCTGGGCCAAATCTCTATACCTCCACTGGGAAACAACATACGAACCTTTCAGCATTGTAGCTCTGAGCGTATTGCCAGCTTCTTTCCTTCCTCCCACCCAGCCCCTGTTAGGGCTTAAAGCATCTTTTCTGTGAAAAAGACTGAGAAGCCTTCAGGAATGATGCCCATGGGCTGTAGCTGTGCTTCCCTGTTGTGAGAAGTCCTTCTCCACAAAGATATTTCAAGCCCAGAACTCCAACCTCTCTTCTTCTCTGAAAGCCTCCCTCCCCTCTCCCACATCCTTGGCAGTCATCAAGACCAAGAATATCTGTAGGTAGGCAGCCACAGGGCAATTGACCTGCTGCATTAGGCTACTTGGGCTACATGACCTATCCAGCAATAGCATCACTGGAAACATCTGTCCCTCCACACTGAGCTATGGGGAACATATGCCCTTCAGGCTGCACAGATGGCTCCTTCAACAAGGTGTCGAAGCAAGACCTCCTCGTCTCACCTGGCCTAACTGCCTGTCAACAGAACGTCCCCATGCTCATCTATAGTGTGACAATGGACAAAAATGTATTTTGCTGGCATGATGTGCCACGGACCATTACAGAGGCTGGAGTTTTAAATCAGGAACATGAGACCTTTTTCAAAGTAAGAATTAACATGAAAGACTAAAACAAAAGAAAGGCCATGAGTATTTAAAACTATGACCCATGTTGGTTTTGTGCAGTTCACATGTCTTCTTCTGCAAGAGGATTTCAGTGCATGGCACAAAATCACTGCAAAACCACTCTTTTTTCTGCAAGGATGGCTGACATTTAAAGGACTACTGGGCTGTAAAACTCTCATCTTTGATGACTTGCTCATATTCTAAATGCAGCCATTAAGATCATTTGCACTTCTTGCTGGAGTATTGTACCAAAGAATCAATAAGAGTATTAAACATTTCTGCTCCTTTATTGTGAGTTCATGAGCACCTAAAGACACAAGCCCTCCCTTGTTAGGTCTGGCAGATTTCAGCTGGATTTCTGCCTGCTAGAAGAAGAAGGGGTTTAAATTTTATGCTAATTAACTGCACACTTTTTGTCTTCTAAGTGAAGAAATGTGGTGAAGATCTGGTCCCACAGCCCACACATCCGTGAGGGCCCTTCCACTAACCTTGGTTACTTCTGGATCAAATCCTGAGTACCTGATTCCCTTAGTTCTGGGACAGATGATGTGATGAAGAGTATTACTGAGAGAAAAGCATACATGCACCCACATTTTGAAAAGAGTTTTTACATATATATATACTGTATAAAACTTCTCCAAAAGTCACATGATGGGGAGGGGGATATTTGTTGAGTGTATCTGAGTTAAAAAATCTACAGCCACAAGAAAAAAAAAATAAAATCCTAATGCTTAAGTTGTTGCTGATTACAGAAAATATTTCCTGGAGTAGGGAATCAGCTTTGTAATCCCAAGCAATGGAAAATACAGCTTGACATATCTTAGCACCAAACTGGAGCCCTTGAGACTATATTTATCCACATATAATAAAGCTGGTTTTAATGGTGTTCAGTTGCAGCATATTCTTCTCTTTTGGCACTTGAATTTGGAAATGGGAGGAACAGTCTGAGTTCATCATTTTCCAGACACACTGCACCAGAAAAGCAAAAAGTATTTGAAGTGCCCTGATGGTACTGAGTTTCTAAAACATTGAGATGGCACTGCAGCTCTGCCAAATTCAATTTTGTGCCCTGAAAAGACCAAGGCAGGCTTTTCAGGTGACCAAATGTTCATTATGACAGCCCAACAGTGTCTGGCCGGCCTTCAAAAAGCTGAGACAGTGTTTGCTCCACACCACATGACTGGGGACTGCAAAAGGTTGAACGTTAAAGCCAAGGAATGGTGACTTTCCAGTTTAAGGCAAATTAGCTGTTTACCCAGAGAGAAATATTAATGGGTTTTAGGTGTCTAACTTACTGAGAATCTTTGTAAATCCTAGCAGACATTCAAATACCTCTGACAGTGTGGATCAGGTCATCTCAGCTAGGACACGCATCTGCCAGATGCTTCACTAAGGACAGGGTGTGTAACCATTTGCCCTTATTTCAGTGGTTACTGAGGGCACATAGCATCTCTAGGAGGTTTTCTGCACCCTGCAGGACCAAACCATCAAGGGCGATTGCATATGGTTATACTGTGGAGCTGGAGACCTTGAAATCCTTCTGAGAGGCCATAACGCCTCTGAGAGGTAGAAAAAGCCACGTTTTGGTTGTCCTGGCGTTGAGAAAAAAAAAACAAGTGTGGATGAGAGCTGTGTTTTTGAGCTGGAAAGGGAAGAAGAGCTCTGAAACCAAAGAGAGCATTTTTCTTCAAGGTGAGAGAGGAACATCCATGACAACGGGAGGAAGGCAGGACAACCGCCAGGGAATCATGGACATTCCCCTATGCTTTAATCTAATTTCAGAGATGAGTGCTTTCGGCCTGTAGGCTAGGAATTGGTTGATTCTGTCAAGGTAAGTGCTGAGGGGGTTGGGAAGGGAGGAGGGACCGGCCCATGGATCTGTTCAACCTGACTGAGTGCAAGCTCAAAGAAGCCAGTGCAGATGAAGATGGGCAGGTACCACACATCCTCCAGCCCCCTGCCTTTTTCTCCACAAATGCCTATCCTTAGTCCTATGCCTGAAGAGAGGCCAGTAACAGGTGCCTGCACACCCTTCTTGTGAGAGCAAAGTGGTCTGTGTGAATATGCTGAAGTTCAGCATCCAACAGCCCAAAAGCAACTGCTCCTCAGCTCTTGGTTATGGTCTTGGATAATCATGAGTTCAGCACTTCACACAGGTGGTCTTTTGTATGTGGTAACACAATAAACTTCAGGCCTGGATGCCAAATTCGGAACAGGGAGGAGAAAAGATGTGGTTTCACCAATGTCATCAGTGTGTCTATGAAGTTGCACCATCTCTGAATTTAACTCAGAACCAGGGCTGCACCAAAAAAATCTTCCAGTGGTTTATGCTTCTACATTGTGAAGTCAAGTGATATTTCACCTTAGCAAGATCAGGTTTCTGACATCTCCTTTGAAGTGCATTACTCCAAAGCCTTACTAATGTTCCAGAATTGAAACGAAGTCCAAGCAAGAGTAAGTAGTTCCTTCTGATCTCTGCTCAACCTGTAAGTGACAATCCAAGCATACTGTCCAGTTGAACTACACACTATTTTCCACTTGCTTAAGAAATTGTCTAGGAAGTTCAGCTCCAGCTTTTCTGGAAGGCAATCAGTGCAACAGATAACTGTAGCCCAATCCCCTATTTCTTTCCAACCTGCAGACTAGAAGAAATAATAAAGCATTTACCACCCAAGGTAATTTTAGGATAAAGATTTCAGGTTATTATCTTCTCCGAAAGGACAGAGTGATAAATGAGACAACAATTGAAAGACAAATGGTGAGGAGAGAGAAACCTGAGAAAATAAAAGAGCCGGCGCAAGGTAAAATTAAAACTCTTTTTTTTTTTTTTTAATAGGTGAGTTTTAAATACGTTTTAACTTCCCTGAACAATCAGTAAAGACTCCCATGTGCTGGGCTCAATGCTCCACCCATCCCCTGCTTGGCCAACATCAAAGCTGGTTGCTCTCAGAGACTGCAGCTGTCTGCTCCCCAGCCGTGCCTCCATGAGTACTTAGCTGCCATAGGAAAATCTACAGTTACAAGGCTGATGGAGAAAACAATTACGTTTTTGCAACATGTCCCAGGAAGCGTTAAATGTCTCTGACAAATCCCAGTGACCAGAAACTCCAAGAACATCAGAGCAGCAAAGGATGTTCAGATGAAGGTGGATGTGGTAAGCAAAGGATCAGCGCTGGGATGCTGTTTAGCAAACAGCCATTCTGCTTTCCTTCCTTGAAATGTCCTCATACGCCAGTTCTCCTGACAGCAGTCTTTTGGGAGCTATCTCCTGCTGACAGATGTTATACCAGCCACCGGAGGGATGGGGCTGAAGCAAGGAGGAGCTGGGAGAAGCACCCTCCCTGTTTTTCTCAGCTGTGCTCTCATTTTGCTGGGCACAATCCTTTCGTCTTCAGAAACAAAACAAGGAGCAACAATTTTACGGGACCCTAAGAGGGATCCAAAGTAGTTATCAAACCAGTTGCATGGTCACAGTCCACTGCTACTGTCAGTGGGAAATCCAGTCGAAAACCCAGTTTTTGAATGTCTGCACCATTACAGAACCCTATTCCTGGATTTCTGAGAAACAAAAGAAAACCATTTGATGCAGAGGTGACTACTTTTCCTTTGAGTTGATTAAACTTGAACAACAAGATCGTTGTCAGTACAAGACAACAGCTGAGAACAGATCCAGTCCTGCTGATCTCCCATGTAAGAAAATTACTGATGAAGTCTCAGGAGTTGGCAGGATCTGGTCCAGCCTGCAGTGGTTGCACCCATCACATTCCTCAGTGGCAAATCAGGAAACTCACTGAAAGACAGACTAGAAATTCCCCAGTGATGCATGGCAAACAGAGTCAATACTTCTGGCATAACACATGCTCTGTGGCAGATTCTGATGTAGTCCAGAATACTTATTTCTGAGGCTTTCTCCCCTTAATCCAAAGAATTTAAGAAAGAAATTGATGAAGGAGAAAGGAGCAGCCATAGCCTGCTGTTAGTCTGTAGGTTCTTCTGAGCACACAGTGGTCAGCAGAATTACTGATCCAAGTTTGCTGTCACCATATGGTATGTGCTTGAGGGTGGGGGTTATCTGGCCATAAGCAGTGGCTTCAGATTTAGGGCTAGAAATGACATTTCTTTTTGAAGAGGTCTTCACTGAGTGGGCTTTGGCATCACAGCATTGTAACAGAGCTGTGTACAATTTCCAAACAGTTCCCTGAGGCCAGGGAACAGGGGTCTGTTTATGATTTGAGAACAAAAGTCTGCCGAAGTCAGTGGTTTCCTATGAAATCGGGCTAAAACTCAGCATGAACCATCCAATTCAGTTTTTGAAGGAGGGATTCACTTGCACCTTATAGTTAGAGCAAAATTCAGACTTGGTCCCAGTTTGGTTCTTGCTTTTGGGAGAATTTTACATCATTGTGATGCCGCCAACCTCTGCTGAGTTACAGCAAACTCAGGCTCAACACATGGGACTGATGGGGTCATATATCCCTTCAAATGGGAAATACTTCTCCTATAAACACAACTGAGGCAAACCCGAGGTGTCTGACCCACTTTTTCACCCTCTCTGGTGCTTACACTGCTTGGCATGAAGCAAGCCCCCAGTTTCACTAGCCAGGGTGGCACTGGGACAATCTGGGGGCTGTATATAGACTGCGTTGGGCCAGATCCTCAGCTGATCTAAAGCACCGTCATATATGCAGCTTGAAAAGATTGATACTTTTTTTATTCCCGCTTAGCAACCAGATTCATGAAGGTGCAAATGAAACCAGCATTCACTCAACAGTCTCATCATTAAATCAGAATAGCCTTTTTTTTTTTAACTCTGTGGGGCTCAAGGTCACGTCTTTAAAGTGACTTGGGTTTAAGAGCATGGGCTTGACTATGAAAACTTTCATGCATGTTCCTGTACAAGAATGCAGTACTGTACAGCTCTCATCACAGAGACATTCAGCTTATTGTGCACAGCCAGCACAGCTCTGGACACGTTACTGTGCACTGGGTCTTGTTGCACGCCTGTCAGTTCGCTGCAGCTTTGTCTGATACCATACAGAGACCATCAGTTGAGTCCTCTTTCATAAATCACTCAGGAATAACAAACAGCGTATGACTGGTATAACACTTTTTCCTTTTCTAAGACAGGTGGGAGAAAAAAAGCCCATTGATCACTAAGATCAAATTTGCAGTAAACCCCAGGTAATGCTACAATTGATCACTTACATTTCAATATGAAAGAAGTGTGTCAGAGTTGGCTAAAAGAAATGTTCATGTCCAAAAATTGGCCTAGACAAACCATCATCATCTGGAAATGTCCATCCCTTCTCCTTGGGAATGTGTCTGCCATCGGTAGCTTTGTTTTAATGAATGACAAACCATCTGATCCATGCTGGCCTTCACCACTGCGTAACAGGTTGGCGAGGCTCACAGGAGAAATGCCAGCAGTCTTTCGGTGTGCTTTACAAGTACAAAAAAATGAGTTCAATTTGTTGCTAGTTTTCTGTTGTGGGTTATTTTTTTCTTCCCTACAGATTAATTTCCAGTGCTTCCAATTCCACGTGTTCTTGGAAAAGAGAAGGGGTAGCGGGAAAAAACCCCTTGAACAAGCTGAAAAGTTACAAAAGAGAGGGAACAAGAAGGAGAACAGAAAGAAATGGAGAAGTGCAGTCAGTTGGCGTACTGTGCATAGAAAGCAACTTTTACTCGCTCGATCTGGTGACACAGTTTGATGGCTGGACCAAGCTTCAGCTCCATGCATTCTTGCACCGTGGGCAGTGTCAGCAACAGAAGGGCTTGGCCATCGATGTCCTGGGGAAGAAAAAGACAGGGAAAATGGTTTTGTTTGTGGACTCTGGAGGGCAGAAAGCATAACCAGGTCTGGAAAAGCAAGAAGGGAAGTTTGCCCCAAAAATTAAAGGTGGTTTTGTCCTCCACCCCTTTCTCCCACTTTGATGCTGCCCATCTGCTTTCTCTGTGATACCTCATGCTTTTTCAGAAGTTGTCTAGCGTGTTTTTGTAGGCTCTCGCCTTGCCCCCAGTTTGGGAAAAGCCTCCCAGCTGCTGAAATGCAGGATCACCTTCTACAGAAACTCTGCAGGGTCCACAGAGACCTGATTAGTCCCATTTTATGACTGAAGAACTGAAACAAGGGGGAGGCTGCAGGGAGCACACCAGGAGACACAGGAAGAAGCTGAATGGAGAAACTGATGCAGGTCTCACTTCCAAGTCAGACCTTTCCCCCACCTCTTTTGGCCTGTGACTTGTTCTGCAAAGATTTATGTCTGTCTTGCTCCACGCCATGTCCCCTGGTCCACCCAGGACCTGCCCTGTTCCACTTCAGCTGCTGAACAACCAAGACCGAGGGGCCTGGACCACCCAGAGCCCTTACAATCTCTAAAGTCCCAGAATCGCAGAATGGTGTGAGCTGGAAGGGACCTCTGGAGATCACATCCTTCCCTCAGGCATATCAATGCACCAAACTCCATGAACTAGCACCCTAGACAAAAGCCATTTTATTAGGGATTTCTGTTGGCTATTGTGCTGGTTATGATCCTCTTCTTAATTAAGAGCTCAAGTCCTCTTTATTCTTTAATGGACTGAGAAGCAGACGAGCAGGCTACAAAACTGCATTTTACCCCTTAGGGAGGATCAGAGACGAAGTGCAGAAAAGAACTGTAACTCACAGGCAACATAAAACTCCCCAGGCCGGCCCTGATTAGGCAGCATTAAAAACAAGGAGGATTTGGACACCTTAAGCACTGCTTTGATCAGGACTGTCCACAGCTCAGGTTCTTCCTCCACTGAAGCTTGATGGCATGGCCCATTGCACCAGAGCTTCCTTGCAAATCACAAGGAAAAGCTCTAGTCATCTGTGTTCGATTAAAGTCCCCATAAAACTCTTTGGCAAAGGAGAGACAGGGTTGGCTTACAAGCCCTGGCGTTATTCCAGGCTGATTAACAAATGGTCGGAGCATGCTGCGACGCAGTGACTACAGCTATGGAGTGTTTCAGCTGTGCTCTAGACTCTCACTTCAACTTCTCCCAGTCAAAGCAGCTGTACTCGGGTACAGAGTTATTCGTGGTGAAGAATCAGAGATAGTTCAATGTGCAGTTGGCCATACCACTGACTGCCATCGGCTATGGCCTAATAAACCACACTTCCTTCTTTCTAACTATGATTTCTTAGCGCTGCCCTTTACTTTGAGCGGCAGCTGTTACTCATTAGTCAAGGAATGGCTGTTTCCATCTAAATTTTACACGTTCACACTGACTTGAGATGAAGAGCATTGGCTTCTGCCCCTGCAAACCTATCTGCTTAAGAGGGAGATGCTTAGCATCTCCTAAAATTAGGTCATCCAAGAGCTTGACTGCCAGATCTTCAGAGGGATGTAGATGGGAACTAGGTGTCTACATACTTGAAGCATCTAGGTGTTAGTGACAAAATTCAGGCAGCCAGTTTTGGGTGCAAGCAGCAGTTTTCTGCTTCCCTTCTGCTTTAATATTTTAAAATAGGGTGGAACCCATGTGTCTAGGAGAGACAACTTGCTAGGTACCAAATAATCACTATCTGTTGGTACGCTGAGGTGCCTGTGTGACACCAGGATGATGCTGTGGACATGGGCATGAACAAGGTCTAAACCTCCTGTTTTTCACAAGCACTCCAGCTGGGGTGTTTCTAGTCTCTCTGAGGATGTGGCAAGGCTTTGATTCAAGTTTCCAAGGGTTTCCATGCCTTGCCAAAATTTGTGCTACAGCTTGGCCTGAGGGGATCTAAAGTCTGATCATAATCTCTTTGTCAAATCTAGCAAGGTGGCTTTTTTTTTTGTGATGTGAATAAGCGCCACAGACACAAAGAGAAGAGTTAACATGAAGACCTCTACCTGCTCCTGAAATATTTTGGCAAGGGGTGCACAGTCCGTCAGTTTAATAAACCTCACAACATCAGTCACGGTCCACTCCAGTGGGTTACTGTCCAGGATGAGCTTTTCTTCCTCTTCTTGCTTAATTTCCTATGAAAAACACAAAAGCTCTCATAAAGAAAACTACCTTGTGTGGAGAACCAGAGCAGGGATTCCCTCCCCAGATGAGGAAGGCTTGTCACTTAAGGTTGATTTAGGAAGAATACTGCTATTAATTGGGAGTAAAAGCCTATGGACATACTCACTTCCTTGACTTGCGTGCACTTCTCCGCCTCGCCATAGGAGTGGGGCTGCGGCCTCCGGCTCCGTCGGGCTCTCTCCGTGGGAGGAGGTCTGTCCGACTCGGTGCTGCTCCGCAAGGTGACCGCTCGCCGGGGCCTGGCGGAGGGGACCTCAGCAGAAGACGTATCTGTCTGGTCATCCCGAAGCTCTGAGCTGGTTTCCTCACTTCCCGTCTCATCCTCCATTGCGTCTGGCTCGTCATCTTCGCTCTCCTGCACAAGGACCGTCAAAGAAACAGCATCCGGGCTTTGAGATTAATACAGCAGCAAATTGAAAGCCGCTAGGTCAAACTGCACACCCGTGCCCACGCCAGTCCAGGGTAACATTTATTTTAACTGAGTTATCTCATTTTCATTACAGTGCTAAGTAGATTAGCCCTCAGTTTAGATTTGTTATGAAATGTAGAAGGAAAAAATACATGGTGGACAAATTATTTTTTGTTTTTAACAAAAGGTCAATGGCAATAACTCATCTGGCATGAAATGTTCCTCCTTTGGGCTTGCATCTCAAACCTTCTGGCACTGCAGATGTGCGTGAGAAAGGAAAATGGAAAATACTAAAAGGCTAAAATGAAACTCAGGTTGCTTGAGATGAAATAAACCCAGAAACAGGCTTGAATTTAAACCTTCACCTTGCTTCAAATTGTCATAGGTGTCACTGGTACTGAAAGGAAGGAAATTTCACAGAATCACAGAAATCACTGAATCATCTAGGTTGGAAAAGACCTTGAAGATCATCTAGTCCAACCATTAACCTAACACTGACAGTTCCCAACTACACCATATCCCTAAGCACTATGTCGACCCTACTCTTAAACACCTCCAGGGATGGGGACTCCACCACTGCCCCGGGCAGCCCATTCCAACGCCCAACAACCCCTTCTGGAAAGAAATACTTCCTAATATCCAGTCTAAACCTTCCCTGGCGCAACTTGAGGCCATGACCTCTTGTCCTATCGCTTGTTACTTGGTTAAAGAGACTCATCCCCAGCTTTCTGCACCCTCCTTTCAGGGAGTTGTAGAGGGTGATGAGGTCTCCCCTCAGCCTCCTCTTCTCCAGACTAAACAACCCCAGTTCCCTCAGCCGCTCCTTGTAAGACATTTCAGTGCCTTTCAAAAATATTGTGATGTACAAGTGCATACTTGTACTTAGTTTCTTAGCTGGCATTTCTGTAAAACCCAGGACAGAGGATTTCACCCAGATTTCCCTGCTTTCAGCCCAACACCTAACTGCTGAAGGTGAAGCACAGATTTCCACTTAAAGGATATTATACCAGATTCTTGTTATTTCTGTCACATAGCACTTGCAAGCACACACCAACTGATGGAAACTGTGTATTTTCAAGTTTATATATACATTAGCGGCCCAAATGGCTTCGACAGCTTAGCTCTGATCAAAGTGTGAGCAGGCATCCAAGCCATATGCTTAGGTCTTAAGCGAAAGAGCAATTTTAGACAAAGTTAGTTATATTGGCTGAAAGGCTGAAAAACTTGGCTAATGGTTGATTTAGGCTTAACATGAGTTTAAATTCCTCTGAAGCAGGTATAATCTAAGGAAATGAAGCAGAACTACATCTAAATGAGGACCAAGTCATGAAGATGCAAGCAATCAACTGAAAGCTGACTAAAATATCCCTCTCCAGCTCAAGTAGAGGGAATTTAAGTAAATGAGTTTTATTTCACATTGCACAAAGCAGCAATCACTGGCACTCAGCTGAGAAAAGGAAACCACACATGAATTTTGTCATTACTATCATGGGAAAACCACCTGGGAACAGTCTGCTAAGTCTCCTTCAGGCTGCATTTGGACATGAAACTTTGCTAAAGCTGGGTCCCTGTCATATCACATGGCATACTGCAAAAATTGAGGCCTCAAACACCGTATATTTGGGACACAAATAATTTGCTTGTTTTCTAAAGCTTCTAGAATGTCTATTGTTTCATGTTGTGAGCCAAAAATATTATGAACGGTTAATGAAAGAATGAAAGCCCTTGAAACCACAATGGTCCATGAGTTATTATTATTTATCATAATACTTAGAGATCCTAGACGTGGATTACAGACCTCCTTCACTCTGATAGATACTGTGCAAAGCATCTAACGGGCTCATCTGCCTGCCTACAGTCTTGCAAGGATGCAAAGGAAAACAAAGATAAAATATTAGACAGCATGTTAGCTAGTGAGCATTATGAAGGTGGGAGCAAAACCTTCATTTTCCAACTCTAGAATGGACAAGGGTGAAAGTCCCCAAAGTGTCCCAGTAAAACCAGTCTGACCTTAGAAAAACAGAGTAGCAAGGAGTGATTCAAACTGGAAAATGGAAGTGTTAAGGTTTGCCGTGAAGTCCCTCAAAAGGAAGATGCAGATGGGGGGACAAAAAAGCACCAAGGGGCTTTTGCTGATTTATCCCAGTGCAACACATACCTCTGCAGAGCCTGCAGCATTCAAATCAACAGCTGACGATCTCCTTTTCTTCTGCACAAAGATGGATTTCCGCCTTTTTCTGCGTCTGGCTGGCTTGACATGTCCACTTTTCATGTTGTTATTTTCTCCAATCGGTGGCTTAATGATTTTTTTCCTCTTCCCATAATAATAAGCTGGAGAAATGAAGCAAAATACCCATTAAAAACTTTAACCACAGAGAAGAAAACTTTGGCTTGCTTATTGCTACTGCTTCAGTACTGCACTCTAGGTGCACTTTTATGGGAAACTTTAAAATACATTGATTTGGAAAAAATGTCCAGTGTAAATATAAGATGTCATCTTGGACTAGCACAGAGTGTAACAGCTCTTATGTATACATATTTATTGGTGATGAGTGAGGAGTTTAGAATTTAACCCTACAATATGTACTTAGGAAAAGCTTCCGCTAAGCCAAGCGGTGATTTGGAGGGAAAGAGGCCAGCATGCTTCAGATCCAATACCCTTCTGCTTGAGTTAAGTCTTGGATACACTTTCAGTTGCTAATGTTTTCAGCAGAGAGTGGAGAGGGCCAGCTATATTAAATTATGTATGTTTGTTCAATGCACAAAGGAACAGGTTTTTATTACCTTCAACTATTTTGTGGCCCAAGTTGAAATTAAGGATGTGAGAGTCATCTGACCTTACACTAGGTGTTTATGTTAGATGCCTTCTGACATGCTCTAGAGCATCCTCTGGGGCTGACAGATACTCTGCCCTTCACCAGCTCGGGTATCCTGGGACAACTAAAAGAGCACTTGGCACCCATGTCAAAGTTCATAACTGAACTGAGCCTTTCATGGAGTTTTGAGGAACAATTCATCCAGCCACACACAACCACCACTTTGAGATAAGACAATCTCAGCTGGAGCTCCCCCAGCTGTACTTCTCCAGCTCTACTCCTCATTTACTATCAGTGGGAGGTAGGAGCCTAGCTCATGTGTAGACTTATATAAAAATCCATATTCACTGATCTGAATATCTCCCTGTGCCCATTTCTCCTTCTACTCTGGCACCAAAGAGAAGTTAATTGGTTTAAATCAAACTTACTGGTTTCTTGCAACCTTTGAGGAAGAAGGACAGCACTCACTTCCACTTTCCTGATACATTTAAGAGCCAATAATATCAGAAACATTGACAATAAAAAACTGTTGCACACATGCCTAACTTCAGCCTCCTTGTGTAGGTAGGAACATGTTTAAATATTAAACATCCTGAGCAAAGAGAGTCAGTGCTCCCAAACTCCTACCAGCACTTCAGCATCATGACACTGGCCTGTGCTGGTGTGTATGCCGGAAACTCTTCACGGAGTAGGACAGGATTCATCTCACCTAACAAAGCTGTCTCAGATGTAGCAGTTTAAATCTTAGCTGGCCACTGCTTGTACCTTTTATGAGCTCCTTATATTAACTTTATGTATGAAGAGAAGTCAAGACTTCCAAAATGTAATGACTTTCAAACACATATTTTAGGATGGAGTGAGATGGACATTTTTCTGGAGATGCCTATTTCTCTGTACAGAATAGTAAGGGAGCTTATGGTGGCCCAGTCAGGATTAAATAACTGCTCTCAGGTGAGATGAATCCTACTCAATATTAATGTATTATACAACCGTTCTTCACCACTAGCTCATGCAGTCTCCCACTGCTCTGACTTCCAGCTAGCAACAAGCAGCATTTTGGCCAATACTCACTGTACTTGGTTTTAGTATGAATAGAGCAGTTCTCTGGGCAGACTTCAGCCACCAGCACAGGACTGAACAAGTTGGGGCAGCACTCCAACTTGGCACAGACTCTTCTGCAGAAATCCGCTACCTGATCCGATGTCCGCACAATCTTAACAGTTGCCCTGTATGTCTTCCCTCTGTATCTAGAAGAGAGCACAACACCCCATGTCACCAATCAAGAGATGTCCTTCAATGCTGCAGACCAGACTCTCCTGTTAGTGAGATACCTTCCCTAATCACTTTTGGAAGAGGATCTTTCTTGGGAAGGCAGGCAGAATAGGTCTACTTGTTTTAGTGGCTCCATTTCAAATGGACTTGAGGAAAGAAAGGCAGGGTGAAATGAATCAGAGGTGTGGACAAGATTTGGGAAGGAATAAATGTGCAGACTGGATGTATCTGTAAATACAGCAAGAGATGGAAAAAAATCACAGCAGGCTTGGTGAGGATACTATACAGGACAGCAAGCCCATGCTATGAACTGATGGAAAGTTTTGGGGAGAGGGATGTAGTCTTTCTTCATATATTGACATGTGATGAGCAGCTTATACGCCTTGCAGAGACTTCTGGTCACCACCCTGTGTTTCAGCTGCACTGGAGACTGTCTCTATAAGCACCAACACACCCTTGGTCTTCTCCATTGCCACCCTTCTCAAGGCAGCTCTCATATCACATTCCACCTCACAACAAGACCACAGTTTCATTGTGCCGACTGGTTACTGGGATGCACACATTGTGTAGAAGTATCTGAGTGAAACTGTACTGTCTGCCATACGGGGGCCAGATGACTTCACTGGTATGAGATGTGGGCGATACAAAACCCAAGGAACTAATCAGGAGTCTCTTGAGTTGTTTAATGGGGTTGCAGCAAAAGGCCCTAAAAACTGATTCCTACAGGGAATGCTTAGAGCAGAAATCTGCAATGAAAGTTTGGTCTTAAATTTGTTATCCATGTGCTACTAAAACATTTATTTCAGGGTTTTATATGAAGTGTTTCTGAGCGATAAATGGCTAAGAAAGATACAGTTACATCCCTGCCGTAATACATTGTAGATGTGAACTCTGAAAAACCAATTATCCCCATAATTTATTAAACAGCAGCACCAAGCTATTGTAAACAGTGAGATAAGGTTTTTAAAACATCTCTTGCACATCCTGAGGAATGCTACACAAGAGACAATCATGCAAGCGCCTGGTGTTAAGGCATTATAAATGTGCTCAGAGGAGAGAAAAGTAACACACACAAAAGAAAAAGAGGGAGAGACAGTGAAAGAAGGATTACTGGATGAGAGGCAATGAAAGACAAAGATACAGTCGTCAGGAAAAATGAGACAAAGCATTTGTGAGTGCGTTAAGATCCACAGTTCCCTAGTAGGGAATCGGCTGCTTATAAGTCAGATATGGAAGAGGAAGAGGAGGAGAAGGTGAAACAAAGAAGACCTGGCCAGAGAGTTAAAATAGACAGCATGTGCCCAGACCCAATTCCCTCTCTCTGAATGTTTTACCGAGTTGCACAAAGCAACTGAGAAACCACCTTTTGCTGCTCTCCCTCCCAAACCCTCTTTCTGTGAACACTGGGGTATGGGAAAAGGGTTTGAAACTGTAGTACACAAAGTGTTTATAGAGGGGTATCCAAATGAAACTTGGTCTGAGAACAGCCCAGTCCAACCATCCTCATGTCACAAAAGACTTGATCCAAAGTATCACCTCAACACAAACCTCTTCCAGAACCTAAACAAGCATTTCTGCAGGGCACCAGGCTCTGATACCCCACTTCCAAGAACCCCAGGTCGCGGTGACAATCCTGGACTCCTGGATTCATTCATTCTTCGAATGAATGAATGAATGAATGAATGAATGAATGAATGAATGAATGAATGACTTAATTAGCCAACTCTTCATGCAGCCTGACAGACCTGGACAGATGACATAAAATGGAAGAAGTGTTCCTTCCAGATACAGAGCACTGTTATCCCAGCTTCCTTATGAAATAGCTGCACAAGCAGGTGGGCTAAAGAGGGTTTGGCAATACCTAGTATCAAAAGAACATATTCCACGGGCATTTAAATATATCTACCTATAAACGTTATATATTTCTTTTCAGTGTGTTTGAAAAGACTCCTGCCATTATTACTTCTCCAGGAGCCATTAAGTTTAGTGATGGCCTAGACCATTAGGTCAGTCAGTCTGACTCCTGTGACAGGCTGCAGAATTTCACTGCATTACCTTCACCTGAACCCCAACAACTTTGGTTGGACTACAGCATCACTTCCAGAAAACCACCAGCTTCCCATCGAGGGTCTCCACATTGGAAGAATCCTAGCAGCAGGAGCACCTGTACCTATACCTCAGAAGCCTATGCCTCATTTTATCTCTCGATGTTTCTGGATTTAACTTACATTTATTTGTCCTTGTTCTGACTTTCACCGCTAGGATGAAACGACAGCATCTGGTTTTGTTTCCCTGCAAAAGCACTGTAATCAAATTGCCTCTTGATCTTCTTCCTTATAAGCTGAGAAAGCTGCCTGATGGGTATTATTCAAGGATGGCTGACCTCTTCTAACTGTGTGCTTCTGATTGTGTTTGGCTGCCCAGAAAGGACCCATTGTACTAAAGTGCTTGGTGAAAGAAAAAGGTGAAACTAGGAAAATGAACTACTGACTGATTTCACAGTCTGGTTTGAATGCAACACACACAGCAATTAACAGAATGGATGGCAAAATGGAGATCAACATGACTGCAGCAATCAGTTTCAATAACCCAAGGTGTTAGTACTGGCCGCAGTAATATTTTTTACATGATTTTGGCTTTGGCAGCACCTCTTTCAACTATAAACCAGGTTCTACTAATATTTTCCATATTCCTCACACACTAAAAATTTTTAACACAAACACCACCAAATGTAATCTGAGCTGTTCTAGGACAGCCATGTGGAAAGAGTTCCTTTGGATATAATCAGAAAATCCTTTTCCATTAGCATTGCTCAAAAATTTACCAACTACTGATACTCCTACTGATGTTTTCATACTAGGGCTCCTATCTTCCCAACCACTTGCAAGCAGTAAGTAACGTGCATGCACAGCATGGCAGCACTGGTGACTTGAAAAACAGTCGTGTCGAGCACAACATTTTCAGTTTTCTTAGAAACCACTGTTCTTTTTAAAATGATTTTTCAGCTGAAGCCGAAGAAATCTTCCTTTTCTTTTCCCCTTTCTCTGCCCTTAGATCCCAAAAACTGGACAAAGTTATGGCTGAAACGACTCCCATGAAAAACATACTTGGGATCTTTGCTAATCCATGAGCAAAAATATTAAGCTAATAGCACTTTGCTGGCAATATGATTTTTCTGTTGAAGCTTCCTTTGGTGATGAAATAGATCAGAGGTTCATGAGAACAAAATGCCTTCTAGGAGCTCCAGTTACGGACCATCATGTGATCACAGAATCATTCAGGTTGGAAAAGACCCTTGGGATCATCGAGTCCAACCATCAGCCCGACTCTACAAAGTTCTCCCCTACACCACATCCCCCAACATCTCATCCAAACGATCCTTAAATACATCCAGGGATGGTGACTCCACCCCCTCCCTGGGCAGCCTATTCCACTGTCTGACCACTCTTTCTGTGAAAAATTTTTTCCTAATGTCCAGTCTGAACCTCCCCTGTTGCAGTTTAAAGCCGTTCCCTCTTGTTCTGTCACTAATCACCTGTGAGAAGAGACCAGCACCAACTTCTCTACAATGTCCTTTCAGGTAGGTGTAGAGAGTGATGAGGTCTCCCCTCAGCCTTCTCCTCCTCAAACTGAACAGTCCCAGCTCCTTCAATCTCTCCACATAGGATTTGTTCTCCAGGCCCTTCACCAGCTTCATTGCCCTCCTCTGCACTCACTTCAGCACCTCGATATCTCTCTCGTATTGAGGTGCCCAAAACTGGACACAATACTCCAGGTGTGGCCTCACCAGTGCAGAGTACAGGGGGACTATCACCTCCCAAGGCCAGGTTGGATGGGGCTTTGAGCTACCTGGTCTAGTGGAAGGTGTCCCTGCCCACGGCAGGGGGGTTGGAACTGGATGATCTTTAAGGTCCCTTCCAACCCAAACCATTCTGTGATTCTGTGATTCCCTGATCATCATCAACTTTCAAACATGACAGCGAGTGGCCTTGCAATGGTCGGTTCTCTTATGCAAAGCTGGCTGCGTCCCATCTGGTTCAAAGCAATGGTGTCTGTGATGGGGATAAATATTCCTGGAGTTCAGCTACTGGCTTTGGGAAGCTCTCAAAATTCCATTTAATGAAGGAGTCCAGGAATACTCATCTTTCTTATTTTGATTAACTGGGCTTCATACAAGACCCAGAAGGTAACTCTCTGCACACACTGGTACTGTTAATGTCCAAAGTCCTGCAAAACTGGGTTAGTTCAAACACTCCACTTACAGCCCTCACCTATGAAAACCCTTAAAAAGCATAAAGTCCCTCAAGCATTTTACGTAAAATTGGGAAGCCAAATCTAGATGTAGGCACTGAATTTAAAGCATCAAAACTATAAGGGTTGAATGCCTACAGCTTCGGCTGGCCCTCATGGGAATTCAGAGGATTAGGCCTGACATTTCTAACTCATCATCACCAATAAATCAGGTTTGACTATTTTCACAGAGAGCCAGCAGCACGGATTGGAAGCGACTGCCATCACGCATTGCAAACACATCTCTTTGGACAATCTAAATTGTTTATCTTCTTTGCAAGGCTAGTGTAATTGATTCTGCGCTGGTCACTCATGACAGCAGAATAAACTAAATGCAGGTTACCCTAGTACTGAGATAATGCATTCCTGGCAGTGCATGATCTGGCATTTGGGCCAGTGGGAAAAACAGCCTTCTCTTCACCGTCCTCCTCCCTCCCCATTGCTCTACCCTACTGCAGCCGTCACCGCAAACAAACAACAACATTGTCAAGATCCAAGGAGTTGTCAGTCTACATCAGAAGGAAGGCAGTGACACGACATGTCACATTACAGCACAGATACTCCAGCTGGCTGTAGAGCTGTCATCATTAGCAGCAAGACACCATTGGGAACTGGTGTAGCTGGAAGCTGGTCTAGACAGGCATTTGCTCATTACAGGTCTCTGTTTAAGATTCCGGAGCTCAACTGACTGTCATACCTGATGTAAAGTGTCATGTGCTGTTTGTGCATCCCAGGGTATCTGATTTCATAGGCATGTTTTCTTTTCTGCTTCTGCACAACCAAATGCAATTAAAACCCTGGTATGCTTCCTGATGAAGTAACTCAAGCAAACTCAGGAAGGAATAGAGAAGGAAGTCCTAGGGTAGCCAGACAGTCTTGGGGCATGTCAACCCTCTGTCGCCCACTCTTAAAAGTACTCAAACTACCCACAGGCAAGATAGAATGACCACTGAGCACCACTCTGTGAACAGAGCTCCAGCCCAAGCCAGATAGCTACAGCAACAAGGTGCTGTCCAGGCCCACGAGCTCTGTCTCCTCAGGAGCCAAAGGACAACGCCACACTGAATGAGAATGCACTGCTATGCTCAGAAGTCACTCCAAAACTTGCTGTCCCAGCTCTGAGCCTGTAATAATCCATTCTGTGGCTTGATAAAGTTGAAAGATGCTGCTTGACTCACTGAAGAGCGGAGGTTGCTGCCTCCTGGGGCAGCCATCATACAGGAACATGTACACAGCCTGTGACTGGCTGGCCAACATAAAATACAAAACCTCCTTGCTGGAAAGCAGTGGTATACTTTTATCTGTCAGGCTATGTAGATATAAGGTATATCCCAGCAGGCTGGCTGCCCTACTAAATAGATGGGAGGAGGAAGCAGACACAGGAATAAATGGGTAGAAGCATCATAGGGGAAAGTAATGGAGACAGAGGTGCTCATCACAGTATGATTAGCACATCGGGTAACAGTGAGGGAGGATAAGTGATTGATGTGATACAGATGAGTGACAATCTCTAGCAGCCCATGTACTCATCACTGAGTTGGTCTTCCTGGTATAAGTACACCCGGCGTCAGCAGGCTGCCTGGGGTTGCAGTGGATTGGGCTGTAGACACAGCTGACTATCAAGGACGAAGACATCCCTGCACTTTATGGTCAGTTAAATGCTTTTCAGGCTGTCTCCCATTAGAAATAAGGATTGCAGCAGCCTTAAGAACTAGATATGGCTGCTTTTGCACAAGGCAGATCACCACACTCAAATGAGAAATCCCAACAAAGTCCTATTCTGGATACTGATAATAGGAAAACTGCCTGTAAGGTCAACTCTTTGCAAGCCAGGATATTAAAATGGCACATTATGACTTGATTTCCAACTGCTAAGTACTGCAGGAGTGCATTATCTGATGTTTCCTAGTACAAAGTGTGGGAGCCTGGAATCAATGAAACCCAGGTCACGGACAATGACTTGTTTTTAATGAAAATCTGCATGCGCAAGGATGACTTTTAGATTTCCATCCACAAAATTTCAATTGACAAACACAAAAACATGACTTTCCACATGGGTGAAAGAAGCAAATTAAAAATAGGATTTTCTAGTAGCTTTTCATTTCTATTTGCAATCCTCCTTTAGAAAAGCAGTTTCCAAGTATGCAGAATAAAATGTTCTCAATTCTCTCCCTCAATAAAAGCACACATGAACTTTCTGCAATATCTGCATGGCTGAAGATCAAATACAATAGCAATCAATAGTGCCATATTTGACAGCCAATCATTTCAAATAACCAAGTGAAAATTGCTTTTATTTGAAAAGGAGTAACAGAGTTCAGTACAAAGGGTGAGATTCACTGCATTTAACTTCAGTATTCAAAAAGTCAAGGTGACCAAGTTAGTCAATGGAGAAAACTGTCTTCAAAGAACTATTTGTTGACATCCATCTTGAAGCAGGAAGAATTGCTCTTTGGAGGGTCTCTGCAGAGAGTTTAGGTGAGACTCCCTTCTTTCAGAGAGACAATGGTGGTTGAAATACATCCTAAGTGTAGTGACCATTACATAAAGAAGACATAAATGGGTAAATTTTAAAGTTGGAAAGGGAATTTTCTAGAGTATTTTCTAGATAACCCAGTTTTCTTAAGTGTTGAGTAGATGAGAATTGAAGCATATATTCTTGAAAAGCCTCAAATCTTGACCTGAATCTCCGATATGTTAGTATTTTGTCCTAATCACTCTCCTGCTTAAAAATGTGTCCCCACTATTTTGTTTGCACTTTTTTTTGTGCCATTCATTTTCACCAGGTTTTTCTGCATTAGAGTGACAGACTCTATATTAAAAGCAGTAATACTCCTACATTTAGAAGGCCAGGAATTGAGTTAATTCAATAATAGCCAAGCTTATAGGAACAGCTTATCATAGAAGTCAGGACTTCACTGAATAAACATGGCATTTCTCATCAAAATCAGGACAGCTGCTTGGAGAAAGACAATAGAAATGAACCATTCAGGTGAATATTTCATTTCTTAAGTTGCTATAGAATGACTCAAATAATTCAGTGAAGCAAAACGATAATTAGAAAAGTAAAACTCTCACAATAGAAAAAAATCTTTTGTTCTCTTCTTTTTCTTTCGCCAGTCAGTTCCATTTTTGAAGCCTCCCAAATAAAAGAGCACACACTGAAGACTTACTTTGCTTTAAGCGTTTCCTCTTGGAAATTCCACTGAGGGTCTTCCACTAGCTGCAGTTCTCGTAAAACACTCCCTGGCTTGTAAGCTGCATTGATCACCATGCTGAGAACCTATTGAGAGACAAACCCAACAACACTTAGGGGTTTAAAAGTTGTTCTTGACCACACTGAGTATGAACCCAGGTGCTGCATAGGCAGGAGCAGCTTACAGGTGCCAATTTAGGTCCAAGGCTGCACAGGCTAAGTGCTAGATGCAATGAGAAGAGGTCCCAGATTGGATCAATGTGCCAAACATAGTGTGGATGACACATCAGTCTGATACAGTGACTGCATTAAATGCTGCTAGCTAACCCTCAAAATCTCCTGTTAATCAGTAATTTTTCTTTGAGACAGACTCTCTCACCCAAAGCACATTCCATTCACTGCATCCATACTGGCTCAATCTAACAAAAATGAAAATACTTCCGATGGCTCAACGAAGTACAAAGTCATGTGTACCATTACACACTGAACACTAAACAGGAAATCCACATACTTGAGGTCAGCAATATGCTTAAGCGTCTGAGTGCTGCGTGCCTTGACTGTATTAACAGAATATTAATGAAGTCTACACAAAAAGAGTTTGCAGGAGGTGCTCCTGAAACCCAGTGTGTGTCCACTCTATACAACAAAACACATGTGTCAATCCATTTAATCAAAGTCTCTGAGAATAAAAATGATTCCTACTCTTGGGTCAGAGAATCCAAGCTTCAATAGTCTACATTTGGCCTAAGGAGATAAATACAAGAAAAACAAATCTCTTAATAGCACCAGACCATGTGTTTGAACACTCTGCATTGTATGCACATGAATGATCCCACAGTGAGTCTGGATTGGTTTTGATATAATTTAACTCTTTACCTAACACGTGTTTTTAATTCCTTGGGGGCCTGCAAATGATTTCAGTATCACGAGCATTACGTTTCCCCAGCACCCATGAATGCAGTTCATCACAAATGAAACACTGTCTAGGTCATATTGCAAAGCGCAATGTGAGCGCAATGTGTTTATGTTTGGGTTTTTTTTGGTTGGTTGGTTTGTTTGGTTTTTTTTTTTTTTTTTTAATCCAGCAACTTGAGGATTTGATAGCTTTTTGAAAACCTTGTAGGATTAACCATTTTCAGGCAAGGGCTTCACTTAATGTTGCATAGTACCATGTAAAATTGCAATGGTTTGAGTTGCTTGGCTAGGTTATTTACTGGAAACAAAATTTAATTTATCATTGGGCTCTTGGAAACACTACTTGAACCACTCTTCAAAAAAGTGCAATTAGAGACACCTAAAGCAATGCCTAATTAATAGCACCAACGTCTTATGCAGCTCTGATCACCTGTACATCTCAGAGCACTCTGTGAGGAAGGGCAGGATCACAGTCCCTATCTCACACAACGGGAAACAACACAGATTTACCCACAGCTCTCCAGCTGGTTCCCATCTCATCACACAACTCGCTATACTAGTTACTAAGCCATACTGACTACCAAGAGAGTGAGCCCATCCAGTTGCTCATCCACGTGTTTTCTTGTCCGCCTCTCACCCTACGAACTGATGGGGCACTGGCCTCTGACACAGAGACACTGGGACCTGATGTAGGGAAGCCAAAGGTGGGTTTTTAGAAAACATCAAGTGCTTGGGTAGCTCCCACACTCATTCACAACTCATCAGATGTCTTCCCCTCTTGATCAGCAAATCCAGGGACTTATTTAACACCGACGCAGGAGCTTGTAGGAAAGTTCTCCTTAAGCACACTTCTACACCCGCCCTGCTTGCTGGTGGGAAAGCCAGGAGCAAAAAGCAAGTGTCTCTTGCTGACCAGTTCCCACAAACAGTGCTGTCCTGCTCCTTTATCAGGCTGATGGTGTTTGTATGAGTTGTCAGAACAGTTAGGAAATGAGCAAGAAAAGAAAAGCCAACCCTGCAAATAACAGTGTGGCCATGTCTGGGCATTATCCCAGACACCTAATCAAATCCAGCCCTGCGAAGACGCCCACAATACCAGGACTTTTCAAAGCTGGCTTGTCATCAGCAGGACTCTGTGAACTTCTAAACTCAGTTTAAAAAAAGAGTGTTTTGTAAGAATGATAATTTCCCTTTAAGGGAAGAAAAAAATTATTTTTTTAGAAACCTCTGGCTTTTACTCTTCTTGTATCTCAAATAAGTCACTGGGTTGGCATTTTACCCTACAGCAGAAGTCCATCACCATGTTAACAGCGTTACCTTCTAACAACACTACTGCTTCATGTTACACACTAGGGAGAAACAAGAACCCTGGTTCTTCTGAAAAAATTAACTATGATTAAAGCAAAAACAGTGAAGAGAGTTCACAATGATCATATTGGAAATTAAATGGGAAGGAGGAATAAAATCCATGAGACTTGCGTTACTTCTCTTAGGATCCTACCCAGGAAATCAGACAGCATGAGTCCCAGCCCCGTGCATCATCCAACATGCAAACATTGATTTTGTGCTGTAGGAGGCACGTGCTGGAAAAGGCAGATTAGCCTGAACCAGTTCTTCCTGGAGGACTGAGTGGTGGAATCTTGATTTTGGGTTCAATCCTTGCTTAGTGACTTCCTCTGCTTAAGCAAGAACACAAAAATCACAAAAAATATATCAAAGGGGGAATTGTTTCTAACTTTCCAGTTTCCAACTTTCTCTGGAGATCGAAAGTTACTTCACCCGTATCAGAGCAGTAAAATTTTGATCTGATTCACTAATTCCCTTTGGCTGGAGTGTGATTAGTCTGAGATTTTGGTAGTTTATTTCCATCCCTCTCCATCAGGAATGGTTTGGGTGCAGCCAGCAGTGCCTTGGAGCAGAGGAGTGGATTAGACAACGCCAGCTTTGCTGCTATGCATCTATGAGGTTTTACTTCGATACTGCTGAACTTTGGACTTTCAGAGTCAAACCGGTTGGAGTCACGTCAGTGAGCATGATCACACAGCACCACCACAAGCCTCCACCCAACCTTATAAGCATCTGACATCTTAGCAATGAAGTTTTCCATGTCACAGATTTTCAAGTGCACAAGGGCCCTTTTCTCAGCATGTCTAGACATGCATGATGCCACTGGGCAGTTCAGGACCTTTTTCCTTCCCATCATAGCTTTTTGGTATTCAGACATTTCCCATCTCTCCATCCCTCTTCATTAATGGTCCCAACCCTGGATGAAGCGTTCTCAGGAGGTACCAGTGATGAGGTGCAGTTCAACATAGCATCACAACCCTTCTCCTGCTCAAGTCCAATGATCAGCATCCTTACAAGGAGAAACTAAATTTCCCTCCTCTGAAATATGAAGCCCACATTTCCTACCTAACAGGAGAGACCCTAACTACCAGGCTAGCCTCAGGCAGGACAGTAAACAGTTATTTTATTTTATTTGGAATAATGACATGTCTGTGGGACAGAGAGAGAAGGGGAAAAAAAAAAAAAAAGAAGAGTTCTTTGGTATTCTTTCATTAGATGATCAAAGATCTAAAAGTGAGCTTTTGTTATAGTCAAGGTTGTAGCACTTAAGCGTTGACAGGCTTATGACAGTCCATGACATTTCAAAAATACAGATGTCCAGATCCTAAGTTGGAGGAACTACTACAGAGGAGCTGAAGTCCACAGCTCTTGGAGAATGTCAGTGAACCCTCTTGCAGAAATGCAGTTTATATCTTTCCAGACTACAGAGGTTTCTGCCATTCCAACATTATATCTGATCCCTAATAATGCCATCAGTCCGGTTCAACCGTATGCCTAAGGCTCAGTACAAGCTTCTTAATTTTCTGAGCACTGTAATTTAATTATGCAAATTTCTCCTAAGAAGTCCTGCTGTGCTCCAAAAAAATTCAAGTTGCAAAGTGCGGTAGTTTTCCTTCACAAATGCTGGCTGATTTCTCCTGTTTGTATCAGTTGGACAGTCACATTACCTTTAAGTCCATTTTCTTTTTAAATAGAGAAAGACTAAAGTGTCTCAAAAATAGTAAGAGCAGTAAGCAATGAGGCTAATTAATCTTTACAGCATATTTCCCTAAGATATAGTGGGTTATAGATCAACCGAAGTCTCAAAAAGACACCTCATTTTGTTTTACAACGTTGCCATGGTAAGCTGTTGGCATAGATGGAAGAACTGTTCAGAAGTATTTTTTTAGATATTCTGACCCAAGAACTAAATCTAAAGCTGACAATATGTTTAACATAAAGTTAGCATTTATTACATATCTTAGCTACTATACAGTCAATATTTTTCAGCCCAGATGCAGCTGTTGGATGGCAATAGTTATGTCTCCACTGTATTTGGCTCCAAGTTCCAACTTTTTTTCCAAACAAGTATCTCAGAAATGAGATAAGCTTTGCAGCTGACGTTAACAGGCATTACCACCTCACTTGCCTCTTGGGGCGAAAGAAAACACAGTAAACCACTGGTCCCAGCAGAAACTCGTGCTGACACTAGGAATAGTGAACAGCTAGGCTTTAAAAATAAGTTTGGAACTAGATAGTACAAGAGTTGCTTGTCACTCACCAAAGGCTTTGCATGGATGCAAGGATACATGCACACGAACACACACAGAATTAAAATCAGTATTTTTGATCATACTATCGAATAAGTTGCAACTGCTCTCAAGATTTTGCTTGCTCAAGGGCTGACATTCTGGAAGGCACCTTAGTAGTTTCCTCACTGCAGAGCTCACAACCTCTGAATCCAACACTAGGACAAAGCAATCGGGCAGAACTCGGAAGAAACGCCTGTTCTGTTGGAGAAGAGGTGCTGCACAAAACCAAACCTATCTGTGCTGCTTCCCTCCCAACACTCCAGGTGAGAACAGCCCACAGTACTCAAATGGAAGGAGATGCTCCACCACAAGGGTATCTCCTAACCTTGTTTAATCCAGAATCAATCAGTACTGATCCACAGCTATCTCACTATTAGCGTGCAGGCGAGTAGCACCAGTTTGTTTGGAGCTGGATCCAGGACAATGCTTCACTGCATCAGTGATGGAGGTAAGGAAGGACAAGACCTCATGGGAAAAGAGGGCTGAGGAGCATCATGAACTACAGTTGTGCTGCATTTTTTCATACAACCCTCACGGTTGAGTGTGGAGGAAGGCAGAGGACGAGGAGCTAGTCCCTCAGCACCCAGCCAGGAGCAAGGTCTCCCATCACCTGGTGCTAGTGGGGAGAGGCCACTTACTTGCTTCTTGCTTTTGGTAATCCAGGCCAGGGAATGGGGCAGGAGTTTGTTGTTCAGCTGTTTTTAGTCTGGGGTTTCCATCAGCGCCAAACACAGCAGCATCTCCATCACAGAGACTGCTGCCCACTGTGAACTGGCTGGCAACCGGCACAGATTTTTAACTACCGTCTCTAAAGGCAGTAAGTTATGGCTGGAGACCAGAGTGATTTAAAAAACTTTCACCAGACTGCTACTGACTCCGCTCTTCCTTTGTAGTTTTTGTTTTGCCTTTCCCACCCTCCCCTGTGTGCTGCCAAAGTAAATCCCATGTATAATTTATCTATTCCAGACAAGTTATGCTGATGCATAATTTACAATGGCCTGCAATTATCCTATATAGTGAGAGAGAGATAATTATAAAGCACTTGCATTCTTGGGGCCACATTATCAGCAGGTGTAAAGCAAGACAAATGCATGAAGCCCAGCACCGAGACTGAGTTCAGAGGGATGGGGCCCCTTGTGAGCTCTTCAGCTGTGCAAAGCCTTGTGGGTGTGGTCTTGGGCTGGAGGAGATATCTCCTGCGCTGTTCTCACCACTCAGCTCTGCAGTCCTTTTGGGTGCTCTGGCAGCTGCTACAGATCTTCATCTCAATGCAGCGATGTCTTCTTTACCACTTCTTGCCTCCTCCATGTGTTGGGTACCCCTATCCTCCCTCCTGCCCATGGTTCTCTGAGCTGCTGACACCTCTCTCATCTCAGCAGCAGCTGATAGGAACCAGATGTATCTCCCCTACAGCAACATCCTGAATGTCTTCTCTCTTCACCCTTTCCAGAATTTGGACCTGGTCTCTGAGGCCAGAATGAGCTTGAATTTATCTGCAAAGTAACACTGACCAATGCTGGGCCATTGCCATTGTCCTGTTCCTTGGGAACTTGTTCATGTCTCCAGAAGCAAGATGCCCATGTCTCATTGCTCCTTCAGCAAGCAGTTCTGTAAGGAGGCACAGCAAGAGAAAATAGGCTTTCTGTAGGAAACTCAGGTTGGTTTCCACAGTTGGTAATCAGTCCAATTCTTGAGGAATTTGGAGAAGCTGGTGTTAGTCTATGCAGCAAAGCCCTAAGATGGGGAGGACCTGGCAGAAGCTCTGCACTGCTTATGTTTACAAAAATCCAAATTCCAGGAGGAAAGGAGGAAGAAACATTAGCATAAGTATTGACTGTGTATGCCTCATGTTTCCTCTGTGTTGTTTTTTCATTGCCTATTCTTCAAGTAGCAGCAGATTGCTAACACTCCCTATCAGCAAGCCACTATGGACTTGCTTTCAAATTTGGCAGCTGTCAACTTTTGCTGTGCAACCACTTTATCCTACTTTCTGCTGAAGGCTATTTATGACTTGCTTCTTTGAGACCCAAGTGTCCCACCTGCAGCTGGATTACTGGGATCTCTTCATGGCCCAGCTTTCAAGCATATGAGACAACCAGCAGTGCCACTGTGTATAAAGCAGTGCATGTAGGTGATGGGGAGGTGAATGGGGACACAGGAGTCACTCTACAGTACAGCACAGAGGTGTTTTCAAAAGTGGTCGGTGATCTGGGAGGAATCTCACCTTTCATGTGTGAAACCAGGGCTGGGTTTCACCTCATTTCAGACAACTGCAAACATCCTGAGCTGGGCACTGAGGGTCTTACAAATACATTAGATAAATGGGCACCCAGAAGCTCCCATGATTTTCCATCAAGCACAGAAGGAGCTCAGATACGTCCCTGCATCCACATCAAGGGTGAAAGCTGGAAGATCTGAATTTCTAGAAGATGCAAGTCAAAAAGTCAAACTGAAATGGTTTGGCACCAATGGCACGCTGCTTATCCAACAGTACCATCTTGCTGTCCTCTGCCACCTGCAGTCACCTTCCCTTTCAACTGTATGTGGACTGTAATCTTTGTGGAAAATGTTTATGCATTCTTTCAAACAAGCAAACTTTTCTCTGAGGACAACAGCAAGCGCTCAACGCTCTGGATTTGGCCCAAAGCAAGAACTGATTGGGTCAGGATGAAGTGAACAGATGGTGGTGCTCTGCCATCCCTGCTGTGTGGGATTAACCCATCCACGTTCAGCAAGAGCTGAGCACACCACAGCTTCCACTCAGCACATCGCATACAACCCTGCTTGGATTTCTGTCCTGTTCACTTTGGATCTTGACGGTTTGGGCCCCATCGGACCATGGTCACACATATAAAGGTGTCACTCACACTGAATCTGTTGGCCCAACAGCATCATGGGTGCTGAGAAACAGGTTGATGGTAACAACCACAGAGGTCCTCTTTGGGGACAGCTCTGGACAGAACATGAATTATCTTGCATAGTTAGACAAAACTTGCTCCCAACCAACAAAACTCCCCTGTTTCAAAAATGTCACCTCTCACATCAAAACCCGCAATACATATACCTACCCTCTCTTCCCAGCTTGCAGTTTTGACTTATGGAAACCACTAGAGAGCTCCAGGACAATTTTGAGTGCATTCTTTTCAAATTCTGGGCCTGGTAACCCATGACCCATGTTTTCCCCTGAAATCCCCCCGAAAGATAGCTGAGCCGTACCTCTTTGAGGACCAGCACGCACTTGCCAGGCCCGACAGACTGAGGTAGCTCTGCTATTCTGCCTTTGTTTAAATATGGACCTGAGAAGCAGCGGTGGTTGATGTAGAGCTGGGGGCAGCAGTATCTCCCATTGATGGTGCCTGCAAGGAGAAAGTAGCATTGATGTGCGTGTAGCACTTTTGTATAATAAATCAAGGGCCCTTCTTCTTCCTCCTAGATGTGGGAAGGAGGAGAGAAGAGTAAAGGAGGTACATAAAGTCTTCCCTGAGATAGAAGGTAGAGACGCCTCTGCTACTCGAATCCATCTGACACAGGAAAAGCAAGTGCTTTTAAATAGCAACTGATTTGTCTGCATACCCTAGCAAAAGGAGAATCGGGAAAGGATTTCATTCATAATGTGACCCGAGGCTCTTTCATAACTCACATCACAGAAGGATGTGAGCGACTCAGTTGTAACTGGCCAGAAAGAGAATGTATTAGCTGCCCCTCAGTGATATGGAATCAGCTTAGGGAAAAAATTCAGGTGGAGAGCTCTACAAACCCCTCTTCAGCTACTGCCCAACCCAGTAAGCACTGCGGTGCCATTCCCCTGACCCAACATGGGTCTACAGAACAGTTTTCTTTGTCTGGGCTCTAGGCTAATTACTCTGGGCTCCTTTATAGCCCATGGAGAGAAGTGGGTACTTCTAGACACGGTTCATGGTGCCATCCAAGTGGTTATCCACTTTTCGGTTATCATACCCAAAAAGAGCCTGTTTCTCCCCATTTGATTGTAACGGGGCCCTGTGATGCTGGCTCAGATGCCAATGTGTGTCCTGCAGTCTGCTGAAATAAAGTGAGTTAAATCCTGCCCCTCCTGCTGAGTCTATGCAATTAACTGGATGAATATTGCACTCTCAGAGCCTCCTGCCATTGCTGAAGGGGAGAAAAATTTGCCTTTAGCAGAAGTAGCAGCCATGCCACACAGTCTTGATGCCAACACAGGGACCCATTAAATCCTGGTGGAAGCAATTTCATTGATGCCAATTAAAAAGTTGCATCCATCTCCACCAGGGCTTCATTAGCCCGGCCCTAACATCGTTAGCTGAAATGGGCAAGCTGCAGGGGAACTCTGCTAAACCCAGCAAGACACGATGTTCACATGCAGAGGACCAGACCCTCACATGCTGTACATCAGACACTCCTCATGCTGTTGGTGGGTCCACACCACCTTACACCACCTGAGGATGTGGTCCCATCTCCCCACCAATATGACACACTTGATCCCTTTTTGGGGTCATCCCTCTCCATACAGGCAACAGGTCCATGAAATAAGGATCCTGCTGGTGCCGAGCAGCCTTACCTGTTGTGTCTGGCTGAGGAACTGGGCAGAGGTCATGAGGTATTTTCTCAACAGGCACTGTGGATGGTAACCTGTTAAACAGCAATTCAGTGTATTTAATAGTGTCAGATGGGGCAAAGGGGCAGAACCAGCCTTCAGGCTGGACTGAGAAATACACCAGCACCTGCCTGGACCAAGGAATGGAGATACCTCAAATGCAACCCCACTTACACATGGTTTATCAAAGCCCAGGGCCAGCATATTGCTGAAGAAGGAGCCAGATCCACCCCTCCTCCAAAAATACACTCTGGGCTGTGAGCTTCAACCCTTCAGGCTGCAAATATTCACATGTAAATCCCTTAAATTCTAGTTTCTAGAAACTGCAAGGGCTAGATAGGGAAATGCCCTCCTGGTAGATGTCCATCTTCCATAAGCATCCCTTACTGGCCATCAGACACTGGCTATGCAGTCCCAGCCAGTAAAAAATTTCTATTACAAAGACTTTCTAATACGCTCACAAATATTCGAGATTTAAAGGAATCCCCCTGTTGACTCTGCTGCAGTATCTGGGCAGTAGTTAGCAAAGTCATTCAGCTGATGTGTATTATCTTCCCTGGAAGACCTGATGCATCCCTGTAAAAATATCACCTTAAATAACAAAAACTTACTGCTTTTCTGGTTGCACAACTGCAATTCTTCTCTTCCTTCGCACTGTGAAAATGAAGCAAGGAAGAAAAAAACAGTTTTGTACCCTTCTGTCCTATAAAGTATACCCATAATGCATAAAAAGCTGTATAAATGCACTGACTATAAAATGACTTCTAACACAATGAAATGGTACTTAATTACTATCGCCATCTTCTCTTGGTATTTTTAAGTAAGTCACTACATCATTAAAACCTACTTTAAAGCTGTAATAATACATTTAATCTTTCCTCTGGAATGTTAATATTGTGTTTTATGGGATCAGTATAAAAAAAAATTAAATAAAAACACAAATATTTTTCCATACAGAAACACATATGGATAAGATTACATTTTACAAGCATGATTACCTCCAGCATAATTTATCCCTAGCTATAAATTGCGATAAGGCTGCATAATGTTGCCATAGCAGTATTCTCCCAAATTAGGCCCCGGCTGTCTGATTTTTAACTTAAGCATATTTAACTCTTCAAAAGGGTTGACACATTTTAAATTTGCCTTTCAGATGTTAATTAATATAAACAGCGAGGCTAATTTTTCGTCTGGTGGCTTGAGATCGGGGTTGGATAGTTTCTGCGAGGAACAGGAGAACAACACCGAGCCACCAAGCACTCATGAACTGCCTTCAAATGCAAATGGAAAAGAAAGAAATTGGTCTTAATATGCACTGGAGGCAGGACAAAACACTACGGGCTTAATTGTGCCGGGAGAGATTTGAATTAAACACTAGGGAAATCTCTGAGCTGGTAAGGGCAGTGAAATAATGGGATAGATACCCTGGGAAGGGGCAGAAACTCCATCACAGGAGGCCAGCAAATGCTTCTCCATTTAGATGGAGCAGATCCTGTTTTGGACAGGGAGCACCTGGATGGCTTCTTTATGTCTATTCCACCCCATATTTTATTTTTCTTGTGTCCCTAATTCACTCAGCTGCCCCAGTGAACTTGGCTCAGCGCAACAAAACCTGGTTTCACTCTGACAACCCCACTGCAAACCCACAAGCCACACTGTGCAATCCCAAACCACGTAACAGCCTTTCCCAACACAAGCAATCCCAGTTTTAGAGGGACTGATCACACAGACAGTACAAATTGTATAATACCAGTGCTGCAGAGTGTGGTCACTCATTAGATTTATTACTATTTATTATAGTACACTTACAGCCTGGTTACCAGTCTGCTAGTTAGGCTGGTAGTTTCAAAAATTATAGACATAAGACAAACTCCCTGATAATCCGTTGATGTAATATCTACACTGCTTGAGGTTTCCATGTACTTACAAACAGCTTTGTGTGGTGGAGTTAGGTTATAAGCATTCGCTTCACACCAGCCAACAGGGAAAATGTCCATAGACTCTACATCAACTATGTACTCTGGAGAGGGCATCTGTAAACCTATAAACACAAATTTATAATGTAATTTAGACATGGAAATACCAAGCTCGGAGCCATTTGAGCATTCATCATGAACCAAGGGAAGCAAATGATGGAACATGTAAAAATAAATCTGCTTCCCTGTATCAAAATCAGGCACCATTTCATCTTCAGTTTTGCACAGACAGCAATGATAAGACTGTTGCATTTACAGTGCAATGTGATTCCAGAGAAAATTCCCATTAAGAGCCCACTAAGAGTGTGGAATGAAGCAGCTGAAAGGCCAGGAAGGTTCAACATGCATGACTTTTACACAAAGATGGCCTGATTTCCCCCTGGGTCTTTTTTTTTTTTTTTTTTTTTTTGTAGAGTTGCACAAGCTGGTGAGCAGAAGGCCAGTTGGGTGCTTGCTCTTACTGGTAAGAGAGTGCACATGGGCTGTAACAGGATGATAGCTGATACGATAGGCCTTTATGCCCCAATGCCCCCTGAAGCTTTTTCATGTAGTTCTGCCCTTGAGTCATTGCTTTTAAGGGTTGGACATGGCCACTCTTCTGTCTAGAGGTGCCATGAATTCTCCTAGGGCTCCTCACTACAACATAACATGGTCACCCAATAAGGGAGAGGCATCATAAAAATCCCAAGTGGCACAGATGCACTAAGATCTCTGGCATAATACTGACTAAAACCCCACTGAAAATCTCTGCTTAAAGCAAATCTCTTCCAGTTTGGCTACTGCGTCTCCTTTAGAAGACACTCCCTCCTGTCTTGTATGTGGGTAGTACTCAAAGACCACTGCAATAAATGGAAATATTCCCACTGGCTTTGAGTTCTTTTGAAAACAACTCTGGGTCCTTAGTCAAGACTCCATTTAATTACTCCAATTCAAGTCCATCTGCGCTGGCACAGCCTGGCCAGCAACTTCACCCTCCTCTGCCATTTCTACCCTAGGACCTATAGCTCCAGCACCAGCATGAGATGATCTCCTAATAAAAGAGACCAAAGGATCAGCAGCTTCCCCTGCAGCATCCTTGCCTTTGCATCTGTTACAGCATCTTTGCCTCCTACTTAATGCAGGAGAGCTTGACTGTGCACAGCCAGATGACTATGGGGAACTTTCCACTAATGAATGTTCATCAAGGGCTTGCAGTGTAATTGAAACAGTAATTGAACTTTGTGATGGGAATGGCATTGAGTCTGAGATGCAGCATTTGGATCAATCTTGTCTCTAGTAATAAACTTGATGCACTCTGAGAGCGTGTGGCTGTATGAAAACCCAAAGGAAGCAGGAAAATAGGTGCTGATGCTCACACTGCTGGAGGAAATAATTTAAAGAATGAAATCATGATGTCTGCATAGATTAATGGATGTCTTCATGGTATTTCTCTGAGCCCTTCATCATGTTCACGCATTATACGTTGAAGATACAATCTCTATTTCACTGGGATATGGGGAAGGGAAGAGGATGGGATGAAGGCACATGATACAGGACACAACCTGCTCATATGAGCCGCTGAGCCTCAATGCAAGGTCTCGCAGCTGGCACTCCCTGCAAAACCATTTCCCTCCACAAGAAAATATCAAGAGGTCACTGCTCAGTTTGAACCTGATGAAAGCCGCACTCTTCAGCGGGCAAAACGTTTTCGCCTAACACCACAAATCCAGCCAAGGAACTGACATGAGAACTGCCGAAGTCAATGGCAAGTCATGCACAAAGTGAGCAAGCCATGGACCAAGCCCTAAACGGAGCAAGAGACAACACAGGCCCTGCTGAAATTTCATCAGATCTGAGAAAATCCTGTATTTCCATTACTGTAGCTGTTCTACAGTGTTTTTCTGAGCAAATAAACAGATCGAATGCACTTTCCTGCTTGCAAGCAACAATAGACACGACATGAACATTTTGATTTTGAAGTTTAAAGCTGCATCTGCCCTGACAAGCAAGGAAGCACCATAATGTCTGTCCTCCTGCAACACCGCTATTCCTCTTGTAAGACATATTCACAGCTACCCTGTCCTCCCAGGCACTGCTTCTTCCCTCTGGCGATTGATAACCCTGCCTTCCACTTCTGACATCTTACTGCTTCTTTTGGCCTTGCTCATATAAATGGAAAGCAGCTTGTTTGAGACTCATTAGTTTCATTTGCTGCATTTTATGCTGCCATTTTCCCAGACTAAGAAATGTCCATGGGACTTGAGAGGTTAAATGGAAAATAAGAGAACAGGGAGATTTGAAATAGGGTGAGGAAAACTTCCATCTCCTGCTGCGAATCCTATTGGATGGGCAGAATAGAGCAGCAACTCTGGAAAATTCTCAAAGGGAAGATTATGGAAAACCTCCCTGGAGAAGTGATTAACAAAAGAATTTTCCTCAAATTCCTAGGTCGTGCAGAGAGTGTACATTATTACTTGTATAAATTCACACCAGAAAGCTACAGTTTTAAAATCTAAAATGAACCAGTAAAAATTAACAATGCAGATGATGAGTAATAAAGTAGCAGAAAGTGATGGGATGCACACAGCCTCGGATCAGCCCTACGCTTCTTTTCCACCACGGGGGAACTATACTGCTGCTCATTAAATGCTCACCCTGAAGTTTACAGAGTTTTGCTACTGTACAAAGCGTGATTTATTAAGCAATGTTCCCTCATGTCTAACTCGATGCTGCTTAACTACTGCGTCCTGTTTTATGGCTGCAGTTTGGGCTGTCAAACAGCAAAACTGGGAGGGCAACAATGAAAGCTTCAGACGCCCCCATGATAAATGGTGGGACTCGAGGTCTTCAGTGATGGGCTCCTGTGGTAGTTAGGGAGTCTTGCTGCTACCAGAAAATAAATAATCAGTTAGAAACAATAGTGTATTAATGGAGTCAAAAAAAATGCCACAGTTCAAGCCACATTTATTTTACAACTCTGCAAGCAGGGTTTGGAGGTTTTTTTTAATGCCTAGTTTTATCCTAACACTGTGCATACTGTAGTCATGTATTTCAACAGCAGCAAAGATTTCTTTTTATTTTTGCAGTCTTTTGCATCTTTTCCTTTTACTACAGATCATTCTATTCCTGGCATTGAGATATAAAACAGGTGTAAAGCATCTATATATCAGAACTCAAAAGACAAGGAGATGCACACAGGTTTTTTTATGACAAGTTGTAAAAAACATCCTTTAAGAAATTAAAGGAGTAAAAGGCAGGGAGAAAGACATGAGGGAGGGGAGCAAGGTGGGAGTGTGTGGCCCTCTCCCTGCCTTTGGTCTTGGAGGACTAGTTGATTTAAAGACCCAGGAAACAGCACGTCCCATTCACTACAGTGGGCAAGAGTTTAGTGAATACTGAGTCCCTTTGAAAGTATTACAGCTTATGGGTAAAAAAAGAAGGGTTCCCAAACCCCATAAAATCTGCATATAAAAGTGAAGGCACCTGGCCATTTAAGAAGAAGAGTTGCCAAAATGGGCTGGATTCCTTGACCAGATGGGTCAAGGAATCCAGCCTTAGTGAGAACTGCCTTAGTGAGAACTGAATTTCAAGCATTGATTTCAGCTCCAAAAAACATTTGCCATGTGTCCAGACTAGACTGCCGATGAGCTTTAGCAACCTCGAGTCAGAAGGCAACCAGTTGTCTCAGATGAAAAAAAAACCAAAACCCACCATTGCACACAGCTCTACCAAAAGCAAAGATGCAAAGTCGTACCTGCTCTGTACACTGGAGATAATCACAGAGGAGACCAACGGCCTGGGGTGACAACTACACGTCAGGGATGGAGAAGGATGACAACCCAGCTCTCCTCCATCTCCCACCTCTGCTGCATTCGGGCACATGACTGCAGATCTGCTCTCCACAGACCTTAGCCGGCCCAAACCACGAGGCTTAGCAGCAAAGACACGAGAAGCACGAATGATTTGGCCTGCCAAGCTTTAGGTCAGAAGGAATGTCTCTTTAGGTAGCAATTGAGTTATAAATCTCTGAGAATGGGATTTACCATGGAGGTGTCAGGAAAGCCTTGTCTACCATATAATGCTACTTTTGCAGATCTAAACACCACAGAACATGTACCTTTCTTATATTTTAGAGCTAGTTGCTAGCACAGATGAGGTACTTTGGATTACCTGACAACGTTTTTACTAACTTTAAGACCTTTGATTAGAGACCTTTCCTCTTGTAAAATGGCACTGCACATTGTCAGATGCTGAAATACTTCTTGGGTTATTATAATCAATGCAGCACAATGCCGACGGTGACGACAATACAGTTAGTATCAATCTGGCTTCCACTGTCTTCCAGCCCCAAAACACTGAGAGCTGAGCATCTTGCAGAGGAGGGAAGGTGACATTTTGTGCACATCAGGCTTGAGAATTCATCTCACATGGGATGTCTGCAAGAACTCCTTGTCACGACCCCTGTTCCTCTGTCCTTTCTGGAAATTATGTACGTGATTATGGTTTGTTGTCCCATTAACCCTTTCCCAGCCGTTTCACTCTGGAAAGGCCAAAATAAACTTGCATTAATCTCTGAGAATGAGGGTTCACACTGCTTTCGCAGAAGCAATCTTGACAGCAGCCCAGATTTAATTAAGGGAAAACTCATCTGCCTTATGCATTCATCAAGAGGCAGAAGCACAGGTCTTACAGAGGCTGGTGATGAGCAGGACTATGGGCCACCAGAAGTCCCTTTGATATTTTCATGGTTCTCCAGAAGCAAGCAAAGCATATTACATTTGTAGTTGACGTTGACCCAACTACTACTGATTTCAGAGGGAAACTGAAACTCTTACATCCCTTATAGAGGAAGCCAGTAGCTTCAAACCATAGTGTTACCTTCATAGGCAAAATTTAAACTATGTTGTGACAATGATAGATGCTACAACAACTTTATGGTTTATCACAGTGCCCATCAAAACACTTAAATAAGCATGGCTTCCTGCTCTCGGTGACTTTCAAATAACATTGTTTTTAAAGCAATAAGAAGAAGAATCACTGCTTGGTTCTAAATTACACTTACTTAAGAAGTCCTTGCCCAGATGAATTAATAAAGTCCCAAGAGCAAAACCACATAAAAAAATGAGTTCATCTATACCTTACTTCAAGACAGGTGGAAACATAAGTTTTCATATAGTATTACGCTCTGCTAGTTTTTCAGCACTCTCCTAACACTGCTTGTACAGTGGCAGTGTTCTCCATGGGGCGACGGCATTCTAAACTCTATAGAGTTACCACCTGCAAGATCTCTCTTAGATCAGTCACAGGGAGGAGTGATCTCAGCATGTGATGGCCATGGTGAGGAGCAGCATGTATTAGAGAAGTTTATGGACCTCTAGGTGAAAAAAAGGAGTGGAATGGCAGGAATGGTGTTGCAGAGGGACAGAAGATCCCACGAGAGTGTGCTGGGAATCACAGTGGAAGTCTCAGCTGCACAAGCGAGGCAAACATCCACTCCCAGGATGGAGGGTCTGTCATGATGGCAGTGAGAATGTTTCTGTTGTTCGTGGAAATCATGCTGGTAGAGTCTACACAGATGGGAGGGTGGAAGATCTTGTGGCTCCCTCAGGGAGAGAGAAGGGAAAGGTAATTCTTTATAACAGATTATTGGTCGACGTGTATGAAAAGGAAAGGCTGGAGAAAGCAGTTTTGTGCAGAGGACGAAGGACAAAATTAAGAGCGCCACACAAGCACAAGAAGCCTTTACATCACATACCTTCAAGGTGAAGCCACATTAATCGTCCTTTAACTGAGGTGATAGAAGCGACACATATCTCTGCAGGGTTCCTGGGGTTCACTGCCTCCAGCTTCATGTTCTTAGTAAAGCCACGGCTGAAGGATGTCTGAAAGAGTCAAGGACCAACATTGAAGCATGGCACTGCAGCACTGCACAACTTTAACTAGACTGTCCACTGGGAAGCATAAATGTAGCATGGTTTGCTTTTCACTGGAAATGCAGGAGACACTGAAGAACACAAAAGCATCCAGATTGAAAATGGAGCTGCTCTGGGCACCCATATAAAAAAACCCCAAACAATAGCAACAAATCAGGAAGCAATGTATTTCATGGTTTATGCCAATTCCTAACTCTCAGAGACCAGAAGGAGGTTACTCCACAACAGGTCCAAGGGTATTTGAATGCTTGCTAGTGATGTATTTGCAGTCCACCATTGTTGATGGGATATTACACAGAGCATTCCCAGATGTGCTGCGCTTAAGCATCTCTCACCTTGCTAGGAGAAACCTTGTAAAGCAAATAACCCATCTTGCTTGAGATCAGAGAAATTTCTTCACATATTTAGTTGTCCAGGATGACTGAGGCCAGAAAAATTTGAGTAACCTGTTCAAGTACATTTTATTTCATGGAGCATTTTAAGCTCAGTCTACAAGGTCCTCCTGTGTAGACTTCAGGTATATAAGTTCCTTGGCTGCAGGTGGGTGTAGATGGAGCCAGTCGTATTTACTGCTACAGCAGTACCCCTGTACACTTAAATACAGCACCAAAGAAATGGGTCTTTAACAGGTTACCTGAGGCCCTCACTGCCCTCCTACTCCTCTCCAGTGAAGGCAGTCAGGCCAGATATTACAGCAACGATCCCCAAATGAGCAGTCATCACCCCAAGTAAGAAACACAGGACCAAAATGTGAGGTCGTGAGCTTCTGTGAAGGCAGCATCCCCTGTCATACTAAGAGTTTGGGAGCCTGAGAAAAGCTACAGTTCAAACCCATGCAGGTACCACTGCTGTAGGCTAATGTATGCCTTGGCAAACTGCTTCAGTCTGAGGTTGGCCTGGCCACATGACAGCAGCAGGCTCCTCACCAGTCCCTCCTGCTCCTGCCAGAGGTAGGATGGCTCAGTCCTAACGTAACAAACCACAGCTCCTGTTTGTAGCTGTTACAGGTGATCCCAAGTGCAAGGGAACCCCAAGATCCTACAACCCTTCCCAAAACCTTCTCCACAAGCCAAGCCTCAAGCTTTCATCCCTACCCTCTGTCCCTTCGTGTGCCCCCTCTCCTTTCAGTTATGCTCAGTCCCTTCCCAATACTCCCACCACCACTATCTCTAAAATGCACTGATGCAATACCAGTGGTCATGCCATCGCTTCCTTCCCTTGCGTTTTCCTCCCCTCCATCCTACCTGTTCTGCACCACATCAGCTGTGAGTGCTTGAATTTCTCTCTTTGCACACAGTAGCACAAAAAGGTTCCCTCTCTTGACTAAGATTTTGGCTAATAATAATTACAATGGGTAGTAACTGTCACTGACTCAAAATGACACCAATCCCTCATCCAGCAACCCCATGTGAGCAACTGGAAGCCAGACTCAAATTCAACCCTTCTGCTATTTGTACAGCACCTAGAACCATGGGCACTTCACCTTAAACAATCACTGGGAGCTCTCTGTAAGACTAAAAACGTCTGGATTTGGTCTTTCTTTTCATCAAGAGGCCTTCCAAGAACGTGCTGCTAGTCTCAAACATTTCTTGGACTGTCGCAAGCCTTGCTCAGCACACAGATCAGTTTCACCCTGTAAAAGCTGCCAATGGCCAGGACTGCAGAAAAGCAGGGTGAGTTTGTTCAAATGCCTTTTATGTTGCCTAACAAGGAAACGTCATTTATCATCACACCGGCTCCTTTCATTGCAATTCGGTGCTGGAGGCTAATTTATACAGAATCAATGGCAAAACAGTTAGCCGGGAGTTTATTTTACTAAGCATTTGGTCATGTCAATCCATTTCATAAATGCCTCTCCTTGTTAAATATCCCCCCCGGGGAAACAGTTACAGCATATGCACTTCCAGCACCACGTCTGGCTGCACTAGGTGGAAGATGTGCTTGCAATACAGCTTCTGTCAAAGAGCCGCTCACAGCCATGAAACAAATGGACCGGACTGCCAGGGAGGTTGCACAAGCGACAACAAGATTACATCTCTCTGCAGAGAACTGTGTTATTGAGAGTGAAAGAATAACAGACACATGTTCATCTGATGAATGCTTCCTTAAAAAAAAAGGAGAAAAAAAAAAGTGCTTAGACCTGATTTAATCTTTAGAGGATATTACGCAGAGACTGCTCCCAAGGCTGCCAGTGCTGAGAGCACAGATCCATTACTTGACAAAATGAAGAGATATAAAGAAAAGGAAGGGGTGCTTGCAGAAAAGAAGAAATGCGACAATTGTCCCGTTCTACTGGTGTGATGCAGCGTTGTGCAGCTTCCCTCAGCGCTTTCAGAAATCTTCGCTTAAAGTCCCTTGAGACAGAGGGTTTTGCATAGGATGACACAATAAATGGGGCAAAGAAATCCTCTCATTTGATTCCCAGGTCAAACTCTGCTGATGATACAGGTCTTCTGAATTCATCAACAAAAAGTCTTCAAATTCATCAATTCACCATCAGAGGTCTGTTCCAAGCCAGGCTGCCCTTGGGCCACCACAGATGAAGAAGGCCATGCAAACACATGGCTGGTGTCTTGTGAGTCCATTGTGCTTTCCATAAACAGCCTGTCCCCTCGCCTTCTGACTTCTGAGTACCCTGAAAGGCTATGTAACTCCCAGAGGAACCTGCTTGTTCACTGTTCACACCACCTCTGTATTTTGCAAACCCCTCTTGTGCTCATTTTAGTACCACCACATTTTCAGTTATTGACGGGATCTCAACTTCCATCAGTTGATGGGATCATGAAGAAGAGCACCAGGTTATTGGAAAAGGCAGAAGGCTGCATCTGCCTTTCACCAAGTGATGAATACCTGTCAGATCAAGCCACACCAGACTGTCATTGCCAGAAAACAGCCTGCAAAAGACTATTTCCAGAGCTCTGAATCTTGATGGCCTCCAGCGTAATGACGTGCTGCTCACTCCTACATCACTATTGCTGTATCAAGGAAGCATATGAACTGTCCCAAAGACCAGAGCATCTGTGCGGGTTAATCACTCTTCTCACACTCTGAGCTCAAGAGTTTCAACCTTAGCTTTTAGATGCATTTAGTTTGGTTAAATGTATCCCCCTGGGAACCAGAGAAAACACCCTGAAAATGCCAGATGATACCATGCAACTTTTTTACCTAGTTTATGGGGTTTTTTAATAGCACCTGAATTACTCGTAATGGTCAGTTGGATCCTTCTTGTGCTAGGTGCTGTACAAAATCAGATTGGAGATGAAGAGCAGGGAATCTAAATGAATCTGATAAAGACAAGAGTAAGATAACATTTTTTTCTCCTTTAGGGATGGAGACCTGAAACACTTCTCCATCTTCCTCCCTAAGACAGACTCATGGTGATCTGGGGGAACCTCCCAAAGCTTGCTTGCTGCAGCTTTTCTGTGCAAGCTCTTTTGTTTCGGATGGATTGACAGGAGTGACGCAAAGGCAAATAGAGAACTTACGTTTCTAAAGCACAGGTGAGGCGCTGCCTCCGCTCCACACTGCTTCTGGTAGTCTGCCCAGTCAAAGTCCTGGCCAGAGTAACCTGCAGGATGACAAAACGGGAAGTGCCATCAGCCACCACTTCACACCAGAGAAAGCACATGAAATGGGCCCCAAGCAGATGACCATTTGTGTTGCAGCATCCCATCCCGCCTCAGTGAACTATGCGATATCATCTGACAAGTTCTCTGGGCACCTGTTTATAAACCATGAGAGCCAATGCCAACGCTTCTCCAGCCCCTACTCACACACCTGCTGCCTTTTGCTTTGAAAACTCCAGGTCTTGGTTGAAAAGTAATCAACCATATTTATTTTCCTTATTTTCCCTTTCCTCTGAGCATGTCCCAGGCTTTAATAAACCCATAACTACCCAGAAGTGCTACTGTTCCCAGTTTCCAGATGGGGCTAGTCATGGACTTCTTTCTCATTCCTTTAAATATCTAAAAGATGGGATTATGGAGCTGGACATCAAGGGTCCTTCAGAAGTGGACAAGGAGAGGACCAGCACAATCAGAAGCTGATCCATCCTCTCTTTCAAAGCATGAGATAAATTCTCCTCTTTCTTCATTGATATGGATGTACCCTCCATGACTGATTTTCCAGCAGCTCAGCATACGTGAGCTGAATCCCATCATAGTAAGCACGTCATCCAAGCTTGTATAGAAATCTGGAGTAGAGCAGGAAAATGAATGCAGATTTCCCAGCTCCCAGACTAAAGTCTCAGCAACTAGATGATCATTTCTGCTTCTAGGAAAAAAAGGGAAGCAACATTGATTTATACGAGCATCTCTCAAACAGTCCCATCACAGAGACAAACCAGACCTCTGCTCATCCATTCTTCTTACCTGGCTATTTAGGCAATAAACTCTTGGGTCAGAAAGGGGTTTTTTCATTTGCTTTTGAGGGTTTTTTTGACCACCTCTTAGTCTGTATTTTTACAGTGCTTGAAACCAATGAGTGCTAATCCTGTCCAGGGCCCTGTGACGATACTGTCGATACTCTAATAACATTATTGCAGAACTGCTCTCATTGGAAAGTTTCATGAGTCACTTAAAGGCCAAATTCTCCCCTCAATCTCCCTGCCTGGCATCTCAGCCTGGCCTCATTTCACAGAACATCCCTTAATGCCTTTTTCATTGATAGTCAAAAAGGGACACTCAAGATCAGATGGGAATGAATCATTTATGACAATGAAAATTGTGACATTTTTTGTAGGCAAGAAAGGACTGGAATACTGAGTGGAGTCACCTATCAGTCACCCAGATCCAAAGAAAGGAAGTAAAAATTTTGAAAATAAAGTCCCAAGCATCCAGCTAAAATGCAAGTATCTGGGATAAGATGAACTTCTAATCCTAATGATTGCCTATATGACAAACAAATTAATGAGATAAAGCCTTGAGCTAAGGTGTCTCTCTCTGTGGGGCATGAAAGTGCATAATAATTGGAAAGCTAGAATTTCCTACATGCACAGGGAAGTAAAAAAAGACAACTACTTATAGAGAATGTTCATTTTTCAGACCAAAAAAATATCCTTGCACTGTTTTTTAACAACCAATTTCTGCAACAGTATTTTCTTCCTGCATTTTCTCCCATCTCCTTTTTTCTCTCCAGTTATTTGTTTGCCAGACACTTTTCAGCTTCATAAAATTAAATGAGAAACAGGAGGAGAAGTGCATATCACTTCACATCAGAAGGGGATTCATCTGATCACATACAGATGTTTGCACTGGAGACGCCTATAGCTGTGCCTGTCACCCTGGCTCCCTGAAGAGTCAACGGAGAGACAGGCAGATCTAGAGGTGATCTGTCTGTCCTCCTGCAGAAGGAGCAGAATTGCCCTGTGAAAGTCCCTGTCTCTCTCCATTGACTCCAGGAGAAGCCAGGGTGATGGGCTCAGGTGGGGACAGTCACAGCATAGTTGTCTACATCAAATCACCTAGGGTCCACCCCAACTACCAGAGCACATTTCCTTCAAGGACCCAAAAATCCACCCACACCCATTCTCTAATCTCTAATTTAAACACCTCATGGACTGGTTTTGAATCTTAATTGCAAGCTATGCAAAATCTTGGCAGAGTGGATGAAAAGGCATATTGACAAGGTTTCAGTGAGGTATAAAAACTTGACTGTGTTGACACCGCACAACCATCTGTTGGCTTGGCCCTACACCACTGAAATTGCTGGAAGACCTTTTGCTGCAGAATTCAGCAGGAACGAAACCTGGGAGGGCAGTTAGAGAGTTTGCCATAACTCACTTCAGCAGCCCAACAAGGATGGCTCCAAGAGGAGCATACTCAGGAACTGGCTGCAAACAAGCCTGGACCTGTATATGGCCTTTCCCTGGAGCACCATGATATAAGCTGAGTGTGTACCTTCATTAGCACATGGCATTCACATACTGTTATCCTTTAAGGCTCAGCCCAAGTAATAACATTCAAAACTTTGCTTGCATAATTCACTTGCTGCTCCCCCAACACGTAAAAAACTCATTGTGTTCTCTACCTCAACCCTCAGCACGGAAGAGCCCAGCAGTTCAACTGGAATCAAATACAACAATACAAACGTATTGGGAGGTTTTCGAAGTGGGATTTCCTTAGTAAGCCTTACAACTAGGAGTGATACCAAAATGTTTTCTCCCCTCTTAATAGCTCATAAAAAGGAACAATGGTTGCTACTCTGAAGGGAAGTGGTCTACAAATCTAGCTCTAATAAATATAAACAGCGCTTGTTCAATGTTTATACAGCAGCAGTAAATGGGTATTCATTTTTGGCACTGTACAGGAAAATACTGCTCTCTATTTCTAGTAGCAAATGTTTGCACCTCCTGTTCATGACTCATCTACTGTATGTTTGGCTTCAACAAAGGCCTGATAGGCAAAAAGGCAAGAGAATGGTTATCAGACAAATAAAGAACTCTGAACCCAAATATCCCAGCCTGGCACACTGTTCCAATGAAATAAAATCACTTAATTTTAAAATCTGAAAACCTCCCTGTTAACCATAAATTAACCAAAAACCCAAGCCCAGAATCAGCAAAGAAATCTTTTTCACAAAAAGAAAGAGAACTTTTTCCATTGTCATCTTTTGCTCCACAGGAACTTCTTGCCTTTCAACAGGGAGAGCCATTTGGGCAACACTAAATATTGTCAATATATTCTCTGTTAAGGGTGATGCTGGTTGAGAATGCATAAGCACTGGGGAAGCAGGAGGCTGGTCAAATCTGGTGAGAAGAGGCAGTTCTAAACACCCCAGGGCAGGCAGAGCTGTCTAGTGATTTGGGTGGAAATGGTGGGATTTCTCCTTCTGCAGACCTGCTCATTAGCAGCCAGCTCACACCACAGCCATCCTCACTTTCACAGCATTGCAGCCCTCTCATATCAGACCTGGTTATTTATCCAAAGCTGGTATTATCATGCTCAGAGAAGACTGGCTCCCTCAGCAGGGGTTTGGACGTTTTTCACTTTCCCTCTGCTTTCTTTTTTTTGGTGGTTTGATGCTTTTTGTCATTTTGTTTGGTTGTTGGTTTTTCGGGGTTTTTTTTTAAAAAAAGAAATCATTCTGATGTCTGATTATATTTTAGTGACTCAAAGAGCATGTCTGACCATGGAAGAGGTTTTTGTCACCAAAGGTGCTAAAATGAAGTTTGGGCATGCAGTCCTCATACACAGAGTAGGAAATACAGCAATATATAGCATGAATCTATCTGCCACTTACTTTGTGCCTTTTTAATAGCTTCCCTCTGGGACTTCTGATCTGACAGCAGGAAGCAAATTCTATTTTAATCAGGGGAACGAGGGAAGACTTTCTACACTTTCTCAGGAGCCCAGGTGGACCCCAGTCACCAGGCACCAGATAACTACTTGCCCCTTAGACCTTACCGGCCAAGTTGAGAAGTATCTGTATGACAGATGTTACAGCCACTTCCTAAAATTCTGGCATCTAAAAGCGAATTTGCATGCACATGACCCGTAAAACATCATCTCAGACAGGCTTTGTGCCAGCATGGATTGGAAATTATTAGGCCATGACCCTGTAAAGAGAAATGTCTGGCCTATGGTCTGCTTTAGTTAATTAGCTGGTCTGGGGGAAGCTGCATGTGAATTCAGGGTGGAAAAAACAAAACGTTCCGCTTACTTTCATTTTTAGCAACTTTTCAGGTCAGTATCAGTGAGCACCTACACAGGCATTATCATTACACCTGGACTTAAGCAGGAGGGAGCTAAAGTATCCAGACGGCACATCCATTTCAGTAAAAGCAAGAGACTAATCATGGATGCACCGTATGCAGCTGCACGCACAGGACTTTGGTGGGAATTTCAAATTACATGTGCTGAAGAGACACTCTGGATATACACAGGAGGACTCTGAATCTGGTAGGGAACAACCCTTTGTTTCCCTGTGTTTAGCAGCAGCATACTTTTTCCAAAATGAAGACAAACCTGCGTGCGCAAAATTTAGTGGGATTATTTTTTGAGGCATTTCTTTTTCTCCCAAGCAACACCAATTTTTGGCAAAGGGTCAACATCTTGGTCAGCTTCAAAAATCTAAAATTCCAGAGAACCAACACATTTTGCAAGCGAAGAAATATGGCTAAGACACTGCAGGTGGCTGTCTGCAATTGCAAGTAATTAACTGCACTGCTACAAAGTTGGGAAATAGCACCGTTGGAGGCTGTTTCTCCTGGCTCTGACCTAAACGCTGCCTGCAATTTGTCTTCACCGGGGATTTTTTGAGACAGCTAAGGAAATGCCTAAACACTCCTGTGCAGGCAGCTGCAAGTTTAGTTTAGTCATTCAGATTTAGGAGCTTTGCTTGGCCTCGGTGTTGTACCAAGGTGGATGCTATAGGGAGATGCCTGATTTGCCTCTAGTATGATACAACTTTTAATGCTCCTTTCGCTCTCTACACACACAAAGTATTGCTAAGATGCATTTCACAGGAATTCACTAGGCTTCGGTATGGCCTGCTTCAGACTACAAAGCATATGGACATCAATTCACCAGCAAGACACATTTGCAAAGATGTTCATGGGCTGGTATGAGCCAGAACAGCCCCAGTGACTCAACAGTGCTACTCTGGCTCAAGACACTTAGGGTGATGCTCTGCAGCAAACAGCATCACTGTTTTAAAGGCAATAATAACAAGCAAAATCCCTTCAAAGGAAACCTGAAAATCACCAAGAAGGAATACGAACCCTTGGGAGGTGTGAGATTGACTCCGTTTTTAAGGCACCACTGTATTGGCAAGATCCCTAAGGAATCTGCATGGCAAAGCATTGAGATTTTGCTGGGTTCAGATCTCAGGTCATCAATGGTCACTTGTAAATAATGATTGTTAAAAACCTAAGGGGTGAAGAAGACAACAAAATCGGAAGTTAAATTTGCTGTAACATTACGAAACATGGAAAGCTGAAACAAACTGACCCTGAAATCAAAGTACTTCTGAAAATAACCTGCTCTCACCTAATACTTCTCAACAAAGTATTTCTACCAAAGAGATCAAAGCCTGAGTTTTAGGGATGGGTAAACTGAGACAAAGGAAAGTGCTGGGGTTCAGGATCACTCAGTGTGCCCACAGCCGAGCAGGGACTGCAGGAGATCCTAGAGACCCCAGACACTTCCTCTCTCTTGCCTTTGAGAGTGTGGATTAAATATCCAGCTATCCAGCTACCCCTCTTCATCCAGCTGTTTTATTTCAAGTTTCCCAGGAGGAAAAGAGAGGGGAAGCAGGGATAAAGGAGGGATCCCCTTTTTCTGCATGGAAGTGGTAGATAGACATGTTCATCCCCACGGGATCTAAGTGCATATATAGTCACCTGGTGATGCTTGTTGGACAGAAACAATCCATTAATAAGGAACATCCATGGATTTTAAACATATTTCTTAATGTGTTCTACAGCCAATGAAGTAACAGTCTTGAGTTTTCCTAAATTTGGTGGAAATCAGTAAGAGGACCCTAATCAGGCTCTTTTCAGCTCTCCTTTCTGGGAGCTCACCTTGGTCACTGATGCAGGACAGATATGAAAAGGTTCCCTCATATTCACTGCCTCCAGCTTCATCCCCACAGTGAAGAAGTGGTTTCTCAAATCAGCATGGTCCTGCGGGAAGAGATAGGGAACAGGAACACACAGTGTGTCAGCACCATCCACCAAGGAGAGGTTGATACATTTGAAAATCTATTTTACATGTGTCACCTAGGTTATTACCAGATTGACTCCCAGCTCCAACTGGGCACTCCTGGTCCTGTGTTCTTTTCATGCCAACCCAACCACAGCAAGAGAGGGGACAGCCTGGCTCCCAGAGCAGAGATCTGCAGGAGCAAGCCTGTCATATCTAAAGCACAGCGTGCATCCATCTCATCAGCAGCATCTAACTTGAACTTAGTCAACAAGGAGATCACGCTCACCAAAATGAGAACAACCCTGAGAAATGGCTACTTGAAAATCTCCCCTGGGCAGAGCCTCTTTACCTCTGACAGTCACTACCATCTGAGAGCAACTAGAGGTCCAGAGGTGTCAGGACTCAACCTGAGGTCCCCCAGAACATTAGTGCAAACAGCTCAGGATGGCCCCAGTTTACCCTGATGGATGTCCAGCTCCTACAGGGTGTCGAAATAAAGACCTAGGCTGGTTTCGATGTGCTGCAAGATGGGAAGGTCTTTTCTTCAGCCAGGAGACTAAAGGTGCACTAAGGTCCAGACAATGAACTCGGATCCAAAATGTGGACTACAAGAGAGCATGCTGGTGGGAAGACAAGCAGCTGTGTTCACATGCCCACCACAACACTTTCACCCAGCATCAAACCTGGATGCACCCAGAGGGTTGCACACAGCAGCTTTGGGGATGGCAGCAGGATGCAGTCCCAAAACTCAGAAGCAACCCAGAGGTTCAACTCCCTGATTTGCCACCAATTTAGTGTTTAACATCTATCAAATTACTCTATCTCTCATGACCCCTGTCTAATAGGTGTACAAACTGGCACCCTAGTGCCAGAGTAATGATCATATTTTGTGTTTATTCAAGAAAGAAGTCCTACAGTATTTCTAAACCATCGGTGCATTAGCCAATACAAGCATAAAAATAGATGATGTTAAATATAACACACACATCCACACGACTCCAAAATTAGATAGCAAGCTTTCTTCATGTATAAGTGGTTAGCAATGCCATTCCCATCTACATTCATTGCTACATGTTGTATTCTTGCTCTAAAATGATTTTCTATTGATCCAAACTTGTATGTCATTGTGCTCTCTTTTCCCAAGAACTGTCTTCACTTGTAAACTCAACAACCTCTATTTTGGGATCTTATATTCCTGGTGCCATTAGAGATAAGGATTTGTACATGCTCCAACCACGGCTAAATGAATTGTTGTTTTCATCTTACCAACTTGCAATGTTATGGAGCCTTTCCTGTGAGAACCAAAAAGCAGTCAAAAAAAATCATAATGGATTTAGTCTCACAGCAGAAGTATATACTGATGGGGAAGTTGAGGAAGATTTAGAAATAATGGTTAGTGAACTAATGGCTGAAGAAGCACACATTCAGAAGTCTGGGTGTGTCGCAGTGTAGCGTAACCATCAGCCATACTTGTGCTTGCTGGCAGTCACTTCTGTATCACTAAAGCCCCAGAGAGACAGGAGACTCATTTCTAGCAGCTTTGCACAGACAATGTTTTCATTGACTAAAAGTCTGAATCAAGGAAGAGAATCTGGCTCCTTATACACAGAGGTTTTGCAGTGCCACAGACACATCGGACAGACAGGTTGCCATCGTTAATACTGAAAAGGCTTCAGCTGGGAAAAGATGATGGCTGCAAAAATCAGACCTGACCAGCACTGAACTTCAAATATTCAAAGGCAAAAAGTGTCTGGACTGAAGGGCTGCCTCCTCTTGCATGAGGATCCACACCTGGCGTCTCTTAATCCTGAGGGCGAGGTTGTAAAGAAAAGGCGACTTTGCAAAATGTACATCTGGAAGTAAGCTTACACTGCAGCATCTTCCCATCAATAGTTCCAGGATTCAACTCACGCTCATATCCAGCTTCAATACATAACAAGCCAAGATCCACCAAAGTACTTAATCATGTTTATCTTTAAACATGCAAGTAGTTTCATCAACTTTAAGTGATTTGTTGATTGAGACCAAAATATTATCGAGACCAAACCATATTGCTTCTTATTTTTATTTGATCCCACTTCTTTGGTTCTTCTTCTATTTGTTTTGGCTTTTTTTCAAAAGGAAAAAAATAATCAGGTAGGAAAAAAAAAACCAAACTAGTAACATTTAAAGCTACTTTACTTCAAACGCGTATCCCCTTTTCTCCACACACTATGTACCTTAAGATCAAATCTCCCTTCTCATTCAGCGTAACATGTAAATATCTTCCCCATTAAATTAATTGCAAGAGTGAACTCGCAAGGGGAGTTCATGGGCTCTCAGGTACATCTTCCTTTTGAGGGTCAAAATCCTCTTTGAAGCAGGAACATACATTTGTTTGGAGAAGGGCTGCGAAAGTAAAAAGCTTGTCTGTGTTAAATGTCATTTTTGAGATGGAAAAGCTTTCATGGAGAAAAAGCCTTTGTATTGTACCTCTCCGGCAAATGGTCAGGGTCTGGCTATTTGATCTCTCTCGTATAATTTGCTAAAGAGGCATCAAAATTTACCGAAGCAGGCTTAGATTTTTGCAGCCACAAAAGGAAAAAAAGATCCTGATGCCGTTCTCCAGTTCCAGTGCTGGAGTTGCCTCAGCCAGCAGGGAATTACTTTGTATTTGGCATATGCTCCTCTTCAGAACTCCAATTAATTTACATAATTTCCAAGAATAGGTTCCACAGAAGTGAAGGCAAAGCTTTTAATTAGTATTAGACTCAAAGTGATACACTGGATAATGAACTGCTCTCTCCTCCCTTTATTCACATTGACAGGAAAGACGTATGTTTAATAAAAGCAGCTACAAGAGGAGGACTGGAGGGGTGAGACTTTCCCCTGGTCCACACCAGGCTCCACAACAGAGCAAAAGAAATGCCTGAAATGATTATGGGTGGCAGAATCCAACCCTTTACCGCTATTTCATGGCGTTCAAAGCCACCTAGAAGGATGTCACCAGTCATTATGTTCTAGCAACTTCTCTAAGCCAGTTTCAATTTTCTTTGAAATGGAGATGAACATGCAGAATATTTTTGACCAGTTGGAGCATTTTATAGCCTCGTGCATAGTGAACCTTTACTCCTACTGGCATTCAATGCTTCCCAGGTGCAGCCCTACTGACCACACAGATTTACACCAGCAGATTGCCTGTCCCGGGGTTCACAAGCCCTGAGCAGGTGACGGAAATACCCTCTGACTGCTGGAGAGCAGTCAAGTAAACTGGATCGACAATCAACAGGAATGCAGAAGAGTCCCTTACGGCAAAGTGAAAAACCATGCCACAAAAAGTACAGTGAATTAACGTGGTACGAGCACCACAGTCACTCATTCAAAGGGTCACAATCTCTAACATGATGGATTACAGCCTGTGACGGCATTCATGGGTAATGAATGGAAAATTGCATAACCCTCCACTGAACGTCTGTCACTTACAGCCCAAACCCACTGGCAAAAGCCAGGGCCTGTCACAGTTCTCACTACAAACCCCACGAAGCAATTAAACTCAGCCCCACACTCATAGTTTTAGAGAAGTATGCATTTGCAAATTTGCCAGTGTGCACAGGATGTGACCCTCCTGGCCACCCAAAAGACAGCCCCACTTTGATACGCATCTGCATCATTATCTCTATCTTCGTGCGGCATGTGCTTCTACAACCCTTCTGCAAAAATACCGATGGGCTTTGCAACAGCTCGCTGCAACCAGCATCACCTGCAGGGCTGAACGCTGGAATGTCTGAAGGTCAAATAACAAGTCAGCAACAGTGCTGGGAGGAGAACCAGACTCCTAATTCCCAACCCTCTTCTTTAGGTACTGAGATAGTTGCATAATTTTCTCCTTTGTAGCTAACGAGCCACTAGCTGTAGAGGTTTCAAAAATGTCAGGTGACTTGGGAGCCTAAATGTCATTCCGAAAGAGATCCCCAAACAGATTTACAAAAGACATCAGACTCTTAAGGATGAAGACAGGCTTTAGGGAAGTACCCGTGTGGGTGAAAGGCTTAAATCCTAATAATAAAGTCACTAAGCATTGGCTTTAGATCTTGAACTCAAAGATATACTTCAAAAATCATCATAGTCATTTGCCCTTTCTGGTACATAAATACCTTGCTAAATCTGGCTTCTGAGTATTTCTACCCAGCAAAGGTCATTTAAGTGTAAATAAAGTCAAATTTGTCCATGTCACAAGAGTGGGGCTTGGGTAATTTTAATGCAGATAGAGCAGAGGGACTTGGCTAAGCTGTTTTTGCCCATGACATTCACAAAAACCAGACTATGGGCTGGTTACTCTAGTGTGGCCACAAACCAAAGGAAGGGCATCGCCTTCAGACTGTGAAATGCTCATTTTCAGCCCATTCTGCTTGAGCTACAACAGTGGAGTCAGCTCATTTCAAACCCAGCAGCTTACACAGTGTATAGGTAAGAAGAAAAGGCTCTAATTTGAACTCTGATTTTCAAATACCCTAAACCTGAGGGCTCTTTTGGTCCAGGACAGTCAGATCCACACCATTTACAAGACTGCAACTTTGTGCAAAATTCAGAACCAAGTCTGAATGCTGAAAAGTTGAGAGGCTGATTAGAAACACTGAGCACTTAATAAATGATTGTCCTGAGCCTCCTTTAATCCTCACCAACTGTAACAGTGTGAACTGCTATTGCCTTCAGTCACATCTCTCCTGGTTTACCCTATTAAAAGACACAGAAGAAGTGGGCCCCATCTGGTATGATTGGAAACATATTATTTGATTCAGTTTTTGTTTTCAAAGAAATCACTTCCCCCAGTGTTTTCTCTAATTCTCCAAGAAACTGGCTGCTTCTAATAGCCTAATTTTAATCACAAAGCTCATGTGTGGTAACCAGTCACAAACACAGTAATAGCAGTGGTTAAACTGCCTCTATAGGAATCTGGCATTTGTTTTTTAATTGAGGAAAAAAATAAATAAAGAAACCCTCCCAAATGCAATCCTCTGCATTATTTGCAGATGAATCAGTCTTGTTTGCGATTCATCAACTTCCTTCGCTAAACACAGAGCAATTTTCCCTGAAGACACACTCTCTGCAGGGAGACAGAAATCCCCCGGTAAGACACAACATGAGCAAATTGTCCCTTGGTTTGACAAGCGCAGCCATGGGAAGACCAAAATGTAGAGATGTGGGGTGGAATGAAGAGGAAAGGATGCCGGGAAGGAGGCTTTAGAGATACCATGACCCTGAAGTAATGAGCACAAGAGCCAGCTATGAACAGCACCTACTGAAGAGCCCCTTAAAAACTGCAGATGCTTCTGCCTAGGATCAAATTTAGCCCTACAGATTTTAAGCTCCTCTTGTTGAATAAAAAATAGTTACCATAGAAACAGCAACATTGCAGAGTAGCCGGTCTAAATCCGAATACACCTTCTCCGTATGGCTGGGCCCGCTGCAGATGGCATCAGGGCAAAGATCCCCTCCTACGCGGCGCCTGCTTTGATTCGCCTGCACGGTGGAAGCACGGGCGGCAGAGGTAAAAGAAACAGATATGCATCCACTTGGGGCGGGGGGTTGTGTTTGGTTTGGGCTTTTTAACAACTTAGAGCCTTCAGGACTGCCACACCATTTCTCAAGCATTCGCTAATGAATTCTGGTTCTATCACATGCACAGGTCCCATTTCACAGGTGGGAAAGTCAAGTGAAAAGGAAAACAGAGGTGGGAACACCTACTTGAGTGCTCAAAGTCAAACTATTGGTGTCTCTTTTCACACCCCTAAATAAGTACCTTGGCCATGAAGAGGGACTGAATCTTCACAGGCAATTGTTTGGACCAATTCTGCCCTCACTAATGTCATGGCAGTAACTGCTATTGAGAAATCAATGGGAATTTGTTAGAGCAGAGAGGATCAGAACAAATTCAATGCACACTGTGGGCTGCCACCACCCTGCAAAACAGCTATGGACCAAAGCTGGCTTTTGTTTTCTTTGAGAAAAATCATCCATCTTTAGATGGATGACTTTTAGGTATCACCCACCCACTACACAGGAGCAGACTCTGGTTGTAGGTGTACATTAGTCCCTCTCAATGGAAAACATTGCCATGCCCAAGGATGCAGGAGGCAAGAGCTCAGGATATCATGCACATACCCCCCCACACTGAGCCTGGATGCAGTAAGTAAACGGGATCAGATACTTTTGCTAACCTCTTACCATCCTACAAGACCCAGGCATGTAATGGAGAAAGAAAAACCACACATGCTAAACGTACAGCCAGAGGGATGAGGAAAGCTGATGGAGCTGGTTCCCACTCAGCCTGTCTGCTCTGCTTGAACTGTCTCCGACATTTCTCTTCCAACCCTGACTTTCTCACGGTGCTGCCAAACAGATCCTCAGGGCATCTCAGACAGGGCTTGGCTTCATTCACCTCCTTGGATTGCTCTCCCCACCCACTTCCTTGCAAAGCCCACGGTCAGGAGGGAGTTGCAGAGACATTAGAATTTTTTCCTGCTCCACAGAGGTACCACCAGACTCCATCTCGTCTGAGTGGCACCTTTGATATCAGAGACATCCTTGCTCCCAAGAGCCGTGAAGGCAGCGACATTTGTAAGGACCTTTGCGGTATACTCCTAATGATGGTTATTAGGTCTTACAAAGATAAATGGCCTTAACGAGCTGAGACAGGAGTGGGTCAAAAGGCAGCCGAACAACAGAGGGATCGGGACGCTGCGCACGTCTTGAGCCAGGCAAACAGCAGTCAGGGAGAAGGGGTGGTGAGTGCTACGGACGGAGAAGAACAGATGGAGTATAAATAATCTGGCAGCCTGCAAACAACATGGCGACTTGCAGGTTATTAAAGCACAGTGTGCGCATCAAAGGCCAGCCAAGCCACCAGTGCATGAAAGGAGCGGGGACTGCTTATGTTGGGATTTGGCTTCCAAGTGAAACCAAAAGCATGCTCGTTTTAAGCTACTGCATCAGCACGTGCCCATCTATTAGGGAGCTGAAGACAGAAAAACCCTGTTGGACTTCAAGTCTATTCATATAGCCAGGTCAGGATTGTCTCTGAGCAGAAAGTAATGCCTGGGTTTCTCTATCTTACACTTAAACTCCTCCACAATATCAACTAATGGAAGGAAACACCCTAAGACACCCAAAGGGTTTATAACTTTTTGAGAAATATTGTCCTCCTTTAAAGAAAAAAATAAATAATCAAAGTCTTGGAGAAATAGTCTGTCTTACTCTTATAATTAAAATGCACATTTCATCTGATGGAAAATTGTATTTTAGAGAGGGGAAAGGTGTCCTGTTTAATATTTGTCTTCATACTTTTGAGTGTAGAACTAAAACCACCACTCCGTCCTGAATTTCAGGGGAGAGGTCTTGCCTGGGTGATCGATGGTCCCTCTATTACTCTCTTTAGGAGAGATTTGTCACAACTGATTCCTTTCATGTCATTAGTCTGACCCGTAATGAATACCATTACTGATTACAGGAAACATCCAAAAGCTCCAGTTAGAAATAGGGGCATACTGGGCTGGGCATAGTGTAGAGCTTTTTTTGCCAGAGAGAGAAGTTCAAGCTGGAAAAAAACAATGACAACTTTAGGAAAGGAAGACCAGAGAGTGGAGACAAGAGGAATGGGACGAAAGGCTATAAATCAGGAATTGCCACCTGTCTTAGATAACACCTCTCCCTCTTAAGCGTCTGTGCTCTTCAAGCAGTTTAACAGAGTTTGGGTTAGGGATGCGGCTGGTGACAGCTCCATCCAAGCTAGTCATCAGGACCCACTTGATAGCAATCAGAGGAAACTGGGAATAGGATGCCCATATGCAACATCTATGAAAAGATTATAAGCACCCCAAATCCTGGGTAGGATTTAGTTGCCCAAACAGAGGTGTCTGGGGTGAGCTGAAAGACACCTGAGGATCCATGACATCTGCATGGGACTCACCAATATGGCACAGGAGACCAGGGGAAGCGTAATGGGATGTCAGAGAAGATCCCCAGGACTCTATCCTGCCCCTCTCTAGGAAACTAAATCACATGACCTGTGTCCAGCATTCATCTTACCCAAGCTACAGGGCTTTGACTCTAAAAAATGCACTGATTCATAAATATTAGGACTAGAAGGTGCTGGGTTTGGAGTCTGGCTTCCTGATGAGAGAGCACCAGCAACGCCACCACTGAAGCAAACCGCTGAAATTGTCACACCTAACATGAAATCAGGCCCCAGTAATAGTTTGACTGCCATTATTCATACACAAAGCCCTGGCCATTTTCTCAGGTGTCCTTTGAAGCCTAAGTCATCGTTTATGACCAGTACCCAGTCAAGCATGAGGAATCCCTACAGTACCCTGAAATCAGAGCAGAAACAGCAAAGGACACTTCTCCTTGGTTGTGGCCTTTCAAACACTCTTGTAAGTCCTGTCTGTGATTCATTTTCTCTAAGGATCAACATGTTCGCTGAAAAGAACAGAACGACAAAATAGCAGGTGTGTTGCAAAAAGCTTTTGTGAAGAAAAAAAAAACTTATTCCAGGATGTGCAGTTTGCAAAACACTATGTTTAGTAGCTATATAATAGCAGCATTTTCTGGCAGTTGAACATCACGTTCCTTCTCAAAGGATCCTAAAACATTTTACAAACACTTTCAACATATGGCCAAGCGTGAAACAGCACCAGAAAAAAAGAAGATCCTGTTTGCAGCCTCCCCCCTGATTTTTGCAACCAACTCATGTGGTCTGGCGGCTGGTGCCCTCTCCTTGGATGCCAAGAGGGGATCAGGGCTGCGCTTTTGCAAAGGGTTTTTGGATCTGCTGCTGAAGACCACCACACACAAGTTCAGCTCTGCCACACTTCTGAGTGTTGATAATTCAGGCTCAAATCCATGGCTTATGAGGTCTCAAGCAGACCCAACTCTGTTACACCAAAACCAAAGAGCATCACCACCGACAGCAACAATGGACTGACAGACCCATAAGAGGAGCCACTTCTCACACTACAAATGCGGATCTGTCTTCCCAGCACCGCCACCTGGGACCAGTTTGATGGCGCATTAGTGACACTGCCCACAGTCATGCACAGCACAAAGGACAACTTGAATTCAAGTTGTAATCCAGCCAAACGTGCACGTGCTTACCCTAGGGACTGCTCATGTCTGTAGAGCAAGCACACACTTAAGCTTTCCTCAGTGAGAGATTTCTGTAGGGAAATGTGGAAAACACGGAATATAATTGCTCGGTGTGCAGTTTACCATGTCCGCCAAAGTAAACATTTCCAGCTTTCCAGATCTTTAACAGTTGCCAGCTGTCAAACCTTGTGTTTTATATCTCATCTAACACATGACAGTTACAGTAGCACGGAGCCCCAGGCACCATGTAGAGACAATACTTCTGTGCTGGGTTTGCAAAAAAACTTTTTTAAAAAATTAAAAAAAAAAATTAAAAAGACACCTTTGGATTCAACACTTCTTTCCTGGGATCTGCGATTCTCCCTGAAGGTCCCACACACAAATATTGGTCTTATCTCGTAAGATCAGACAAGTGTACTCTCATGTAGTCTCCTAAAGCCTTTCCTTAACTCATGTTTAAGTCATTTCTAGAGGAAGACATGTTCACAGGCACAGACAAGCTCTCATACTTTTCTCCTTAATTAAGAGGCACAAGGTGGGGTAGATTCACCCTAAATAGGCAGAATAAAGTGGTGCCCACACACAAATAATTTATTCAGCCTCCTGCCTTCCCAACACCAGAACCAGGGGCTTAGATAACACCTGACACTGAATTCAGTTCACCTTGAGCCCAGCTTTCATATTACAAATAAAGAAGTCCTATTGATCTAATCTTGCCTTTTTGTCACATTTGGCCCCAAAGTAACTCTCCTCTTGGGCCATTCAAGCATTCCAATGTTTTGCATTGTCTTCTAAGAGGAACATCTTCACAAGCTCCAACCACATGGCACGGCAATTGTGATCTGCTGAATTTAAATTTATGACCCTCATGCAATAATTAAAATAAGTGGGTATAAGTCTGGCATGCTGAGAAGAGGCAGCAAAACAGCTGTTAGTTATAAACTTTTTTGAAAAAAGGGATGTTTTATGAGCCTCATCAGAAACATTCTTCACTCTTTCATATAGACAGGAATAAAATCTACACATTAGGCATTCCCTATTGTGATTTAAACCCTGCCCCACACAATGCATTTTTGATCTTGAAACTGCAAATGCAATCTTTAATAGAGTTGGCGGATTGAAGCGTTGTATGAAATAAATGGCAGAGAATCAAAACTCTCCACACGCCACTCTCATCACAACACAGGGCTTCTCAAACCAACATTCGTGCCGAAGCCAACGCACAGATCTTCCCACTTCTCCCAGCCTAGCAGAGCTTTCACATCGCAAGCAAATGAGCCACTGCCTGGGCCATTAGCAAAGCGCTCCTAAATTAATGTTGCTAATTCAAGTGCATCTCAGCTGGGAAAGGAGCCTGGATTCCTCACGGGAAGCTGCTGGAACGTCCCTGCAGAAAGGGTCAAGGTGGCACTGGGGTTTCATGGCATGCCAGCCAGGGTGGGACATGATGAGTGCCTTCTTCCAATTATAGAATCATAGAATCATTCAGGCTGGAAAAGACCTTTAAGATCATCAGGTCCAACCATAAACCTAACACTGCCAAATCCACCACTAAACCATGTCCCTACGTGTCACGTGTACACGTGAACTGCACCAATTGCATAGGTGTTTTGGGATGTCCTAGTGCAACGTTGCTTAAGGGCAGGGAAGGAACTCAGAGGGTCCCCAGGCTGGATGAGCCAAGAATGGTGGTGGGGAGGGCACTGTAGTCTACCAGGTCCCCAATGAGGAGTTGACACCAGACAGCAGGGCACCAATGTGCTTCAACACACCTCCACGAGCATCCTCTCACACCCACAGCCGCGCTGCCCACCACACCACAGCGAGGATGTAACTGTTAGAAACCAGATGGGCACAGCTAGAAAGCAGGACTATCTGGAGCCATCATGATTAATAGCAGTGCAGATTTAGATGAGAAATTAAAGCTGGTGCCTCAGGGCTGAAGCACATCTCTAACTATTAAAAACCAGAATGAGAATAAAAAAAAGAAAAAGACAGGGGAGCAAAATTATCACCCACTTCCACTATAGGTTCATGAAGGAGGTTTCTCTGCTTGTGGCCAGATGAAAATTTGGGTGCAAGGCTCACAGAAATCTGTCCAGATTATGTCAACTTTTATATTTGTACCCTTAAAATTTCACGGTTCTATACGATGCCTTTGCACAGGTCTAACAGAATAAGACACGTTAAAAATAATGCTGGAGAAATCAGTGCAAATCATCCCCAGCCCCTAGAAAACACTGACTGCAAGAAATCAGTTCTCAGAATGGAAAGTCCACACATAAAACTGCATTTTATACAAACATCTCACTTGTGACCTTTCATGGTGATGTATTAGAGCAATGGCCTTTCCTGCAAAAGTTTAACGTAAGCTGCTAAACACTGCATGATATTTATTCACTGCGGGTTCTGTAAGTGAAGGAAAAATGTGTATCTTTTACCTTAAATACTTCCATTGGAAGAGGAAAATTTGCTGCATCATTAAGGGATTTTTCCAGAGCGCATTTCCACTCAGATACAGTCTTCAGAGAATAGATATCTAAAGCAATGATAACAGAAGAAAACAACAAAACCAAGAGGTGACTGGGGATCAAAAATTTTGGAAGTCTTAAGTTCCTATGTCATAAAACCAGGTAGCACACGTGAAATGAATAGTGTGTATATTCCAAGCTGTACAGCGTGGATAAAATCAACACAAAAGCAACTAGCAGTGGCACATTTGAGGAAGATTGTGTTTTATATCCTGGAGTAAAACCCAGAAAAATGCATGCCCCTCATTTTCTGCTGAAGAAATGAGAACTGTACTATCTCATTACTTGAAAATAAAAAATCTTCTTTGATTTTCAGTTCTCAAAATACCTGATGTTTTCCAGTTTGAGGAGCCTCAGGTCTCCAGCCAAGATTAGTTATATTTGAACAAAACTAGAAATATCTTTACCAAGCCTTCTGTTCATTGAAAGTCTCTTTTTTTACTACAGGGTTGGGGGTTTTTTGTGGTGGGTGGGGGTAGATGTGGGAAGGAACACTTCAGCTAGATCTCTACCCAGACCCATTTGTTGGTCCCACACTCAAACCAGAGTATCACAGCAATTCAGAGACCTGTAAGTTTTCATCATTATACTTTTAGGCAACATCTTTGTGCAGATTCACATTGCTTTCAGTGAGTTTCTTTAAATAGGTTTAATATTATTAAATCACTATATTAACAAGCCCTTTATGGTTCAGTGCAGTGAAATGCCTATGAATCATCAAAGGAAACAATACTATGATGAAGAATGTTATATTGGATTTACTTCTGCCCTAGAAAACATATTGTTATCCTGCACATAACAAGTTATTGCAGAACATTCATATCAAGGTCTTAAAGAGACAAGATAGGTAGACAGATTGCAACAATTATTAAAATGGAAATTAACATTTGCTCAATAATAAACTTGAACCTTGAATTGGAGTGAACAGTGTGAAGCTTTTCTTTTGCCAGTTCGGCTTCACGCACTTACATCACAGTTCAATTTGGCCCAATTTGCATTTAAATTCTGTACATCTAATAACCATATATATTTACTAGCTAGCAAAGATTTACTGCTGTATCTTACAACTCTGAAGGAGGAAATAAAAAATATGTATAAAAAAGGAATTGGCAAGCACTGTTTTCACCTAGCACTGATGGTACAAGAGAATTTTATGTTCTGATCTCAACAGATTTAAGACCTTATCAAAATAGGATTTGCAGAATCACTCACTGGAAGTGGATGTATTTATACTTCCACTATATCAAACCTCGCTACTTCAGAATAGACATCAAGGATATGCATATGAATTTAAACACGCTTAAAGGGAAATGTTAACCTTTCAGGGCGGTATTTTTAATTCCTCAACTGTCTGGTTATTAATGGGAATATACATTTCAAGTCTTTGTTTACAGCATGTGCAGTGGTCACAAGTGTTCAGAAGTGCACTCTTTATCTAATTGTTCAGCATTTTATAGCCTTGCTGCTCCAGTTCTCCCTTACTTGCAGGAGCCCTGATCGGCTTGAAGTGCAGGGAGGGAAAAAACTCACCTTGTTTCTTCCTTTTTGTTTTAAATGGTGCCAAACAGGGAAATACTGAATACAATATGATTTTGCCCCAAGCTGCAGCCAGCCTGTTGTTTCAACTAAAGAAAAGGCTGAGTTTTGGAAAACCCTGCTGGATGCTCCCCTGCTCCTTGGAGAGAGCAAGCTGAAAACAGACCCTCGTTTTCTACCATGATGGCAGCGGAGCATAGGAAAGAAGAAGAAAGTAGCGTTTCATGTGACTTTGCTCAAAATCAGTGAAAACAAGCAGCAACTTCTTTGGGCAGGGTCAATAAACTTCAAGAGATAAAGACAACTCCAATGGTTTCAATAACCAGCAAGCAATATCATATGCATGTTTAATTAGTGGCAGCTCACTTACGCTGACAAGTATATGGACACTAAATCGCACGGTTAAAAGAGCATAAAGCATTTTGTTTAAGTGATAGGGTTGCAGGTAATTGAATAAAGTGTACTGTGTCAATTTGTATTTAGGTTAACAAGGAGTGAGCAATTAAAATGACTGCCAATTTGTCTTTAAATAGAAAGTAGCATAAAAGAAGACAATCTCTTCCTGCATAAGCAGTCAAGGCAAGACCATCAGTGGCTCTGTGTCAAGCAGCCAGTGCCAATTTGCACTAGCAAGGAGGCTTATTCTGGATTCAGATATACATCTGAGGGAAAAAATAAGCTATGATCCCTTTGCCTCAGTTAACTGGGCTCGTGAGACAAAGTCCCTGGAAGTTGCCATTTGGAGAAAGCATCCAGGATGCTATTTCCTAAAGACCCTCTTGCATATTCTCGTCCATTAAGTGGGTGCTAGGATGTGGATGGCTTCAGAAAAGAGACCTCTCCATCCAAAATACTGTAGACATTTGGATCCATGGGATCTCCTTTGTATGAGATGAAAGGCTGACCTCTAACTGTTGTGCAAGGTGAAACCCAACCTGGCAGGTCCCAGAGGTGGATCAACACAGAAAAATCACAGCCCAGACACAAAGGGAAATAAAGCTGAAGGTACGTATGCAACATTCAAGTCAAGGGTACGCAAAGCACTGTCACAACCTGCAGAACTGATGTATAACTGAACATCCTCATTTGATAGCAACTGAACACGCAACCTGATTTGGGGGTAGCTGTGTGTCCTCAGAATCTCTTTGGAGGAGATTCACAACAGCTTTACTATACAGTCTAAGGCTGTTCCTGTTATCAGTCAAGGAGACACCTTAACTGGCTTCAGACGTTCAAAAGTTAGACAACCAGGTCTGTGTTCATTGCTTTCAACCCCCCTGAGTAGAAAAAAATAGGCTTATGAAGATGTCATTTCATCTCCTAAGTTGGACTTGTCTTAGGCACCCCCTTTTCTCCACCAATCAGGAAAAAAAAGCAACAGTTCATGCTGAACTGTCTTCTGGATGCCTGCACTACAGCAGGTGAATCTAATCCCTGATGTTAAAAAAAAAAATACTGCCCACAGTCTCTCTCAACTCTCTGTCTTTCGTAAGAAGATCCACACTAGGTCTTACACAAAGGTCTTTCCAGTCCAAATCCTATTTACTGTAGAAGTCACTAGGAAGGATGTAAGCAGGCAAGGATGTGTCCCTGGCACACTCTCCTGGCCTGGGGTCCTTAGGAAATTTCACCCTTTGACAGTTTGTGGTTGAGTAGCTTCATCCCTGAGTTTCTTTAGAGCTCTCTGCTGCCAGCATCTCATCCTGACAACTCACTACTGCTTGCCTACCTGCTGGTTCAAAGATTTCTTTTGCAGACTCTTTAATTTGAAACAGATCCCCTAAGACCAGCCACTTGGCTTTTACCCTCCTCCTCTGGGTTAATGTCTCATACACTTTATTCATCCATTGTGCTTTGAACATGCTGATGTTAGGTGGACAACAAATGGCTGATGTAGTCCACTACGTCAGAAGCGGTAAAACAAGTATTCCTGCCTCCAGAAACTCATCTGATTCCCTATTTCTGACTGGCTCCTCCCTGGAGTGCAGAGCCTGACAAACGGGTAGACCAGAAGGGGGGTTTATCAAAGAAAGACCCTTGGGGGCAGTGCTCAGGAGAGGACTGCTGAGAAAATGGAAGGGTTCAGACCCAAAGGGTCTTTTCTCAGCAAACTCCTATGAGACCCAACTTTAGGCGATGTAAAGTAGTGACCACCTATTTAAGTCAAGGAAAGCCAGGAAGAAGATCTGGGCATTGAATTAATTAGTAACAAATTTCACTAAAAAATGAATGAATGACCAAAGAAATGCCAAGCAGAGGAAACAGATATCAGATGAAGACAGATGAGAAAAAGAGAAAGAAATGTTAAAAGCAGTAAAATTAAGGAGAGGGGAAAAGAAACGAACAACTTCAGCAAATAAAGTGTCCAATAACAAGTTTACAGACAAGACAACTGATAAAATGAAAAGAAAAAGAACAGGTGCAGGGGGCAGGGGGGGTGGGCGTGGAATCCATATAGACGGAAGCACAACTGAATAAAAGGAGGAAAGAGTAGAAAGAGAATGGAATAAACAAAGTGTAAGCATAAATCTCGTCTGGGCCATTTCTGTATTGATTCACCAAACCTATACAGGCCAAGAAGAGTTCAAAGATGGTCAATAAAAGAAGTATTCCTCTGTAACACAAACACTCTGTAAAATAACAGAGTGGGTGATATTCATGCTCTCCAGTGTTCGCATCTAATTTAGAAGTGGTGGGGAACATTGATTCCTACCTATCAGTGAAGAAAAACACATGCTTCCAAAAAGCATTCAAGATCCCAAGTTAGACCCAAGACCCAGACAGACTTGTGAACATGACAATTGCATGTATCGGGGTAACTTCTCTGAATCAGGTGTGATGGACAGAAGGCACATCAGAAATACCTCCCCAAAGGAGGGCTACCTTTCTGCTATCATTCGACACTCATGGAAAAACTTCACCTACAGCACAAGGAAAATGAGGCACAGACCTGGACAAGTTGTTCACCTACACAGGAAAAGGTGGAATAGGTCTGCTGGGCCAAAACCTGTACATTAACCAAGAAAGTACCTCATCTCTCGAGGGAAATGGTAGTCCTGGGGCATCCAGCTTGGGAGGTGCAAACAGCTAGAAATAGGAGCCATGCTCCACAGGACTGAGCAAACAGCTTTGTGGCCCCAAGTATAAGCCACAGTTTTATGGAAAATACAGACATGCCACACTTTGTGCCCCAAGGAAGACCATGCAGGCAATAGTCTAAGCTGTCATATTTAACCAGATCCCTAACTCCAGAAGAAGTAAAATCAACCAACTTGACTCAACCAACTCAAGTCAGACCAACACAGAGCCGAACACCTGAGTAGAGAGAAACCCAACTACCCAGAAACTTTCACAAAGTTTTGACCAATATTATTGGATGGTGGAGAAAATTCACCCTCCCAGTCATCCCCCAGTTTAATGAGGTATAGTCTGGCTGGAAACATATCTCCAAAGCCAGCCCCAGAACCTGCCAGTGAAAGCCTCTGCAAGCATTTCTCCAGGAGGCTTCAAGCACCCCTGAGCCCTTACTGTGTGCCGTGGTCCCCAGCACATAGCCTGCTTGCTAAACCTTAGAAATGCTTAGTCTTCCCCTACACTCAGCCTTGCAATCATTCTTTCCCTGCCATTTTGATCCTGCTCCTTTTGCCAAACCCAGTCCCACTGTTTGGAGTTTGATTCCAGCTGACCTTGAAACTCTACTCTTGTCTAGCCTCCTGGCCCAGCCTGCTTGTGTCTGACTCTTCTACCTGGCTCCTGTCCCTTGAACTTCTCCTCCTCCTGGAGTTGTGACTTTCTATTTCTGACCCCAGACTGGCTTAAATTCAGTCCCTCTCTCCACCCAAGCTGGTTTGAACATTAAACTCCAGAGAGCTGCTTCTCCAAGTTGCAGTTCCCCTATGTTGAATCTGGTCTGGCATATTTGCAAAGACTTCACTCCCTTGGAGAAAATGCAGGACAAAATCTGTGGTCTTTTAAGTCTGAAAGACCCCATCTACCCTTACTCAAAGGAATATTAGCTTAGCTTCTAGCAACAGGCACCCCATAACCCCCCGATGGGGAGGCTGACATGCACAGACAGACAAACCCAGAACCCTCACTGCACTTTCTGACAGGTTACACACAAGGGAGGTCTCACTTGGCAGATGTACAGCAATGTTACAGCAGAACATGAAAGACCTCTGTCAGAGGGGTCATGAGGGTCCCAAAACACTTTCTCCATCCCCAGGAAATTTCATGGATGTCTACAGCTACCCAAGAGAAATGTGTGTGGCCACAGAAAAACAAACGGGCAAGAGGTCTTTGGTTGAGGGGAAAGCAGATGGAGCCTAGTACATGCAGAGACATGTCACCTAGGACTTGATTTGGACAGCAGAAGACTGGTTCCTAGTCAGGCCTCCACCAGGATGCCTACAGTATGTTCAGGAAGACCTGGTCACTAAAACGCCAATGAAAAGGGCTGGACAAGCAGGCACATCCTTGGACTATACCATCAGCTCTGCTCTTCGGTGGAAAACCACACAGAACTGCTTTTATTGGACACCGCTTCCTTCCAGGACTGAGCTAAGCCGAACTGAATTAAATAAATTTAATACAGTTTACCTGACCCACTTGGAACCCAAATTAGATGGCTCTCACATGCCATCTGTGTTATAGCTGGAAACTACTGTCAAAGCAATGTGAATGCTGGAGATGGGTTGCGTAAGTATCTCAAAACATCAGTAAATGCCCCAAAGGGAGAGAGTATTTTTAGGAGGATCTTTACCTGCAGGTGGGTCCATTCTGTATTTATTCTCTTGACACCAACCGACTGGTCGAAGTCTGCAATCCAAGTAAAACAACCACTGGTCATAGGATTCAGTCTCCTCCAATCCCACATAGCGAAGGCGTAATCTTCCTCCAACATTTTCAACCACACTAACTATCCAGTACTGAAAGGGATTCTGGGAATCCTGCAGCTCTATTAAGGAATCAACTGTAATGAGGTCTACAGGGTTTTTTCCTCGCAGAGGCTGTTTGAATAGAAGCAAAACTCCTTATTTTAAACTTTATTTGAAGACTTCTCAAGGAAACAGATGACAGCAGAAGATTATTTTTGTTTTTCACACCATCATCCAAGCGATCAGCAAACAGTCTGTTCTTCTTCTATTTTACTCAATGTCTTCCAAGTGCAAATTCAGAAGTAAAACAGAAAACAACAGTTGTGCTAATTTCTCAACCGACATCATCAACAACAACAAAAAAGAATAATAAAAGGTGGAACAGCTCATAAGGCACATCCACTTAGGATGCTCCTGAACAACTCAAATCCCAGTTATATTGGAGGATTTCAAACCAAATTCTCATTGACTGCAGCTGATAAGAACCAATCACAGGACTGGACACTGGCATTTACCTAAAAGGCAACTACTTTGGGCATGCCTCTGAAATTGCCCTTTGTGCGCTGGTCTTTCCCAATGAAGGGTTTATCTCATTCCTGCTGGCGTGTAGAGCAAATTATTCCCCACAGCTACGGATGCAAGAGTCTGTGGTGGTTACTCCAGAGCCCAAAGCCAACAGCAGGTTCCCACCAGCTTAAGTGGTCTTGGGATCAAAGCCCAAGGCACACAGGATTTGCTGGGTTAAGTCACCATGTCCAAGAAATCCCAGTGACTGAGGTTATTTGCTCACACATAGTATTTTCTGTGATTCCAGTTTTGCAACCATTTACACATGTGCTTAACTTTACACCTGCAAAGCTGCCAACCGCAGGCATTAAAAAACCATGAGATGCTTTGCAGAACGATACCTTTGGGGCTCAGTGTTTTTGTTTTGTGATTGTGAGCATCTCTGTTGTCAAGCTTTTCTCCACTAACATAACAGTTAGATTTCTTCTTTTTTATTAAATGCAAGTTCCAGTTCTTAAGCAATTTCTCAGTTCCAGGGTTTTAAGAGCAGCATTAAAAAAAAACCACAAGAGTTGGGAGCACTGATCCCCAAAGGAGATGCAAATATATGCAAAATATATTAAAAACAATGACTTTTTTGTTTGCCCCACTTCTACTTAATTAAACAATATAAACCTTTCACAGTATTTTTAAAAATATTAATTCTGTAAATCAGAGTCAGTCCAGTATGGTTCTTTCTAGGGGTGGCTAGAAAAATAGAGGAGAAAGCCTTATTTTCCAAAAAAGTTCCATTTCCTTTTGAATTTTGAAAGTAATAAAAATTCTGAAATGCAACTGATTTTTACTACACCTCCCTTAATCCAAAAATGCAGACAACAGAATGAGAATCTGGTAAAAAATGTAATTAAAATTAACTAAAACCTCATCACATGTACAGTTTTAACCAGCTCTATGATTAATTGATATTTCTCAGAACAATACATTTGCCATTATAAGCCATTCCTCCATAGTGCAAGTTACAGACACCTGTATAATCTCCTCAAATATTATTTCATGGCAAAATGCAGTGTCAAAATTTAATAATATAATAGAAATCTACTTCAATGGGTTTTTTCCTCTCATACAACTGCTTCATTGCAACAAAGCATTCTTTAATATGAAATGATGGTGTAATGATTTAACTTATTATAATAAATCCCTGGCTGTATAAAAGTGAATATTGCTTCTCTGATTTGTGTGCTAAATTTTAAGCCAATGGGCTGTCACTTACCCCTGAGAACTGAATGGCTGAGATTAATAATTGGCTTGCATGAAATATTAACATTTACCATAACACAAGAACCCTTTATATGCATAGCTAGCATGTAAAAAAAAAAAAGTATCACTACATATTGATTTAACAGTGTAACAACAATCTGCAGCACTCACGAACAGCAAATCTGTCGACAGGGGGTTACATACATTACACGACACAGACAGCACATATATTGCTTAAAACACCAGAAAAGGGTCAGAAACTGTTTCAAGCCAATGCACCGTTTCTCTCTCTGCATTTCTGCCTGGGGCTGCCTCTTTTCTCTGCCTGCGGAAAGGGAATGGAGAGGTTTGTGATGGCACTGGCATACACCAGAGATGGGTGTTAGACACCACCAGCTTTCTGCATATGCCACCTGGGAGCGGTCCAGGAACGGGGATGCAGCAGACCTGAGGACAGGCATTATTTTGGGCATGCAAGAGCTGTTCGGCTAACAGATTGGGGGGGTAAAAAAAAATCCCTGATGGTATGCTATTAATTCTCCCTGCCAGGCAGCTCGTACTGCTCAGACACATGGAAGAAGGATGCAGCTGTGGCTGGTGGGAGTGACCAGCGACAAAATGATCAAAAAGGATGCCTGGATGCACACTTGCTTCCAAAAACCCAACATGAGACCTTACACAAAGGTAAACTGCCTGCGCACCTTCACTCTCATCCTAAACAGAGGGGCAGAGAGAATTATCTCCTGCAGGATGGGCTGTCTCCTCTCCAAATGCCCCGCACAGCATTCACAAGAGAGCAGGGCAGGTCCCGATGAAGAAGGTGCCCTGCTCCCACAGTTTCAAGGTGAATCTGTGGGATTTTTGTCCAAGATCTCAAGGCAAGCTGAGGCTGCCCCAGGCGCAAGTCGCCCTGTGAATACACTGCACAGACTGGGCTCTTGGCCATATGGGTGCATCTGAAAAAACAGACCCTTCTTCTCTCCTGACTACCCACAACTGAGGCCACCTCACCCAGCTTCCCTGCTAAATCTGACTGCTGTGTTTAGGTGGAGGGAATGTCCTTGGGGGAGCTATTTTCATATACACATAAACCTGATAGTGCTTCCCATCAACCTACTAAACCCCCTCTCCAACCTGTGTCCTGACTCGAAAGCTCAGCTCACCAGTTTCGTGGGTCTAACGGGGCACTGAAGGGCTGTGTCCTTCTCCCTACAGACTCCCTCCATGCTCTCCTTCACCATCCAGCCTTTTTTGGGTACCTGACTTCCTAAGCACCACCCTCCAGCTTAAAGGCAAAACAAACTACCCAGCACTGGGTCAGAAGCAGAGCCAGCAGAGTCAAGGCAACGTTGCCACCGACTTTTGGCCAGCGCTGGATCAGCCCCTGATGCTGGCACACAGACGCCGCAAGCACACAGCCCTACATGTCAGGAGCGCAAACACTGCTGCAGCATGCACACCGCGACGCCGTATCGGATAGAAACTGCAATCTAATACATACGCCTTCCAGTAAATTCGCAGGTGCAGTCCGGGCACCGGTCAAATCGTGTATGAGAAACTCCGTCCAGTCCATGTATTTCTCTTTGATTGCTGGGGAGGAAAGGAAAGAAACGCTTAGCACAGCAGACTGCAATGGACTTGCCACATGTGTTTTAGAAACATCTCCTTGGGGGTTTACCAACTCTGAAGTTTCAGATACAACGCAATCCAAACCAGGAGAAAAACTGGTTTGTTGGCCAGTTCCATGGGCAACCCGTGCACACACCTACATCCCAAAATAAGGGAAGGTGTTGCTCCACTGTAGTCACTGACAGTGATTTACAGTAGCGTGGCTTATCATCTCCATCTCTCCCATTCAAAACTGGCCACTGCTTGTGTAACCACTCGTATCCTGCTTATCACACAGATTCAGATATGATTTATAAAGTCTCTTTGTATGTTTACTGATGACCTCTGAGAAAAAAAAAGCTGTGCAAACTTTCAGTTCCTTGACAGGACAACAGAAACTCCAGGTGCCTTCCCCCCACAAAGCAGAAAAATCAACCCTGAGAACATCGTATGTCAGCTGCTGATACAATACACTTGCAAGAAGACTTAAAGAATTTATCAGAAACTTCTATTTCATTTCCAAAAAAATCTGAATAATTTCTGAGCTAAACATTGTAAGCCTGTGTTACTTCAGGATCTGTATCACACAGTTTCATAGGATTTGAACTGAAATATATAAATGTTGCTTCTGGTATTCAAGTTCTGATTCAATTCTTGTTGACATCAGTAAAAGTTGGGCACCAAAAGGCAATTCAGCAAATCTCAGCTTCAGAGATACAGATGCCTCTTCAAATCCATTGTGCATCTGCAATCAGAAACCCAGAAACCAGACTTTAATTCCACCTGCCTATACATGGGAATTAAATTACATCAGAGACATTCTTCTCTCCCAAAAAATCTCACGTGTGAGAGAACCAACAGTGATATAGTTATGTTGCTAACATAGCAACACCTATAGAAGGAAAAAAAAAAAAAAAGTCACCCACATTTGAAAATTAAAACATTTCCTCTGAACAAACAACTGGATACATGGTTTAAAGACCACTATCCCACAGGGGAGCCCAGGAAGGGCTGTAATTAACCAGCGTAGGTCCAGAATAATTAAATGATAGAAGCTCTCATGGTTTGCTCAAAGGAAGTCCTTTGCTCCACACATTAGGGAAATAGCACATTAGGCAACCAAGAGAAATCCAGTCTGAAGCACTCTGCACTTTCACATACATCAGAGTGGGATTTCTAAATGTTTTAAATGCTCGGTGACTGTGACTTCTCAGTCCTTCCCAAAGATTGGTATCAGCTACCACACTGCCCTAACAATGCAGAACCTGAGGTTTTGGACCTCTGAGAAGGTGCAATCTCAGTGGTTAGAGCAGGAGGACATCAGACTGCAAATACAGTCAGCATTGTGGGCACAAATATTGCCACCATTACCTCCAGCCAAGAAAAATCAAACGTGAGCCTTCTCAAAGTGCATCCTCAAGACATCTGCTGCCAAACATTGAATTAGGAATGGAAAGAGGGAACATTGGTTTGCCCAAGGACGGTTATATGACATTGCCATAAAAGCTGGCACAACATGCTCATGGTTGAGCTTCCATCCAGCATGGGTGCTTGGCACACTTGGACTCTGTCCCACACTCAGTTATATGTACCTTATGCAATCCATACAGTTGGCCATGGACAAAGACAAGCCAGGCCCAGCAGAATTTACATCAGATCTCATTTCTGAGTTGTGGTCCTTCCCCAAAAGCCAGTTCTCCCAATGTCACTTGAACTATACATCCAGTTTATAGATCTAAACGACTTTAAAAGTGCATTTAAATGTATTTAAAATTAGCAAACCTTAAAGTGCTGGACTTGAACCTCTATAAAATAATACTTGAACTTGTCTGGAACTATTCTAAGTCCTTTGTAGCACGGATTTTGCATGCTTTCCAAGAGATTTATGACCTTTACATTATTTAAGATGAAGGAATAGCCTGAGAAGAAATGGTTTATACGTGGCACTTTCGCTCTCAACATTCCTGTTGCATACACCTCATCAGTTCCTGTCCACCTACATTAGCATAAAGAAAACAAGTTTAATTTTGGCATCAGTGAGAAGATAGTAATTGCTGTAATGAATTAGACTGGCGTCCCTCTAGTTCAGACTTCTGTGTCTCACTGCGAATAGCACTGGGTGCATCAGAGAAAGGTGCAAGTTGAACTTCATTTTGGCTCATACCCACAAAGTTGTCAGCCAAATTTTGAATGCCAGAGCTTCATTACTAAGGAATGACAAATGTGATAAAAAGAACACAGTTCGAACTTTCAAAGCTGGCAGGAGGAGGGGGGGGGAATAGGATTTTCAAAGTTGACAACAGATTTCAGGGGCCTACATTTCCAGATGCCTGATTTGAGATGTCTTAACGGTGCCCGATTCACAGATCTTGCTGTCTGTCAGTCAGTACCCCTTCTAAAGCCTCTCAGAAAAAATCCCTTGTCCTCTTTTAAAGACTTGCACCTCACTGCTTTTTGACACCTAAATAAGATGGTGTCCCTCTCCACATTCAAATCTGAGTTACAGGCTTGCAAAGCCCAAAAGCGCCAAGGTGACCTCTGTTTTCAGACTAAACAGACTCAGCTGAAAAAACACGCTACACTCCCAGTTTCCGAGTGGTTTCAGAGCCATCTCCCCAAACAAATCTAATATCTGGTGGTTTGCTTTGTTTTGTGCTTCTTTTGCAATGTAGATAAAGTGACTCTGGAAACCTCTGGGAGAGAACAGATTGCACTGGAACTTTTAGGAACACGGATTTGCACTTTGTCTGTGCCTGTAGAGCACAATCAGGCTTCTCAGTACTACAGTTGAAGTCATTACAATGCAAATATTAATTTTCAGCAGTAACGAAGTGAATCTGAATCATCACAATACCTGCAAAAGCCTTCAAGGACCAAGCAAAATGTTAAACAAGAATATTCAAACAAAGGAAAATCTGCTGGGTAAATGAGAATAGCTGGCAGTGTAACGCATGGGTGCCCAACCTAAGAATCCATCTCAGGAAATGCTGGTGCTTCTCTGGTGTATCAGACCCAGCACCTGTGAATGAAGCATTGATTTTCAATCAGTAATTCACATTTTCACTTGTTAGCTACAGGAAATGACCCAACTGAACTTCTCCTGCAGCATGAGCTGGAAGAACTCTACTTTTAGAGCCCATCTACAGCTGGCTGGCCAACTGGCAGGATGGGAAATTGGACAGGACAAAGGATCCTGCTCCACATGGGTCTAAGCTCCACTAGTATTGCTACTTTCAAAACAATTTTTCCTTCCTTAAATAAGTTCAGTGAGTCAGGAATGGTCCATGAGGCTCAGACATCCATATCTTCTCTACTTTTCAATGCATCCATCTTCCCAGAAGACCTCTGTGAACTTCCCCCACACAGAACCTATCAAGCTGAATGCACCTCCAGGATCCCAGCTAAAATCTGTGGTGCTGTGGGAGGCAGGGGAAAACACACACACAAGAAATAAAGTGAAAGAAATTCCATCGATCCTTTCAAATAGAACCATTTCTACCAGGGAGGGAGGTCCTTCTACAAAAGACAAAGCCACAAAATGTGTCCTTCAAACCTTCAAATGGAAATACTTTGATGAGCCACCTCCAACCACAAAATGTGATGGGCACAAGCAGTGATGTACAAGTGCACGATTAATCTCACCCTAATTCATGCCACCCAAGCTCTTACTGAGCTGCACAGTCTCAAAATGTGGCAAGAAATCTTCATAGTGAGAAAGTTCCCTGGTACTTCTACCTTGATGGCAAAGAAGAAAATATCCCTTGTTCTTTGCAATCCTGGCAGCTGACAAAGCTGGGAGGAAGACTTTTACCTATGCATAAAATCCTCTCCAAGCAAGGGTAAGTACTGAAAGCTACCAGTCCCTTTGCACACCCACCCTTCCCTCACCAGGCACAGTGTGACAGATGCACTTGACACCCCCTTCACCAAACTCGCAGCAGTTTGATACAGGCTCCAAAGGAGGTAAAGGCCTGAGCTGGAGCTGGGACAAGAACTCCTCAAGAAAACACACAAAGGAGCACAGTGACCCAGTGAGCACCGATGCATATGAGCTTGGATCACCAATCATGCGACTAACACATGAAAAGCTGGTGGTTTTCCCAAGGCTCATTTATCAAGGAACAAAGGAAGTTGTGGGTACAAGGAGTCTCGTGCATGCCTTTCCCATTGTATGCAATTTGACTACGAGCCAATCACTTTATCTCATAAATACAACAGCCTAAGTGAGCCTGCTTTGAGCTCTCCCTTCTAGGCAGTGTGGCTGCACAGTCGTGACCTCCCCTTGAGCTGGGACGCCTCTCAAGGTTGCTCCTCAAGGCAAAGAGACCTTTTACCAATGACAGACCACTGGAAGAGCCCAATTCGAGTTTTCCCTGGAGAGCAACTGGACTGCATGTCAGGCGACTCTCCCCTTGAGCAGGGACGCCTCTTAAGGCTTGAGATTCCTTACCTGAAACTAAGAGATCCTTCCTTATCCATGGCAGAGAGACCCTTTATTCACAATAGATCCTCTGTGACTGGTTGCATGCTGAATGAAATCCGCATGTCTTATCCCATTAGACATAAACCGCTGACCAAGTCTGGGACTAAGTCTAGATCCAGCCGCACCTAGACTCCTCTCTGAGAGGGAGTTTAGAAAGCAAGGGGGTCCATTCTGAATCTCATGACGCAAAAGAGATTTTCCTTACCCTTTGTATCTCTTCCATTAGATGTAAAGTGTTGACCAAGTCTGAGACTAAGATTGGATCTAGCCACACCTAGGCTCCAGCACGAGTTTAGAAAACAAGGGAGTCTACTCTGAACCTTATGACTCAACAGGAGGGTCTCCCTTACCTTTTTGCATCTCTGGTCTCTATGTAAATCATTCTAAATTGATTCTAACTTGATTTTCCTTTGTACGTTTCTTCCACGTAGTAAGTAGTAGAGTGAACCTTGCCATCGAACTTTGTTAAGTCGCACTTTCACAAATCCACATTAAAATTACTTTTGCTAATACCTTTGATGGTGCTTCTTTAAGTGATCTATATCACTCATCCGTGACACACAGCTCATCTGTGAAGATGGCACCATGGAAAGGAACCGTCACCCACACCACAATGGGGCTCCAAATAGGCCCAATGACAAGAAAGCATTTGAGATATTCTAGTTACCTTGAGGCTACATTTGAAATTATATCCTTACCAGTGATGGCTTGCTTGACCAGGACAACAGTAACATAATCACAGTGATTGGTCCTCTAGAGCATGAGGCTTTGATGTTCTATGAGGACACAGCTTCGCCAAGAGTCCCACTATTGCTATGAGTAACAGACCCATCTTAGTGTCACTCCCATGGTCCTGCACAGGGTCTGCTGTGCAGAGAAGTGACCGATACGAGATTGTGCAATTGTCCGAGACCCTGGGGGCCAAATGCCATCAAATTTGTCATAGTGAGTGGAAATGATTCAAGAGAAAAAAAGACTTAGTTTACTGATCCCACTGATACAAAGGCTACAGTGTGATCTGAACTGAATGATTAAACACTAGATAATCCAGAGAGGAGACAGGTATTAGCAACACTCTCACCATGGAAAAAGCATCAGTCAGAGCTCGCACCAGATTAGACACAGTACAGCCCAAAGACACGGCATGCATCACACAACGCAATGTTCCCGAAACGCCAATGCTCTCATAACTGCTTTTCTTTCCAGGTTTAGCAGGCAACACCACAACGCTGTTTGGAGCTGCAGCTTGTGTACGCAGATGTGCCTGTTTCCTTTGGATTGGGTTCAGTTCATCTTGGAGACGGTGTGGGTGGTTGTTTTCACACCTCTGCAGCTCCAAGGCCAAAGGCTTTAAAGCATCTTCTTGCCATAAAAATGCCACAGAACCACCTGCCTTAGAGCAAAGCAGGCCAAAACAAAGGCCAGATCTGCATGTTGCTGGGCCAAGGTGTATCCATAGCAGAGCCAATAGCTCTGCTCCAGATTGCACTCATGCAGGACTAACTGCACAGAGGGGAAAATCCATCTGGATCAAGATCACTACAGAAAGACCTGAGAAAGACCCCACTTTTCTCTCCCCAGTTCCTGAGGAGCAGTTATAGTGATGTACCAATTCCCAGACTCAGCACCAGGCTGGGCTGGTTGAGGCTGAGCCCAGGCTTTGCCTCCTCCTAACAGACCTTGGTGAAATTATCCACACCTGCAAAAGTGAAAACCAAGTATCCCTGCTCCGCTGCAGTCCTTGCAGCACACTACCTTTGTGTCTCCTGCAGGAAAATGCAAAAATCCTGCCTCCTTCAATGAAAAATATCTCAGAGAGCAGCTTCTAGTTAGCAGATATTACAGCAGATTCTTAAATTAGGAAGAAAAAGGACCCTTCCACATTAATACTCTATTTATTTCTGCAGAAGTGATGGTACAGGTTATAAAACTGAACTCTCCTTCCACAGGGTTGAGCTCCGTCACAAAATAGACTGCACCCAATATCCCTCAAATAATAACTCTTCCCACTTCTTTCTCTACTCGATTCACCCTGCCCCCAACCTCTCTGACTCCTAATTCTTCTCTCCCCTTTTGACTCCCTGCCATTTTCTCACTTTTACGCATTAGTCTCATTTTTTGAAGCAAACAATTCAGGGCTGTGGCTGGACCTGACTGGTCCAAAGCTGGGCACCACAGCAGCAGCTGAGGACCAGGGGCTGCTGCAAACCCTGGTTGATATGTAAAGTACCATTACCACCGCTCACCTTGCACCAGGTTTTCAACATCAGCTGCTCAAAACCAGCTCTTTCCCCTCGCCCTGTGCGTGCTGACCATGAAAAGCCAAGCAAATAGCAGTCAAAAAAGGCCAGAGCGCTGCAACTCTGCATCACTGCATGCCCTATAATCCCGCTAAGCACATGCTGGAGAGCCAGGACAGTGGCTTCATTCCCAGTGCACCACTGCCTGCCCCTGCGATTCTGTAAATCTCTGTGCCCTGCCTCAGCCACAGCATATAATGGGTTCAGATTTATCTGCCTCTCCAGAGAAATAAGAGATTAAAAGAACATTTACAGTCCCATGAAAGCACTGAGTCATAGGCGCTCCATTCAATGAATGTGAGATACTATTATCACATTACCAACTCTTGGGATTTTATCTAGTCTCCTAGTAGTTGCTGGTTTTCTTACAGCAACTTCTCTCCAGGTCATGAGTTTATATGAAAATCCTCCTTTTTTTTTTTTTTTTTTGTTGCAAGAACAGTACACTGCAAAGCACAGGAAAAGCCTTGAAATCTGAAAGACTGAGAAGACAATGAAAAAGAACATGCACTATTATTTTTTCCTTTTTCATGACTGTTTTTTTTCCCCAAACCACTCACTTGATTGACAAGAGCAAGACTCGGGAATCTGAACTGCCGCATTCAGTGAAATAAATTAATAGTAGCACAAAAATACTGGCTTACAGCACCTAAATTAGCTACTCCTCAGAAACAACTTTACATACCCCGTGGATACTCTTGCCCTTCCCAGCCACAAGGAAAGGCATAAGACGACCATGCTTCCAGCCACCAGGGACCATTGAGCAAGTAGTGTGCCATTCCTTCAAAATAATGCATGATAATACAAAATAATACATAATGCATGATTGAATATCTATGCCCATCTATCTACCTACTGTTTGAACACATCAAGCTTGCAAGCATGAGGACAACCTAATACTAGCCTATCTGAGAGGACCTGAGCCTGTAACAGGGCCAAAGACAAGTAATAATATCAAATTATGCTCATTTTTGTCCATACTTTAAAAAAAAAAAAAAAAAAGAAAAAAAAGAAAAACAAGGAAAAAAATGCTTTTCATGTTGGGGTTTTTTTTTTAATAACCCAGAATCACCAGCAACCTGTCGACACCTCTACCAGAGAACCCCCACTGGACTCCATCAACCTCTAAACAACAGAGTTTTAATTTTCTCATATGTGAAGAACAGCATCTTAAACAGCTTTATAAAATGGTTTAAAATCTTTGGGATAAATCTGCTAAGTGACAACACTCTCACTGTGGCAACTATTCTTCTTATTAAAAATTTAACTCCTTCCTAGGACTGGAACGAATAAAAGTTAACAAGAGGAATTATAGCTGGACAGGACCTAGGCAATTCTGGTTGCTTCATTATGAAATAAACTAAAATATTAGGATCTCATAAAAGAAACACATTTTCTGAAGAAGTAATTCACGATGTTCAAAAAATATATATAATATCTAGATATAAACTAAGATATTCACTTTTTGAAAAGGCATATTGCAAAAATATAAGCCTTATCAATATCTTAAAGTTGTCACACATTTGATGCAACATTTATATGTTATAAAAGCCTTAACATATAAATGTTATAACTATGTTATAAAGGTCTAAATCATGGAGTCAAAATGAGATGTCTTTATATCAAAAGAACATAGAATGCTAAAACAATTTGTTTAGACTTCACCCATCAAAACAATTTGTCAAAACTGACATGTTCTCACAAAATATTTCCATTTTGATAAAACAGCATTTTGACAGAAAACAGTTGAATCCAAACATTTTCATTCAGCTTGCTGAACTATATACGTCCTTCTGAACCAGACTAGATGTGAAAATAGGATGGGGGTGTGAGTGCTGTCCCTGCTCTAGGATCCCCCTGTGCCCCCAAGCAAAGGGCTCAGGCTGTGTCTATGCTGCTTTTGAACCCTTCCCACATTCTTCAGGGCAGGGAACATCCTCTGCTGCATACCCTACATAGCCAGATCTCCCCTCAGGCATTTCCAAAATAAATTTAAAAAAAAAAAAAAAAGCTACTTAGTGATTTAATGGCATTTTCTATAAAAATGACTGTTCACTTTGGATTCTTTCGTGGGCTCCCTGGAAAAAGCTAAATGGGGCTGGAGACATCTTCAAATCAGTTTCTTTCTTAAAACTTCAAACAACCTTCTGTTCTCACACCAGTAGAGCTCTGCAGTTTGAATCAGATCACAAAATAATGAAAATGCAGTTCAAAAAGAAAAAAAAATGTGCATCAAAAGTTGTTGATCTGCTTTCCTAACGACGCAGCCATAAATATCAAGAGATATCAACTTCAGAGCTCAGGCATCACCTTCTATACACCTATCTTAAATACGGAAAGCCTTCAAAGAAAATACTATATACAGGGAAACCTGAAGTTATAAGCAACTGTCCATCAAAGAATACGTGCACTCAGAATACACTCCTGGAGTCAGCAGTACAATGTGGTCCCATTCATGTGAATTTACAACAGGCTAATAAAGAGATGTTAGAAGGAAGTGTGCTATCTGTAAGAGAATCAGTAGCTCTTGTACACTGTTAGAAGATGCTGCTTTGAGCTATCGATGAGTCTACTAGCTCTTATTACTGTTAAATATCTAAAATTTTTAATAAAACTGAAAATGTGTAAACTTCAAATTAATGTTATTCTTTTAGCCCATGTGAGCTACTTCATACAATAAAATTATGCTGAATGATTTTAAATTGTCTTCAGAATAGTTAGTGTGCTCTGGTTTTTCAGGCTACCCAAAACACCCTGATGCCATTTCCAAGAGAGGACTATCCCTGCTGCACTTCTTATGGTCTTGACACAAGAAAGGGACGGTGCACAGACTTTAATCCTTGCATACCCAATTCTGCGTGCAAGAGCAGCCCTTGATTAGAAAAAGCAAAAAGAGATGTAAAAACAAAGAAAGGCATGAACACATATTTTAGGTTCTCACCTGAAGAATTCCCTTATAGTTTTTTCTTGCAATTACACTGAATTTCAGTATAATGAGACCGTTATCCTTCCTGCTGCCATTCGACGTTTCCAGAAATGATCCACTTATATTGTCTCAGTCAAAACAAGCAAGTTCATGTGCAAAAAATTGTCTCACTGTCCACAGGAGACTTTTACTTCCTAACATCCTTTGAGTCTTTCACAGACATGCACACTATTCCCCTCAGGTTTCTCCAGTCCTTAATTAACTGTTATCTTTTTAACAGTAAAAAAGCAGCAGGTGGCTTGGGAGTTGCTTTTCATTTCTTGAAGCTTGCTCTGGCCTGTGCTGTCTCCCACCCAGCTGTGGGAACTACAGGTGGAAGAAGGAAAGGATGTGGATGGGGGATGCTGTGGGAGAAAGGCGTCAGTGTGTGCAGACAGAGCGAGTGGATGCTGTTACACTGAAGTTATTTTTTTGAGTGATGCAAGATCTTGCAGCAATCTTCTCCATTAACTCTCTGCAGCTCAAGAAGCCTAGCAAAACACTCTGCCCAGCAAGAAATAACTGCCAGGAGGGTCACTACCAGCAACAGCTGAGGCACTTGGATGCAGTAGGTTCAGCTGTCTTCACCTCAAACACAACATTATAGAAAGAGGCACACTGCTATGGCTTTCTGCTTACAAGTTAAACTGCTCAAGATCAGAAATTTGCCTAATAAATCCCAACAGTATGGTGACCCATGTGCCATTAACCCGTATCAACCTGCCTTGATTGACTGAGTACAACGGCCTCAGGTACCCATCCTGCATGCAAGCTGCAGTAAATGATCTACTCATAAGTACTGTGATTAATTACTTCCCTTCAGTTAAAGTCAATACTTTACTTCAACTGGATTATTTAAAATAAATTAAAAAAAAAAAAAAAGGATAAGAAGGAGAGGTGTGTTGATAATGGGAAGCAGCTCTGCTCTATCTTGGTGGCATTATCTATCAACTGCAATCAGATTATGTAGATAAAGAACAGCAACAAATTTATCAGCTCTATTTGCACTTGTCATGTCCCTTCGCTGTAAGAAGGCTTCATGCAAGCAGAAGCAGCACCACACAGCCAGGGACCGTCGAGACACAGTACTGCTCTCCTTTGGGAGTATGGGAACAGAGCAGGAGGGAGAGTGAGACGCAGGTGGGAGATGGCAAGAGGCGAGGGGAACTCCTCTCTTCCCACCCTTGGCCTTGCAGGGACGCAACCACTTCCCTCACCTGGTCCCTCAGCATGACAAAAGGTCACCTGCAGCCCTCCAGCTTCAACAGGGTCGTATTCAAGGATGAAGCATTCAACTTTTTACAGAATTTACCATGCATAACTCTATTTATTTTTTAAGGTGTTTTTGCATTAATTTCACCTGGAACACAATTCTGAAACCTTGTCATCCAGACTAAGTACCAAACAACAGAAACACCACCATGACTTGGGAAGAGTGGCCGCCTGGCAACTTACTCAGGAACACAAAAGATCCTCCAGACACAAATATTTTTAATTGGCTCGGTTATCTGTTCTCTTGTATCTGCAGGCATGAATGAAACCCAATTATTCTGATTTTGCTCTAGCAACCAATGCGGTGAAAAAGGGCTGATTTTATTCTTGGTTACCTATGCGATAAATTAGCAGGAAACCTGAAGCATAACTACAAAGGTGTTTCACTCAGAGTAAGTGGTTTCTGTTTCTCCAAAATTCCTTACCTTCACTCTCATCCAAACAGAGGTTATAGGCTCTATATGCATAGCAATAACATTGCTCTCTGCCTGATGCAGTTCTAGGTACAAGGTAACTAAATTTCATTGTTATCAACAACAGTATTAGAAATTAAGCAGGAATGGCTGACTTAAATGGTCTCAGACATGTACACACACACAGAGTTGAGTTCCTGGAAGGTATTTCTGAAAGCCAGGCAATGCCCAGCGTTAGAAAGCTCTGAACAAACCATATAACCATAGGGGTTCCTCCATCATTAGTATCAATGTCCATTAGGGTGATGGCTCACTGTGAAAATGAGCATCCAAACTCCACGGTTCTCGCCACTTAACCCCAAGCCTCCACGTACATTCCTTGATTATTTTTTCCTCCAGTTGCATTAAGCGCCACGCTCAGCGCGCAGAAGAGATGTATCATGTGCAATGAGAGCTCAGGCTTCCAATCTTCAGACCCAGGAGTCTTAATAAACACCTTGTCAAATCAGCGGTTTGGGATTATTCAGAGGGGGGGGGACACCTGGTATTTTGATTGTAATTTCTGAATCCATTTTTATCCCATAGAGATTAAAAAAAAATAAATAAATTGTAAGAGCTCTGTTTTCAAGGCAAAATCATCACCTTAACCAAAGTGCTCGGAAGCAGCCCAGGTCACAGACCTCAGAGTATGAGTGCAGGAGATGGGTTACGTGTGAGCCTAGATGAGACACAGGTAAATACACCATATTCCCTGCACAAAACTGCACTTAGCAGGCAGTTGCTCAGCTGTTTTCTTCCAAGCTGCAGCCCCTTGAAAACCAAGAAGGCATTTAGTCACCTTTGCAGGCAGAGAGATTTACTGTTGCAGGTAGACAGAGATGGACAGATGCTTTGTAAAATCCTGATTTAAAAGTTTCGAAAGTCATCGAGGAGAATGTATTCGTGCTGCTTGCCCATCATCACCCTAGTGAAGCCTACCTATAGCACTTCATATGCTCCCTGTGTACTAGTTCCAGAAGAGAAATGTAGAAAAAGGAAAAAGGTATGTTTACAAAGCAAAATACAGTGATTCCTGGATAAATCCCCATCCAAGTTAGCATTTATAACCATAGCCAGAACTATTGCAATATAGCCATCAGCTTGGTTCATACCCTGAATCTCTGACCACCGTTGGGCACACGCTGGACCACGCCAATAGTTGTTATGAATTTGTATGAGGGTCTTTCATATAATACTGCATTGCACCCAATCTCTCTGATGCTACGAAGTGGAGCTAGTAGAGGAAAGGAGGGCTGGAGGTCACCTGATCCTGATCCAAATGCCAGATGCTCTCCCCTTGGCTCGCCTTCGCAAACGGACACGAGAGGCACTTTTATGTCCTATCTCTTTGGGACCTCAGAGGCCAGCCCCGAATGGATTCTGCGGCATAACAACATCTAAAAGTTATGGGCCATTCTGTAAGGGGATGTCATTGCAGTATAAATATTGTGCCCAAGGCTCTGACCTCATGCCCCCAAACTCTATCCAATTATCTCACATACTAAGTGCCTTTTCTCACTTCTAAATCCCACAGTCACTTTCTGAAGGCTATTCTTTGGAGACAGCTCTGTAAAATGCAACAAATTTACAGCAGCAAAATGTTCTTACATAAAACATAAACCAGTTCACTGCACAATTACCTTTCTTCCCTGGCAATGCCAACAGTCTACAGCAAATACCCACTATGAACAAAAGTACCAAAACATAGAAGACATATAGAGGGACCTGATGTCCAAGAAACCTATTCTGGGTTTGGTTTTTTCATTTCCCATCTTCTACAGAAAGATGAGAATTAGTCGGGGTAATGCTCGCAGTTTCTTATATGCATTGTGTTGTTTAATACACTACAGAAGAACAATTCAGACAACTCTTAGCTCTGGTGGGAAACACTAATAAAAGATAGAAGGGCACAAGTTTTGGTTAACAGTTAAAGCACTAGACTATGAAGAGAAACTACTAATTCTCTATTAACAAATTCACCAGATATGCGTGAGACCCAGAGAATATCCAAAAGCACATTTTTGACTTTGAGTTTTTCTGCCTTTAGATGGACAGTACAAGACTAGATTCACCTTAGGCTACTCAACTTATCTAAAATTTAAGTGTCTAGTCTCACATTATCAGAGATTATTAGATGTTATAGCTACAGGCAGGTGAAACACGTCCCTGGCTGGATGACCACAGGCTGGCAGTCTCAAATCGTGTCTTCTTTTGAAGACATGAGCAGTGATCTGAAAGAAAAAGTAAGCCACTACTAGTTTCAGCCTGGACCGCCAACACAAAGGCAAAAGACGCATCTCAGAGATGAGAGGCAGAGGGGTACCTTGTGGGAAAACCCTGGCAGGACTCAGGCAGGAGGCTGGTGCCACAGTGCTCAAGTTGGTGAGGAACAGTGCTGCGAGGTGCAAACAGCAAAGCAGGACACACTAGGTCTAATTTAAGGATTTGCCCACAGTTCTCCCCAAATCTCACTGCTCACGCCCAGAGCATGGGACAATACTGGAAATCTAACCATCCCCATGACCCAAGAGTGAGCCAGCACATTCCCAAATTATCATGGAAATAGCCAACAAGACTCATTCACCATGACTTCACCTTCTAACACCCCACGAAGCAGACACGTTATGTTTAAAAAAAAAAACACAACAAACCTCCTTTTGCACTTTGCCATGCATTCTGTAATTAATCAGAATTGTATTGCCAGCTTCTAATGATCAAATCCCACTGAATCACTTTGGAGCCTCTTGGCTGTGTGACATAAGCACCACAAATCAGAACCCGGAGGGCCTTATGAACATTCATCATGCATCCTTCCCAAAATTAATGGTACAGCCAGGCCCCATGAGGTGCTTAACATCCTATGCACAAGATGTAAATTCATAATCATCATTGCAACACCATCAAAGAAATATTCCATCAAGGTTCATTTTGCGCTTGCTAAACATGTGTTTTCTTCACTTGAAAATAGAAAAGGGCTTGAACTATAAATCCCAGGATCAAAAATATCCCCCAAACTTTGAAGAGTTCAGATCTGAATCGGAGATCAGCGTGGAACATTATGCATGGCATCATCTGAAGTGCAAATAACAATGTGTTACAAGACTTGAAATGCCAGCAGCTTTTCCACAGTGCTCCAAACCTCCTTTGAATTCTAAAACTTTAGCTTCTCCATCACTCTGGAACAGGTTGACTGGAGATGATGATGCTCTGATGAACCCAAATGCCTTCACTAAGTTGAAGGCTCCTAAATCTTCATGCAGCCATGATTCATTCAGCTGCTTTGTGAGCTCTTAATCTCATCTTCATCACACAATGTTTCCTCCAAGGTTTTTTGGCTTCTTGGCTTCTAAATAAAGTTTGTAGATCTTCTACAGGAAAGAGGCCTTCCAAATGGAGCCACCTGCTGATGTCCAGGCTGACAAGTTCAAAGACAACAGCAGAATAGCTCAAAGCAAAGCAAGAGCCTATGGAAGAGGTAGCTTCCGTAGTCAAAATGCTCAGGGTGTAGATAGACAGGGATGACTCAGTGACCTTCCCACGGTTGCTTAGCATGGGAGAATTACAGGATTTCCCCTTCTTTAGGCTCTATACTCATCATGGCAAAGCCTCTTCAGTAAAACTTGTACAATACACAGAAAGATGGTTTCCTGAGTTTGGCGAAGTTTTCACTGGAACCAGCACTTTAGGAAGTAGCTGCATTTTTACACCACAACCTGAAAATGTTGACTTTCCCGTTATTTCTTTATCCATTCTCAACAGTGACAGTGTGGGAAAAAGCTTTTTTCGCTACAAATGCTCTGCCTCACAACCCAAAATAAACCATCAATCAAGAATGGTTTCAGCACATCCTTAAATTTATTTGCTTGTTGCTTTTTTTTCCTTTTGTGACCAAAATCAGATAGAAATGAGAGCACACACATAGACACAGCAACAAATCATTTGGGAATTCAGAGCAAAAGCTTTCCAGTGTCATGTAAAAGGGCCAGAACTGACCCAGAATTTGGAATCTGGGTTAGAGGAATTGATTTTTTAATTGCTATCAGGAAAATGCTTTGTAAGAGCATCACTTAAATCTCTGCACTGCGTAACAGCTACCTCCACAGGCTCCAGGAGCATATGGTCTGCTTCAGGAAGCAGGCCCCTTCCATAATGACTGGGAGCCCACATTATTGTGCGTAATGAGGGAAAAATCAAGTGTAAGTCACAGCTGGCTCGGGATCATGCTGGCACTTGCATCTGCCACTAGCATCTTCCCGAGTTCGCTATATGCATGTTCCTCACGAGCAAAATCTGAGGTGCCCCCAGGTGCATCTGAAGGAATGCTCTGCTGAAGGCATGACACTAGACACATTGGCTTGTCCTTGGCCTAAAAGAGCACAGAAAATCCTCTCACGTCTGCTTAGCTCTAATAGATGTAATTTAATCTTCAACCTGATCAAAGAAAGGTCCACTGAAGAGACATGTACATCAACTCTGTCATGCTCTGGATCAAGTCCCTTATGCTATTTACCCTTCCCAGCTCCTACAGCAATGCACAGAAAGTTACCTCCTTCTCTGATATAAAGACCCAAAACTGTGCCTCACTTAGGATATGAACAGTGGGGTTTTTTTAAGTCTCCACAGATGTCTCCAATAGCAATTATTTAAGTCTGTCCATGTTTTACATATTATATCACCACATTAACTACCCAGGCCTAGTCTTACAGTTGAGATGGCATTTCCATTCCAAAACTGCTCTGGGGGAAATTACGGGAGACTGGGGAAGGGAAATCATAAGCAATTACCAAGAATGGCTACTTAAAATCTCTCAAAATAATAATTTTTGAAGAACATTTTATAAAAAACACGTTCAGCCAGACATTAGTTAAGTTGACCATGTCAAAAAAGAGTGTTTTGCATCCACTGTTATGTTTTCAGGATCAATCCTCCCATTTTTCTATGGTTTCTGGGTTTTCTAGCTCCACAGCTTCAGAGCGCACGTCCCAGAAGGTGGTGTGAGTGTGGAAGAGCAACTCGGGATTTTCACTGATGAATATTCAAGGTATTGTGATTTCCAGGGTCATGAGTGAGGCATACACTTCAGGGATAGTTGCTTGAATAATGACATTGTAGCCTCCTCAATGGCAACTCAGCAAGTCTACAAATGGGGCTGTAAGTCTTCTGCTCAACAGTGAACAGATTCTCAACTGTTCTGCATTTTGTTCTGTATTCACATGGTTTGCACCAAACAGCTGGATGATGTCAAATGGTGGCTCAGCACAGAGTAACAGGGCCAGTAATTCTAAAACTTACTGTGTCCTCAACCACATTTTTTATTAGGAGCCTCACTGGTACTTTAATTGTAAAATAACTTACATTTTTCCATCCCTTAGCACTTAGATGTCTTGGGAGGAGTATTTTGCTGTTTTGTGCAATGGATGGAAGGGTTTTTTTGCAACAATCGTCAAAGGGAGATTTTACTTGAAATGGTCTGAAAGGTACCTTCCGAAAAATCCACCATTTCAACTGCTGCTTAAGAACAAGGAAATCTCTACTCACAGAAAAGCCTGACATCTGCTCACAGGTTTTTCCTGCAGTATTTCCTTGGAAATGCAGCTTCTCACTCACAGTCTCTGCCTCATGCTGCAATTATTCTTTTCCTCCCGTATCTTTGTTCCTCCAGCACAACTTTTACTAAATGTCAGGTCCAAAACCAATGGTTTAGTCACAGCAGCGGTGCAGTGTTATCCTGCAGACTGTGACCAGGACGGTGAGCAGCAGAAGGTGAAGCCATGTGGTCTCAACTGCTCATCTTAAGCCCTCCAAGCATCCTGAGTGGAACTTGAGTTCCATCAAAACTGGTTTTCCTTGCAGGAGGTTGGGAGCCGCAGCAGAAATTGGTTCTGCCGACACTTCAGCCTGGATCAGTCAACTACTGCAGCTTAGCACTACTGCAAGGAAATTTGCTCCATCAATCTTTGCCAAAGTTGAACCCTTTTGCTGGGCAAAGGGCTTGGGTTTTGATCTATACAGACACAATCTCATACATTGCCTAATAACACTAAAAAAATAAATGAAATATAGCTCTACATGGGTCTGGACAAGTAAACGTTCCTCAGTTTCTGATGCAAACCCCTCTTTTTTTGCCACTACCCATAGCAAGGCACAAACCTCATGGAGATGTACGTACTGCATCCAGCCAAGAGGCATAAATTTCATTTCCCAAAGCTGTCCACTACAAAAACAACTGGTTCCAGATCAGTGGTTGTGGAGGAAAAAGAGGAAAAGAAATGCACTTTTGTTACTTTTCATCACAAAAGAAGCTGAGAAATGCCCCACTCCATGCACCTGTGTCCAACCCCACCACCCCATGCAAAGGTGCATCAGTGTTCAAGTTTGAGCAGATCCTCAGCTCACTGAGCAGCCCTGCCCACAGACGCCTTCCCAAAGACAGCTCGACCCCTCTGATCACCCTTGCTGTTACCTCCCTACCCTGTCTTATTTGCTTTTCACTTGCATGGTCCAGCTGCAAAAAAATCAATTGGCTACAGCCCTGCTGTTCCCAAGGGAAAATCAGGTCTCTCAGGACTTTTTTTTGAAGTATTGCAAAGACACGGAGTACAGAGATAATACATATCTTGATCTCTTCCTCGCCGTTTGTTGTGACAGCAAACCGTAAAGCAATGACACTAGCACACCCGAGCCCCAGCTCTGCCAACAGCCTGAGCTGGAGGAGCATTTCGATCTCCCTTCATAAATTTGTGAAGCAGACCAGTGCAGAAGTGTGCAAGCCTCACTGCCCACGTGGGGCCAGACTCCAGAACACTTCAGGCTCCACAGACTCCACTTTTGGCTAGTTCTGATCCTTCAAGCAGCAGCAAGCTGGGTGCTGAAGGCTTCCAAAACTCAAAAGATGCCTGCTTGCTTACATTCAGAAATGACCAACATACTCAGGTGACGTCCCTGCTGGATAATGAAAGCCTCAGCTGGGGTCCCATGACACACAGCTGTGATGGTAGAGGATGGCTGACTCCTCAAGCTGTAGATAAGGAAAAAGTCAGACTGGGCTCTCTGCCTTGAAAACCCAGATGCACACCATAGGGGCAGGATGAAAGGAAACATTCGTTGATATTCAAGCATCTTCCAAACAGAACAGGTATCAGGAGAAAACAAACAGATACGAGTACAGTGCTGTGTACAGAAATGAACTAATATCAAGCTTGACTGAAAAAGTTGATTAAATTTGTTTAATTTAAAAGCCCAAACAAACCCTGGAGGAGGTTCTTTGTTTATTGCTTTTTACCGACAGCACACGTTACTGAAGAAGCACCATGTGGGCATGAAATATTTATTCATTAAATCTTTCATAAAGCTCTACACTATTGGTTTCACTCAGGATATATTTATAACTTGTCAAAGTCCACGAAAATCACTGCTTTTTTTTTTCCCCCCACCTCCATCCCCCTTCCAGACTGTTTATGAAAGGATTAGGCTTTCAGTTTTCATTGCAATAAGCCTGATCCTCAGCTCCACTGTTGCTTGTACACAAGGTGCTGCTTCTTTAATCGTAACAGGATAGTTGTAGTTAAAATAGTTCAGCCTTCCCTGTACCACCCAAAATGGACTCTTACAGTGCTTCAAACACAAGGTGATGCTTTACAGTGTTCCTGTTATGGGAATGGCAACATCATTCACTTATGGAAGAAGGTGCCATGCACTGGTAGCAATAAATGGAAATAAAAGTTAGAACAGACAGTCCACCCAAGCAAAGGAAAAGCAGTCAGAAAGTGCATTCATTTCAGTATCAGGATGTCCAAGTCATTTGTTACCAAACCTCACTCCATCAGTGAAACCCCTTCTTGAACCCTTCCTTGGCTGTCAGCCAACCTACAGATTAAACCCATGCTCCAAGTCGGGTTAATAACACACTAGCATAAACAGTGCTCTATTATCCTCAGTGTTAGCTGTAAAACTATGTAATATTGTTTTACTAGTTTTACTGACTACATAGCTCAGTCCAGTACAGGAATGAGGATGGGTTATACTTAGAAATACAAATGAAAGTACTTTTCACCCATAAGTGTGCAAAACTCCAGGATTTGTGTTAGGAGTGTGCAGGGACAATTGCATCAATGAAACTGTCACCTCTCTAATAAATTACACTGATACCTAATTTAGGAGTGGGCCAAATCTAATTCCCCCAAATAATCCTGAGCAATAAAAAAAAAGCACCCCAAAACAGATGCTGGGCAGGCACTTTAGGTGCACTGCAGGGTCCCGTGCAGTTTTGGTGGCCACAGTCACTGCGTGCATCCCTGCCTCATTAGACCACAGGCTGCCTGGTCAGGCCTGCTCCTGTTTCCCTTACTACATTTGTTTGTGAGAATAAATAAATATAAACACAGCATAAGCAGATGTCGTTGTCCCTGGAAACTAGGCGTGCTGGATATGTTTCTGCTGAAACGGCTTCTTACTGCAAAATTAGGTTTTGATTAAAGTGTGTTCTCTTCTTGCTTTTAATAAACAGAGCCTACTTCATGTGCAAGCTTTGGGCTTTTTTTTTTTTTTTACTGAAAGCCTAAACCGTCTTGCATGGCTTTGGTCTTCCACATGCCTGATCCTCTGCAACGGCTGGGTTCCCCAGGCACCTCGTGGGGCATCAAGGAGAAGACATCTCAGGATGAGTCCCCAAGGAGACGCCAGACCCTCATGAGAGAAAGTCTAACTCAGGCAAAAGTACAAGAAGGGACCAGCACCCACGTATGAATCCCTTACGGCACTGCTGCAACTCCAGACACTTTGGGTATTTAATCCCAGAAACAACTGTTCTGACATTTTTGAGGGGAAAAACAATTACTTTTTTCCAAAGGGAAATACCAACGAGAACAGAGCAGAAGCTTTGCATAGATGTTTTCTGTGAAGGGGAAAAACACCTTTTCTAAGTCAATTCCACCAAAATCTCAACCAAAAAGCACAGAGTGACCCCAGCTGATGGGGCTTCACCCCAGGGGAAATCTTCCTCTTAGCAGAGCCTGACAGTATCCCATCACCATTTACCTAAATCATGGGGTCACTGCAGAGCCAAGGCTGGAAGCTTCATGGTAGGTAAGTTCCCTAAGGATCACCTCCACCACATTCCCAAAAAACTTGAAACAAAAGGACCTATATTTAACCAAGCATTGATTTTTCGCCTCGATAGCCTCCATCACTCACAGCAATCCCAGCTAAAGCCAGAGCAGCGCACACCTCGCATTGCCCAGTCACACAGTGTTTCTTTGTCTGAGTTTCACAACAGAAACACCAGAATAAATCATTTACTCCCGAGTCCACTCTACAAACCTGCCAGCATCTCATCTCTACAAGGTTCTCTGCAACTATGCCTCTAGATCTGAAAAATTATATTAAAAGAAAAATCAAAATGGAAAAGGTTGACCTTAAGCCCAGAAGTCCTGGTGATGCTCAGAAACTCTGCGTTTGACAGTCTACAACTCAAACTTTTTCTAAAGCCTGTCCCACTGGTCAGGCTGTGCCACATTTGCACAGTAGCTCAACAATTACTTACATTCCCAAAAGACACATGGGGGCCTGTTACACTCAGTTTACCCCAAAAGGGCCTCACTTGGCAATATTAAGTCTTTCAAAAGTAACAAAAGCCAACACCACATGCAAAAGATTTGCAGTTTGACACAGTAGTGAAATGAAAAGACCATTTTATCAAGACAACATTATCCTGATGACGCATGAGCAATGGGCTTGACTTTTCACATCCCAGACTGAGCGAACTGAGTCATGTCAAGGAAGGGAAGGAGAAACTACTGTGGGTGCTGTAATGAAAATATGTTCTTCCTGGGAGCAAGTCTGCTCCCATGTGGGGTTGGCGGGGAGATGCGGAGCCATGATATGCTTCAGTGATTTCCAGCTGCTGCAAGCTCCCAGGAGACAGAGTCAACTGACACAGTTCCTACTAGGGCAACATTTCAGCCCAAACACCCCCAGCTCTTCAGCCAAAGCTGGAATTATTTTTACCTCCCCTCTGCCATCACCAAGAGAGCAAAGAAAAAAAAAACGCTGTTTTTTTTATATGCTCGTTAAGTATAATCTGCTAAATGTTCTATGCCAATGCATAAAGCTGCCTACTATGCTAATAGAATATTTAATTGACATTTATTTGCTGACTAGTTATTTATGCTAACACCACCCCTGCATAATTAATAGTCTGCTAAAGTCGACTTGAAAAGCACACATAAAACACTGTACTCGGAGTCATTTGCAGTATTTAAAATAGAGAAATCCTGCAATCTATTTACATTAGGTTAGTCTAAACTTGGTTTTGATGGAGTAAGGGGATAAGGATTGGGCAAAGAAGATATAAAATACAAAATCTATATGCTACTTCAGAAATATCCACAGTGTTTGACAGTACGACCTGCCAAAGAAGATTTCCGAGTTTCATTTTACTTTGCTCGAGGGCCCAGTTCTTCCCTGATGTAAAACAGTACAAGCTCAGTGAATGCCTACTGATTTTCTCCAGCCTCAAGCTCTTAGGAAGTAATATTTCAGGTGAGCCTTCAGTGAAAGAGCTAAACCGGGGCCAGATCTGCTCTCAATTATACCAGTAGAAAAGCAAACTCATCTCAGATAAGTCAGTGGAAGTGAGCCAACTCCTCACAAAGATAAAAGGAGAAGTCCACGCCGCCCATCTGATCCTCTCTACCTACACTATTATCACGGACCTGCAGGCATAGTTTAAGTTTTATTTCCTCTGGGATGAGATTACCAAGAGAAAGTTGGCTTCAGTTAAAAAAAACCAAACATCCGTGATCGCATTTTCTGAGGGAGAAGCTCTGGAGGCTTTCATCTGTCTTCAGAAACATTATCTCTGTGCCACTCTCTGAAGAACCTGTAGACAAGCTTTGCAACACAAGTGACCTCCAAGAACGATGTTGAAAGGCGAGTGTATGGGCCGCACCCCGCACCCCCGCCCCCCCAGCTGTGCCCCTCGAAAGAGCCTCCTGCGCACCTAGGGATTCCTGAATGACACCAAATCCACACCCCGAGTAGAAAGTGATTGCTCAAGGCTTGCTCTTCTCTTTGCTCCTGTCTCACCTTCTCCCCTCACTGCTCCTGTTCCCAGCCCCTGCGCCTCATTTTCTCTCAATCCCACTACTTTCTGCTGTAGTCCAGTCCCAGCATCCGTTGTAACCACTACATCCATCGATGATTTCACGTTAGCGCTAACAAAATGGAAAAATTGGCTCAAAGTAAACTTATTTCTTCCATCCATATATTTATCTATCTGACATCTTGCACATCAATCAACTGTGCAACGCAGCTGACCAGCTTTTCACTATGCAGAATCCAGCAAGTCCTCGTGCCATAAGTTTTGACATGGTCAACTAGATCCACTTCTCCCCTCCCTTATACCAGTGATCTCAAACAGCAGAATTTGGCTCTGTGATAGATTCAGATAACGGTGTAAAAAAAAAAAAAATATATTTGAAGGTAGCTCTGTTTGCTGTGGCACATGTTTTCTCTCTTTTTTCACCCACAGCCTGCCCAGAATCAGACCCAGCACTTTGAATCTGAGTGAAATTCCTCTCCTTTGGTCTGGATCTAGGATAAAAGTTAACCCGACCTGAGTGAAACACAAAAAACTATTTAAAATAGTGACCAAATGATGATGTTCATCTTCACAGAAAGTCTAAGCAGGCAAAATGCTTTATGCCCACCACTTTTAATGACCTATTTCACTTGATGAAGCTCAGCACCATTCAGGAGGGACTTACTTCACCCCAGGATCAGGCTTTTCAGCTCTAATCCTCCTTACATTGGGGTAACAGAGAAGTAAAGGCTGCTTTCCTGCACAGAATCGCAGTACAACTGATCATCCTGATCTCCAAATCCACGTGTAGATGGTGTTCAGAGGTTTTCCCATCTGTATCAGTTCATTGTAAAATCAAAATATAGACCTGGTTCTCTCTCCACTGTATTTCTTTGCATCTCCAGTCTCCTCTGTCTCCTGGTTTACACAGCAAGCAGACTCAAGCTCACTGAGTGGATCTGCACACAGAAATGCCCTATTTGAATTTCCATCTGTCAATAACATTAAAGCAGAACCACCGTGGCAATTACAAGTGTACACAATAATCTTGTCATCCAGTGTCTTTAGCGCATCCCAGAATGCATTAAGATAGTGCCAGGAGAGATTCGGCTCTGTTGGCTCAGCTGTAAATCTGCAATCTGTACAAAAACACCCAAGTGTCAATCAAAAGACGTTCCTGCTCTTCGCGTGGTTCACAATGCATAATTTAGCTACTACGCTTGTCAGGTTCTCCACACTGCTCTTCTACCCGATGGTAAATGTGTTCATGAACCCAACTGTCATCAACAAAGGAAAACAGCACATGGAAATAACAGGCTAAAGGAGGCAAGAGACCTCCTTTCCTTTCACAGTTAAAGGAATTGCTAGTAAGGGAAAGTTTAGTTAGACTTTAATTTTTAATGCTCAATGGGTAAAGCGTCCCAAGGGATGGAGCATGCTGAAAAACAACTGCATCGGCTCTGTGCTGAGGAGGACAGTGCTTGGGTAAGACACAGAAGGAGATAAAGGCTGTCCCTGTTTCCATGCAGGCTAATATTATGGAGAAATTTTAACTAACTGATGGAAAGTCTATGTTATATCCCACCCCTACAGTGCAGAAAACCAATCCTACTATACCACCACAGCCTTGCCACTGTCAAGGAACTTTGAAGCAGGTTGTCCTTCCTCATATGAATTATAATTGCTGAGAGGCCTTGTCAGAAAGGATGAAAATTTCACACTCAGCTACATCAGGCAGTAGCTACCCACTGGTCTACACCACAGTTAATATGCAATAAAATAGAAATCTCTGTCCCAGGACGTGACTTTAGAGCTGATCAGTGCCAAAGCTACAGACCATAAGGACAGCTTCACACTTGCCTCAGCTAGTTCATGAATAAACATCCAATTCATTCAAATGAGTTCTATATTAACTAATTTAAATAATTTTCATTTTGCTTTGAATGGTAAACAGATCTATTCTGCCAGGATAGTTGAGTTTGCAATTCAAATTACACACCGATTTGTAATGAGAAAAATATAATTAATGGCAAAGCTTGAAGTAACTACAATTTTACTCCTTTGATTTCCTGCAGGGAAGGAGGGAGTGGAGGGTGAAGCTTGCAGGCACACACGCACTCACACCGTTCTTTCATAAGCCAATACATTTTATTGCAAACTCAAGTATTTGGCTTGAGCAGTCCTATCCTAGTGCACTGCACCATAATGTCATGGGAGGACATAACATGACTTGACATTATACTCACAGTCACCATGATGCAATACTAACATCACCCAATAAATAATCATGTAACAGTCTGTAAATTAAATGACTTGCTTCTATTGGGATCATAAACAATAATTATTTGGCAGCTGCCCCTTAAAAGCTCCGTGTGTGCTGAACATTAAATCAAGCTCTATTGATTTGCTAAACTGAACCGGCCTGGTTTTTCGCATCTCTCCCCCATCTAATGAAATTCTTCGTCCTATCACTCTGTACCATTCTTGTCTGGCATCACATTTATAAGACAAGCGCCGATCAGTCTGATCTGATTCGTAAGCAGAAACAGAGCATTGTCCCCAGTGCTGGTATTTTGTCCACTGAACAAGTCATTCTTGGCAGATCTGCTTTTTAAGCAAAGCCTTCAGCTCCTGATTAAAATCAAATCCTAACGACAGATAACTGGCCCTGGCCACGCTGTTTGCACAGTCTTGCCGACAGATATCCTCACTGTAACTAAGATGTGCACAATCAGGCCCTTAGAAAATAGGTCCACGCAATTTGAAGCTGGCTTTCGTTTCTTCCAAAGGTTTAACAACAAAATATTGTGCAATGCTAAAAAGGCAGAAAACCTCCACAGAGTTCATAGAGAACATAATTTTCTCTATAACCAATGCAAAGTCTAATCCTGCAGGTTTCACCAGCAAAAACTCTCAGCACTGCAATGAAGTTTGGCTTCTTAAGATACATTCACCGCTCAGCAAAGCAATGAAGAACAGGACAAACTCCTCACATCTCTGTATGGTAAGTCTAGTACTCGCAAACAACTTTTAAAAGCTGGTCAGAGCTCAGTTCTCCCTACAGAAGACAAGGGGCACTCTTGAAAATTCAGCTTCTACCCTGTGGTGTCCCAATGGGAGCTACGACCTTTTGAAAACCCACCTCTGACCACAGGCTGAACCCTGCGGGCAGACACCCAGAGGAGCTCTGCAATTTATGAACACATTTAAGACCTCTCTCTTTTCCAAGTGAGAGAAGTCCTGAGGCTCAAATCCTCCTGGGCATTTTAGATGTCTCATTCCAAAATACAACTCAAGCTCTTAAATGCTTAAATCTCTTTTGAAATTACAACCTACGCATTTAATTTATTCTTTCTGAAAACTATACTAAGACATATTCAATAGAGTTTATTCACTAAGAAGGGGGGGAGGGGGAAACAAAACAGGGCAGTTGCCCAAATTTAAGACCCTGGCATACAGTTACATCACCCAGACAGAGAAGAAAGGAGGTATGACGCACTGCACATTTGCAGTCATTCAAGCAAGACAATTCACACGAAGTGGCCACAACCCAAAGAGCAGATTCCAACATTTCCATGAAAAGCAGTTCCCTCCGGGTATAAGACAATCGTTATTTTCTATTACAACCATCGATAAGATCTCTTAGCCCTTGACCCTTGCATTTTGAGATTTAGTTTACAGCACTGTACACCTTTCTGATAACATTGATTATAATCCACGTAATAAAAGGTAGTTTTAAAGACCAATAAAATAAAATACCTAACCCCTCTCACATCAGCTTGATTTACTAGTGCTAAGCCAACAGATTTCTCAGCCATATTTGTCTTCAAGACTTCTTTTTTTTTTTTAAGCAATCAGTCCTCTGTTTATTCAAAATACACAGACCAGAACAAAAAGATAACTTTAGCTCAGAGTTCAGCATACACAAGGCAGGAATCTCAGCTTTGATTCAAAGACCGTGTCTACAGCTCACTTCAGTGGGAGGTCAGGAAACACCTACACCAGGAGAAATCACGCATGGCACACAACTGGCACATATATTTTTTTCAGTGGTCACATGAAACAGAAAGTGAAAGAACTTCAGCAGTAGAATCCTTAAATGAGACTTTCCTTAAACACATGCACAAGCTGGAATCTAAATATTCATCTCTTTCTCCCTTGATCCAGAATAAATGGGATATATGGCAGGAATACATATGAGTAACAGTGACAAGTATTCCTCTGCTTGGAGCTACCTAGTGGTAAGGATACACAGCTGTTCTGCTGATGTACACAGCCAAAAAGCCCCATTTTTCTTACACACTGGGAATCAAACTGTGTTATTAACAAACTGTTCCACATGGGCTACTCAGTAACCCACAGCTCTTGCATCCAGCTTTTATGCACCTAAGAGCTGATAATCAGGACATGTCCTAACCTATGATGACCGAATTTTGCTATCTTTAATCATGTGTATCTACCAGTGGAGTCAAAAGCTGCAAGAATCTGGCAATGGAAGGTTTTAAACTTTCAGGGAAAAACACTTGAGTGCACAGCCAACTTCTGCTTTTGGTTACACCCAAACTGATCTTGCTTATTTTAGTTTGTTCTCACTCTGAATTTCATCCTTTCTTTCTACAAGAACAGGACAATTTTCTCCCTTAACTGAAAATCACAGCTTTACAATTTAGCAGTAAGCTTCCTTGTTAAGACAGCTTCCTATAGAAGCGCCTTCTGTTGTTACCAACTAGGGCAAAAACGCCTTTGCTAGAGGCTGACTGGCAAACTGAACCACCCGCTGACCCGTGGGGACCTGACCCTGACTGCATCACCCAACACCTGTGGGGGATCTGGAGTACCCATTCCAGTGCCCAATACTAGAGCATGACTCTAACAAAACACACAGAACTCACCATCTGGAGGCATCAGGACCTTGTTATTCTGTGTACACCAGCCAACCGGGTGAAGATCTGCTGTCATCACGTCACACCAGAAATCCGCCCTGCGGTCATCTCCATAGCCACAGTAGCGAAGCAGTAAGAGCTGTCCACACGTTGTAATGATCGTAGCCACCCAATATGTGTCTGGATTGCTCTTGTTGGCCACTTCTAATTTCATTCCTGGTTGGAAACTACTTTGAAGGCTGATTTCCACCTTACAAAATGAGAAAGGCATGTTGTCACCTTTTCTTCTTTGCAGGGAGACCACCCCTCCCCAACTAAGCAAGATAATGCTGCTTTTAAAGAGCAGCTCTGGGAAAAGACATGATTTGATTGTGCTCCTTAAACCAACCACCTCCTTCACAATCTGTCTGGGCAGGACCATTCCTACTTCATAGGCATATACCCCAGCATGCAAGGTCCTGAATGCTCTAAAGAAGCCTTCCAGCAGCAGTAACCTCAGCTGCACTACATCTGAGAGAGGACTGGTACCCATCTTACTATCACAAATCTCACTAATGCCTGGGAAAAGTTAGTTTAACTCAAGTGGGGTTGGATTTCCTACTGCACAGCTCCATCAGGCAAATCACAGGACACATGCAAGGTGGAAAGGCAGGTACTAAGCACCTCTAGGAGTTAAACCCAACTACAACTAGTAGTACAACAACATTGAAGCATCTCTTCAGGCTTCACAAGCATCAAAGGCTGAATGCTGTACCAGGCAGACCAAGGAGAGCATTTTCACTAAATCTATACCCACCAGCTCAAGCCTCAACCTATTCACTCTCCCAGCACCGTGGTAAATAAGGTATGATGGTCCATTGCTGAAAAAAGCAAATGGTTTGAGTCACTCTCTTGCCATCTGATGGAGATGTCACTTTCATTTATCTCACCAGTGATGGGTCACACGTGACTTGCCTTAGGACACTGGAGATGCCAGCGCATCTCTTCTAGGACACTGCAGAGACTGCAGTTAAACACTAGGGCCTGCTGCCGGCACATCGCATGGTATCTTCCAAGGTCCAGTGGGATGTCTCTAGTGGCTGTTATTAGAGAAGAGGTGGATGCTGATTCACTGGTTCAGATGCCAGGCTTGTCTTCAGAAGACCATCCAAAAGATAGCCTGTTACTCCCTATGAGATGCGTAAGGGAAGGTTCTTACAGGTTTCTCAGTACCTTATCTCCTACTGAAACCAGATAGATTATAAAGGCCAGTTTAAGCCTGTCTCAAATTAACTTCTCATTTAAATGACAGGTTAAAACGCCACTTTTACTCACAGAGATAAATATAATATGGTCTACTTGGCCACCTGAGGACTTCACAGACTTGAGGATGCCAAGTTGCAGAGAGAACACTCCTCTGGCATGTCAGCAGTACTCCCTCATTCATCCCACTGCAGTCTGTGACACGAGTGCTGCCCAGCCAAAGCCATTTAAAGGTGCACTCCATGTACTTCTACTTGCATGGGCACTTCCATCAGCATCAATGCCTGGAGTCACAGAATAGTTGAGGTTGGAAGGAACCTTTGGAGATGGTCTAAGAATGAAGGTCTGTGACATTACTACTGTATTTGGTCATAAGATAGGATCTTATCTCTTGTGATGCTAAGGGTCCTCATAAATAATCCAGGATACATGTTCATTTGTCGTTTTTCTCCTCGTGCTCACCATAAGTAAAGACCAAAGCGGTATTCTGGAGGGAAGGGACTTGTGACTGGAAATCACATGAAGAGTGGCATCAAACAGACAGATAATATAATCTTATGTGATGGCTTTCAGGTTCCTGGTCAACCCAGGGTTTTTTGAGGATCAAGTTTCAGATTGTGAAGCATAATCACTAAAGACTATTCCCAGCACTAACTTGTCTCACATGGACAGTCCCAGAATCGAGGTGCTGTGGCACACCGCCACTGGCACGATCAGCAGGATGAGGTGGGCATCTCCATACACCTAGAGACATCCTTAATGGCTTCATGAAGCACAAAATTTTCACCTGGATCTAGTATTTGGGTTGGGGCCTGGAGCAGAAACCTGGGCAAGATGCTTGCTCCAGACAGCTGCTGGATCAAGGATAAACTCTACAATAAGCATTGCCCTGTAATTGTCCAGTATAGAGAATTATAGTCCTTCATCCTGCAATACTCCAGCTGTTAAAATAGAAGAAAAATAGGAAATGGAGGATTGTATTATTTTTTCAGGTGTAGATCAAAGAGGTTTTTCATCACGGCAGCTCCTTACCCCTTCAAAACAAGCCAAGAAATCACCTGGAGACAAAGGTGGTTCAATGGCAGGCCAGCAGTCAACCAAATAAAAGAGTTCTGTGGAAGTAGGAACAGGTTCTTCGGGAAGCCTTCTCACTGCAGCACAACTACACTGCTCCCAAAGGACATCTCTGCCAGCAAACAGACTCAGTATAAGACAACCCAGAGCATCACAGCTAAAACCCCTCTCTTCCTGTCGAAGATGTCCACATCCTCCAGAGCACACAGGCCAGCCGCGTGAAGCTGGGAGAAGAGCCGCTGCGACTGATGAGCAGCTGTAGCAGAACAGGCTGCTACCTACATCTGATGGGTCAGGTAAGGAGAATGAGCAGCACTATCCTCACGAGAGTTCAGCTCAGGACAGACAACCACCATGACTTGTCGTGGCTTGACACAGATGAAGGCATCACAACACCTTCCCACTAGGCCCCAACATCTCTGACAGCGCAGTCTTGGGATTGAATGAGAAAAGATCTCCTAGAAAAATCTGCCAACGTGGTCACACGTGCATGCCCTTGACTGATGATGAACTCGTACATCAGCTTCCTTTCTGTCCCATGTCCTCATGTGACATCACGCACATGGAACTGAAGAACTTAAACAACTGGTGGTTGAGGGAGAAGCCGGTCTCAAACAATATCCTTGACTGTGATGGGCTCTGCTTGAAGACAAAGTCCTTTCTTCAAAGCTTGCTCTGATCTTCATCAGTCAAGATTTCAAACACTTTGAATGCTACGGACCAGAGCCACAGACACTACCATCACTGTCTATATGAGCCACGTACACCCAGGAAGAGTATCACCTACCCAGGTACTTGGTTCTCATGCTCCTGAGACAGCATCTCCAGGCAGGAGACCAAGAGATGGTTTCCTATGGGCCATGCTGGGCTCTAGTGCTGAGTGACCCTGCTAGTCAGTAAATCATGCAGTAAGAGGACAACTCTGGAGAAATAAGGCACTCTTGTGAGATGAACCTCTACAGGTTGAGATGGACATCAATGAATAGAGAAGAAAAAATACATGAAGAAAAAAAAATATGAGTGCATTACAAGCCAAAGGAGGGCAACAGAAGCCCTCAAAAATGGAAAATTTGAACCCAAGGCATGACATAGACAGTGCTCTAAGCTGTGACTGCAGATGATGCAAACACACCGAGTTCACCTAATACCAGATAGGGGGCCATTCCTACACAGGTTGCCACATGCACAGAGTGACAATTTCTCCCCAAAACGGTCAGACCCCATTTCACTTCTCCCGGGACCCCCTGAAAACCAGAAGAGGGAATGCGTGCAATGCCCACGAGGCTCAGACAAAGCACGTACGTGTTTGAAGGAAGTGTGGGGAGCAGCACTGGCTCCGGTTTCCTCCAGGAACTCATCCCAGTTGAAGTCTGCATCCTCAATGCTGGAGCCTTCATCTGTTCAAAAGAAAAAAAAAAAAAACAAAGGAAAAAAAAAAGGAAAGAAAAGCAGCCTAAAACACAGCCAAAGAAGGTAAAAGTTGTGTCAAAGAGTTCAGGGTGAGAACAGCAACCAGTATCAACATCAACACAAGTGAAAACAGAAAGCTTGTTTTAAAGATCTGTGCTGATCTGTTTTGACCGGCTCTTACTACGCTTTCAGCGGACTTTAGGACTTCAGGAGCCAACACTTTAAGACCAGAAATGACTCTGCTTTCATGGCAGTGGGAAACAAACGCATCATACTAAAACAGGCACTTGTGCTCTTTTATTTTGTATTTGATGACTCTCTTGCTGCAAGGGAGGTGGCTGCTTGCCCACTATCACAAGGGTGCAATGGCCTTGCTCATGCCCCAACAGTGGGTCACCCAGCACTGTTACTTAGAGCAGTGTCCTAGCAATATCAGAAGTTGCTTCTGTTGGCTGAGCGGTATGTAAAGAAAACACCCCAACCCCTGGGGGCTGGGGACACCCATTTTCAGTCCTGTCACCCTTTCTCTCCTTCCTCATCAGCCCTCCACCCAGAAATACCAGCCAAGGCCCCCATGCCTCCCTCTTCCACCGAGACTACAGCTGATTTCCCCCAAATCCCCCAGCACCCCTCACCAGATCACTATTGACTTCTTGCTCTCTGAATTTGTCCTTGACCCATTTCAGATCTGGGGCTCTGCATCATGCTGCCCCCATCCACACCACTGCCCCACACAATCCTTCCCCACAGTGAAGGACTTGACATTACTACTCTTCCTTTTATTTATTTTTGTTTTATAACTGTGTTGAGTAGAGCAGAGCTGAGGCCTCAAACCATTGCTGAAACACACACAATAATTAAAAATAAATCTTCTTTCACTTACAGAAAAATCAGCCAAATCTGATTGTTTTCATTTTGTTCCCAAGCAATCTCACAAACTCAGTTTCATCCCCAGAGCAAAAATATTTACAGTCTAGCAATGAGCTCTTTGCAATAAGCATTTATCAGGCCAAACTCTGCGAGACCCTTACCTGCCCAAACATTCATCAGCGTGGTCATGATGTAATTAAAGTGACTCACGACAAACTGAATTAAGAAACCTCCCCAGACAGTTTTATGAAGAAAACGGCAGGGTTAATTTATTGCAATTATTGCTACAGGTCTTCAGTTTTCAGGACCAGAAAATTATGCTGTGCAATGGGAATCTCTTATTATTAAAAGGGGAAGACACAGGTTTTATTTGCTGCCTATGGAGCCAGATATACACCAGCAAGGGGAAGAAAGTGGATCAGAAGAAGGGTTTTGAGACAGAGCTGGTGGAGGGTAAAGATCTGTCTGGGAGTTCAAAGAGGAGCACTGAGCTGTCAGTGCTGTTAAACACTTTGCACACTGCTGCATCAAGTCTTAAGGTCTGGTTCCTTGCCTTAAACTCAAATAGCCTGCTTAAATATGGAGATGTAAATCAACATTTACTCCTGTGATAAAGTGGCTACCAGATGACTTTTCAACTCAGCAAGACAAGAAATAACCCAACCCCATGATTACAACCTGAAAATACACAAATTCAATGTAGAATAAGGGATGAGCTTTGTTTTGTTTCTTGCAATTATTGCAAAAACCTCCAGGCATAGAAGCTGGCTCTACTTGAGATATTTGACCTAAAATGAGGGGTTTGTTCATTCTTGACTGAAAGATAAGCCACAGCTTAACCACAAGGTAGGAGCTTGGTGCAAAAATTGCTAAGAGTTTCCTTTATCTGTATCATGCAGGCAGGCAACTTAGATGATCAGGGAAATTTTTCAGCCTTAATGTCTGCAGCCCTGGGGAGTTAATGTTTTAGAAAAGAGCCAGATCCAGAGATTTCAAAGGCTGAGCCTCTAAAATAAAGTATGTTAGTCTGTGAGTAGATGGGCAGATATGGTTATCCAACCCAGGCTTAAAATTACTCCTGTGCTTAAGCAGCTTTTTACCCTGAGTACAACCGATCCCTGTCCCACTAAAACTCAGAACCATCTGACATGAAAAGCTAAAACTTCATCTCCTCTGCCTGGCTGCTCCCTACCTCTGCATCCATCTACACCTGCGGTGTTAGGATGGGCTGCTCAAGAACTGCAAGGACATCTTCAACTCAGGACATCTGACATGGACAGGACATTTCCTGTCCTCTCTTCTCTTCTGCTCAGATACTTCCATTTCAATGCTTGAGGCATTTCCCTCAGCACATGATGCTGTCTGTATATTCTCAGTTGTTATTCCTGCTTTTTGCTCTAACCTGCTGGGTGAATCCAGGCAAGTATCTCCTTTTCTCCAGCCTTCCTTGGTAGTCTTATGGGAAGGAGTCATTCCACAGAGCAATGGAAGCAAAGATTTTTATACAGTTCAGTAGATAACCTCCAGCCCTTGCAGGGATCAACATTTCCAGGGTGGCAAAATCGTCTCCAGAATTTGGCAACAGCACATTAATTATGTTAGCGTTACAGATGCTAGTTATGGATGTAACAAGTCCTCCTATACTTCATAATGTTATTACCCGTGACCTGCCACCTGCCAACACAGAGAGGTTCAATGTCCCCAATGTTCCCACAACCCCACCAGCAGGTTCATTCACATGCAGTCCAGCAAAACTCACAACAGCACCTGTTTAAAAAAATATCACCCTGATCTCTCCTTTCTAAACCCAAACAGAGTCGTCAAGACCCTAGGGGGAGGCTGCATGAGAGCTGCAGCCTTCCCTCCCTGTCAGTTCATTTCTCTCTGACACATCACAAGTATGACTCCTCTACAGTGTTTTATCTGCAGACTTTATCAGGAAATTACTTTTACAAGGTCTGTAAAATAATGTCAGAGTACTCATTTATCACAGCATCAGTGTTTTATTTTGTTTTATCACAAAGGACTTTGAACGGACTGTAAGTTTCCAAAATTTTTTTTAATAGAATTTGTTCCCTTCTAGAAACCTGTCGGGGGGCATCCAGAGCAGAAACAGCGTGGCCCAAGGATGAGACCAGCCCAAGGGACCCAACCCCATCCACACACATAACAGGACTGTGCACAAATTTCTTCATCAATCAGAAAAGCCCTACTGCTGAGGAGCAGAGGACACCTCTTACCAACCTCTCTCAATTGCCTGGAGATCCCCCAAATTAAGAGGCAGACAGAGAAATGCAAAGTCTCTTAGTATATGACAACAAAGATTGTGCCCACTTGAGAAGCAGCTATCACAAAGCCGATCTGTTCATCACTCCAAGTCACGCACTCCAAGAACAAAGTCCTGGCTCTGCTGGAGAGCTGCAAAACCCCAGGTGCCAACATTTCACAGAGTGCCCTGCGAGATGATAAATTTGGCATTAGGCCTGTTTTACTTATCAGCTCCCTTTCCAATTATTAGTACTTAGGCCCAGTGCTCTTTCTTAATGAAAAAGTCAAGGCTGGCTAGCCTACAATACAGTGATGTATAAACAAGCCCAGGATGGCAAATAAAATCAACAAGTCATTATCTGTGAGCCTCTCAGTAGCTTTAAAGTGCTCGTGCACAGTCACTATAAAAAATGCAACTGTTCCAGCTGTTAACAGCCTCCTGGGATGTCTGGCTATGGGAAATAAAGGGGATAAAAGACCCAAAACCCGTGGCTCCAGAAACACAGATTTTTCTCAGGCTTCACTGAAGGAGAACATATTTGTGGCAAATTTCTTAGTCAACTTATTTAGCACATAGAGACATTCATGACTTTTTGAGTGAACAGAGAACTGAAATGCTTTAACAGTTAACCCATCAAGCGAGGCAGGGCGGGGAACCCAATCAACCATAAACTTCTAGCACGGCCTTGGGAGAGTCACCAAGATCCATATCCCCAAAGAAACTGAGTCAGTTCTTCTCATTTGAAAACCAACATCTGTGGTTGGCCAACTGAATCTCATCCTAGAGGCTTCTACCTCTCTCCTATGGATATAAATGGTGACTAGATCAGGCTGCAGGTGTCCACTCTGGAAATGTCTGAATTAGAGGACATGAATCCCACCTCAAGAGAAGGGTCTGCCTCTCGTGAGCAACAAGGATTGAGATGTTCCCCTCTGCTCCAGTCAGGGTTAGCTCTCTTCATCCTCAGTGGGGAGAAAGAGCCAGCTCCAGATGGCAACTCAACCCAAAGGCAACCCGGCACCTGTGTTAAAATGGGATGACTTGCTTTCTGGAGCTGTATCTTTCTCATCACTGGTGATACAGTCAGCATCAGATGACTAGGTTTTGTAAGGTGTTTTAAGGCACCTCAGCTCCAGATTCAGATGTTTAACTCTAGAGAACCCTCAGTAGTTACCTCTATGAGTCACACTATAGAAGGAAGGGTCTTTCATGTCTATAGGAGAATTCAGGGTAATATTATGTTCTTACCTAAGGCAACACAAGAGTGTCCAGCTTTCTTTAGATGGGCTGAATCCATGCTTCTCATCACAACCACTCCATACCTACACATCCTCCATTTCACAGTGCACTTTTCTTGTATGATTTGCCTCCTCCTGGATGCCTAGAGACATCCACTGGATGAGGGTAACCATCTATGATTCCCCCCACAGGTAAGTTCCTATTATTCAACTATTTCTGGTTCAGGGATTTCCGTGAGACAAACATGGTTTCTAAGCAGTTAGTACGCTGCATCTTTCTTCCTTAAGCATGTCCAATTTCCCTTTGAAGCCATCTGAAATAACCAGAACCACTGCATATACCATGGGAAAAAAACCAAAACTTTGGCTGGGCTAACAATCCCACAGCACAGGAAAGTTTCCATTTCTCTGTGTCCCACCTAACATGCAGAACTTAAGAGCCCCGTTAAATCTACAAGCATCATGGCAAGACCAATTGGACTACCCCACATTTCAAACATGTTTTCAGTGCAACACAGCCAGTTTGCATTTTTTATAGGACAGTCCTCTCATTTTTCCCTACTGCTGCTGACCTCTTGAAAGCCCACCTGCATTTCCATTTCAGTTGCATAAGCATAATGGAGTTGCTTGCTAAAAGCTGCCCAGGTGGTCAGTGTCAACCTGCAGGCCAAATGTCCCACCCCTGTTTATTATTTACATGGTAAAAGTTGCAGAAGATGGTTGCATTGCATGAGGGGTTGTGCAACACACCTCACCCTAAAAAGCTTACAAAGTCACCTCAAGGACCACAGCTCATAGTTTAACTGGCATGGTCTCACATTGCTCTGAGTCTTCTCCTCACCCTCAACTCATTAGCAAATGTGGCAAAGGTTCAAAGACCAGTCACAGCTTTCCAATGGTGTCCATGGAAATAGGAAAATCACCAAGTCACTACTAGAAGTCAAGAAACTAAAGGCTGGGTGGCCAAATTTCTGAGGTGCTGAGAGAGAAAGTGAAAAGCAGAAAGACACAGCTTTGCAAAGAACTTCAGCACGGAGCTGACCAATAAAACAAAAACAGCACCACCGGAGAGAAAAGATGCAAAAGACACTGAAGGTAAAGCTTGCAGAGTTTTAAAGCAGTCACCCCAACACTGATAACACTGCATTTGAGGAGCGTTGAACCAGTGATTCACCACTGGTGAGGGCACCTATTTCCATGGAAGTAGACTTAACACATCCCTTCAGGAGGCCCATCTGCAAGCACAGACTCATCTGCCGTTTACATCTTAGGATCCTTTTATCACGAATAGCTCTTACAGAAGTGCTAGCAAATTCTGGAAAAGCATTCAAGCATATGAGCACCAACACAAGTACCACAATGCAAAATGTGTATAGATTAACTGACCGATAGCTCAGTGTTGTTCCCCACAAGTTCATCAGTTGAGCTTTCCCATGCAAACACAGAGCAAGGATGAAGTTACAAGTTATAGCTGAGCCAAATTAATAATTCCGTGCCACTGGGAGAGGTCCCATTCCCACCAGCATGTGCTCTAGCCCTCCCTCTTCCTCCAGCCAGTTCAACTCACAAAGCTGGCAGAAAAGTATTGGCCTTTTAATTACCTTTCTGCTGTGTTAGTGAGCCAGCTCAGGGTGTGATGGGCAGCTGAGGTGGTGCAAGAGAAGAGCTGATATAAAGAGGGGTCTCCCAATTTGGCATCAGAAAGAAAGTAGATTGGGTCTAGCAATAATGTGCAACTTCACCATAAGATACAGTCTCCTCCTGTTAACACTAGATATGGGAAGTTAAAGCACCTAATGCCAGAAGAAATCACCAGAAGTTAGCACTTATTTTTCTGTGTCTACCATGACGATGCCCAAATTTAGCACAGTGAATCCTCACCTTTAGGTGCCCATCCCAGAGCATCCAGTCATACGAATGAGTACAAGGACTACATGCTGCCTAGTCTAATGTCTAACCCTCTCACCTGAAGCACTCCCCTGCCTAGTCTAGCCCTCTCACCTGAAGCACTCAAAAAAATTCTGGAGGAAGTGAGAGTGAAAGGTCAAAACAAGGGAGAAATACTGTAATTTCTGAATGGTCATTTCCTCCCTTTAACCACAAAACTCCAACAAAGTAAAAAAGGGTGGGGAAACAGGAAGAACATGATATGATGTCCTGGGAAAGGTTTTCCATTGCTTTTTGTTTAAATTTTGAATAGCTGATACATACTGTAGAAGAGATCCAGAAAAAGAAAAGCTCAAATTTTCCAACCCATCACCCATGGGACACAGTCTAACCCATAAGACCCAAAAAAGGCCTTCAAGCTGTACAACCATTCCCAATGCTCCCCTGATGACATGGCTCTCCCCACCCCTACCTATGACCAGCTGGAGGGCTGTACCAGTGAAGACAACACATGGGGGTGAAGGAGAGCTCACCTGAATCAAACTGCTCCATGCTGCCATTGGCCAGGCTCTGACCCTTCTCTGGGGAGAGATGCTGGGTCTCTTGCATGGTGGCGATGAAAGACGCTCTTGTCTCCATGGTTCAGAGGAAGAGGCCTTGACTTCCTAATTCATCCTGCAGCAGGGAGTGTCTAGAGGACAAGCTAAAAGAAATGAAAAAACCCAATGAGTGATTCGTTCTGCCTACACCAACCCATTCCCTCAGCCTTTCCAAATGGTTTTCAAGTTATCCCATGTTGATTGTGACCCATGTTGATCCTGCTCTCTCCTCCAAGGTGAAGCTAGAGTTGGATGAGGAGCTGCAACAAAGGACATCTCCCCTTAGTGGCAATAATACCAAAGCAGCAATAACAACATACAAGCTAGTGAGGTAATAAACTACATCCACAGTATTCAACACAAAGGATTCACATCTCAAAGGTAAGTCCAGCTTCCTGTATCACCAACAGAGAGGGAAGGACCAGTCCATAAGGTGGCATAACCCATGCCAAAAAAAGGCACCCAAGAAAGGGCAACTCAACCATTCTCCAACAAGTCCAGCTCTTGGCATTCAACTTCTTGATGGTTAACACTGCGTGAGCTGTATCCCACTCCATAAATATTCAAACTTCCGAAGGGGGATATTTCCAATAACAAAAACAGGAAACACTGAAGGAAGAATGCTGGGGAGAGACTAGAAAAACTCTAGAAAATAAAGTTCAGCATGCAAAATACAGATATCCTAATGAAATAGTGCTGGCTGCAAACTGTTTTTCAAATGAAGACTGACCTAAGGTAACTGCACCAGTTAGTACCATAGAGGGTAGCAAATATTAACTCAGGTGTAGATTGCACTCTGTTGGCAGAGGAGATTATTCTAGAAGGAATGGCCACAGTAAATACAAAGTGGAATAAAAACACGCAGAGATGAAAAATGATGTGAGAAAGGGAATACAGACTGACTAGATCTTGAATCAGACACCAGACTAAGTAAGAACTGTATTTCTAGCTACAGTAAGCCACTAGGCAAGCAATACCCAGAGATACACCTTTAGGAGTAGATTAAAAAGAACTCCAAAGTGAGCTTTTCAGTAAAACTCTCTGAGATGGTGATGAATTATGAGGTGTCAAAGGAGGACTGAAAAAGAGAAACCAAGAGCTTGGGTTATGGGCACAGAGGGAACCAGCTATTCACACAAGATATGCTAAAGCAAAGACAGATAGTAGGGAAAGTGTGTGTCCAGAATATACGATGTGGAGGACTGGTCCTGCTTATTAGTGGATGCCTCCAAGACCTGCATGACAGAGAGGACTACGCTGGCAGCACCGGCACCAAATGCTCTGCAAGAATCGTGACTTAAGTAGGAAAAAAGTTTACTGCCAGAGGCCAAGCAAAGCAGGAGGTAATAAGATTGTAAAAATATTATGGGATTTTTTCAACTTTTACTACTCAGGAGGCATATTCAGCAAGACTAGATATGGTGGTTATAAAATAGAAAGAGGGAGAGTGTTCTGTCATAGATTTTTCATTCCCAGTTTTTAAGGCTGTTCCAATGAAAATTGCGAGGAAGAAATGGACATGTGTGAGCAGTTATAGGAGGGAAGAACTGAAAAAGATGAGGAGCATGTCAAGCTTAAGTGGAATATCCATTAACCGAACCATGGTGGGACTGTCAGCTGGAGCAATCACAACAGCATCGTGGTGACTGCAGTTAAACCATGCTAAAACCGTGGGTGTTTCACAAAGCAGGTGATACAACACCCAACTGAAGGTTGTTTGGGCAAAGTTAGATCACCATCAGCTATTTGTGTTCCCCACCCCAAAGGACCCTGCTAACGAAACGAAAAAAATATTTCTAAAAAAATGAGACCGTAAACCAATTCAGAGCAATATGCTTGTTGGTCTCTTTGCAAAGTGCTTAGTATACTTCAAGCACTCCATAAATAATAATGATCACTTCCCCACTGTGATGGCCACTACAGCACTTCATCTTTATTCTTTGTTGACATGAGACTTGCTAATGAATAAAGTGTATTATATACTATGAGTATTTTGAGTGCAGCTAACCTCAGAATATATGTATCACTCATCCCCAGTGTATATTAAGTTTCAATTAACTATGAAACTAGAAGCAATCAGTCTACTGCAAGTCAAAAAACACTTCTCCTTTGGTAGAGAATACTTCCGTAAATATCATTAATAATAAATTGGTTAAGTATCAGGATTTTACATCAAGCTTGTTAAATGTGAGAGGAGGGTAGGTGTCAGATAAAGCTAAACCCTGCGTCGATTCAGCTGTTTTTATTTTTGCCTAGGACCAGACAATGATGGAAGGTAATCTGGGTCTATTAAAAAAAAAAAAAAAAAAAAATTCTGAGGACAGAAAGAAACAGAGAGATCAATTTAAACACAAAAAAAAAAATCCATCATCTTAAACAGAACTCAAGGATAATGATATAAAATACCAAGAAGAAAGATAAGCCTCTTGGTAGTGTAGTTAAATCTTGTGACGCTCCTATGATGCTGATAAGACAAAGTTATGAGCTGATAAAAGTGTCCAATCAGACAATGACAGTATTTGCTGTTTCTTACGCAGTCAAGCCCCAAATCTGCCACCAGATCCATGAGAAAGGCCCATTCCCCTGGGTCAAGGAACTTCCCATCAGAAATGGAAAATGGATGGGAACCTGGATGGTGTCTGCAACACGGCTGGAATCCATCCTTGGTGGCCACATCTAGGGCTGGGCTTAAGCCCACTTTGATTAAGAGGGGCCAATGCAGAATCTCTTAGCCATATTCAGCAATGTCATCAATATTTTTGTTTGTTTAACTCTATTTTAATGTATTTTTTGCTTAAGCTACCCACAACTTATTGTTTTTGAAACGTCATGTCAAGAGCATCCACATCCCAAGAAAACTGAATCTGTCAGAGGCTGTAGTTTATCTTCTTATTTTGGGAATTAACTAGTTTACCATTTATGGTAGGAAAGCATTTAAGTATTTTCCCAATACTATGTGTCAACAAGACCAAACTCTTATGCAAACATAAGCTTCAAGATAGCTCTGAGCCTTGGTGTTGATATAACTAACTAGCAAAGAAAGCTGACATAGGGTATTAATTTTTCACTTCTTATTAATTGCTGCTAATTAACACTTCAAACACAGTCCCCAGCCATACTGTTAACAGTAGCATGCTGACTGGCCTGCAATCACCAACATTAAACAAGCAGCACACACGGTTGTACTCTGATTTCTCTGTCAGTCTGAAGAAACCTGTGTCCACTGGAAACCGAATTAAGGACCACAAGCCACACTGCCAGCCTGTAAACCAGGGGATGGGAAACAACAGCAAAAGAGGCTCAAGGTGACACTACACTAGGCAGGAACACAAAGGAAAATATTATTAAATGCATCTGAAAGAGCAGGGAGGGGTGAAACTCCCGGGTTTCAGATCCCTTGTTCATTGTTTCTGCACAGTGGTGGTTCAAACCGATCCGATTCTTCCCCCACACAGCTCCCTTTCCCCTGGTATTTAATTCAGATCCAGACTCTTAATTCACAGGCAGAAAGAGCCAGCCAATATAAAAAAGAATCTCTTTTATTTCCTCCTTCCCACGGCTGTCAGTCTCAGCCGCACCATTATCGCAAGCACGCTGCCTTGTCATCTGTATCAATATTGGCTCTTTGTATAAGTGCCGGAGTGTTTCTCATCTCCTGTTGACTCCACCCTGGTTTTCCTTCCCTTGGAGTAAGCCCCTGTAGGGAGAGGTCCCCTACCCACACACAGAAATCCAGCACCCTTGGGCTCTCCCTTACAGTTATTTCGGAAAAACCTACTTTCTCGCTCCAACATACGCTTGGTTATTTAGGAATGACATAAAAAAAGGCAGGCTACTGAAACAGAGGATGTAAAAAGATCCTACATCCTTGAAACCTTCTACCTGGACAACGCATCCGTTGTGCCAACATACCGCTGAGTCCTGAATGGTGGAGAAGTAGAAATCCCACTGCTTCCCCAATGACCTGACCCCTGCCTCCAAAACAGAGCAACATTCTTTGACCTGAGACGGTCCCACCTCTCAGTAAGAAGCCACTTGATGACTATAGCAGGGGTGCAGTAAGGGCCACCAACATGACCCCACGTCCTTGGTAAAGGGATGTGGCCAGTAGGAGGGTGGGTCCATGGACTCACTGCATTTCCAGAGCTTGCCCCTAGGTATGTTGGGATATAAGGAATCCACATTTCTTTTTCCAGCCAAGTTGGAGGGAAGCTGAACATGGGGTGGCCCCAGCAGACTTTCCCAGTGAATGTACCTGCTGATTTCACCCAGTCCTCTCAAAGACAGGTGCTACCATGTGCAATTTCATGTAGCCTTTACAATCTTCAAGCCTTTTGCAGGACCATGAGTGAAAAAGCCACTGCAAAGCAATCAAGGAAACCATTTTGACAGAGCTGTGCTGAGACCTGCCCTGCCTCAACCCAATCTCGGAGCCAAGACACCAATCCAGTTGTCTCCTCTTCTGTGCTGTTTCCAGAACACATCATGTCCCCCACCTGGTCAAATGGCTTTATATCAGGTAAAATGGGGGCACCTAGGCCTGAGCAGATGGAGCAAAAGTCTAGGTAGGACACAGGTGATACTGGACCAGGTCCTGACTTCATTGTTGACTTCACCTTTGGGTTTTCCAGCACAGCAAATTCCCACAAAACAGCACTACAAGAAACCATGCCCCCCAATCCTACCCACCTCAGGTGGGATTTACCTCAGCTAGTCAACCATAACTGAGAGAAAGCAGTTCCAAAGGACAGTTTGTGTGGTCCAAGTCAGACACCCAAAATTCAGATGAGATGAACAATCCTTGGGGGGATGCCTGCGTTTGCACAGCACCTGCTAAGATTTTAGACATCCAAATTTGCCAGCAAACAAACTGAAGAAGTGAGATGCTCAGATGCCACATGGTACTGGCCCTGTACGTGGAGCAGAGTGAAGGGGGACTCAGCCCTGTGGGACTAGATCTAGGATGCATGCAAGCTGGCTGCCACAAGAGTGATCCTGAATCATGCTCTCCCTCCTCAGGTGACCTACTAAGGCACCTTCTCACCCACAGGACACAATATGAGACCAGACGTCACCCAAGAGTTAGGGCTAAAAATACCAAGTTGATACCCTGCCCACCCTCAAGCACTCTTCTCCACAGCATCTCCTTTCCCCTTTGGGACTCTGACCCCACACTGTGCTCCTGCGGCCCTTCTGGTTGCCTCCATGGCCTGCTAGCCTGGAGATACCCATATCCCAGTGGATCTCAAATGCAGTAAACACTGAGATCAGTCTTCCCAGTAGCCACACTGCAAAACACATCACACACAACCTCTGATTTTTACAGCTCAAGTCAAGAGTCTAAAAGTCTGTAACTCCATTCCTTGCTTTAAGCAATGCAGATGACCTTTTTCAATGCTCAGAGACCACCTCCAAGAGCGTGCAGGCAGTGTAAGGCAATAAACGCAGTCTCCAGCTCCCCAAAAAGCTAATTCATGGGCAATGCTGCAAATCATCCCATTGCATTTAACATGAGGATGCACAGGACTAGCACTGTCACTGAGAAGAAAGTCTGCCTCTCTAGGCAGAGGTCCCTAAATAAAACCGTACTTCAGGCAGGATTGCTAGTGGCAGCCTGCCACAATATTTACACCCCCTGAGCATCTGCACAATGCAAATGGAAGCTCATTTGGAAAGGCTATTGAACACATCAAGGAACAGCTTTCACCTCCTAGAGAAAGAGCCTGTCTCTCTTCTCAGACAAAGTACCAGTTGGAAACCTTTTAAGGATCACTTCTTCCAAATTCCTGTCCTTTTTTTAATTATTTATTTGAGAGCTTCCCTCGCCAAATGTTTTCACTTATATCAAGTGACAATTTCTCTTTCATATTGAACACCCTACAGGATTTTATTAGGGGAAAACTACTGCTTTGAACAGCACTGTATTGGTTCAGATGTACTCTGGGGTGGAAGAAACAAATCCCATCTAATCTGGAAAACTAGGAATGTTCACAATATTCAAATATATAAAAAATAGCTGAACATGGAAGAAGTATAATCTGTTTTCCATGTTCTCGGTGGATCGAAGAGGAAGGCTTGGGTTTAAACTGCAGGAAGGGACATTTGATTTGGACGTGAGAAGAAATTGCTAATAATGAATCTGGTGAAGAAGAGGGACAGACTGTGGGAAGGGCACAGAGCCTTGCTTTTTGGAGGGGTTGGGATGCTGATCTGTTCAGAAACAGATCTTGGTACAGTTAATCCTGCCCTGGGGTAAGAGATGGTCTGTACAAGCCATGAAGGTCCCTTCCAGCCCTCCTGCTCCAGCCACTCAACAAAGCTGATCCTTCTGCTCTTGAAGCCAAGCATCAGGATCATTTGTGCACAGAAAAAAAAATTACTAAGCCTGGGGGGAACACATGCAAAAATGGGAAACTAGAGGAACCATCAGAGTAGGGATGGTCTGCATTGTCCATCCCAAAGGGAAGAAGGACAGGAACAAAAGTTCTCCGAAGACACATGGTGAAGAAGGGATGACGTGAGGTGGTGACAGCCCTTTGTAACTCAGCAGGTCCTTGCTCTCCTCTCTTCTTGCACCGAATACCTCATACATTTTATGCCAACAGAGACAAACCTGTTTCACAAAGCAATTTTCTCATCCTCCCTACCTGGCACACCCCGGAGTCTAGGATACACACAGAGATAAATAGCGGTAAGATAAGATAACAGAAAGTAAAATAAACCTAATTAGAGAAACTAACTTGTTTACAGCAAAAATCCCTGCAGTATTAGGCAAAAACAAAGAGAAACAGATAACAGGCAGGCACACAGCCTTAGGTATACATCCCACTTAGCTGTCCTATGTGTAAATACAAGCTAAGGACCTAGAGCTGGACTTAAAGCAAAAACCTGCCACAAACTTCACTGAGGACTAGATCAAACCTCTAAAATTAAAAGCACTTTTTCATCAAATTTCCCTTCTCCCGAGTGAGCTGGACGTTTCAGAACCAAGGGCTATAAGGCATTGCTGCCACACCTGTACCCCTGCCATCGCCCCTGGACATCCCCACCTCCAGCATCCCACAAAGCACATGTGCATGGCACGATACTGTCCTCAGAGCCCACGTCAGCTGGTTGGGGGAACCTCCCCGATTCAGCTGCCAACAGCAGGATCTTGCCCCAAACCACCCCGCAGCATTGTCACAAAGAGCTGGGCAAGGCAAGCAGCTGCCTCCCCTCTGCCCTGCATTTACGTTACTGATGCTCGTTCCATGCAGCTGTAAAATCCCCTCCTGTCACAGCACTGATCTCTTACATCCTCTTTCCATAGATATAAATGTCAGTGTAAGGTGCCAGGCCAGGGAGAGGGAGGTCATCATGTACTAATCTTGTTCTTCCACTTACCAGGTGGCCATCACCTTCTCCACGACTCAAGAGGCCATTTCCATGATCTATCCCCGCTTTGGTAAAGCACTTCTATCCATGATAAGGACCCAACATATACCAACTACTTTGGAGATATGGCATATTTAAAATTAGGCATCTTCTAAAGCTCTCAGTTGAATCAGGGCCATGAAGAAGACTGAATTAGTACCCCCAATGCCCTTTACAACAGGCAAAAGAACTGCAGGGAAGAAACACAATGGGAGCATCAACCATCTGCAATGCCCTGTCTTCTCCCACCTCCATGTTTGAAAGGGAGCTGAAAAGAGGAAGCCTTTTAGATGGGTAACTTGAACACACACAACTGCTTATCATCCTGAAACATCTCATCTGACGTTTATCATCTCAAAATACCAATGGACCAAAAAAAAAAAAAAAAAAATATCAGTCAGACCCCCTAAACTGGACTGATCAGCCAAGCGATAGAAGTCACCCAGTGGGAAACACAAAACACTGTTTTCATGGACTTAATTTAGGGCCCAATTGAGAAGTCCCTCATCAGCCAAAACTCCCATTGCCTGAGGCAATCAGTTCTGCCTTCTACGTTGCAGCGCTTTGCAGCAGTCAGAGTTGTTTGCAAAAAAAAAAATACGAGATGCAAACCAGAATCCAGGAAACATCTGCCATCTGATTCCAACACTTTTTAGGAAAAATGACATTTTAGGTCTTGGCACTGTTTGGTTCATTTAAACAGCACAGCTGATCAGCATTTGGGCTTAGTCCTACAAGCACCTTACATCCCTCTCAGCACTTCACATCCAGAAGCAGCTTCACTGACTGGCAGGATCTGCCAAAAAAATAAGATCCAGCCTTGCAGCCATCCCCTGCCACCCCTTGGTACAACAGCAGGAAGAGGAGGACCCTTCCCTTCGCCAAGGGAACGTGAGAGCAGCCAGCAGACCCTTGCCAAGGTCTATCCAGAACCACAGTCCACAAGACAATTTAACTCAAAGTTCTGCAAGTCACATTTATGGTGCTAATTCCAGCCCATTTCTCCAAGAAGAGCCAAATTGTATTCCCTTTCATTGCACAAGTGGCCTCTAAGACATGCCATGGTGAACATGGGAGCTGCTTGCCAAGACATCCAGGTTTAATGCCCCACCATCACCCAAACAACAGTGCATCATGGAGTCTGGTCTTCACCTACACCTTGCTCAAAACACCTTCCAAGAAACAGTTAAATAATACTTTTTCTTGTCTTTTCTTTAAAGGAGTATTTTTAATGCATCCACAAAAGCTAATGCTTTCCACCCAAAAGTCTCCACAAGGGACTTACAGCTCCTTAGACTTTAACGATCCTCAGCCCATGGTCATCTTGTCTGATCTCCTACACTGCAGGGGCAAGGATAACATCACCCCCTGGATTTTAGTGGAGGGAATTCATCTTCCTTTCCAAGCAAATAAACACAAAGCTTTCCAATAGCTTATAGTCAAACTGGGTCTCAGGACTTTGCCCAGGAAAACAGGACTCCCTTGCACAAACCACCCAGTGATGTCAAGAGTATTCATCATGAAAGCAAGAATCATGAGTAAAAATAGCAAGGATACTGCCCCTACCTTTTTTTAAGCCTCACACCTACTCTCTCGGTCAGCTGTCAAGAACTGCTTGGGTTTTTTTCTTTCTTTTATTACTATTTAATTTTAGAGAAAACACTTCTGATTCTTAAAAATGGAGAAACTGTGAACATATTTTCCAAACCAGCCCTCTCAAGAACGCTTTGTTTAGGTCTTGCAAAAGGCCAATCTCAAAATAAACTTTTTCAGGAGTTTTTTAAATGTCAGTGACAGAGTCTTTCTCATACTTCTGCACTCCCCTGTTTTGCAACCCAAACATTTTTAATCACTGTCAGAGTCATACCTGAGGCATAGAAGATAAACTAAAGAGAAATCTTCTGGTAAAAAACCCATAGGATGGATTTGACTGTTTTCATCAGAGATGACTGTCATTCAAAGATCAACAGTTTCAAACGATGAGTTTTAAATATTGACAAGGTACCACTGGCTGCTCTAATCCTAAAAATAACACGCTCCTGGGGACCAGCATATTACAATGATAGAACAAACTCAGTATTTGCAAATAGCATCACTATTAACGACAGCATTTCATTTTCAGCACTGAGGACCCTGTTGCACCAGCTGATATACTCTGTATGTGTCAATATTCACAGTAAGAAAATACTCCTGACACCTCCATCGCCTTCAGGTCATCTAAAACACGGGCCCTGCGGTCACCACATTAATTTTCTCTGTGCACCTTCAGAAACAAGCCTCTGGCTCCTCTGCTTCCAGTTTTGGCTACTTGTCCCAGGTTTTGGAGCTTTCCACAACTCCTTTACTTCATCACTTGGACACGGTCAGGGACCAGCCACCTCCTTCAACCACCACCACCACCCTTGAAAATGCCCTCGGCTGCTCTCCATACATCCCCTTACTCCACATTAACATGAGTTTAGCCAGCAAAAAGTCCTTGAAGAAACAAGACAGCACCTTCTCTACCATGTCCCATCCTTCAGCAAGGTAATGTCACACCCCCTTGCTGATGCTCTCACATCAGGCCAGCATCCCCACAACTGTGAAAGGCCAGGAACGGTGACCCAAAATACAGATATGTATTTCATGGGCCAGCAGCACGCTCAGCACAGCACAAGCCAAGGGTGTAGGAAAAGCAACCCCAGTCTAAAGACTTGATGGTTGTGGTGTTTATTCTATTTCTAGTAACACTACCATAAAGTTTTAATAAATGCTTCATTAAAACATCAACTGTCTGTCCAGCCAGTCATTTATCACTCATAATCACAGCTACATAACTACATACTGTCTCCTACAGATGTTCTTACATCTGTGCGAAACACACTCTCCACCTCTGCAACATCCTTATAACATCTGTTGAATATCTGTAAATGTTTTCTCAATATATAAATGAGATTATACTGTCTTGCTTATAATGCATCTACTGTCCCACTACCCCGTGCACCCCCTTAAATCATTAAAAAGGTATTTCCTTGTTGTTTACGATGTACTAGTCTCTTGGCAGCCCTTTGCTGTATCTATTTAAATGGCTTTTAGATTTTCACTTAGTAACAGATTACACCAAGCCTCCATCTTATCACAGGAGTTATTAGGACCTAATCCTTTATAAGCACTAAAGTTATTAGACTTGTGAGAATATTTTCTTCCCTTCCATAAATAATCTGTTGGAGAAGAAAAGAAAAGGAGGAGAAAAAAGCCATTTGCATCCCTGCTCACCCAGGCAGCGGTCCCAACCCCGGAGAGAAACCCTGCCTTGCCTGCTCCTCCTTTGACCCCCCAAAGGAAATCAAATTTGTACCTCAAGGCTTCTTAGGAGGAAAAGCAAACTGCACTAAATCCCTGCCACTGCACAAAAAAAGTCCTCAGAGGAGGTTTGCCTGGTGCGACCAGAGCTAACCCTAATGCAACCTCGCTGGCGCTACAGGAGGGGCACACGTGGGCTTGGTGCAGCAACAGGACCTCCTCTCTTTGAGGGAAATAGGAGCAAAGATGGGGGGAGCAAAGCAGTCCCATAAATACAGCCCCTTTGGCTGAGATGGGTGTCCCCTGGCTGGCAAAGAGACCAGGGCAGGGGGTGGGAGGGGGGGGTCACCCCAACTTTGGTGAGGTGTTGGCTGCAGAGCCTGGAACAGGCAACGCTGATGCAAAGCAATGTGTTCCCATCAGAGAGCGCAGTAAAGAACCATTTTAGGCTGCTTTTTCCATTTTTAAGCAGATCCCTCCAAGGCAAAGAGGAAAAAAAAGTGATGACAGGGAGGAGGGGTGAGACCCCAGGTACAGAAGGATCCCCAGAGACCGTTGCACCCCCTCCATCCCCACGTCCACCGCATGCAACCAGGCGAAGCTGCTTCTCTGCTCATGCAGCAGGTCTCTCTGCTACAACATTTTCTTCCCCAAGAGCACCAGGGGCACAGACTGATTTTAAAAGCTGTCCTGTCCAAAGGGCGGCAAACCTGGGGATACAGAGACGCCCCGCGGGGGGACTGCTTCCATTTTGCAATGGCTCCATCCCTTCCCACCCCACAGGCTGACACTACCCCACTGCAGCTCTTGGGTTTTGCCACCCAAGTCCCACCACTGTTCCACAGCTGCCTTCCAAGCTGCTCTGCTTATAATTAACCCTGTTTTCCGCTACTTTGATAAGAGATCACAATCCTTTCCCCCTCCGGTCTCCTTTGCCCCCCTCCCCACCACCATACCCTGCGATGTGAGTTTGCTGGCTCCCTGAGCAGCGAAGCTTGGTCCTGGCAGGGGCTGGAGAAAGGTGGGGAGAAATGGGGTGGGAAGATAGAGCAGAGCCCCTTTGGAAGGGGAAACCTCAACCTGCATGACAGTGTGTGCAAACATCATCTCAAACTGCTTCTGCTAATTAAAAGCATGGTGGGTTTCTGGAGAGCATCTCCAAGAGGCACAGGGAAATGAGCAGGCAGATCAACTCTCTTCCTCCCCCCACCCAGGATCCTCCCTGGCTCCTCCATCCCCACTTGGGCACCGACAGCCTGCGATGCTGGAGCATCCCATCACCTCCCACGGCTACACAACACAGATGCTCCAAAGTTAACATCTCACAACCGCAGTGAAACAATCCCAGAACAGCAGCAATGAAGCGCTCCCTGCCCGGGAAAAAGGAAGTTTCTCCTCACTCTGAAGCAGCCTCTCGCTCCTCCACTCCCCTGGAAAATACATTTGCAAAAGGCAGCTGGGAAGGGCACAAACAACTCCCTGAAAACTCCTAACAAACTCTCATTTGCTTGCTTTGCAAAAGCTGCAATTCGCCTCCGTCGTCATGGGCTTTTTAGGGTCTCTCTGCAAAAAGCGACGCTCGTTGCAGCACGCACGGGTAAAGCCACTTGTTTGGCAGCCCCAATTTCCGTGCGTAGCAATTTCAGAGCGTTTTTTGCTAAACAACAGAAAAGAAAAAACAACAAACCACCACGCATCCCCAGTTGACTGCGCCGAGGCGAGCGGGGAAGGCTTGACAGTTCCAACAGGACATCTCATCCCACGACATGTCTACTGGTAATGCAAAATAAATCATTGCTGTGTCTCTCGGCATTTTTTTTTTCTTTTTTTCTCATGGCACGTCTGTAATTTTGGCATTCAAAGGCAAATCGGCCGGGCTGTGAAGTCTGCATGTCCTTTTCTCATGGTTTCTCCCCAGCACTCACAAATGCCCTATACTTTTCCCACCAGTGAGTCCTGTAGTGGGGGGGGGGGGGGGGGGGGGGGATGACCCCTTGGACAGATCCCATCCCCTTCCCTCCGCATTTAATTCACCAGCGCACCTCTCCGAGCAACAAAAGAGAGTTCAACCAAACGTGTGGCACCTGGTCTTTCCTCTTTTCTTCCTCCCAAAATGTTTATTTTCAGTTTTTAAAAGACACCTTAACCCGCCATGTTGAACTGACAAGCTTTATAAATATTCATTTACCGCAGTTCGGGAGCGCTACGGGAAAATATGTATAGATCAGGGCTGCACATTTTGGCACAGCCGATTGCTTTCTTTTCTTTTCTTCTCTTCCCCTCCGCCTTTTGCAGCAGATTTTTTTTTTTCTCCCCTCTCCCCTGCAGATTCAGAAAAAACCCACCCGCACACCCAAAATAACTCTTACCGAGACGTGCATCACCCTAGTAAATTTGAAAGGAGGTCGCACAAGCATTCATCAGAAAAGCACCAAAATGATAGATATTACTTAAATAAAAAAATTAAAAAAAAAAAAAAAAAAAGCGGGAGGAGGGGGAAGAGAGAAATGAGAGCATCTAAAATACGATACGCTGAGGCAAAAAGAAAACCCCTGCACGCCTGCGATTAATTGCACAGGCACTGCAAACCCTGTCCGTGACAACTCCGGCGTGCTCTGCCCACGGGGGGCAGCGGGGGTGGGGTGGGGGGGGCACCCGCGGACCCGAGCGCAGGTACCGGCTCCGCCGGGGGACCTGCCCGAGCCGCCCCGCCACCCGCACGCCAACACTTCCCAACAACTCCACCGCCGTCTGTCCCCCTTTGGAAGAGGGAAAAAAAAAAAATCCACAGCTAGCTTCCACTGGTAAAAAAAAAATAAAATAAAATAAAAAGATTTTTAATATATCTTAGAAGGGGAAAAGCGACTCTCTCCACCCAAGCGGTGCAAACCCCAATAATTAAAATAAAGGGAAATGCCAGCCGGGAGAGGTTTGGAGGAGGGTGGTACCTTACCTGGGTAAGTTTGGCTTTTTTGGGGTGTTTTTCTTTTTTTTTTTTTTTCCGCGCTTCAGCGGTGAGACCCCTGCGGTGCGCGGCGCTGCGCGGCGCGGAGCCGACCCGTCCCTCTGCCCGCACTCGCGGCAGACTCATTCCAATATGGCATCCGCGCAGTGCGCATGCCTGCCGCTCTTTTTAGGGCTGCTTTTTTTTTTTTTTTTTTTTTTTTTATTTAGCAGCCAACTCCTTCAGTGACCTTTTTCAGCAGTTTCAAAAAAAAAAAAAAAAAAAGAAAATCACACACACACCCCAACCACCATCGCCCCGGCTGCGCCGCGCTGCGCGCCCGCGGTGCCTCCGCGCCCCGAGCCGTGCCTCCGCCGGGGACATGGACTAAATAACCGAAGGGAGGATTGAAATTCACTCGTGAAATTGATGCCGCGGTTCCGCCGCGCTCCGCGGAGCGGGGCAGCGGTAACACGGTCTGGCCGCCCGCGCGTTAAATGCGATAAAATACCATAAAGCTTTTTATACCGCCAGCAAAGTGGGAGCTCTGCCTCCGATCTTCCCCTCCCCACCGCTCTCCGCATCCTTTTATTTCGGTTTTTCCCCACATTTCGTGTCGCGAAGAAACTTCCAGGGAGGGAGATGGGGAAAGGAGGGAAAGCAAAAAGGCACCGCGTCCTCCAGCCCGCCCGTCCCCTCCGCTTCCCCAGGCTCCTGCATTACCTGTTTATTCCCTGGTGCAGAAAATAAATAAAAAAGCAGGCGAAGAAGGCACAAGGCAAGATGTAAAATCAACTGGTGCGCACCCCTCCGCCCCTCCCGGCGCGCAGGCACACTCACAACTTTCTGCCGTTTGCACGTTGGGTTCTTTTTAATATTTTTTTGTTGTTGTTATTTCTTTATTTAGCGGTTGCAGGGGATTCACGGCAGAATTGAGCTGAACGCCGGTGTGCGAGGCTGAGCTTGTGTGGGGGTGTTTGCACGTACGGCCACACTGCGGGATTTTTCTGATTATATATATATTTTTTTTTTCTTTCTTTTCTTTTTTTTTTCCCCCCGAGAAAATCGGCCCCTATGCAGGGCTGGAAAGTCTGGCCAGACACTATTGCCCATGCCCACGACTGTTCCTGCTCCCGGGGGTGCCAGAGAAATCCCCAGAGGCGGGATGGGGATAAAAGCCCCGTCTGCACCCGGGGTTTTTCGGGATGCTCCGAGCGGTGGTACCCGGCCGGCTCCGGAGCTTTCCCTACTCGGGTTTGCTCAGCTGCGGGGCTCTGGGTGTATTTTGCAGGGATTTCGCTCCTTCTCTTGAAGCCCTGCCCATGCTTCTTCCTGAGGATTTTTGGAGCCCTGATCGGGCTGAGGATGTAAGTGGATGCTTTTGGAGCATCCTCCGGGACGGGGGCTGGCGCAGCGCACACATATTCAACAGGTCTGGAGGGGAGAGGAGGGAAGGAGCATCGTTGCTGCCAGGCAGCAACCAGCCCTGGGCTTTGTCCTTTCCACCGTGAAATTCACCCCAAACGCTGCTGTGTCCGTCCCCACACCCGGGCTGTCAAATTTGCATCTCACCCCACAGGCTCAGACGCAATCGCTGTCTCCACTTGCTTTTCTCCGGCCATTTCTGAGCCGAGGTTTGAAGTTTCTGGGTGATCTTGTGAGCACCCCTTCTTGCAGGAACAGGGGGGTGTGCAGGGAGGGGTGGTCTCACACCTCGGGACGCGGCAGAGCAGTGGCACTGATTTCCCACAGTGGCCACAGCTCTCCTCTGTCCCACTGCAATCTCCCTTTGCACTGGTTCTTACTGGGGATTCATCACTGACCCTCCCCATCCCCTATCTCTTCCACTCTCCCCACACTTTCTTTTCCACCAGCCTCTCACACCACAGGCAGTTTGTTCAAGAAGACAAGTGAAGAGTGTAACAGAAATGAAGAAAGGTGTGATTATTTTTTTTCTGGGATGCATTCATGGAAAAGATACCAGAGACTGGAGAAAAGAGCAAATATTGCAGACAGTGCATTTCTTCACTGCAACCCACCTTCTTGCCATTCACTGTCCATCTCTAAAAGGTCATGGAGATGGGTTCAGCCCCTCCTATTCCAACAGAGTTCCTGTAAAACATACAAATCAAGCAGTTCATATTTTTCAGGCTTTGGGTTGGATGGGCTTTTAAAACAGCAAGGGAACACTGTCAGAACTTCAAAATAAGACCAAAAACCCAACAGATGCCAGGAAAGCATTGAAGTCCCATTTCTCCAGATGATAGTGGAAGTGGTTGACATTTTCAGCATGGTGACATTTCAGATTTTCAACATACTTTTGAAAGGAAGATGCTCTGCAAACGCGATGTCTGTGTTTTCGCTCCTTATAACCTGCTCTAAATTAGGTTACACTGAGATTCGTCTTGCTGCAGCAGATTTTGATCTAAAGCTGGTGACAGGTGACACTACCATCATCCAGCACAGGGACACAGCCACCGTGGCTCTCACAGCATTTCAGATGTTTCTCCATCTCCTTTCCATTAACACCGGATGCCTTTGTGCTTTATTTCCATTCACACTTAAGTGCTCTTCGCAGGAGCTTTGGTTCCACTGACTTCTCTGGAGCTTCTTCTTCCCCCTTGGCCTTGGTTTTCTCTGCCCTACCTTCTTTATTTTTATTCACCGACTATTTCTGAAGCACTGACAGTGCATTTGGCCCTGCACAAAGAGATGTAGAAGAAAGCATTATTCTTATCCAAAGAGTTTGTGATCTAAATTAGCTCTGTGGAAGGTGTCCAAAGAGGTGGATTTAAAAAAAAAAAAAAAAAAAAATCAAGGCTGAGGAAGAAAATCCCTTTGGAATTTTTTCTAAGTGGCTGCTACAATAAGACTTTCAGATATGAATGAAAAGGTGCAGATTTATTTCAGGTCTGATCTGAAAATGATTGTAACAGCTCCTGTTAGCAGCAAATACTTTGGATCTTGCTCATAGCTGAGAATATAAATTGGTTTAGTGGACATGAACTGCAGTAATAGCTGAGAGATTTCATTTTAATACTACCTTTTAGAGCATCACTGGGAAAAAGAAAGCACTTTGAGGAAAAACTGAATTGTCCCAGCATAGTATCCCAAGATATAAAATGGATTTAATCCCTGGTGAAGAAAACACACTGAGGTGAGCTCCAGTTTTAGTCTCAGTGACACGGTGTTCTCAGGGATGTATCTCCAACTGATCAAAAGCAGCTTGGCTCCATTAATTTCACTGCTATCCACGCTGTTTAATGCCACATCTGTTGGCAGCTACATGACACCCAAATGAGTATTCCAAGCTGGGAATAGAAGTTTCACATCTGAAATTTTTTGTTGCTGGTTTTAACAAAAACACTTTTATGCAAATAGCACTGATAAAAAAAGATATTTACCTGAGCACCAAGTCCCCAAGTTGCTATGGTCGTCCATCTGTCCTTGCCTCTGATGATCACCCCCAAAGGATATAACTGTTCACACCCCAATTTTTTCATAGCTGAACAAGAGAAACGTGTCCAACCCAGTGAAATTCAGCCAGTCCCATTACTTTAGATCAGATATCAGCAGTTTCTGATCTCTGGGATAGATTATCAATACACAAAACCTCTCCCATTTTCCAGGCTGTCATCTTCAGCAGGCTCAGGTTTTTGGAGGAAAGGGGGGATGTTAAGAGATTCCTGCACAAAGAGACCCAAGCACGTACACACACATAAATGTTACAGCGTTAGCACTCCCAATTTCTCTCTTTTCTCCTGGCTCAGGAAGATACATGCCCTGGGGAACATTATACGACTTGTAGATGAATGTGCATTTGGGTATCCATTTCTGGCCCCAATTTAACCAGGTGCCTGAAGGACTCAGAGTACTCCACAAGCTCAACATGGTGCTGAGGTCTGTATTTGCACACAGTGTCTAGACATGTTCATAAACAGGAGGAAATGGCATTAGCCTCACAGGTAGTGCAAATGGTAGGATCTGAGCCAACCTTCCTGTAGGTGAAATGGCAAAACTCAGGCTCTGGAGGTTCATCTGTGATAAGCACTATCAGACTGGGCAGAAGTTTCTGGGCAGCAGCCAGGTTTATACTCAGAGGAGCTCCAGTTTGGGGAGATACTTGCCTGCTTTGGGATGCTGCCGTCAAGTCGCACAGCACTGCAAGAAGGAGTAAGGCTGTGCAGCTGACAATGGTGAATTATTGGGGGATGGTTAGGGGTATCTAACCTGAGTCAGCTGAAGCAAGGAGACTAACAGAAGATTGGTGTCAGAGAGGAGACTCGTGGGACATCGTCTGGGCCATCTCCATTGCCAAGCACAGCTCCTATGACTTGTTCCCCTGACACAGGCATTTCCTTTCCGCAGGACTGCTCCTGGGTTCATAGTGAAGGTACTCTGCATTTTCTCCCCTCCACACAACAAACCATGGCCTTCAGCTTCTAAGTCTTACAGCATTCAACCCACCTTATACTCAATCTTTAGAAGAGGAAAAAACACCATAAGGCCCTTATTTCGTGCCAGCCGAGGTCTTGGGGCCAGGGCTATCACTTACTTACACCTTCGTTTTCTTTTTATTCACCAGCCCTAATTCAGAGAGAAGTTGGTCCTTGAAAGCTGGCACTTTGATGCTGAAAGACTAGTTTCACAGTGCCATCTCCTGGAGAAGGATATCACACTTAGGCTGCATTTTGCAGATACCTTTTTTCCTCCGATTTACCGTTGAGTGCCGGGCGCTTTGAAGGCAGGTGTTTAAGGCATGATCTAAAGAAGAGATTAGCATAAGTGAAGTTAATCCAAAATTTAAACTCCCTCGTTACGCTTCACAGTAAAAGTCCTGCTCCTTAAATGCTGTGAACAGCAATGAGATTATTGGCTTGGGATTCATAAAATGTTCACCGGGTTATAGTCTCACACGGCTTTGCACCTCTTTCTTGACAGCACCAGCCCTGCGTGCAGTGGTTGTAGAGGTAAAAAGCCAGTCCCTTGCTGTACCCCTTCTCCGGCAGCAGATCAAGGGATACCGTGGCAGAGGGATCATCACCTCTCAAATGGGAGGTCTCAGGGCCAAGCATCCCCGCAGCCTCCAGCAGCAGCTGCCTTGCAGACCCCCGCCTGGGACACACACAGCATGCAGAGACCCACACATCAAGTCCACAGTCCAAAACAGTCTTCGTTGCAGCTTACTTACCAAATTTTATTTATTTTTATTGCCTGTTGATTAGAAATCACTGTGCAGGGGTTGTGACTATTCAGTAGAGGGGCAATGACGAGCTTTAACACTAACAGGAAAATCTGAGCCAGTGCGTCATGTCTGCAGCTCAAGAATGCCTAGAAAGGATGGTCTCAGCTCTAAACAGTAGCTCTTCCACCTTAGGAGCAAATGAAAAGGAAGCACACGTTATATCCAATAAATCACAGCACTGAGGTTCAATACTGAGGCTCATAGCTATGAGTCTTATTGATCATGCCTGCACTATGGAAGGCATCCACTCCCGTATCAAGAACTTGCTCATTTCTACCATTTATTAATAGTTTTCTTATTTATTTCAAGGATTTACAGGCTTTTCCTCAGCAGGAAAACACCTCCTGGTTTGTTTAGTCTCTATGAGCTGGTGTTGGGGAGAGAGGCTGGGGACACTGAGGCAGGAGGAGCTGAGCTCTCACACACAGATGTGCAGTCCCGGAGAAAGGCTGCAGTAATGGAAATGGATGTAGACCTCAGATGTGGGGCAGCACGACACAGTGGTTATAGCTTTCACTTAACAGGGGTTTTTCTGCCCAACTCTGTGATGCTAAACAAGTCATTTCTCCATTTCCCTTCCCTTTAATACAGGAGTGTCCATAATGGCAGAAGAAGGCCAAAACCCTGACTGACAAGGATGACCAGGAGCTCACATCTTGCAAATTGTGCCTCATATCTGCATTTTTCATCATTGCTGCAGCAATCCAACAGGGGATCAGAGCAGTTGCTGCACACTGAGTGAATTCTGTATCATAGTATGCAAAATACTGAGTTGTTGCAGTTCTCCATGTGCCCTGCTTGCACCATGGGCTCGAAAGCCAGCCCAGGCACTTCCAAGGTTTTGGTACTGAATCAGATTTATGAAATGGTCAGTTATGGGCAGAAATGCCCTGGCAGGTTCCCACAACAGCCCAAAAGCCCATCCACGACATGCTTTGTGCTCCAGTTTCTCTGGCCAACATCTCCCCTTGCGACAAAAACTATCTTGCAACCATACTCTTGACCTTCTCCTCCCTCCTTCCAGCCCCCATTCACCACAACAGCCAAAATAACAGTGAAGAACTGAAGGGGCATATAAGTGAATTTTTTTATTTACAAAACAAAGATGAAAATGATGCATTTGGAAGCATCTCTCTGAAGCTGACTGTGAAATGGGCTTGAGGATGGCTTTTACTCTTTTAATGGCTCTTTCTGTATTAAGGAGGAAGATTAAGAATGAAATGCCACTAATTGCACATAAAGGCCCCGGCTTCCACAACAGTGTAAATGTACATTGTATTCAGTTTAATCTCCATCTGCCCCTAAGAGCATAATTGATTTTTTATTTTAATTTGAAGAAGCTGACACTTCTATTTCTTCACTGCCAGGTGGCTAAGCACATTTAATAAGAATGCATATGAATGGAGGAGTCTACAGTATGCCATTAAAGGTAATAGGTAACATATTTAAGGTCATAATGAGCTCGGGACTAAGTATTTCAGTCCAGGGATCAGGAGGGAAGGTGTATAAATACTTTCCTTACTAGGACTCTGTTGAGCAAGATATGGCTGTGGGTTAATAGATAAAGAAGGAAGCAGAGCTTTTTTTCACCAAGAGGATTTTCTGATCTCATTTCAGACAATGCCCCTTTGGTAGTTCACGTCCTGCCTACAGGTGACCATGGTTTTACTCTAGACTGGCTGAACTCTGACAGCCTCTGTGCCTCAGTTTGTCCATCTCTAAAATGGAGAGAGGAATATTGCCCCAGCTTTATAAACTGCTTGAAGAATTCACTGCAGAAAAATGCCAGTATCCTGTACCTTATAATTGAGTCTTGCCAACCCAGTGAGCCTTTTACTCCAAAGCAAATCCTGTGGTCCTTTCCTGTTACATCCCTCTTCTCCACTCTCCAGGATGGAGATATGCAGGATCCACTCCCTCTTGAGATAATGCAAAATCTCTGAAATATACCTAAAGCCACATCGTTTTTAAAAACATCGTGTGCTCATAGGTCTTACCTGCACCTCTGATAAACCACAAGCCTTGAAAATACTGTTTCTTGAAAAGAAAGATTTGAAAAACTAATATTCCTGGCCAGCTTGCATGCACAGATAATCCTCAGCAGCAACATGGTGATTTCTGGTGTCCTGCTTTTCCTCTTCCTCAGCCTTGGTGAAGGCTTACTGCTGGGCAGCTCATTGAGGTGCACAGGGCTGGGGAGGTCAGTGAGGATGAGGAAGGCAGCAGTTATGATGACCCACATCAGCTTTCCGCCCTTATAGATGGAGGGGTTTTTAACAGAAAATAAAATACATCCCTGTTAAATGAGATGTTTTCTCATTCTCATGTGAAGCTAGAGGCCACACAGCAGGATGGGCAACAGCCATTACAGCTCTGTACACACAGCAGCCTGGGACTTCACCTTCACCACACCCTGGAGCTCTCAGTGGACTGCTGGGGAATCAAACCACGCTGATTTAATTTCAATGACAAATATACTAAAAGGTATTTGCAGCAAGAGCTTGATTCTGCTCCGGTGCTGTTTGGATCCAGAGGACCCAGAGGAAAAAATAATCCTTGCTTCCCCCAAAATCTTGCCTCTAGAAAGGAAGCACTATACAGCTTGGAGACTGAATTCTAGGTGAACTAAAAGCTAGGTCCATAGAGGTATTTACAAATTTAAATCCTTCTTTGATTTTCTTTTGTAAACAATAGGCTTGAGGAATGTAAGAAAACTTTTAAGAAACCCAAAATGCTGTAACCAGCTGTGGAAGTGACCCCAGGATCTCAACTTCTAGGCAAGCATCAAGGCAGTTTCCTCAAAGTCCTTACTTTTAGTATGACACTGATATCCTTTTCTCCACTTTTGGACTACCATAAGCCTGCCCAGGACATGTCTGGTTACATTCAATCACCCCCAGGCTTCTACAGAGCCTTAGTAAGATTTAGTCCGATAGCAGCATCTGGTATCTTTGAAATTTGCACTCGCTCTGAAATCATCCAGAGAGACTCAGCTCCTACGTCTGTCACAGAGTTGCAGCCAAACCCAAAAAACTCAAGCTTGAAAAAAAATTGTAGCTGCTGCCACGTGTAGAGCCAGGCAGACAGAGAGGGTGAAAATCCACAGCACCCATCCTGGCTGCCCAGAAATACCTATAAAGGGGATGAGATAATACAACTTCAACCCCAAAATGCAGGACTCTTTCCTCTGTACCACTCAGTGAAAAGTGACTTAGGTTTTTCTGGATCCCAGTGGGCACAATAAAGGCTGCGCTCTCCCATAACCCAACCATAGACCCTGAAAGGATCATGGAAAAAAACCTGGATTTTGGCTGTGTGCAGACATCCTCACCCAGAGCCTGTGGTGCCAGCAGAAGAAGATGCTCACAGTCACCCAGCTGTGCCATCTGAGACAACTACTCTGATTTATACAGTGGCACCGATCTGATACCCTAAAAACACGGCATGGGACAGGTCAGTGAGAATTGGTGACATTTAATATGTCATAGATATTGTGCAGTTCAACTGTATTGTGACTTCCCTTTTGATTTCATTAACTGGCATGGCTGGAGGCCAGGAATGACAATGGATCTGGACAGTGCTGTTTGTCCAGCTGTGGGCCAATGTGAACATCTGGCCATCATCTAAATCCTACCTCAAAGTCAAGGAGCAGAGCAGGAGCAGCTTCTGACATTCATGCTAGCCTGACTTTTCCATGGGCTCAGCTGTACTGTGGAAAAAAACTACTTTCCCAGCTTGTTCCTGCCACTCTCACACCATAAATATTGACCAACTACACACCATAAACATTAATTCTGTCCCAGGTTTTCTTTTGGATGGAATCAACCAGTTCCCTGTGAGATGAAACCCAAGTGCGTTCAGGGGTTGCTTGAAGGATTTTCCTTTGTAAGCAGAATGATCCATGATAAATTTACCTCCCTCTGTCCTACACAGCTCTCCAACCCTAACCCAGCAAGACTCAACCTCAAGTACCCTTAGGACAGTCTGCCAGGATCCCATGGGAGGGATGAGCCATAAAAGTGCCACTCCACTGGGCTGCATTTTCAGGCTTTTTGCACTGAAATTTAACTCTTAGGGCCAGAAAGATGCCACAGGACTACCAGAGGAGACCATGGCCAAGTGCTAATGCAAGTTGACCATGGCCAGTGGCCTTGAGAAGAAGCCAGCCATGAGCTGGATGGACGGGACTTGGCCTGGAGACTAAACATCTCCTCTTACAGCAAACAAGCAGGGTAGATGCAGTGATTCACCAGCACCAGATGTGTCTTTTGGGGTGTTCACCAGAGAAGATACGCCACCAACAGCTAAAATATTTTAACATGAAAAATATCTCCTCCCTCCCCATTTTGACCACCTCATATTATAAGTCTGTGGTATAAATGTAAAACCTTCTTGGTACAGTGTTTTGAGAAAATAATAGGCTTTAGTACTCTGAAAAGTTTTTATCTAAAGGAGCGTGTCTTTTTGCACTGGGGGAATCACATTTTTCCTCGCTCAATGCAAACAACTTCTGTTTTCTTGTTCACATCTACAACTTCATATTGTAAAATGAGAGGTTTTACCCTGACAAATCTTCTTAGTGCTTGTCTCAATGTCCTTTAATTTGCCTTCTTACACACAAAAGGATGTTGCCCAGTCCTGTCAAGAGGAACTGCTTGCTAAAACACATTGGATTTAAAGTAGTGTTTAGGTAAACCAATCACGCTCACAGTCTAGTGTTAATTGATTATGTTACTGTCTATGAAATATCCTATTTATCCAGGATCCACAAAAGACAGCTCATTACATTAGCATAAATAAAGAGCGCAAAGTAGGAGCCATGGCAAAGGGGGACTTGGCAAGAGATGCCAACAAGGCAGGGCCAGGACAAATATTCTCTGTTTAAAAAGCAAGAAGTTAAAAATGTCAGGGATTAAAGCTTATGTGACAATGCCTTCTTAAACTGGCAAGTGTAATGTCACTGTCACATAATTGGGATGTGTCAACGGATGTGCTTGAAAGGTTTATTTCAGTGGGTTGCACTTCCCTCCATCAGAACAACACAGTCTTCACAGCCAGTGCTCTTGACTCCTATTTGGTTTTACAAGAAGAGTATCTACAAACCCTGCCAGTGTTTGTAATGATGCCTTTTAACAAGGTTTCTCCAAGCATAATTCTGTGATAAGCAGCAAACAAGCTTCACATATTTATAACTGGGGTAGAAGACTGTTTCTCTTAGCTTGACCAGCCTCAGCTGGCCTAGGAAAATGTTCTGGAGAGCAAGGTAGAGCAAGCAGTGAGGGAGAAGGGCTGTGGACAGGTCATTCTGCATTGCCTGTCTACCTCCATTGACTGGCTTCAGAGTCTGGACAATTAGTCTGACGAGATGCCTGAGATGTAGCTCCAGATTAACACACAGAGATCTCGGATTCACCAATGTAGGCATCTCCATGTGGGTCAGGAGATGGATTCAGATGCCTGAATGGAGATGTCCAGTGCCATTTGTTTTGTTTTAGGGTGTCCCACCTGGTCTCCAACTACTGCTCTGGAAGGGTTGGATCTCTGACACGTCTTCTGCCACATCTGCTAGAAAGTCTTCTAGTTCAGGTCACTGACACCTACCCTAGGTGTCCAAAGTCAATGGAGATCCAGCAGTCAGCTGGTCAGGGGGATCTGGAGAACAACAAACAAATGCAGCTACCAAACTTAAGGGTGAGATGAACTGCTTTCTAGACTTGACTGTCTGCATTGACCAGGTATCTACCAAGTGTAATGGGAGCTCAGGCATATGGAGGCATCTCAAGTTGATTTTTCAGATTAATCTCACTCCTTACATACTTCAGTAACACCTTTGAGACCTTCTGGGGTACCGACGACCACATCCAAGAAGCAGGAATTGGGATTCTCTTCTGGGGAAATGTCAGTAATTTGGGGAAAGTGTCATAACTTATTATGAGCACTGTGGAAAATCAGGAAACTGAAGTAGCTGGGGGTTTTGGTCTGACAACTCTTACGTTCTTCTATTCTTATAAAATGACTTGTGCCCACCCAGCAGTAGGGTGGGAGCAGTGAGCTATGTCGATAGAGACAGATCTTGATCTGATCAGTGTGACAGCACAAGGCAGAGAATTTACATTCCTTCTCTGCTGAGTGACAACAGAAGCCAAGGCAGGGAAGGAATTTGACTTCCCTCATGACAAGCTTTGAAACGGACTTGCTTTTCACCTCAAATTTTCAAAAAATTGAGCCACTAGAAGTAGCTTTCCAGTCATGGATGGGACTGCACCTCCTGGCAGAACAGACTCCAAAGACATTTCTCCAGCTGTTTTAGAGCGCTCTGCTACAGCAAAAAGCCAGAAAACACAGCATGCAAAGTCATTCAAAGGTATTTGCACAGCAAAGGCAGAATTTTCAAAGGAGCCAGAGCAAATTCAGACCCAGTGGGAGAGGGGTAACATTTCCTTTGGACTGCGTGGAAAATCCTCCCTGTGTGTGCTTAGAAAGGTAGCCCTTGTGAGGGCAAACCATGCACTTAACAGAACAATTTTCCAAAAATATTAGCGCCAGCACTTGCACATCCTTGTTGGAGGCACAGAAAGGTGACTTTCCCACGTGACTGGTCACAGCCCAAGGAACCATCATCAGGCCATTCTGCCTCCCCATTTTTCATCTCACCAGGTAGTTTTAATGCTAATCTGCTTAAATGCCTTTTTATAGCTGGTAGCTGGAGGCTAGTTGAGTTAAGAAACCTTTACAGTTGTACAGTCGTTTACAGGGCTGCTTTAAGACATGGCATGTTTTATGTATGAAGTTTTATAACAACCATCCATATCAGAGCTGATGGAGAACATGAAAGCAATACAGCAGCACTCCTTCCTACAGCACTTTGTTACAGGTGACAAGAGATAGGAGATCCAAAGACCGAGTAAAAACGGTAGCAGGAAATTATCTTCCTAAGAGACTCCTAAAGAATGTAATGATAAATAAGACTTTTAAAGTTACTGTGAAACAAAGAGCTCCTTTAATTAAAAAGAAATCTGATCCCATAAAACGTTTAAGGTTGTATTCATCTGTCCGAACTAGGATATATTGAGATAACACTATCTGGGGTATTAATCCCCTTTGTAATTGGTGAAGAAAATCACTGTAGGGACTTGGATAGGAAACTCATATCACTCTAGGGTAAATAGCAAATGTTGTATCCATGCTTGAGACTTCCTAACTCCCAAGTTTGAGTATTCACTCCTGTTATGCCCTGTCTCAGTGCACGTAAAACTGGCTCCTAGGACAAAAGCAGCCTGTGAGGCCCCTTGGTCTGGACCTTCAGGTGAAAAGAGTCCCAAATCCAACCCAAAGCCAAGAAGAAATCCTGGTCCCACAGATTCTGGTAGGGAGCAGAGATTCCCCATAGGGTCACTACTCATATGACAAAATTATGCATGTAGTTATAAGTTTTGCTACACTGGACCTACACTCCTTTGAATCTCTTTGAATTAAACCCTAAATGAGTGCCATCACTGCGAGGAGTTTTGCTCCCAGAAGTCAAACTAGAGTCTGCAAAACTACCTTAACTTCACTGTCACTGTAATCCTTCCCAATGCACACAGAAGTTCAAATCATCCTCCTCCCTATCCCAAAACACAGCTGTCAACTCCCATCTCCATTTCTCAAGGCTGATTATAAACAGAAAGTCTTGCTTCTCCTGGAGTTTAACCAGTTTTTCTTTCATGCCAAAGTGGAGCACAAAAGTTGAGTTTCACTCTTAGTGATATCAGCCTTTCCATTTCCAGAGAGCTCAAAGTCCAGCTCCTGTGAATAAAACCACTTCCCCTCACTAAATGCTTCTTGTTTACACCCACAGAGCACCTGGGCAGGTTTTCCAAGAAATGCATTTGTGTTCTCACTCCTTCCCATGGTGGTCTACCTCCAGGTAAAGCAAACTTGCATAAAGGCATTATAAGAAGTTCATAAGGAAGACATGTAGTGTCATGAGACTAAGTGAAAATATATGTAATGAAAGCTTGGAGTAAAAGCATTCTCTCCTAGGAGTGTTATCGCGTTAGCAGCACACACTGGTTACGAAGAGCTAATGTCCACTTTAGGTGGTATCAAGAGCTGGAGCAATTGAAAGATAATAAGAAGAAAATAAGTAATGAATCAATTTTATTGTGTGCCGTTGAGCAGTCCTTGCTGGAAGAGTGTGCGTTGATACTGCCCAATAAAAGGGATGGATGAGAACTGACAACAGCAGGCACAAGAACTCCCATGCTTTCTGAAGAAATAAATGATTTTTTGAAAGATTTTTGCCTTAGCTGATAGGATCCTTCTGAAAAAAACAGAATGCTTTCTTGTGGAGTTCAGTTTAGACACAGCAAGTGAAGAGCATGTTCTTTATTTATGGAGAGAGAAAATACCATCTTATTGGAGAGACAAACTCAACGTTGCACCTTTCTTGAAGGTGGCCATGCTGGCTTCCTCAGGAAAGGTGACACTTCTGCCACTCAGATCTCCCCGTGGGACTCATCTCTGCTGCCACATCTCCCTTCTTCATGTACTACGTCTCTGAGATGCCGCTCTCCATTTCACCTCTTAGATTTGGTACAGGTTCCCAACTCACTCTTGCATTCATGCTGCACACCTATCCAGAAAAAATATAGTTGCTGTAATACATTCCCTGTTGAAAACAGAGTTAAATGAACCCACACATGTATTTCTTCCTGCTACAGCAAGATTAGTTCCTGCAACCAAGCTAGCTTGGGTGTCTACACTCTAGGCTGGATGGTGGAGATATATTTGTCAACCATTGTCTTCTGAAATGACACTCTGTGATGTAAAGACTCCCTGATTACTTAGGACCATTTCACACACAAGCTTGTATCCTCAGTTCACCACTGCAGGCTTCCACTACTATATAATTGCCTGATTTAGGCTGTCCAGATGCTCATTATGGTTAAACAGGCACCTCCAGAGAGTGATCCCAAGCACTGGTGAAGGGCCTGGAGCACGTCGTACAAGGAGCAGCTGAGGGAACTGGGGGGGTTTAGTCTGGAGAAGAGGAGGCTGAGGGGAGACCTCATCGCCCTCTACAACTACCTGAAAGGAGGGTGCAGTGAGGGGGGATGAATCTCTTTAACCAAGTAACAAGCGATAGGACAAGAGGTAATGGCCTCAAATTGCACCAGGGAAGGTTTAGACTAGATATTAGGAAGTATTTCTTTACAGAACGGATTGTTAGGCATTGGAATGGGCTGCCCAGGGAGGTGGTGGAGTCCCCATCCCTGGAGGTGTTTAAGAGTAAGGTTGACTTAGCGCTTAGGGATATGCTGTAGTTGGGAACTGTCAGTGTTAGGTCAATGGTTGGACTGGATGATCTTCAAGGTCTTTTCCAACCTAGACGATTCTGTGATTCTGTGACTTCTAGATATTTGTCCCACACAGGTGGAATTACATATCGGAGGTATATATGTCTTTGCCTGGAAGAGCTATCTAGACAACAAGCTTAACTTAGAAGCCCAACTTCTCTTGGCTAACCCTCAGTAAGATTCCCCCAGCGTAAATGCAGTGCCTATATGGTGAGGTTTTGTCTTGGGGTGGACACAAACTCATCGTCCTGATGCCTCAATCCTTTGTCATGTATCTGTGAGATTGTCAAAAGGAGTGGACCAGGAGAAGAAAAGTCAATGATATTTCAGTTCCATTGTGATGAACAAGTTCCTCTTCTTACTGTTTCCTGTGATCTGCTTTTTTTTCATTCCTGTTTAATTCTTCATCAAAGCACAATTTATGTTTAATTTCAGGAATTTGGGTCAGTTCTGAATCTCACTGACCAATATGATTTCCCCCCTGTGTTAACTTGCAAACATCTGTGATGCCAAGCAGATGTCTTCTGGCCTTTGGAAATCCCTGGGTATTCAGGGGTTTCTGTTTCAGTTGTAACATCCTGAAGTGAAGAGGCAGGAGGACAAGAACATATGTTCTACGTCAGCATTAAGCTAACAGGTCTGCTACAACAGCAGCCTTTTATTAGGGCAAGGGTGAAACTGGAAGTAACAGTAGAAGAAGGTAGAAACACCACTTGGAGTGAGTCTGAAATAAGTATTGAATTCAAGAATAAATCCTAACTGAATGGTATATAATAACAGACCAACTCTTCCCAGGCAGAGAGGAAAAATCTTGATTTTGGGACCCCACCTTGAGCTATGCCAAAAGCTAAGATCTCGACAGAGGTCATGGGGCAACAGGTGGCAAAAGTCATTAGGCACGGATCTCCTTGTAAAAACTTAGGTTTCCAGCCTGTAGAGTTACTATTCTTGTGCAATAAGTAAAATTTAGGTCAGTTAAAACCTTGTTTTCAACTGTATGTGCCACAGGAAGACAGCTGTAAAACTTCACCCCTTCAATGATGCAACACAGTCAGAAAAACTTTTTAAGAATAGACCTGGTCTCAGACACATACAATGACTGTGGATTTGTAAATCATTCTGACAAATACCAATTTTCTATCACTTCTTTGTTATAAAAAAGGACTTTTTGCTATGTTATGTTAGGAAAAGCATATTCAGGTTTTTCCTTCTGAACCAGCTATGGGAAAAACCACCTTGTGAATGCTACTTGCGTAGTTTACAAAAAGCCTGCGGGCATCTTTCCATGAGTATGCCTGTGTGTGCTTGCCTAACTATATTCCTGAATGAACCACTCTGGCAATAAACCCTGATTTACCTACAGACACTTTTCAGCTTCCAAGAGCCATATGTCAAATCATTCCCTAAACAGAATAACCTTTGCTCAGCTTCCCCAGGGAGCAAACACTGGATCAGAAAATCAATGTCTATTTGTCACCAATTGGCAGAGCCCAGAAGCACTTGCTGGGGAGCTGTGAGTGTGGGTACAGAACCTCTTACCTATTGCATGGTTGTCTTCAAGCAAAGCTCCCTAGCGGCTTAGATAGGACATTAAGAAGACAATACTACATCTTCCTTGGCAAATACCAAGCAAATAAGTAAATAAAAGAAATTCCCATTAGAAACACTTTGTCACATTGTGAAATAAGTGTTTCGGTTATGAGGGAGGCTTTGTTTTTGTCCTTCCTTTGCAATAAAATTGAAAGGACAATTCCTTGAAAGGGAAAGACACCCTCTGCCTCAGGGTTTTAGCCATCCCTTCTAGCCTTGGACAATTCAGCTATTCCTGAAAGCAGTGTCCACCTCCACGTGCTGTATGACCAAGGCTCCCTCCCAAGCATAGAGGAGACCACCACCCTTACTCTGAAAACTGCCATTCCCCACATTGTGAGAGATCGTGGCCATCTGATATTAGACACCTCATTGTACCAGAGAATGAAAAGAAGGAAGAGGAAGCAGATGAGATGTACAGATACAGGAGCTGGAGCAACAACACAAGCTGAAGTTGCAAAACAGTTTAAGTCCTGTTTTTCAGAGGGTCAAACCTGCTCAAATGCATGTGGGGAGGGGTCTGCAATGCAATCAGGCAGCTGTTGGGACAGACTGGGATTTCTAGCCAAAGACAAAGCAGGGCAAAGGCTGTGGTTCTTCTCAGCTAAATGTAGCTGTTTAGGAGTAAGGTGTCTAAATCCAGCGGAGGGAGATCACACTGAGTGCAATTCATCTCACTATTGCAGACAGCAGTATTAAGAGGAGATGAATCTTCTTCAGAAAGCTCTGTTTCCCTTCACGGGCTCTGGAGGGAGCTCAGACAGCTAACTTGGACTAATGATCTAACTTTGGACAGCTATAATTGACTGAGACAAATCCCAGCCCACTGATACTCAGGTCTCAGTGAGAGAAGATGACTTAATGGTCGTGGACATCAAAAAAACCCAGACCGAAGGTGCTGCAGCCTCCTTAGGGGCAACAAGTGAATGTGCTGAGCTTATAACTACCAGCCTTCTTTGTTATAACTGCCACCACCTTAGCTCTCTCTTTTCTTAATTACATTTTTTCAGCTTTTTTCGGCAGAATCAGCATTTTTTAATCATGATATGGTCTCGGTGACAATACTTTTTTCACAGGCAAATTGGTCTTTCTTTAGCTATTTCTATAATTTGAATTTAACTTCCTCTATGAAGATGTTATCTACATCTGCCCAGGGATGCCCTTATGTTGTTTCAACTCCCTCAATGAGAATTAGAGTAGGATTCAATCAATTAAATGCAGCTACCTAAGGATGATGTCTCTATTTTAAGGTTGGGGTCCAGGCTCCCTCAGCAGTCGGTGGAGAGAGATAGACACTTACAGAGGGCAGTTCAGATCACGTCTGCCACAGGGTAGGTGGATGGTGAGAGGGCTCCTTTCTCCCCTTGCAAGTCTAAGCTGGTTGTCCACAGGTCAGGTTAGGTGGGATGGATCCTACCACTAATATTTGTGCATTGTTGATCCAAATATGGGGATGCTATCACCTGCAGGACTTCCACTTCCCATGCATCCTCATCCCCTCAGTGGTGTTAGTTTTTGGTCTTAACCCACCGTTATGTTGTTTTCCATCCAAAACTCATGATCTTCACTGGTTATGTTCTGCAACCTAGCAAATTCTGCTCAATTTTTCTAACTTTAAATCAGGGTATTTTCATAAGCTCCTTCTGAGACTGCCTGCTTTTTTTTTGGAATGCCTATTCCTCTTCATGGCTACTCTCAAGTGAAGGATTCCACAAGTCCTCTGAAAATGCACCTTTAACTCAGAAAACACCGTTTCTTCACACTTTCTCAAATCTTTTCCCTGGTTCAGTATTCACTAATGCATGTGACACCTTTCCAAAACTTCATTCCTTGTAGAAGTGCCAAACCTTGCAGCACAGTTTGAAATTCAGTCCCAGCATCTGAAAGAGCCACTTCCATTCAAAATCTTGAGCAGCAACATCAAATGCAAAAAGCTGGCATGAACATTACAATGCCTGTAACAGAGCTGCAGATCTGGAATAGGCACTGCGCTCATGAGCAACCACCCCAAAAAACATTTGGAGAAATATAGGAGTTTGTACAGCTCCATCACAAAGATGCCTGTCTACGTGTCAGAGATCTTAAGCTGTTCAAAAGCAATATACCCAGCACCCTGCAGTCACAGTCTCCTCTCCAAAATTGAAGGAGAAAGTGAGTTCAGTATGCATACATAATTTAAGCTACAATACTTCCACACTAAGAGAAGTTGTATGTTGGGTATTTGTGGCATGGGTCCAGTGTTTGGGAACTAGAATGTGAAAACACATCTCCAGTAAATGGACTCATTCGGCCGAGATTGTTTTGTATCAGATCTCATCTAAGGGTGCGATTTACAGATCTGATCTAACGCCAGCTGGAGCCAAGAAAAAGATCCCCCTTGAATTCAGAAAACACAGGACTGACCTAAGTAACCTCATCACTGTGTTCATTGCTTTGGAAAACCACTGGATATCCTAATGAATGAAAAATAATAATGGTAAAGTTATTATTTTAAATAAAGTGCATATTTTACAACAACTTGCTTTATTAACCATCACCAGATTTCAGGTTACCTGTCACAGGAGAAACAATTACCCCTTGATATATTTTTTGTGACTTTTGTGTTCTGGCTTAAGCAGAGGAAGTCACTAAGCAGGGATTGAACCCAAAATCAAGATTCCACCACTCAGTCCTCCAGGAAGAACTGGTTCAGGCTAATCTGCCTTTTCCAGCACGTGCCTCCTACAGCACAAAATCAATGTTTGCATGTTGGATGATGCACGGGGCTGGGACTCACGCTGTCTGATTTCCTGGGTAGGATCCTAAGGATCCTAAGAGAAGTAACACAAGTCTCATGGATTTTATTCCTCCTTCCCATTTAATTTCCATTGTGAACTCACTTGTGCTTCTCATACAGCTACCAAGAATTTGGCGGTCTCCGCACTTGACTTTTGTCCTGAAGAAAGGGTGTGCATGTTTCTCATCGGAGACCAGCTAGGAGAGTAACAAACAACAGTTTTAAGACAGCTGATGTTTTTTTTAGCAATCCCTGGGAGGAAACACTGTAGGTTAGCACAGGGGCAGTTCTGACTGAGGTTTCCAGGCTAAAGTCAGATTTCTTCCTGAATCTTAAGAAGGCATATTTTCTGCAATATCCATTGCATTGTTTCTAATCCCAACACCACCAACACACTTTTCCTGCACACCCAAGTGTTTTTCTGGAAGGAAACACCCCCATTAATCCAAAGAGTGAAACTTAGCCAGAGCATCAGGCCCTCTTCTGAAAGCTTTTTTGTACCTGTGAGGTTACATCATGCTCCTAACCTGTAGTTCTGCAGCTGAGATTGCACCATAAATATGAAACGGAGTCCTGAGGAGGTTATTAGCTTAAAGTTAGGTAGCATTTGCTGTTTTGGAAACATCCCAGGAGAGGTAACTGAGGTCTCCTTCAGGATGACTGTCTGCAGCCTGAATTGAAGTAGTATCTCTACTGCAGCTGTAAAAAATGCATTAAAGGAAGTAGAAATGATGTCTTAGCTGTAACATTTATAAAACATCAAGGATGGCTTGTGAAGGAACCTGTGGTTTTCAAGTGCTAATGGAAGAACGGCTTGGGAGAGGTGAATATTTGCCAGGTCTCAGCAAATTAGCATTTTATTTCAAGACTCTCGATGAACGATAGAACTCAGGGGAAAATAATCAAGGTCCTCTCTGGTTCATGCTACGTGAATTTTGTGAATATTTAACATTTTTCCAGTTGGGTAGGTCTCCATTTCTTAACTGATCTTTTCACATAAATAGGTACCCAGGCAGGCAGATTCCCACATCCAGCAAACGACCTGAAAGGACTCATCCAAACCCATGACCGTGCAGAGAAAAAGGCTGCCTGTTCCCTGGGGAAATCTCAGCTCTGCCAAAGAGACAGAAGAGCTGTAAAGAACAAAACTGTATTAGAGCTGATTTTTTTCTCTTTACCCTTTTTTTCGCCTGAGGAGGAGTCTGATCCCACTGAAGTGGAAAGGTGTGAGACAGGCGGATGGGCAAGCTCTGCCGCCTCGATGCGATCCCTGCCTGAAATAAGCCCAGGTCGGGTCTGCCCTCAGAGGGGGGTGGCAGGGTAGTGATGTAAGCACCAGGGATTGATTGACAAGATGAAATACTGCCAGTAGCACCTCCAAGCAGGATTAGGAGTCAGATCTCCAAAAGCATAGGATTAGGACACTGCCTGTCTGTCCAATAAATAACAATGCATCACCGAGAGAGGCTGGAGATACAGGATGGCTAAAAAAAGCATGGCAGCCCAGAAAATGCAGCTCATGGAGATCAACTCATCCATCCTCCTACCCCAAGCAGAAATTACCTAGCTGTCCCTGAGAGAAAACTGTCTAAAAAGATGGATGTTCTTAAAACCCTCCAGTGGCAGAATTTTTCCCTCTTCCCCCAACAACTCACTGTACCTCTTAACTAGCCTTATTCCTGAAAAAGGTGCCTTGATGCCAACCTAAATCCACACAGTTGCAGTTCAGATCTTGGGTGTTCTGTCTGGGCCACAAGGGCCATAAATTCAAGATCTTGGGGGTTCTGTCTGGGCCACAACGGCCATAAATTCAAATATTATCTCAAGCTTGAAGGAACCTGTATCTGGCCATCCCATTCTCACAAAAGATGGGCCCCAGCCACGAATCTGAATGTTGAACGCTCCCAAAGCTCAGCTCCATGGCAGGAGGTATAGAGAGGAAGCTGAAATTGTACTGTAATTTTTGTTTTATGGTTTGAGAGGAAAGTTTAATTTTCAGGAAAGAAATTGATCTGAAAAGCAAATTTTGAGCCTTTCAAACAGTTATCTAATCAGTCACAAACCTGGAGATCATCTTTTCACTAAAAAAACACATGTTTGGATTTAAAATTCTGGTGTGAAGACTGTCCCACATGCACTTTCACAGCACCCACGAGAGAGCTCTCATCTCAGATGGGGTTTCCTGGCACTGCAGTGTTACAAATAATAGTTAAATGTCCTACCAAAATGAACCAATTCAGGAAATCTAGAACTGCTTCTGGGTATGCTGAGGTGGGTGCTTGTACTCCAGTTTTAGACTCTGTGTTTGGCTTTCTCCTGTCATCTGTTAGAACACAGATATATAGGGTACCTTCATCTCAGTGGCAAAGCTGATTTAAGAAATCCCTGCCTCTTGCCCCAGCTCTGCAGTTCACCACCCTCATCAGCTGTGTCATGTTAAACTTTTTAGGAGTTTCCCTATACACAGGATCAGCAAAGTGGTCTGAGTTAAAGGTGCACCAAATCATGTCAGTAATTACTTGAAGGGCGGCTGACCCTTCTGGGCTAGCTGCAAGCTGCTGCACTACAGAATAAAATGAGGCCATGCAAACTATCATCTGCTCTGGTGGTTCAAACAACCTTCATCTCGCTCGTTACTGCGATGGACTAATTGTGATCCATGGGCTGTAAGGTGTCCTCAAAATGTGAAAAATTGAAAGAATTGTGGTTGTCCTCCAGTTTACTCAGAGGAAGAGGAAAATGCAGAATGATTTATTGACTGGTCCAAGATAATGTACAAATACTGTAGCAAAAGCCAGCCACTGAAACTGGAGTTTCAGTCCACTGTCTCAATGATTAAATCATGCCTCCTTTAAGCTGGATTCCTACTAACGGTACATGCACTGGTCAGTCCAAGATGGGCTCTGCACTCCAGTGGACCAGCAAGGAAGAAAGGTGATTTTTCTGCTGTTGTGAGCTCTGTGCCTGACTGGGGGAGTGGGGTCTGGCCTCCAATTGCTTCCACTGGTAAAGATGAGCTCCACCACCATCACTGAAGCCTGTAGCCACTGAGATGGTGTAGGATTATCATCCCCATAGGGATGCAGGGTGAAGCAGAACCGTTGTCCCTATACAGATGTAGGGTGATATATGACCCTGAGAGGGTCAGCCCTGATGGAGGATCATCATCCCCGTAGGGGTGGTGGGATTTGTAGGAGGTTCCTCTGTGGTTATGTAGGACATGCCACTTTTTCCTCCTAACGGAGGTGAAGGGTGAGTGGGACATGCTCGTGGACTGATTTGCACAGCTGAGGTGTTCTGAATGAGGGGAGGGAAAAGGGAGGCTGAGACCTGCTTCTTTCTGCATATCAACACAGCTTGACACAGACCTGAAAGCCACTTCCTTCTGCCCTGCTGTCTTACACAGCCAGGGGTGAGGTGGGCAAACAATGTGTGAGAGCCTCAGCTCCAAGCCAAACGCAGCATGCCAACAATGCCACAGGCCCTGTAAGGTATGAAATTATTCCCATCCATTCAGAGCAAGACATTGAGCATCTCGTAATAACATAGCTAAAGCACTTATTGGAAATACAAAAGAATTATCTTGACAGTTACTCCTTGGAGTATCCTGCAATATAAAGTCTCAGCTGATATAAAAAATGGTGTTGGCCTCCTGCTTGTGAATATAACCTAGAACTGAGTGTTAAATGTGCTAGGCCTTGTACAAATGGGTAATGCAGCAAGAATAAGGTCTATCTACTATTTAATCAGCAGGGATCATTGCTGCTGGCAGTATGAATAAAGTCTGCTCCAGGTATCAGTTAAAGGAAGTTTTCTCAAGAGACCTTGTTTTCAGAAGCAATTTCTCCATCAGATGAGAAATAAAATCAGATTAATAATTTAAATGAGTGTCATCCTGGAAAGGGCAGTTTCCTGTGCCCTCCTCCAATTTACCACAATAACCACCTCAGACCTGCCGCTGCCTCTTCCTCATCCCCACCATCACACTGAGAACCTTTGGGGTACAAAACACCTGAGTGCTTACAGGGCAAGTGAGTTCCAAAAAAAACAACACTGCGTTGTTATAAAAAAACAGCACTCATGTTTTTGTGACTGTTTTCTGACACATGGGGCCATCACTGAACTGCCTGGGGATGGAGCAGACTTACTTCATCTGAGAGCTGACCAGAATGAATCAGAGGAAGATGTCCTTCAAGAGGCTGTCTCCAGTGGCTATGAAAGGAGCCAGGAGACATCTCAACAGGGGACATCTAAAGCCAGGTGAGATGGATCCCACCCAAGAGTAGATTGTACAGAGCGGGGACTGGCTTTTTTGTCCTGTGATTGTACCAGGACTGCTATAAGGGCATCCAAGGCCATGGCAACATTACAAAAAAGTAATAGACCTAAAAAAACCAGCAGGTCTTTGCACACAGAGAGGGGAACGCCGTCTCCTGCACTCTTATTTCCTCCTCAGCTGCTGCAAGGAGTGGCAAATGCAAATAAACTGGAGCCCCTGGCCCAGTGCCGAGTATCCTGCCTGATCCCAAGCCAGCAGCTTTTCACAGCTAAGTGCCCTTGAAGTGAGGAAGCCTTGAAAAACGTGTCCTCCCCCAGGTCTGTTTTGAAATCGGAGCCCAGCCACACTGAGGGCTCTGCGTGTAAGCCGGTACCTGCGTTGCATGTCAGACATCCCAGACGGTTGTGCTTGGGAAGGGATGATATGCAGGCAGTTGTCATTAGCCATTGCACTGGGCTGGACAATTCTCAGTGCTCCAAAACACCCTTTTTTGTAACAAATGACTGATTTGTCTTTTCAAACAAGGGCCAAAACCAAAAAAAGCATATTCTCCTCAAGGAATACAGGCAGCCCTTTGCAATGGAAGATAAGTACCAAAGGTCAAGAAGAAAATGAACAGCGTCTCAACACTTTTGGGATAAAATAGAGCAGGATTACTGGGAAAAAAAAGTGCACTCTAATGTAGTTCAGCACCATGCACTTATTTTACAATGTTTTCTGGCAAATGGCACTGCTGGTTTCTCTAATCAGATCTGTCCAGCCCAAAATGCTTGCACTGATCCATGCTGCTACTCTTACTGCTGCTGCTCTTCACTGATGTGTTGAGCCCACATGCCACACTCACACCACACAGGAATGGCACAGAAGGTGCCCAGCTGTGATGTCCCCAGTCAAGGTTAGGTTTTAATGAGTAACGAGATATCCTCCCCTGCCCGGACTCCAGTGGTGATGGGTTCCATCACGCCTACAACTCAAGTGAACGTAAAAGCTCTCTTTAAGCCCAAAATGAACATCTGATTTTTCTCAGCCACTGTCTTCTCAGCCAGAAAAGATGCATAAACATCTCATAATGGTGCTGTCCTTTTGAGAAATGAACAGGTAGATGTAAAGAACTATTCTAATAGTTTTCTCTGGCAAGTTTTTCTAGTAACTTTCTCTGTACTGGAATAGTTTTGCCACAAACCCTGTTCCTCCAATGACACCTATTATTCCTGCAGGTTTTTCTGTGGGAAAAAAAAAAATCCCATTTCCTTTCTAATTCCTATCTTCTTAAATTCTTGTCATTCTTCTTGCCTTTCTCCAGACTCCAGCGTGTATACATCTTCCTGCAATAACAAAACTGGGCTGAACCCAGCAACTGCCCCAAGTTTTCTATAAAACACTCCAGATAACCTCCCAGAACAGGATGTACTTTCCTCCCAACACCTTTTCTGTTGACTCACATTTTGTCTGCAGGCCATTTACAGCTCCTGATCCTCTTTCCAGCCAGCTCTGCCACTTCCTGCCTCCTTCCCTCCTTATCACTCATTACATTTCATTCTGACTTCTGAACCACCCCTCCAGTTTAACAAAAACATTTCTAATTCTCACCCTAACCTCCCAAATGTTTGCAGACTCTTCTAGCTTGATATCCTTGATCGTTGCCTAAGGGTGTAGTTTATCTTACCTAACTTTAGATGCCTACTTCAGAGCCATTCCACCTCTTTCGATGCAGCAAAAAACAGCTTTCTGAGCAGTTGGTGAGGGTTTGTCTGGAGGTGGTGCTCCTGCAGAGCTCACAGGAGCCATATATTCCCTGCTTATTTATGAGAGAGTCACTAGGGCAGCAAGAAAAGCCTTCCCCAAGTCAAGATACAGCCAGTCATCCTCTCAGAGCAGAAAATGAAATTGGCTTGACATGATTTAGTCTTGTCAAATCCACGTCGGCTGTTTTTTATTACCTTATTATCCTCTAGGTGCTTATAAATTGATTGTTTGATAATTTTTATAATAGTATCTTCCTGGCTACTGGAATAAAGCTGGCTAGTCTCTGATTCCCCAGACTCTCATTCCCCTCCATCTCACAGACAGGCACAGTGTTTGCCCTTCTCCAGTCCTCCAAAACCTCCTCGCCAAGTCCCCTGTGATAACTTCCGAGGAGCCAGACTTTACTCTGCCCACTTCACATCTACTCCTGCATGGGTTTCTTCAGGCCCTTGAATACATCAGACTTGCCTCCTCTCATCTTTTAACCTGTTCTTGCTGGGCACTGTCTCTGCTCCCATTGTTTTAAATTAATTTTGCTTGCTAATACTTTTTTGAAGGGTGAAAAAAATAAGGTATTTTCTGAGGTTTCCATTATTTAGCTTTCCACTCTCTGAGAATTCATGGATTTACTCCATCCTCTTGCATTCATGCATGTACAGAATTGCCTGGATTGGTTTTTGCATCTTTTATTACTTGAAACTGCTTTGGTGGCTTGGCTTTGATTTTATGCTTACGCACATGGCCTAATATTTAAATTCAGTTTTCTTGGGTCTTTTCTTTTTCTTTAATGACACCTTTATTAATTTCTATTTCTTAGGAAATTTCTTGTTTGGCTACTTACTTGGTTTGCTTTTCCTTACTTTGCTGTTTGGTCAAACGTCATCAATACTTCTCACCAATATCTCTGTAAGCTCCAAAGATGAATGGATAGATTGAAGTAAATCAGCATAAACTGACCAATGCACTGTGAGACTCTCCAGACGTTTGTCCAACCAAGGTTAAGGGAAAAGAGAAGAATTGCAGCAGTTATCTTCTCTTTTCTGTCACTCTTGCCGCTGACATTGGCTGGAAAGTCCTGCCATCGCACGGCTTTGGAGACCCTTACCCTGAACAGATAAGGGAGCACATTTGCTCTCTGAACTTCCCTGCTTGCAAAACAGCTTTGCATCAACTCAGGATAAAATCCACAACCCCAAAGGAAAATTTCCCTAAGGAAAAGAACCGGTTGAGCTGCGGCACCTGAGGGCACCGACTCAATGTTTGGGTTTAGCCACCCTGAGGGTTGCAGCTTGCCCTGCTCACAACCAGGAGGACAAACACTTTGGGAATGGTGCCTGGTATAAACCTGATCTGGTGCCTCCCTGTGCATCTGAGGAGAGATGGAAAACCCTGGGGAAAAAAACAGGGAGACAGCTGTGGGGCATCTTCATTGCCAAAATAACATAGCAGAATTTAGTAGCCAGAACTCCCAGACTCCACCTCGGATACAGCTGAGCCTTAAGGGCATTTTGCATGGGTTCAGAAAATCCAAATATTTTGAAGTGCAAATCATGCTTTTGATAAAGTAGAGCTGTGGTTTCACGGTGGAGTGTCGACCAGCAATAGCCACTAAAGGATATCTGCCTCCTCCTGCAACGAGGGGTGAAATCAAGGGGTTTTCTGTTTATTGCCCCTTATAGCCTGAGTGTTTTCACACGTATGAGGTATTGTGCTCTCTCGTAAATGTATCAGCACTTGAAAACACAGCCTCAGACAACTTTGCACTGCTGAACACAGCAGAAGGGAGAAATCACCGTTAATTGGGCTAACGAGAAAAGGGAGGAGGCACAACTGGTTTGGAGAAAGCCTTATGAAAACTGTCCCCTTGTGCAGACCCATGCAATCCACTGATGCCATCTCTGACAGATAACTTGCAGGTTATTCATAGAAAATGAAATTTTATTTAAGAAACACTGATCTAGTTTAAATGTCATTTTTTCCGTGTGTTCGCCAATTGCTGTGCCATACCTGGGCAAATAGAGTCTGAGGCAATTCCCAGGTGAAAAATTATCATCCAGCAACCAATTCTTGAAAACAGTTCTTTAGCAGCAGCCTAGGAAATCTGAGAAAACACAAAATGTTAGAGCCTGAGTACATCTGTGTTAAGATATGCATTTGCCTAATAGATGCTTCCACATATGGTGTGTTCCACTGGCTTATACAAGAGTATCAACTTTAATATTTGAGTTAGAATTTAATATAAAGGCAAGGGATTGCAAGACACAATCAGATTTACCAACTCAGGGGAATGAGCCTTTTTATGAAACTAACAATTACACATACAAAATCAGCTGAAAATGAGTTAGCAAGATCAAACTTCCAGCTTGCTGACTGAACTCATGATTAAACCGTGATTAAAATCGGTGAGCTAAATGAACAACTATCAACCCAAAATTCAATTAATCCTTGAAAAAAAGGAGGGACTATTTCTGACGGGGGTTATTTCAGCAATGTGGAGTCAGCACGTTGGTATCAAGGGATGCGCTGGCTCAGTTGAGGGGCTGGGAAAATTCAGTGCAGGCAGCAACAGGAGGAGGGACAAGCCTCCAGCCAGCTTGTCTAACCTCTGCCCGAACTGCCTGGCACTGCTGACCTCACCAGGACAGGGGATTCCCAAGGCCCTACATAACCCAATTCCCTCCTGTGTTGTAAACAAGACGTACGTGGGAAGCAGGCCAGCTCCCATGATTTTCTTGTCTCGTAACATTTACCATTGTTTTTGAGGCCATTGCTCAGAGTCGTATGATATGATGAGATTTGCAGCCTCTTTGGCTTTGTAACTAAATGCAAGCTTCTGTCTCTCAAAGTCAGGGAGGAAAACTCAAGCGCGTGACCTCAGTGCTCCTTAAAGATGGTCTCAGGTATACTGAAAAGAGAGAGAAAATGAAACCTACCCTCTGGGGAGGAGGCTGTAAAGGGGAATGGGACCAGTATTACACAGACTAGCAAAAAAAACAGGTTTGAGGCTGCAGTTTGAGATCCTGACTCCATCAGCAGACCCTGCAATGTCTCAGATCATCTTGCCACAGACCACAAGAATAGGGCCATAGGATAATTTGTGTTGGAAAGGACCTGGGGAGGTGTCTGGTCCAACCTCCTTCTTAAATCAGGGTGAGTTCTGAGATCAGACCAGGATGCTCAAGGTTTAATCTGGTCTTGAAAATCTCCAAGGACAGAGCCTGTTCAGCTCTGATCATGGGGCAGCCTGTGTCACTGCTGTCCTGGAGAAAACAGCTTTTCCTTACATCCAACCAGATCCTCTTGTGTTTCCATTGATGCCCGTTGTTCCTTGTCCTCCCACCACACACCACTGGGAAGCATCTGGCTCTGTCTTCCCGATGTCCTTCTCAAAGGGATCAGCAGGCTGCTATGGGCTGTCCCCAAAGCTGTCTCTTCTCCAGCTCCCTCAGCCTCTCCAACCAGGGCAAGTGCTGCAGCCCTCAGCATTCTGGGTGCCCCCAGCCCAGCACCCTCAACCCCCCCTCCAGGGCTGACTCCCTGCTCTCCCAGCCCAGCACCACCAAATCCCTGACTAGCACCATCCCCCTCCTCTCCCAGTCCAATAAGCCCAAAGCCTTATTGGGACAATCTTTATCTTCACACTATGCCTGCACCCCTGACCCTGCTGTACACCCCCATGCTCCCAGACCAGCACCCCCAAAGCCCTGCTAGGATGATTTCATGCACCCCCCCTCCCCAATTCCCACAAGCCCTGCTGGGACTCGCTCTATCTTCCCCAGCCCAGTACCCCCAGTCACCCTGGCAACCTTCCTACCCTCCCCAGACTGGTACCCAAAACTCCACCAGGATTCCCCCTAACCCAGCACATCAAACCTGCCAGGACCATCTCCACCTGGTACCCCAAACTCTGCTGGGTCCCCCTACCCCAGCCTAGTACCCAAACCCCACCAGGACCCCTGCAACCCAGCACCCCAAACCCCACAGGGACCTTTCCAACCTGACACCCCAATCCATGTCAGAATCTTCCAGCCCAGCACCTCAAACCTTACTGAGACTCCCCCAACCCAGCACCCTAAACCCGACTGGGGTCTCCCCATCCTGACACACCAAACACCTCTGGGACTCCCTCAGCTCAGCATCCCAAACCCCAGCAGAACCCTCACCCACCCAGCCCAGCTACCCTATCCCCACTAGGACTCCCCCAGCCCAGCACCCCAAACCTCACCACAACTTCCCCAACCTGGCAAACCAGTCTCCACCAGGACCCCTGATCCCCATCTCCACCTCCATCCCTGTCCCCATCTTAGTCCCCATCCCCATCTCTGTCCCCATCCACATCCTCGTCCACACCCACATCTCCATCTCAATCCCCACCTCCCTCCCTGTCCCCATCTCCATCCCTATCTCCATTGCCATCCCTTTCCCTGTCCCCATCCCCTTTCTCATCCCCATCCCTGTCACCATCCCCATCCTCGTCCCCCTCTCCATCTCCATCCCCTCTCCCATGTCCATCCCTGTCTCCATCCCCATCTCCATGCCCATCTCCATCCCTGTCCCAATCCCCATCTCCATCTCTCTCCCCATCCCTGTCCCTATCTCTGTCCCCATCCACATCTGCATCTCCATCCACATCCGCATCTCCATCTCCATGCCCATCTCCATTCCCACCTCTGTCCCCCTCTCCATCCCCATCCCTGTCCCCATCCCCATCTCCATCCCCACCTCCCTCCCTATCCCCATCTCCGTCCCCATCTCCATCCCCATCCCTGTCCCTGTCCCCATCCCCATTCTCATTCCCATCCCCGTTCCCCTCTCCATCTCCATCCCCTTTCCCCATGACCATCCCCATGTCCATCCCCATCTCCGTCCACAACCCCATCCCTGTCCCCATCCCCATCTCCACCTCCCTCCCTGTCCCCACCTCCATCTCCATCCCTGTCCCTGTCCCTGTCCCCATTCCCGTCCCCTTCTCCATCTCCATCCCCTTTCCCCATGTCCATCCCCAGCCCCAGCCCTGTCCCCATCCCCCTCTGGATCCCCATCTCCATCCCTGTCCCCATTCCCATCTCCGTCCCTTTTTCCCATCCCCATCCCCACCCCCGCCCCGCCCTCCCCCGCCCCCGGCTGTAGCCACCGCCCCCGGGGGCGGGAGGGGGAGGCGGTGGCGGCTCGGCGCCGCTTTTGTGCGCGGCGGGGCCGCTCCGCTCCGCACCTCTCCGCTTCTCTCCGCTTCTTTCCGCGTCTCTCCGCGTCTCTCCGCGTCGCTCCGCGCTCCCCATGGCCGCCCCCCGCCCGGCGCAGCGCTGCGGTAGCGGCGCGCTGCTGGGTCGCTTCGGCGTGTTGCTGCAGGCGCTGCTCGCCCTCTGCGCCTTCAGCACCCTCATGCGTAAGTACCGCGGGGGGCCGCGGGGCCTCCCCTTTCTTTGTAGCCAGCACCAGGCTTTGGGGTTTTCTACCTGTAGGGTTTAGGGCGGAGGGACGGGCGGTGGTTTTTAAACTCCTTGCGAGCTGGTGGCAGTGGAGCGCCTCGAATTTGCGGCTGGAATTATCAAAACGGGCTCCGCTTGTGTGAGCCAGCGCTGAGCCGCGCTTAGAAAGTTTTAATGAAGCGTGAAAACTAACGGTGTAACGCGATGATTCACGAGGAGGAAGCGAGCGGTTGCGGGTACAGGGTTGCTCGATTAGTGATGGTGCCCTTAATTGCGTTGTTCTGTTTAACTTTGCTTAAACTTTAAAAGTTTTAGAGCTTCAGAGGCTGGGAAAGGAGGTTACTGAGGGAAATGTGTTTTGCTGATTACTGTGAAGGGGTAGTAGTGAGAAACGGTGAGGAGCACTAATAATGAAAGTTTATTAATGAGAAAATTTAGCGTTGTTTTGTGCTGCAGCTGCGTTCTACCGAGAGCGACGTCTGCGTTGCTCTTCTTTCGGGTTAAGTCGTTTAACACAAGCTGAATAACGTGCCAGAACTTGATCTGTTTTCCCTCTTTAAAAGCCTGCAGTGATGGTGAGCTAAAACTTCCCAAGTTTTCTGGCTAAGTAGCTGCAGATTTTGAGGCTTGCTTGTCCCCGTCTGCCTCCTGGAAACCACTTTCAAAGGCTCCAGCGCTGTGGTTAATACCAAGCTGCCAGGGAAAACGGCAACAAGTTCTTCCTGGGATAACTGATAGCTTTTTCCAGCTGGAGCAACCCAGTTGCAACACTTCACTGCTTGTGTTTCACCAACCATTGACAGTAAGAATAGATCAATTTTGTGTGTCTGTTCCCCTTGGTGATGTGCACATATGGGTTAATTGCCCCATAAACTCCATGGGGTGTCCTATAAAATCAAGGATGTCAGTTAATCATAGCAAAATACTCCTGTGGATGAAGGCTACAGAACCCCTGCTAGCAAATCATCAACCCTGGGCTAACTGTTGTCCTCCCCCTGATGCAAGGGCTAATGTTTCCTTGAACGTTAACAACCTCTTGGTTAATGAGAAGACGAAAGCTGATCCTAGGCGGTTTCATTGTGAATCTGCTTGATGACTAAAGCTGTGAAGGGAACTGCTGGCTGGGACCCCAGAAGCAGATGTGTTTACAGCCTTGGGATCTCAACCACAGCACCTCCCCCGGGCTGGTGGTCCGTAATTCACCCCAGATGTTTCTTATCTGTGCCCCATTCATGTGCTTGCAGCTGGAGACTTTGTCAGATCTGCTGTTGGGGCTGTTCGTAGGCAGACTTCTAACCCATGGTGGTTGTAGTGGGCTTACCAAGGACTTTATGTTAGGTAGTAACTTGCTTTGAAGCAGCTTCTGGGCTATTCACGTGGCCAGTTCAGTTGGCAGCCTCTCCTGGGGAGGAAAAGGTGCCAGCAGCTGGGAGGTATGGGATCCTTGTGGGGTGTGTGCAGAGTCAAAAAGGTTCCTGGGAACTTTAATTTGCATCTTCATCAAGCCCACCAGCAAGTTGGGCAGTCCCAGCTGGCTGACTACCTCATCTAGATCTTGGGGCACTACTGTCACTGGAGTCAGCTCTTCTTTGATACTTCTTCCTTCAGTACTGTGACATTCCTGGGTGTGTATTTCTGTCATCTGTATGTCTGGGATTTCAGCTTTACTGGGATGTTGTAGACCAGCCTGCTTGATCTTGCAGGTCAATGTGGGAAATTCTGCTCCTGTCTGAACCCAAGCTGATGCCTTTTGCGTTCCTTCTACTTTTAAAGTACCCATTCAGCTCAACTATAGGAGCACCTGAATTTGAATAGATTTCCAAATTGTGCGGATGCTGTTCACAGCACTTGAAAACATCTAGAGGAGCTCAGGCTAACAATAATGTGGTGTTCTGCAAAGTTTTGCAGGTGCATATGGAATGTGCTCACAGATTATATACATCAACAATATTGGTCCCAGGTATAGCCCACTGCAGGAAGGATAAATTTATATTTAAATTTTGGGGGTTTTTTAATATTTCAAAATATAAAAAGTTGTGTCTTTGAATTTCTGTCTCTTGGGGCTGTGAAAGACTTATCTCCTGCCAACCTGGTAGGAGAACCCAACGGAGAAAGAAGTCAGTCTTGCATGACTGTCTGAATTGATGCTCTGTGTCGAGTGTGTATCTGGGTTGTAGGAAGCACAGCTATCGTGTGCAATTCTGGAAGAGAATTTAGTGGCAAAATGGAGCTGTCATCTATGGTTTCACATGTTATTGCAACAGCCCGCTGGGTTTCTTGAGGCCAGATAAGCCTGTTGCAAAGGCTAAAAAAAAGTCAACCGAGAGCACAAGTTCTTGGGCAGCAGAGGGAATACCTGTTTCCCTGTAATGGGATGAGTGGGATGGTTGCTGTCCATTGCTGTGGGGTACAGGAACTGGGTCCTTCATGTGGTGAAAACAGGACCCAGAAGTAAATGATGGCCATATTAGTCTGGCTAACTACCATGAGCAACAGTGATGGCAGAGTTCCTCTGAGCCTGAAAGCACTCTCTTGCTTTTCCACAAGAAGGTCTGTAAGGTTGTAGTCAACCCTAACTCCAGTATGGTCCAGGGCTTGCTCGGGTTGCACCTTTGCCCATTTGGTAATCAAATGAAAATGAGTTGTTGTCCTTCCCAACTGCCTGTGGTAGCTTTGGAGGCACTTTGGTTATAAGGATACTTGCTACAAGAACTAAGACACAAACACTTGAAAGAAGAGGCAGTAAAGCCTAGCTTTAGTGTGTGTGTGTGGCAATCCACTTTCCTGTACAAGAAGTTGCCCTTAGGGAGGTTGTGACATGAAGGAGTGTGGATAATTGGGCTGTCCCATCTGAAGTAGTTTTTAATGCTCTGCCTTGATCATCACTCAGTTGAGTGGAGAAGGCATGTTGCAGGTATCTCCGCTGCTGATGCTGGGTGTGATTTGGGAGTTGGGTCTCCGCAGTTGCTGCTATTTAAGTTTTAAAAAAATTTTTGAGGAAGGGGTTGTAGACTAGCAAAACTTGTCCAGATTTGCAACCTGGACAGCAAAATGGGAAGTCTTGTGTAGAAATTTTTAGCCATAGGAGCTCTTGTGGATTAACTGGAGTGCAAGAGAAACAGATTTTGGGAGTGAAATTATCTTTTAATCCATTGTGAATGGAGAAAGCTTTCCCTGGAGCTGGTATACTTGTTTTCTACCCCACCACAAACAACATGGAGGACATCTAAGAACACTTATTTCTCTTCCAACTTCCTCTTTTCCTGAAACAGTCCTGGCAGCCCTCTGAGCTCCTGAATGAGGTTTAGCAGCACTTGTGCTGCAGGTGTCAAAATAAATTTAACTCTTGGAGAGAGTTCATACTGCAAGGCAGGGAGAGCTGGACAGAGCTCCGTAGCACTCTTCACACAGCGTAACCTGGTTTTCAGCTTGACTTCTGAACATGTGTTCATCCTGCCTAATGTGGCACCAGCATGGTCCCTTTATGCTCCTCTTCCACATCACTGCTGGATGCATTCTTCCAGCACATTCTGCCTTAAGCTTAGCCTAAGAAGGCAGAGCTGTTTTCTGCAATGACCCGGGTGCTGACCCCCCAGGCACGTCTTGGTGATGGGGGTGTGCTGTTAGCAAGCAGGGTGATGTTTTCTACTCTGGTCCAAGTAGCTTGTCCTGAGGCAGGACCACAGAATAGGAATTTGCCAGACTGACTGTAAAAGAAGTGGTGGCTCTTGACTGGGGTTGAAAATTTGTGGCAGAGAATAGAAGTACCACCCCATTGCTGGTGTTTTCCTGGACCCTGTGGACTTACCAGCTGACCTTCCAGTGCATTTTTATCCAGGATGGTGGGCAATTGGTTAGTGAAAATGTCAAACAATATCCTAGTGTATGGAAGTGTCTGAACTTTGAGAGGGACTAGCAGAAGCCATGGTATTCATCTCCATCAGATAAATCAAACTTAAACAACCTTTTATGACTTTTTAGTAGGCCCTGTAGTGATAGGCTAAGGGGTAAGGATTTTAAACTAAAGGAGGATAGATTCAGACTAGATAGAAGGAAGAAATTTTTTATGATGAGGGTGGTGAATCACTGGCCCAGGTTGCCCAGAGAGGTGGTAGATGCCCCATCCTTGGAAACATTCAAGGCCAGGCAGGACAGGGCTCTGAGCACCCTGATCTAGTTGAAGATGTCCCTGCTCATTGCAGGGGGGTTGGACTAGATGACCTTTAAAGGTCCCTTCCAACCGAAACCATTCGATGATCCTGCCCCAGTGCTAAGTTCAGTCTTGTTGCTATACATACTTTGAATTGCAGCACTGTTTCTATGCTTCAAAACTATCCTGAGTGCTACCTATGTGGTGTTCTGGATTTTACCCTGAAAATCTCTCATAAGGGTATGTGGAAGTGTGAGTGCATGTCAGGAAAGAGAAGAAATAAATGGTAGATCGCTTGATCTGTCCAGACTTCCATTCTGTTTTGAAATAAATTTGCCCAGGACGCGAAAGCACTACAGGCTTACTGTGCTCAAGATGGGCTCTGCTGACTTTGCTTCTTCTAATGCAAATGTGTAACTATGTGTGATTTTTTTTTTTTTTTTTTTTTTGATTATTCACACACATGTATATTTAAATGGGAACTTCACTGCTGCAGATGCCTTTTCCCGCTAGGGGAAAACAAAACCACTAAGGTTAACTGCATCTAGAGGTGTGAAGCATGGGGCTTAGAGGGCTGCAGTAGTCAATTTACATGTAGGTTTGTGGGTTAAGCAAAAAAGCTACATATGGCAGGACTCTCAAGACGTTTTTCTTCTGCTTCAGTACATCTGAAAACTGACTGAGCTTGAAAACGCATGTTGCGCTTTGTAGGCTGGAAGGTCTGGGCAGCACTTGATGTGCTTCATTAAGCTGCACGCTGCTTTCTACAAAGCTTTTGAATTTCAGCTGTTGATTACGTTGACCTCTTCTTGCAAGTCACCTTTTGAACAGCTAAATCGAGCAGTGGAAGCTGCATGCTAAGTGGGGACTGTGAGGTCCTGTGAGGTTTCTGAAAGAAGAAATGGGTTGAGTGAGCTGAGAAATGAGCTGGCAAACTAGAACTGCATGAAAAGTTATCTGTAACCCAAGGGCTGCAAAGCACCTTGTTGAATTGGTTCTGCAACATGTGGTGAACGCTTGATATTATAGGTGACTTTTAACTCTGTACAAGAAACTTTACAGGGAAACTAGTCTTCTGTAATTAAGAGGTGGAGCAAGTAAAGCTTTACGGAGTTCTCTGTTAAATTTCCAGCTGTTTTTAATAGCATTTGTGAGAAAACTGTATGTCAAATAGACTTTAATGATAACTACCAGCCCAGTTGCATCACTTCATTCTTTGGGTGTTCTCTTAATGATCTCGGATCTTATTGTCTTAAGATACAGTATTCCCTGTTGAAAACTCATTTTTCAAGGGACTGACCTGAAATACAGTGATGCTTTATATGGAGAGGTCACTACTGCCTACCCCAGGACAGAGTTAGGTAAAACACTCTGCATTTGAGCTGGAGCCCAGCCCCAATCCAGGACTCCTGTAAAACCTAATGTGTCATCAACTAATATGATCTGTTTTCAATGTGCAAAGCATGTCTAATGCTTGTTGTCGCAAAGCTACAGTTTATGACCGGTTGGCTATAGTGACAGCTGTAAAAATTGGTGTAGAAGTAAGACACACCGGCACAGTTGTCAGTTTTAGGCTCTAGCCTAAGTACTATGTGGCCTTCATTTAGGCAGTCTGAGTCCCCAGATGGATGAGTGTTCCAGCTGAGGCTCTTGATATGTCTCTTCAGGGTGGACAATGGGAAGGTGGTGCTGCTCTGTGGGTACCAGAGCTTCCCCTGCACTAGACCTGTGGATGACTCTGGATTTGTATAAGGGATGGGAACAGATGGGCTGAACAGTGTCAGCAACTACACAAGAAGGGGGAGAGGAGCAGCAGTTAGGTGGGATCTTGGGGAGGAAAGATGTTCAAGTCTTTTTTTTTTTTTTTTTTGTTAGGAAAAAGCAGAATTATTTCTTGTGGTCCACCTGCATCAGCCTGCGAGCTCCAGCGTGCAGTGCCATGCAGGACTTCGCACAGGGCCATTGCTCCACCAGCAGCTCCCTGAGTGCCTGCTGTCCACACGTGCTCCTCTTGCAAGTGAGAGCACTCTGGCCCAGAATAAACTCTTAGTATCTGAAAGATGCTGTGGAATAGCCCAGCAGTAGGAGCTAGTTCGATCTCTATACTTCCCTGCTGCCTCATGTCGTGCAGACCCAGAGATAACTTAGAACATACCCTCCATCCCTATTCCTTCCTTAAAATATCCCCTCTGCCAGTTACTTTTGCTACAGGTGCTTACATGCTTGAAGCATTGGTAAAAGGGTATTTGGCAGGAATGACTCTGCACTGGTGAGGCCATACCTGGAGTATTGTGTCCAGTTTTGGGCACCTCAATACGAGAGAGATATCGAGGTGCTGGAGCGAGTGCAGAGGAGGGCAACAAAGCTGGTGAAGGGCCTGGAGAATAAATCCTGTGAGGAGTGATTGAAGGAGCTGGGACTGTTCAGTTTGAGGAGGAGAAGGCTGAGGGGAGACCTCATCACTCTCTACAGCTCCCTGAAAGGACATTGTAGAGAGGTTGGTGCTGGTCTCTTCTCACAGGTGATTAGTGACAGAACAAGGGGGAACGGCTTTAAACTGCAACAGGGGAGGTTCAGACTGGACACGAGGAAAAAATTTTTCCCAGACAGAGTGGTCAGACAGTGGAATAGGCTGCCCAGGGAGGGGGTGGAGTCACCATGCCTGGGTGTGTTTAAGGGTCGTTTAAATGAGATGTTGGGGGATGTGGTGTAGGGGAGAACTTTGTAGAGTAGGGCTGATGGCTGGACTTGATGATCCCAAGGGTCTTTTCCAACCTGAATGATTCTGTGACTAAATATGTCTAATGCAGACTAGAGCATGTAGATCAGTAGCAATATCTCCTTAAACCACTGCTAGGACTTCTGCTGCTCCCTGAACTGATGGAGGGTTTATGTTTTGAGCCTTTCCAGCTCGGGTGTGCACTTATCTCACAAGCAGCGTGTTGGCTGCTCTCTGCAAACAGTGGCTGCTGCTTCCTCCCATTGTGTCTCGGGTCGAGCTGTCTGAGTAGCTGCATGCTCAGGCTAAGAATAGTGCAGACCCCAGGGTTTTGGCCTCTGTATCCTGCATGTTGGCTTCTTTCCTGCCTGGGGCTTGGAAAAATCCTGGGAAAGGGTGTGTCCTTCAAAACAGGTTGAAATGTGTTATTGGAGACTATACTGCCTATAAATAACACAGAGGTTGGGCAGGGGAAGAGCTTCTGTTTCCTCCCTGGTACAGTAGCTCTGAGTCCTCTTCTGCAAAGGCCAGAAATAAAGTACTGAACTTCTTGCCCCAGAGATGGCTTTGTGGCTTTACAGTAGGCAATTTGGCTAGCCCCACTCTTAAAAGCTGTGGGCATTGCAGCCTTTACTTTTGCTGGACCATTCACAATATTAAGTATTAATGCTGCAGCACGTTCTCTGAGTACTTCTAATATCAGGTTCATTTTCAGTATTCATCCTTGGGGGCCTGTTGCTGAGCTTGCTGGGGTGAGGTTTGCATCTCCTGTTAATCGAGTCCTAAAAGCTTTGTCTGAGTTGACATCTCCCTTCCAAACAGCAACTTTTGAATCCTTTGGTAGACTTGGTAAGATTTATCAAGGAGGTGGTCCGACTCTCAGACAAGCATACCTAAGCTTCTCCTAGGGAAATAAGTTTCCCCCTTTAATTTTGTAGAAACCTTAGTAGTCTGTTTTGCTAATCAGCAGCTAGTTACTGCTGCAGCTAATCCTGCCTAAATTAGAGTTTTTATTTCCAAGAGGGGTAAAAGGCACCTGTGCTGATGCACACATCTGCAGCAGAGTTGTCTGAATGCAATGTAGGGTCAATAGGTGCAAGGGAGGACGTTGCACATGGGAATGTTTTACCATAAATGTGGTGAGGAACAGCCTGAGGGAATTGGGTGATCGGTGCTGTGTTTGTCTTGATTATAATAATCAGGGAATTTGTTTAAAAATAAAAGTAGACTGTGGGGCAGCATTGCTGCAGACTTGGGTGACTTCAAGGAACTATATGTGCCTAGGGCAGGCAAAGCTGTCCCCTTTCTACTCCATCAAGAAAACACCACAATAAATGTCTACCTCTTATGATTCTGGGGAAAAAGTGAGGATAGCTGTCATTGAACTTGTATCTTCCAGTTTTCTGACTACTTAGATCTATAATGACTGCTCCCAAACACTCTCTTTTTTCCCCCCCCCCCACACTTCACAGGTTCTTCTTAAGATGTCCAACTTCCACCCAGCTTGGTGGTCCTGAGAGAATTTCAAGTGTATCTGATCTTTATTGTCCTTGGCTGAAGAGGAAGGGCCTGGGAGTATTTTGTTTCCTGCCCTGACCTTTCTCAGCCATGGGCAGGGTATGTCTCTCAAATTGTCACTCATCTTCCTTCCCTCTTGGTTTAACTTCGTGGTGCTTTGTCTGCAGTAACTGGAGCCAAGCAGGGGGAGAGTGGGAACTTATGAGGACAGCAACTTGAGAAGGCAGGCTGTCATCTCAGTGATGCTTTACTCCTGTTTAATGGGATAGACCTGGGTCCCCTTCTCCTGACTTTTCTAGGAGTGTCTTCTTCCCACCTGCCCGGCCTTTCCTGGGATGCTTTGGACCACGTGGCAAGTCTAAATGGTCACACAGCAATTCACCTCCACGCCGCAGCATGGCTGTGCACCTTGGAGCAGCCTGTATGCTTCAGCTTGGGACTTCTTGAGGCTTCCTTTTGTTCTTGAGGGACTGTCTTTGAAGCCTTTCTGAAGGAAATGCATTTCTACAGTGTGAACCATTTAACAGTAGAGTTAGGTGGATGTCAACAGTAAGTTGAAATTTAAATGGAATCATTCAGGATCAGATTGAAATGGGTTCAGTGCAGGGTTAGGTCCTGCAGGAAGAATCTGGACAAGCAGTCTCCATCTTCTTCTGTTCAGCAGCTTGTTTTTTCATGGTGCTTGCTATAACATCCTGCTCTGGGACAAGGACCCTCAGCCATGAACATGGTGTGTTCAGGTGTGTTTCATCCAGCATCTCCTATCAGCCTGTGGTGTCTCTGCAGCAGCAGCACGCGCTGCTGGGTGGTTTTGTGCTGTCAGAGGTAGCTGACTTGACACAACTCCCAAATTTGCTGCTCTTCAGAACACAAATAGCTCTGCTCCGTGATGAAAGGGGCAACTCAGTAGGCCATTGACACTAGCCAGGACTCACCTTAAACATGCTGCAAACATCCAGACTTTACACCACCAATGGAAATGCGAGTTGAGGCTGATTTCTCAAGCTTCCTTGCTTGAAGTTAACCCTGGAGCAGTTGTTCCCAACCCACATTCAGCTTGGAGGTTCACTGGTGCTTCTAGACTTCAAAGATTTGTCTGAAAGCTTGCCTGTACTTCCACTGGTGTTTTCTTCCCTTTAGAAAGATTTTGGGGAGGGGGGTTGTTAGATCTAAAGGTTCACGTGAATTTTACTTGCTTTGTATGTTACTAGGGCTGTTTTCCTGTTTAGTGGTGATGTGAAGAGGCATGAAGTGAGATTGGCAGTCCTTACTCAGTGTGTGTAGCATGCCTGCAAAGACTTAAAAAGCAGTGACTAGTGTGTGGGTCCGTGAGCAAAAAAAAAAAAGCATGCCAGAAAGCTGGGAGACCTGTGCTTTCCTGGCCTGTGATGTGGTCCAGACCGCTGCCCTCACTAGGCTTGCAGGTATCTGGTAGTTTGGGAAGATCACTTAGCTATAGAGATGTGCAGTGACATTGCTTCCTTGCAAAGCCAGCTCACTTTCCCTTCTTGGCTTTGTCCATTTGTAAGCAGAGTTAAAATAATCAGTGTGGCTGGTAGCACTGTTGTTTAGACAAATACCTGTTGTCTTCTGGTGTGGACCCAGTACATGCTAGTCTCATTTTTAATCTAGTTGGATGGGGGTTCTCTCCTGTCTTGTGCAGCTCTGTGTGGACTAAACTAAATTTTTAATTGGCTACAGGTGATAGAACTTAAATATCGTATTTCTTGTCTCCTTCATGTATGCGGAAGCATGTACAAGTCTTGCTAAAATAAATCTTAAGGGTGGACTGATCTGTCTGAGCCATGGTAGCAAACCCATGTCTATAACCAGTGGAAAACTGAGTTGACCCTAGTGAGTGGAGACAGATTTTGAGAAGAACAAAGGTGACTTCAGCCTTTCTCCAGCCCCAGTCAGCTGAGCCTGTGGCTGTGCATGCCATGGCTTGGCTCTCTGCAGGGCTTGAGGGAGAAGAGGGACACTTTGCAGTTGCTGCTCAGCCCATTGCTCCAGAGCCCTACTGTGCTTCCTGAACACAAAAGAAGCAGTGCTGCTTCAAAGAGGACTTCATCAGCTCCATGAGTTTTCAAAGACCTGGTGCTACTTTTACATGGATTTAGCATCACCCTTAACCTCTGGGTCACAACTGCTGAACAACTCTGCTACCTGTTTAAACCCTGGTAATCTTGGCTGGATTTCTGGTCTAATTTGGAGACAGCCTGCTGCAGCTCTGCACAGTAAATGCCCTATTAAGCAGTTAATTATTTCTCTATAATACTAGCTTTTATCTTTAATACAACTGTTTTACTGTCTCTGATAATTACGCAGTCTTGGATAACTCTCTTAAATCTAATGAGGCATGACAAGCTGTGTTCAACAAGGCACCACACCATTAACTTCTTACCTCTTACTTGTCATCTTATCACACTGAATTACTGTATTTCTAGCCTGAGTGGCTGTGGATACATAACATGTCACTTCTCATTAAGACAATAATGAAAATCATCTCTGGTGCTCTTGCAGTGGGCCTAGTGGTCAGCTGGCAGTCCTGGTGGCCCACAGACCCTTCCAACAGCTTCTCTGCAGCATTGTGCTCTTTGCCTCATAAGCTGAGCAAGCTGGTTCAGTTTAAATACTTCTGACCACTCACACAGCTTGGTTGGCCCATGGGTCTTTTGCTTGTGGGTGGGTGAGATGCAGATGGCCCTTTGAAGGGCATTGGTGGTGACAGATCTTGTTTGTGCTGATGGAAGTCATTGCTGCAGGGGTACAGGGGTGGGATTTGACTGGGTAAGGGAAAACAGGCTCTTTTTTTTTTTCTGGGCAGAGATAGGGCACAAACTGCTGCAGCAACGCCTGGTGTAACTTGACATGACTCCTGCTTTGCTACTCGTTAATGGTAATAGCGGATTGGGTCATTGGAGTGCTGGTTCTCTGTGGATTTGAGTGGCACCGAAAACCCTGCATATGCCTGACTGAAGTCCTGGGGTTAGGGGGATTGTCTTTTTGTATCTCATCCTGTCACCTTGCCAGTAAAAGGAGTACAAAGTTGTACTTCTGAAATGTCGAGGCTCCAGTCAGGGAAATTCCTGCATCCTTCCAGGCTGGCCCAGGAAGGCATTTGCCAGGGGAGTGAGCCCAGGCTGTCCCTTGGGCTCCAGCTGGCAGGCAGAGTGCTCAACTACAGCGGGCCTGAACAGATCAGTTCATTACTGCCTAGGTGCAGAACAGCACAGAGCCCTTTACTGGGAAATCAGCTGTATCCAGCTAATGTTTTGGTGCTTCTTCACAGCCTTCACTGAGCCTCCTGCTGACTCTGCTTTTGGTGCTGGCTTTGCCTTTGTATGAGTTGTACTGTTAAAGCTGTGTATTCCCCCCCTGAGCAGGGGAGGAAAAAGGCTTGTTTCAGGTTATACCCTGAGTCATTCATGTTCCCTGTGAGTATTTTCTGGGATGCCCATAGGACCAGCTACTGTGATGTGCCTGGATTAGATCAGTTCCTGGCTCTGAAAGGGCAGTTTTTACTTGGAAAGAAGCTGTTAACTTCTCTGGAGTTTCATTAACTGAAAGACTAACAGCAGGTGGAGTGTAAATCTGAATACCAAGATGTGTATCTAAGACTAAGAGCTGGATAACATGTTGTTTAAAATTGTGCTGGCCTTAACAGTATTAGTGATCTAAAATGGAGCAGAGGTGTTAGTCATGCCTGGTTCCTTCTACAAGCAGTAAGAAAACTCCTGTCTACAAAAGTGCATCTCCTTACCCCACTGGAGAGCAGGCAGAAGCATGTGGCTCTGATGCCCCTGCTTTCATCTGTGGCACTCTGGGTCCCTGTCTTCACATCCTGAAGTTGCCCTGGGAAGCATCCTTGTGTGCCAAGAACTGTCAGCAGTGAAAAAAGTCCCTTTGATTGTAAATTTGAAGGCAGTGGCTGGTTACATGTAGCTGGAGGGGGGGGATGAAGAAAGAATAGCTACGACAAGTGGGATGGTGTGTGTCTGTTCTGGCTTTTGGTTGCTTTTTAAAGGAGCAGAGTAGGCTAACAGGGCTCCCAAGGGTGAAGATTTAGTGATGATAAAATAGATTAACTGCTGGTCTCTTTAGGCTTCTGCAGTCTGTGTACTCTTCAGTACTTACTGTGCAGTGATCTGCCTGGTATCAAGCATAATTGGGACGTATAGAAGAATTTGGTGATTAATGCTTACAACATGTACTCTTGGAGTAGTTTCTTAGGTTGTACATTACACATTGATTCATACTCGTGTCCTGCTTTCAGGCTCTTGGTTTCGCTAGATGGCACCACCAAGCAGCCGCTCTGCTCCCATCCCCGACTGGACTGTCAGGAGTTAAGAGAAGATGCACTGATTTTTTTTTTTTTTTTGAGGGAAATTAAAAAAAAAAAAAAAATCATAGCTCATTATTTTAAACTCTGAATCTTGTTCAAGCTGGCAGCATGTTTGGGAACTGATTGTGGCAGATTTAGCCTGCTGTCCACCCTTGAGCCCATTAGCACCAGTGAGGAGGAGTGTGGTTCCCGCACCCTGTGTCTGCCTGAGGTTTGGAGGCAGTGTGCTTGGGGCAGCTGCTCTAATGGTGATGTCTCTAGCTATAGATGTAGCTGTTAGCAACCTTACCACAAAGAAAGACAGTGCCACTGAATGCCCTTTATTTTTGGGGTTCTAATTAATAAATCTAATGTAGTGGAAAAGCCTCTTCCAGGTCTGCTTGTTCCAGAGCATTGGTGCCTGAGGGTTTAAATGGAGAAGAGTTGGCCTGGTAGCTGGTGCTTTCTAAAATGGGCTCCTAGCTGGAGTGACAGCAAAACAGTCAAAAATGACTTCTGCATGGGACGTGGTACTTGATACTTTTCCATTAGCAGCTTTTATTTGTGTGTGTAGAAGAAGCTGGTTGAACCTAAGGAAAGCATCAGATCTGTGACAAACTAACTGGGAGCCTTTGAGATGCTTCTGAAATGCTCAGACCCCACACTGAGCAAAACTAGGTAAAAATCCAACTTGCTGTTGTCTCCGGGTAGTAACTAGAGAAAGCTCGGAGCAGCAACTGTGATAGACAGCACTGGAGGACTCTCCTCTGTGGCCAAAGGGACTTAATTTGAAGAATCATAGAAGGGTTTGGATTGGAAAGGACCTTTAAAGGTCGTCTAGTCCAACCCCCCTGCAATGAGCAGGAACATCTTCAACTAGATCAGGTTGCTCAGGTTTTCAAGGAAGGAAGAGCTGCTTCAAATATCTTTTTTCAGGGCGCGTGCTTGCTGATACTGAAGCCATGTGTCTCAGACTACTGCTCCACAGTGGTAGCCAGTGGGCATGCAAAATACTGTCTAATGAAATAATGTTTTAATACTACCTGGCGCAAGCTTGGAGCTGTGCCCGCTTGCAGGGTTTTGGAGGTTGGCACACACTTAGTATACTAAATGTAGGTACCTTTATGCTGGAGGTGTGTGCAAGGTCCTGCTTCCTCGAAGGTCCTCTGGTCCTGTTAGCTGCAAGGAGGAGATGGCTTTATTGTGCTGCTGTGACTCAAAAGCTTACAGACTCTTGGGCCATATCGTTTCACTGTTGATACCACAATTTCAATTTGCCTGGAAGAATTATTAGGACTGGTAGGTAGTGACTTAGGTCACTTTCCATGGCATGAAAATCCTGCTGCTGAAGGATGCCAGAAGCACACACCTGCCTCTCAAACACCTCTGCTCTTCATCCTTCTGACCTCTGGGTACATGCATTGTCTCTGGTTAGTTTGGAGCCAGGTCCTTTAGCTTTGTTCACCTTTAGACTGGCAGATGCTGAGAGTCCTCCAGATCTTTTTGACTGCATTTGCATTGCAGTTGCAGACTGCGCACATATATTGGTTCAGCTCTGCTGGTTTATGTAACCTCTCTAATTTTCCTTGCAGTAAAACGATTTAAGGAACCAAAGGAAGAGAGGCGTCCCTGGAGGATATGGTGAGATTTTTAATTTGAAGCTTGAAAAGACCATGTATATATAATATTATTTTCCTCTTATACTAACAATCTTCTAGGCCCTCTGAATATCCTGCATGGTATGTAGTCATTAAATGAAATGCTCTGCTGCTGCTTCCCAAGGAGACCTCCATAAAGTAGCTGGTGTTCCCTAGAAGTAAAATTCCCTGCCTACTCTTCCAGAAAAGCTTGTTTTTACTGTGGGTGATTGAACTGAAGGGTTGTGGCCAAGAAGGCCAATGGCATCCTGGCTTGCATCAGAAATAGCGTGGCCAGCAGGGACAGGGAAGGGATCTTACCCCTGTACTCGGCACTGATGAGGCCGCACCCCGATTACTGTGTTCAGTTTTGGGCCTCTCGCTACAAAAAGGCCATTGAATGACTCGAGCGTGTCCAGAGAAGGGCAACGGATCTGGTGCAGGGTCTGGAGCACATGTCGTATGAGGAGATGCTGAGGGAACTGGGGGGGTTTAGTCTGGAGAAGAGGAGGCTGAGGGGAGACCTCATCACCCTCTACAACTACCTGAAAGGAGGTTGCAGAGAGCTGGGGATGAGTCTCCTTAATCAAGTAATGAGCGATAAGACAAGAGGTAATGGCCTCAAGTTGCACCAGGGAAGGTTTAGACTAGATATTAGGAAGTATTTCTTTCCAGAAGGGGTTGTTAGGCGTTGGAATGGGCTGCCCGGGGAGGTGGTGGAGTCCCCATCCCTGGAGGTGTTTAAGAGTAGGGTCAACATAGCGCTTAGGGATATGGTGTAGTTGGGAACTGTCAGTGTTAGGTTAATGGTTGGACTGGATGATCTTCAAGGTCCTTTCCAACCTAGATGATTCTGTGATTCTGTTGTGGTCCCCTTCAGTCCACTGGTGTACCTGCACATGGGCTGTCTCCCAGACAGGGTCAAGTGTTGTTCTTAAATTCAATTAATCACTTTGGTGTCCCCTGACCCAGATCAGGCCTAGACCAGGCAACACGTTTAGCTGTGTTGATGTAAGGTAGCTGGGTATAGCTGTTGGCTTCCAACACCTCTACAAAGCACTTCTGTATTGTAGGATTTATGGACTGCGGAGAGGTGGGTGTATGTTCGGGATCAGGCTGCCTTGGCAGCATGGAGCTACCAGCTAACATTAGTGATAAAGGCCTCTCAGTCTCCTCAATCTGGTCCTTCCTCTAAAATAACTTGGGAATTCAATCCAATTCCATGTGGATGGGTACAAGCTCAACGCCTTCCCTGCACCTACTGCTGATTGGAGAAACTGAGGCTGGGCTGGGCACTGGAGGGTGAACTGCCCTTTGCTGCAGGCTAAAACTCTGCAGCAGGTCTGCAAGACTAAGCTGCTAATAAAAGGTACCACTAAGATGAAATGGTATCTTTTTTTAAGTATTTGGAGTTGGCCAGACTGCCCCTTTTCACCATGTACAACTTCTTAAGTCTCAGGAATGCATCTTGGAGGAAAGCAGACCTATGCAGGGCCTTCACTTGTGTGATTGCTGGGCTGCTGGTGCCCCAGGGCACAGATCTTTTTGCCTTTTTTCTCCAGGTTTTATGATACCTCCAAGCAAGCAATAGGTGCCCTCTTCATCCACTTTGCCAATATTTTTCTGTCGGATCTCACTGAAGAGGACCCTTGCTCTCTGTAAGTACACAAGGTGCTTGCATTTGTGTCCTACACATGTAAAAGGAAGAAGCAAGCCTGTTGGAAAATGTGCTATGTGGTGGAAACTGATCCATTTGAAGTACTATGTGGGGATAAACCGTGCTGAGCTTATTTTTGGGCTCCAGGTTGTCTTCTGGTCTTTGCAGTCTGCTGGTCCTATGGAGATGAAGTAGTGCAACCATGCTTTTTGGATGATTAAAAGCACCTTGAAATATACTGGCAAATAGCTGCAGTAAATAACGCAGTGGTGTCCCATGCAATTGTAACTGTTAAATATGCCACTGGTTTGCACACCAGACTTTGTAATTTGGCTGGTCTTAGAGCAGGATTGAGAATGCTTTCCAAACTATGTGGGTGAAGGCATTTGTAAAATGTAAAGATTTTTTTTTTTGATATTCAGTTGCCTCTACTACATGTATTCCTGTAGTCCTGGTTGGGGGCTTTCTAAGCCAGACTTTGGACTTAATGTAGAAGTGCCACCTTTACTTCAGACCAGCCACTTTGCAGCTATAAACTTAGTTTCAGAATTAACTTTATCCAGTTTCGAGAAACTCCTCTAGGCTTCAAAATGCTGCTGAAAACCTCCTGGTCCATCTCCTTTTTATTTATTAAAGTGCTCCACCTTCATATGTTTCTTTAAAAAGACACAAGTTTGGCTGGACCTAAATATAACCTCTAAAATGATTTATTGTTGTTTAAAAAATGGACACTGTTTTAAAATAAACCCTTTTGTGCTTATACTGTGCACTTTTTTTTTTTCTCCTTAAGGTGTGTTTTACCTTGCCCTGTGCTGCTTGACTTGTCATACTGAATCAGGCAGCTTAAAACTCTACAGCCCTGTCCCTGGGCTTTGAGGCTCATGTTTGTATCGGAGTACTCTGATTTCAGCAGTTGGAAACTGTAATAAGTTAGTCTGAGCTTTTGGATGTAGAAGAACTTAATGTCATGTTTTCAAAGTGGATATCAAAAGCAGATTGTTATTTTCAGTGACTTTATTCAGAGGCAGTATCAAGTTCTGGAAAAGGAAATGTTCATTCCTGTAGCTCTGTGCTTGGTATTTTCTTCATGCTGTAGAAGTCTGGCCTGATCTAGCAGAAGATATTCCAATAATGGAAAACTGGCCAGAAAACATAGTCTGAGTGATATTTTTTTCTCTGGAGTTCATTAAAATACCAAGCCCTGGATTAGAGCTTGGATCCTGCAATCCCCAGAAGGTCTCTGCGCTCTGTCCAGTGAGGCTTAAACATCCAAAGCTGCAGAGAAAACCCATTGAGCCCAAATCTCCTGGGAGGGATGGGTTCAGCTCCTGGATCTGCAGTAGGGACCCTGAACTGAAGGCTTTTGGGGACCCCACGATGCCTGTTGTTGAGCCAGAGCTTGTCACCTCTCCCAAGACCTTCTGCCTCTCAGTCTGTGTCTCTGCTCGTAGGAGCCTCTTGCAGCTACTCAGTAAAATGGATTTTTTTTTGCCTCTTCTTTTGCACAGTTTGCAGAGCAGCTGTGGTGTCTGAGAAGGTTCCATTTCCTTGTATGAAATTCCAGAAAAGTTTGGTTCTGTTTCCCTGAAACTTGGGATTTCATCCTAATAAGAATAAAAGATGCTGTAAATGAAAAGCCTCCTTTTTTGAGTACCTCTTATGCAGGGCTAGCCCAGGAAGTATTTAATGCTATATGAATAAATGAGCAATGCCAGAGAGTTGGTGGAGCCTGCTCCCTTCTCTGCTGAACAGGCTTTTAAGCTAAGAAATTTCTGGTAAGGCTATAGGAAAATCGAATAAAAGAAAAAGGAAGTGAGCTTGGACTATTAAGTGGGGATTTTTAAATCTTGGGGATTTTTTTTTTATGGATTCCCATATTGAAATAAGATTTCCAATAAGTCTTAAGAACACAACTGAAACCTGAATTTTCCTCTGCTCTTAGCTACCTTATTAATTTCATCCTCGATGCCACGCTGGGGATGCTGCTGATCTGGCTTGGTGTGAAAGTTGTCTCCTGGATTGTGCAGCATAAGAACTACACGTACCTGGTCTTTGGAGAATATGGTAGGTGTCAACCGCTCTGCACTGAGGTGGCTTGTTTGCTCACAGCTATGAATGGAGAGAAGAAGATCGCAGAGACTACTGTTTGGGGATAAAATATGTGAGCAGCCTGCTTCTGTTATCCCTTCTTCAGAGAGCTCACAGAGCATGGTAGTGACCAGCGTGTTAAATGCTGGGACATCACCAGGTCGCGGGTAACTCTGCCTGCTGCCTTGCTAAGCATGCTTGAGCGTAGCAGGTTGATGATGAAAGGCTGAATGTTTCCTTGGGTGGATAATATACCCCAGGATGTGCGTATGATGAATGAAGATGTTTAGGTGTGGTGGTGGTGACTTTTGTGGGCTGCTTTTAGAGATTTTTTTAATTTTTTTTTTCCTAGCCTCTCAGTTCAAAACGTGGAGTTGTTCTTGCATTTCCCTTGAGCTGTAGCAGGCATCAGCAGGCCACAGCCTGGCCCCAAAAATGAATTCTCAATTGACTTGGGGGGGACGGGGGATGTTGCCAGCTGAGTTTTTGGAAAAAAAAAAACAAAACAACAACATCACCAAAAAAAAAAAACCCACCAAAAAAACCCCCCAAAAAACCCCCAAAAAAACTCAAGCAATTTTAAGCATGCCACAGTCAGGCTCTCTCTTCAGTTCCTGCATTGAGATGGAGTTTAAAAAAAAGCCTTTCTCAGCCAGCCCCACTAGAGGGTAGCACTTCTCTTCAGAAAGAGTAGAGCCAGCTTCTAGAGCAGTGCTGCTCTGTGGCTTCAGGGAAGGGAAAAATTAACCCTTTGCCTATTTTACGTTGTGTCTAACATAAAGCTGAATTCAGTCTTTAGAAAATACATCCTATTCATACCCATCACACTCCCACCTTTAAGACCTTAATCATTAAGTCTGTTCTAAAGGCAGTGTCATTCCTTTTGTATTTTTAGTAGCTGGTCTGATAACTGAGCTAACTAGGATTACAGTGGAGACCCCACTGACTTGTGAATTCTTATGCAGGCTCACATTCAGCATGTGTAAGTGGGTGTAAATGGGCACAGGATGAAGGGGACGGTTGGGTTTGTGAGGCGGCAGAAGCAGCTACAGACTGGCAATGAGGTGACAACAGAGCGGTTGACATGATGGGATGTGGCAGGGTCAGCTCTCAATAAACCTGAGAGTGGCTTTAAAGGCTGCAGTGGTCTTCAGAGCAGGTTCAGCATCCTGACAGCATGCATTTGGTGGGAACTACCTTTTTTTCCCTAATGGGTTTTTCTCAAAATGCTGAGGAGCCAAGCACGGATTGCTAAAGTCATTCAGATGAGACAGCAGAGGAATCTAGCTATTCTTGGTTCAGGGACTGGCATTTTTCTGCTTTTGAGCAACAAGTACTCAAAGCCCAACTAGAGGCATCCCAGGGCAGAGCTTCAGCCTCACATGCCACGTCTGCAGTTGAGCAGAAGCAAGGAAGTGTTAGAGTGTATTGACAGCTTGCTTAACCTTGCAGAGCAGTGATGAACTTCCCTTGAGCTATAGCTGGCCCCTCATGAAGGCTGGCTTAGACTACAGAAACAGCTCACTCCTCTGAGGAAATCTTGCTTTCATTAATAAAAAAAAAGTTTCTGCTGTTGCTTGAATTTAGCTCTTAAATTGGGGATTAAATACCTCATCCACTGAGCACTGCTGTTGGTGCAGGTCTCTGGCCAGAGTGACGACAATGGAAAAGTTAGGTAGGAGTTGAGTGGCATGTTCAGTGCAATCCTGCTGTGGGGCTAGGGAAGGAAAACGCTGCTGTCCTCGTCGTGGGTGTTAGTAACCTCCAAAACAGTTTGGAAGACGCTAGTAAACTTTGTACAGTTTGATACAGGCTCCAGAAATATGATTCATTTTCTGGTCTAATTGCTGTACCAGACTTTCTGTTGCTTTCCTCAATTCTCCTGAGGAGCAGAAGTGTCTCTTGCAGTCCTGCAGAGGAGGAAGGGCAGGAAAGCACCAAATCCATGTGGCAGACAGTGGTGAGTGCTATTGCTCCAACCACCAGGAAAGAACAGCTATGTCTTTGTCCAGTATAGCCAGTACCCACCTACCTACATGGTCTTCAAGCAAAAAATAATGTTGCAACTGCTTCCTTTCTGACCCTTCAACTCTTGGTTGCATCCCTGCAAGTGATACAAACCTCTGCAGTTACCCTCTGGTTTGGGCTCTGCTCTGCTGTTGGTACACCTGTGTCCAAGGCCCTGGGGGGTTCTCTCTGTGTGACTGCAATAGCTGCACTAATGGAGAAACAAAGAAAAGGGAAAGCATCTAGATGTATGCTACTATTTTAAGCATTCAGCCATCCAGAATTGTTTAGAAAAATCAATTACTTTTGTATTTCCAAAAACCAGGAGATGGCCATTTGGGGATCAGCCTCTCTTGTGCCTGAGCTCTTAGCCAAAGACCACTGCCCCCAGGAATGACCTGGTCTGTAGCTAGTGGAGAGTCAAAGGCTCCCATATGCTTAAGTCCCTCCATCTTTGCTCAGCAGCTTTTGATGACACTTTGGACTGCCTCTAAGCACAGGAAACTGCATTTTTAAAAGGCTGCTGTCTCTTCTGAAGATGCTTGGCTCCTAAGATCAAAGATTGGAGAGGTTTGTTCTTCATCTTGGTTCAAGTAGGCTTTGGAGAATGATGGTTGCCTTACACATACTCAAAGCTAACAAACTCCAACTGCTCTGTGCACCATTGCTCTGGCAGGGTAGCAGCAGGCTGTGTCTACAGGTGCTCCCCATAGGGGACTTCTGCAGGGAGGAGAGCAAAGCAGAGATTAAGCTGCAAAGTACTTTGGAGGTGGATACCCAAGGTCTTGGAGGTGCTGCTGGGCCTCTTCAGACTGAGCAAGGGAGATGCTGGCTGGAGTCAGAGTATGCAGATGAAGCCTGATTCAGCTTTGTGCCCCACTTCCAAACTGCTCCAGTCTTCCCTCCCCTGTTCCCAGGGCAATAAGCAGCTCCCTAGAGGGAACCCCTGGATGGCTGCAGTGTCCTGGCATTGTAGTGGTATCTCATAATTCTAAAGTATTACCTTAGAGTATTTCTTTTAGTTAACTCTATGAATTTGCATTAAGAGATGGTTTTGGCAGTGTGCAAGTAAAATGCTGAAGAGGAGCATTAAGAAATAACGTGGAGAAAAAGAGGGTGTTCTTGCTTGAAAAGGCCTCTCTGGATGCCCATCTAGATGGTGACTTGTGTATGACTGTGGCTGCAGTCACTGACTAGTTTAAGTTTGATGCTTTGTACTTATTCACTGTCTGGAAATGGAAAGGCATGTTGCTTGGAGGCTTTTAAGCATCTGTTTAGTGGCCTGTTGAACTCTGCTGGTCAAATTTAGTTGTAGGAGAATGTGCTGTGTGCCAGCTGCTGAGTTTAACTGAGGACCTGTGTAGGCTGCTTTTGGCCTTGTTGTGATGTATGAAATTTCCATAACAAATATCCCCATGTCCTGATGCAGCCAAGGGAGCTGGCTGCTAATGCTTGAGGCATTAACTGCTGAAAATAGCTCTAACCTGAGGGGCTGTCCTGTCTTCAGCATGCCTAGCCTTTCCACCGCCAGGGCTGGGGAGAAAAAGCAAGGAGAGGTCTGAGGATCATCCTCAAAGGGTGAAGCGTGTGGTCAGGTGCCTTGCTCTGAGCGGGAGTGCAAGCCTTTGAACCTTCCTGGATCTGACTGATGGTAGCAGTGTTTACTGCAATGCAATAGCAGTATCTCCGGGGACCAAAGACCCAGTGCAGTGGGGGACTGATTCCAGCTGTACACTCTCTTGTAGTTGAGATGAGGGAATGGCAGAGAGGGCTTGGGATGTCCACTAGACCCATCTGGTTGCTCTGATGCCAGCTTGCCCTGCCCATAGCTGGTGCAATTGCTGGTTAGTTCCCAGTCTCTGAAAACCTGTTCTTACCCTCAAAGTGAGCACTTCTGTGCAACTCAGATGCTTTCCTACTACGTCTTGCCCTTCTCTGTACTTGACACCGATAACTAGATTCCTTGGTTTGGTTTTGGAGGTACTGTTTGAATATCTCTTAGGAGATTTTTATTGACTTTTTCTATCCCCACCATGTCACCCACTGCAACTTGCAGTGCTTTCAAATATTTGGTTTTCCTCAACCCCTCTGAACCCGCTGGTTTGGCTGTGGTTAAGCTTTTTTTTTTCTTACCTGCTCAGTGCATACACAGTCCCCAAAAGACAGTAAATAAGGCTGCCTGGCAGTAACATGTGGGCTATGCTGACAGCTTGGTACCTTAGACAGCCTGGATTAAAACTAATCCTGTTGTGTGGTAACTCAAATACCTCAAGCAGTGCTGCTTTTGCTCTATGAGCAGTGGGGCTCCCACACACAAGCAGAATATGAGATGTGTGAGGTTGCTGCAGACACCAGTGGTCCTAGGTCTGCACCAAGGAAGTCTTGCTGATGGTGGGGAGAACCAGCAATGCTGCTGGAAGAGAACAGTCTAAATGCAGCATGCAGCAAATGCAGCTTTGGGGTAAAGGAGGATATCTATTTCTATCAGGGTGGGAGATGTCTATAAGAAAAATTGAGCAAAGGGTGTTCATTAAGCTAAAAGGAGAGGTTGGTGGTAGAGTCATGGTGTAGAGCTGATGTGTCCTGTGTTACCTTCCAGCTAGGACCAGGAACAAGAAACTGGAAGTGTTCAAAGGGAGCATGATACAAGTAATCCCCTAACAGGTGTGATGTTGAGGCTGCAAAGATCCTTTGGGATCCCACTCTCCTACCAGGAAAGGGAAGCTCTGAACACAACAAAGAGGGCGGCATCTATTTGGTTGGTTGGGGGGTTTTTAGCCTCCAGGCAGCAATTAGTTTTTGCTGGCTGGCAATCTTGAGTGCCTACAGGACTGTTTCTGCCACACATCTAGATTTATGTAATGGAAACACTTGATGAAAGAATAATTCTATCCCATCCATGGAGCAGGGCACCTCTGGACAGCAGCTGGACCATTAAAGATATTAAGTTGCATCTGAGGATGCTTCTGACCATCTTGCTGTAGGCAGCCAGCACCTAAATGAGGTGTATGGATAGCTGGGATCAGCTCAAGATACTCAGCCTTCCTTCCTAACTGTGGAAGGAGGGGATGTGGCCAATGACTTACGGGCTTGTCCAGGGACCACACCAAAGGCTCCCTCTTACCCGATGAGATGCCAACAGATGGTGACTTGTATGTTACTGGCATTGGTCGGAGTTAGATGAATTACTGGTGAGTTAGGCTTGGATGATGGCCACTCTGGGGTGGATCAATGGTCCTTGGATGACTTCAGACCTGCTGAGGTAAAGAGCAGCCAGACAAGCTCCTTGGTGAAGAGGAAATGAACTACTGTGTATTTATAGCTGAAATCACCCTTACAGCCCAGTGGGCCATACTGTTGTTTCATTTTCATCTTTGTCCTGAGTCATTTTGGTACTGAGCATCCTCCTGTCCTTGAGAGATGCAGTAAAAAGTAACTGTGGAGACCCTCTGATCTTCCTGTCGGGGTGGAAATGAAGTCCTAATTCTGTGCTCCAGGGTGGATTCCTGTATAGAAGCATCTCATTCCATAGTCTGTAAACAAAGCTCAGAATGGAAAAGGAGGAGGAAGAGCTTGCAAAACAGTAGCAATTTTGAGCTGCTTAAGGTGATAGAGCAGATGGCCAAGCCTGGTCTCTGCACAGGTCTGTGGGTCTGTTTCCGTATGCTTCCACTGTCTACCCTGGACATGTCAGAAGTGCTGACGTCCCTCTAAGAGTGGAGGAGATTCACAGCATCTTCTGTAGGTGATGCAGGAAAGACCACAGTGAGAAATATGAATATTTGAAGCTCCATGCTGTGATGGAGGCACCTCTGACAAAGTGAGATGTGGTGGGTAGTAAGGGGTGCAGGTCTGTCCTGCTTGGCAGTGCAGGCTTGCTTGTACCACTTCAACGTGCCCTGTACGCTTACCCAGTGAAGTTGGCCTAACTGGGGCAGACCTCTGCTCTGGGAGAATTGGGGTTCTCTGGGTAGGATCTTGCAGTTATACAGTAAAAACTGTTCTTTAGCAAAGGGAGAAAAGATTTTCCTTTTCCAAAGGTTGTCGAACCCCAAGAAAACTCAAGAGCAATTTGATGGCTTTCCTGTGAACTGAAAGTGAAGGGAAAATTTTTTGGGTGAGGAGCTGTGAACCTTGGAGATGTGGGCAGATCCATGCCTAGGGTGGGTTAAGAAGCAAGTTGTCTTTTTCTAGTGTCTGTGTTATCAGCCTGGTTAGCCAAAATCTGACTGGGGCTGTCTAGTGCACAGTACGCAAAATTAAGAGCCATAGTCCAGTGTTTGTGATGATGAATGGTAGTGACCTCTTATCCACAAAAGGGTGTGAGGGGGCAGGTATCTGGGAGAGATCTCAAACTTGCTGCTGCTTTTTGGGCAAGCTGAGGTGACAGAGGGAAGTATTCCACAAGTGTTAATCATGACTGAATCACAGAAGAGATGACTTGCAAAGGGTGCTGTGGCTGTTAGTCCTGTCTTCCCATGGGGGACAGAGCACAGCTGACAACACAGAGCAAAAGGGAAAGAGTTCAAATGCAGGAAGGACATGATGGATATGTTTGTTTCCTGTTTTGTTTGTACTTGGAGCCCTGATGGGCGATAGTAATCTGGGAGTTTGTAGGAGAATTGGTCAGTCTTGGGGTACGGGGCAAAAAAGCCCCACTATACCTAACCTGTGCCAAAGACAACTAGGTTCCTGAGTCTATCAGGAGAGGCTGTCCGTGCTTCAGGAGGATCAGAGCCTCTCTGACACTGGCCTTTAACTGCCAGCTGCCTATAACACTGCTCCTGTCTCCTCTGCAGACCACCCATTAAGCTGTTGCCTGCCAGGAAGCGGAGACGTGTGCTTTCTGAAATCCTCTGCAGGCTCTGCTCTTGCACGTAACCTTCCTGGCTCCCTCTTCCTTCCCTCCCTCTGGGCAGTTGCCTGCTGGTCTGGTGTTTTCTGCTTGCTGTCCTCCCAGCTCAGCAGCCTCTCTGCACCCTTGGCCTCCCGGTCCTTCCCTCTTTTCTCTTTTGCTTCCTTCTCAATCATGGCTTGAGTAATTAAAAAGTTGGGATGCAAGGTGGTCCCTTGGATGTCTCTGGCATGGAGACACTAGCTGGATGCCTCTACTTAGCTGTAGCTTTGCAATGAGGCAAATGTTTTGGTGCGTTGCTAACAAATGACAGAATAAGGACAAATATACACGCAAACCTGTTTTGCCCTTGCTGGGAAGCGGATCCCTCTAGAGCTGGGCTTGGTTGGATACCAGCTCTTACTAAATCCCAGTATGCACTGCTGGTCTCGTGGTCACAGGTTTGCATAGTGGTTTGGATAAATGGGCTTTTGCAAACTGCTGGTGTTGCCTTCCCCTGCCACGTCTTCAGTATTGTGGTGAGAGAAGTGGGGCAGAGCTCCCAGTCTGCTGCCATCCGACAGCATGTTGAGCGCTGGCATCTCACGGTGGGTTGGGTTCTCTTGCACAGATGCAATTCCAAATTCTGGCCCAATTATGCTGGAAACAAGTGTTGCCAGGGGTTATCTTTATATTCAAGTGGTAAGAGGAAATGCTGCAGCTTTCCTAAGCCAGATACTGTAGCTCAGTTTTGCAGACCTGAGATATTCTGATGAGCCTGGGAAGATGATAACCAGCTGGCAGGGTGCTTACAGAGGGCTGAAGCAAGCACATGTAATAGATATGGTACCATTATCGTTGTTAACAATGCAAATATGCTTTTACTTATTACTTGGTAAGTACCCCACTGGAAACATTCATATTTAATCAGCATTGATTCTTTTTGAGTGAATTGCTTTAAAACCTGGAGCAATGGAGCCCCTGTCTCTTGCTCAGACAGCAAGTATCGTATAACCAGCTCTTCACTTCATCAGCAAAAAAAAAAAATTAATTCTCTTTAGGACTGAAAGCTTATGCTTCTTGTATTGAAATTGGTGACCAGATATTTTCAGACTGTTGCTGGCAACTGGGTGGGTAAGGCTTGGCAGGAAGCAAATTGCAGGTGATGTCTTCAATGACTGATTTTATTTTTTTTTATAGAGGAGTGTGCAGGGTATGACTGGTCTTTGTATAGAGGAGGGTCAGTCCAGCAGTGTCTTGTTTTGGGATTTGCAATTGGGATTAGCTTTAATTCAGAAAGGTCTATCAGTCTGCTGTTCTAATCAAAGCAGCCACGATTTTGTGAGCTACTATGAGGCTCCTACCCACTGGAAGGGTGGGGGGAAAGCAGAGGGGACCCATCTCTGCAACCCTTTCTAGGTTTGCCAAAGTGAAGAGAAATTAGATCTCTAGTACCTTGCAAAAAGGTACCAGACAAGGGGCAAACAGAACAACTGATGCCCCAAAGCAACACCTGCTTGTAAGGAATCATTGCAGTAGGATGCTGAGGTTTCTGTGCTTTGAAGCCTTCTCTAAGGAGGAGTTTAGTGGTCTGTACTTTGGGGAGAGGGGGTACTTGCACCCTTTGGCAAGCAGAGCTTCCTGCCCTCAAACCCCTGTATCCATCCAGCTCAAAAGTAGCTCAGTACTTGGGGTGGGTACTGGCAATGCCCACTGGAGGCTGAAGGAGAGGGAAAAATGCATCTCCAAGGCTGTGTGCATCCTCTTCCCCAAGTAGAGGAGAAGATGTTTGTTATCCAAACCAAGATTCATAGAAGTTGATCTGTTTGTCTTAGAGTTACCAGGAATGGTTTTTCCATTGGGCAGTCATGATACTGCTGAGGTGTGGCCCTTGAGAGCCCAGGAGTGTTTGCAGGTACTGGGGTTTCTGGATAAACATGGGGAATTTCAGGTCTTCAGGCAGATCCGGAGTTGTTTGTCTCCCTTCTTACTGAAGCTGCCTGCCTGCCTTGTAGGACATTTGTAGATCTTGCTCCAGCAAAGCAGTTGATCTAGAAAGGACAGGCAGTGGGGAAGGAGATGCAAGGCAAGAAGATTTTTGGTGGTGGTTTTCTCCCCTTGGTGGATTTTGGAGGCAGGTTGGTGGAATGGAGAGCAGGGTAGGAGGAAGATGAATACAGATAACATTAGCATCTGGGAGGTAGGTGGGGCTTTTTGAGTCACGTCTGAAACTCCTTTGTTACTTGCTTGCCCTTCAAATCAAGCAGAGGTTTGGTTCATTGCCATCTCCATTTTGGAATCTACACTAAAAGGAGTCCAAAAAGAGAACCGGCTTCTAGAACAGAAGGCTGGTGGTGGTAGTGGTGTATGTGGTATCTCATGAGGGAGAGCTCTCTTGCTTATAGTCAAGTTTGATTCAAAAGCACAACTGCAATATGAAAGACAAATAGCTGTCCTGATACAGGGGGTCTGCACAAATGGAAGTGGGGTGTGGTTTTGCCTTTCTGTGCTTATTTTTCTACATCAGTTTGCAAAGATGCAAAATGAGCTGCAAATAGTAAGGAGTGCAAGTCTGCTAAATTTTCTCTAGTACAAGTCAGATTTATTCTTTTTTTTTAAACTGGAAGGATTTGAGCTTAGATCTTGGTACATTTTGATCTTCAGTGGAGCAATGACTTGTAGACCCAGCAGGCACCCCAAACCTTTCTACCCCAGGCATGTGCTCATACAACTGTAGATAGACAATCTCTCCACTAACTTTAAGTTTGGTATTGAGTATTTGTCTCGCTGCAGAGCTTGCAATATGGAAACATTTTCCCTGTCCCTCTAACCAGCTCAGGTATTAAGCATAAGGCAACTTTTCTGCAAGGCTCTCTCCTCCCGTCCTCTGTCTCAGACTTAATATGCTGTTTTCCCAGGTGACCCTCCACAAGCTGCTGCCTGGATTGGCCAGTGTATCCTCTACTTGCTGATAATGGTTTTCGAGAAGACTGTGATTAGCCTTGTCCTGCTTATCCCTGGTTGGACAAAGGTAAGCTTCTGAGCTGTATTTTTCTAGCCACAGTTTCTGTGGCTTGTTTCTTGTCAGCTTTGCCTTATTAGTGGTCCCCATCATCACAGGTCTTTAATCCTTACAACTTGTTGACATCTCTCTGTAATCATAAGCTATTACTTTAAGTTTGGGGAAACAGGACTTTCATAACAGTTTGGCTTTCGGAACATTCTCTTGCTAGTCAAACGTTAGTGGAATAAGATGCGTTTTTAATTTTCTTTTCCATCCTTGGAAGGATAAAATGGGCTGGGCTGGCAGCTGAGCTACTTTAGTTCTGCCAGAGGATTTCTACATTGTCTTGTCAAGTCAGTTCATGTTGGTGTTTTGTGATTGCATGCCTAAACTAGGGGGACTCTTAGAGGTTAATTTGGGAAAACTATCCCAGTAGTATGCTGTCCTTTCCCCTGACCCCCAACTGCTTCTGTATGGTAGCTCATGCAATGGTAATTGTGTTGATCTTTAAAAAAAATTGTGTTTATCTTTAAAAAAAAAAAAAAATAATAATCCTGTGGCAGTTGTAACCACATACATGGCGGCAGGTAGATGTGATGGGTATAAAAACTAATTCTGGATGTTGATGAGTAACTTCAGTACTGAGTGCATTTCCATGTAGTGCCTGGTACCTCACAGGCAGATGTGACTTGACTGAGGAGTTATTTACAGCAGTCTGGGAGCACTTATCTGTTCCCGTTAAGGGCTTGTCTTTCTAACGCAGTAGCCTACAGTGCTGACTTGGATGTGAATATGTTGTTCAGCAGCATGCACTGCTAGATCCAGAGATGCTGCTGGATTCCTCTCCACACTTATCACACATGGCTGGTGTCCTTATTTTCCAGCTAGGCTCCAAAGAGCCAAGGCAAGTCCCACCAGTTGTCATGGGTAGTTAAACTGAAAGACTAACAGTACTTATCTCTTGATCTGTACAAAATTCTGTGTTTGGCAGCTGGGCTAGAGGAATAGCTCGTGTAATCTTTCGAAGAGCTGGGCTAAAAGGCTGCAGAGCCCTACCTAAGAGACTGCTGTTGTAAGAAGGCAACCAGTTTGCAGCAAAGATCTCACAACAGAGCTGTTCAAATAATGCTTCGGAATGCTTTCTCCTCTGCAGCTTCAGCAGATCCTCCTGGGATACATCCCAAACCCCCAATTGGAGCTCGTCCTGGTCATGCTTGTTGTGCCTTTTATAGTCAATGTAAGTGATGCCTCTGCAAGCACTGGGTGGGGTGGTTTGGAAGTCATGGTCCACTCCCATGGGGAGCGTCTACGGGAAATGTCTTGGGCTGCCTTGAGTAATCGAAGTGGCTGGGACACAGTGGAGGGGACTGGAAACAAATATTTGTCATGAATACACAAATATGTCACTACCGCCCTGCCACAGTTTCTGTTCCTAATTCCCACTCCCTTGTCCAAGCTGCTGGGTGGCTGACTTTGAAGAAAACTGGTGTTCATTAGCTGAGGGCTGCATCTTGGCAGCAAGCTACAGGCGTGGGAATGCCCCAAAGCCCTTTAAGTTCCTATAGGATGGGTTTTTTCTCTTCACTGGGTCTTCAACAACTATGGAATCAGTAAGTTTTATGTAAGAAAGGATGTCAGGAATTTGACTCCTCCAATTCCCATGGACACACATGATGCAGAGTTAATTTAGATATTCAATTAGGTTGATCAAGGCTGGACATCTGGAGAAACCAAAAGAAGAAGAAACAGCTGTGATTGAATGACTTTGTATTTTGGTCTCTGATCTATTAATGCAATTTCTTTCTCCCCAAGGCCATTATGTTCTGGGTTGTGGACAGCTTGATCATGAGGAAATATAAGCAGAAGGACACTCCGGACGTCAGTGGATCCATAGAAGCTCCTCGGGCTAGGAGGACTGAGGAATCTCAGGTAAGACCAAGAATGTCCTGTGTTTCAGACCACACTGCAAGCTTGTGGCATGGTCTGTGTGCTTCACCACCATCATGCAACATTGCCTAGACCTCAGGTCATGCTTTGTGCATGCGGTTGATGACCCTGCTAAGTCAAACTGACTTTCCATGCTTGTAGCTGAGGTCAAGAGAGGGGTGTTTTCTGGGATGATCTGGCCCTGTCTAACAAAGAGAAATATTACAACCCACAGAGTGTTGCTGAAATAGTGCCCTAAATGATGGCAGTATCTTGTAAGGGATGAGCTAGCTTTTGCTCTAACTTGTGTGGGCTTGTTGCAGTGGCAGGCTGAAGCTGGTGGGTATCTCTGCACTGTCTCTTTCAACTTTCCCATTTTTAATTGTAATTAATCTTAGCTTAGAAGAGCTTGCTTTCTTTACTGCAATTCTAGAGGTGAAGGCCTAGCTGGGAATCCTATTTTTGTCAGTGTTTGATATTTTTTCAGCCAGATGATGGTTTCTTAGCCGTAGGAAGCTGTATTTTTGTCTAGTCTGAGCTTGACACTTAAAAGTTATGGAGGGGAGGAAGTGCTCCAGTCCCAGCAGACTTTGTTCTTGTTAATAACATGTGGTTTGCTGGGCAGGTGGTGTCTGTGTTTCTCATCTGCTTTTGGGCAGAGACTACAACCTGAGTCACTGGGTTGAATTCCCTTCCTTCCCCTGGCATCCAGACCCTGTTTCGAAGTGCTCTGTGTATGACTGCTGATATCCCGCAGTTTGCTGGCGAGACTTGCTGAGATAAGATAGCTTCTGGCAGTCACAGGTTCCTGGAGTAGCTTCTGCTGAGGAGTTTAGGATGAACAGAAATAGCCCTTGCTTTCTGAGAGCTCTTTTATAAAGAGCTTTTTTGCTGATGGGTGGGATGGCCAGCTACTGATGACATTGAAACACACACAGAGGCAATAGCATTTAACAGTGTGCTTGGCAGTCCACACAGCAGCAATGGCTTCCACGGCTCAGGGGTGCAGTGGGGAAGCAGCTGCTGCTCATGGGGATGCAGTGTTGGAGGCATCCTCCCTCTGGCAGGATGGGCAGGCAGATGTGAGCAGCTGTTGAGACAAGTGAGTCACCCCTCCTGGCCCAACTTCCAGATAAACAGCTGTAGTTTGGCAAGATCACTAGAAACGTGTGAACAGTGTGCCTCAGGGAGTTTTTTGAGTGGTGTGTGTGGTGAGGGCACCCTCAAGAAATCTTTTATTGTTTTGGAGAGAGGAGGGAAGAGAGATCTGAGCTGGGCAGTACCAGTATGTTTCGATAGTTGTTCATTGAAGCCAAGAACTCATACCTAGGACATGGAGGTGGATTAACTCTGGGCATGAATGTCTCCCTGGTTATTGCACAGTCTTGGTTTCTTAGAGGTGATTGATGTTCAAGACTGGTACTTTCTTGAAAGAGGGAGGTTGGAGGTCTGCTCCAAATGTAAAAGCGGTGGTGAAGATCTGCCTTACTGACTGGGTATGCTGGCGTGTCCCTGGAGGCTTAAGATCGGTTAAAATTATACTAGCTCAGAAACAAGGGTGAGGAGGTGGCATCTCTAGTTGAGACACCAATCTCCTTTCCAGCCTTTCAAACCTAAATTTAGAGCATCTATAGATGGCTTGCTGCTGTGGATACCAGATGGTATTGCAGTTAATGGTTTTCCATGAAAATGGAGCTGATCCTCTGCCTTGCTCCACTGAAGGTGGGGTAAGTGTTTTGTGGCCTCTAGCTCAGTTTTGGATAATTTAAAGGGAAGATATCTGTTAATCTCCAGAAGCTAGGAAAGGCTCTTCTGGTAGCTTCACTAGACAGGTTGTTTCAAGTGGTGGAAACTGACTCCCAGAGTCTGACTCTTATTGTCAAAAGCTTCTTCTGTCTTCCAAGTACTTGACTTTTCCTCAAATTTTTGCTGAGACCTTCAACGTGCAGGTCATCTGTCCACCTTGAAACCCATCACTGCAGTGGAGCTACCAAGGGGACTGGTTTGTACCTAGAGCAGTCTGAGGACTACCTTCTTGCTGCTCAGACAAGTTCCTGTGCTTCTGGCCCAACAAATAGTTTGGGCACAGGAGGCAGGTAATGAAGAAATACAGAAGTGGGTGACCTGCTTTTCCAACTCTTTCTTGGCACTGGACCTTGAGGTACAGCCATAGGCTCCTGCTTCATGTGTCAACTTTTTGGGTTATGAATTAAAGATTATGTTGGCTGGCTGGGCCTTACAGTTAGATTGGTTGGAATTTAGGCTCAAAAACAGAAAATGAGGGTTTGCTGGGCTCTTTTCTGCTAATAACCTGTTCAAGTGGGGGAATTTCTTCCCTCCCTGCTGCCCCACGGAGAGGGAGGGAGACTGAGAAGCATCTCTGTACAGGGCAGAGCTGGCTGAGGCTAATGTGTCCCGCAGTTTATCAGGGTTCATCAGGGCTGTCTAGCAGCAGGCGCCAACAGCTCCCCATCATGCTGCCTTCTTGAATTTCAACCCTCTGCCTATCTCGCCAGTAGAGAGTGTCATTATTTTCACTCGAACTAGCAGTTTGTGTTTGGAAAAGGAAGGGGAGAGAGGAAGGAGAATGGAAAGGGCGGGCTGGAGTTAACCTGTTAAAAACCCACACTCAGTATTTTCTATAGGGATAGCAGGAAAATGCATCTTTGACCTTGGCTTGGGAGACCAGCTGGGTAGCAAGAAGAAACCCAGCAAGCAGCAATCCTGTCACTGGTGTCACTGACTCCATGGCTGCAGCACAGACCAAAGAACTGGCAGTCTCTTGTAGGCTTTAAAGCTCTTCTGGTGAGCCACAGATGCGATGATGGGCTCTTGCTTGTAATGGAGCAACTGCTGAACCTTTTTACACTGAAACTTGGAAAGGGACAACTCACTCTTATGGCTGGAAGAATTTCACCATTCCTTTCAAGTCAGTCTTAAAGCTTTCTTTTGTTTCAGACTTGTGCCCTGCCTTGGTAAATCTTCGCAGTCTTTTTTTGCCCTCTCATGGGATGGAAAGAGATCTCTCAAGAGAGCCAGTCTGAATCCAGTGCTGTTCAGGCTGGGGAAAAGCGTTCATCTGCGTGGCCCTTATTTCTGCTTTTGATGTGTCCTGCCCTTGACCTGAGTCTCTTTTCCCTTGCCCTTGCAAAGTGCCAATAAACTTTAGATCTTATCAGCGATTTCTTTGTTTCCTCCACTCAGGAAAACAACTCAGTTTTAATAATGTTTTATTTGATCTTTTTTTGAACTTGTTTCTATTTCTTTCCCCAAGGGTGGTATGTGACTTTCTGCTCCTTTTCTGAAGGCTTAGATTTTTCAGAGAAGAGCCTTAAAGCAAAATTCAGTCTAAAAACAGTGGTACTTGTGAGAACGATTAGGGTGAAACTAGAGACTAGTTAAAGGTTGGGAGGAAAGCTAAATGGGGACCTGCCTTTGGTCAGCATGGAGTTCAGCACCTATCCCCATTCCCTTCACAGAAGCTGTGACTGTTGGCAAATCCCTAGACTGAAGATGCTGGAGAATGCCAATATCTATGCTGCTTGCTTTTAAGTATTGAAGAATACCCCAAGAGCAAGACTGACTTGCTGGTTGCTTAACTGAGCTGATTTTTAAATAGCTCAGGGTGAACTAAGGTGCCGGGTCCTTACAGGGTAGCTAAATGAAGGTGGGCATAGAGGTGTCTCTGGAAGGAGACTTCCCCACCTGTCAGTCCTACTGATTCATGGGAACTCATCGAAGCTCAGATGCAGGAGGACAGTGGGATGGTTCCTGCCTCTACACCAAGCTGGTGGAGTTTTAGGCAAACAGATTTTCATAGCTAGCAGGGAAATGGCCCCAGAGCTCCTTTGTTTTACAACATGTGTCATAGAGATTGCACAGACGGATGAGAACTAAGTGTTACGGAGAGGGCTTGGTTATCTGAAGGCTCTACTTGGATGGAGTACCAAACCAGTAAGCAGGCTCTTCCCCCAGACAGGAGGGTTTGGCAGAGCACGTGGGCAGTCCTGTTTCAGTAGCGTGACCCATGTTGTTTTGCAAGCTGCTGGCTTCCTGGTGCGAGGAGGGATGCATGAAGTATTTGAGGACTGCTGAGTGAGACAGTAGCACATTGTCCTGGGACTGGAAGACTGTGGTCCATTCCCAGCTGTACCACCGACCTGCTGTGATCCTGACCTGGATGCATCTGCAGGGGAAGTGCCTTGTCCAAATTGGTCTGAAAACTCCCCAACTGGAGTTTGGCTTGAAAACCATATCTGAGGGTATATCCCATGACTGTCATAGCGATGAGGTGCTGTCTCATGATGAAGCTCCCTGAGGAACTGTGAAAAGGTTGCTGGGGGACTGTTGGCTCGAGCAGCTTCATGCAGGTTGTATGGTGGGCAGATACTAGCCTGAATGGGTCTGGATGCACAATGTTTAGTGCCTGCTCAGCCAGCCATGCTTGGCTGCAATGGGAGTTGAGTTTGCAGCTGAAACTCACTGAAATTACCAGTTTTTCAGACCCCAAAACTAGCCTGCTGCAGCCTGTCAGAGTTCAGTGCGTTCATAATGCCGTGTGTGACTAATTAACCACTCATTTTTAGGTTCAACAGCATCACAATATTAATAAGATAAACAGAGGAAGTCTTCACTTGGAAGATATGGAAACTTTCCAGTGTATGTCTTGAACCAAAAAAAATTCCTTGAGACCAGTGGGGGAGGGGGGTGCACAAGAGAGGTTAATCTGATCTACTGCTATCTTTTGAGTGTCTGACGTGCTACTGTGAAGATAACAACATCAGATGGAGGGGCTGGAGTGTGTGTGAGGGTGGGGAGGAAATCTTCCCCTGTGGCTCTTCGGCTCCTTTGAAGCCATTGACTCATTGCAGTTTGTTTTTCCTGTTTAGTTGTCTTGTTGCTGTGGTGACTGGCCCCATGGTGCTGCCTAAATGCTAACAAGTGGAGGGCATGTTAATTCACAACTGTGCCCAGAGGTAGCAATGGATAAGATTAATTCCCCCATGCTCCTGGTTTTGCCCAAGCTCCGGGACTGGCCGAGCTGTTGGGGACACTCTGCGGGTGAACGTGCTTGGTTAAAAGCCTGTGTACCATCCCTTGACTTTTGTGCCTTTGAGCTGGGAGGCTGCTGTGAGTCGGGCACAGGGAAGCTTCATAGTGCATTGGTTCAGTCGTTGGAGCAAAGTGTGGTCAAATGGGGCTGAGGTTTGGGTGAAAGACCTACACTGCCTTGCTGGAGGAAGCTATGTTTGTGGGGGTGGTTGTGGGACCTGCCCCTTGTCCCTGAATCGGTCATGAAATAATGATGCTCTTTGAGTTCTGTGGTGGGCAAGTGAAGGAGAGGGAGAGGGCTGCTGGTATTGCTCATCTAGGGAACTATCACTGGAGGCCTTTGTGCTGTTAGGCTTGTGCCCCTCAGAGTTGGGTGCTGAGATGCCAAGGACCTGGCCAGGCTTCTGATGATGTGACCAGTGTTACCAGAATCCCATGACTTGACCAAGCTCCCAAGTACTGCTGGGTGTGACATAAGCTATAGCACAAGGGCTGGCTGCACTGCAGCTGTGCTGAGAGCCAGCTGCTGGCAGGGCTAACGAGGGTAAGGCTTCTCTTGCCCAAAACTGGGGGGTTGAGGTAAGAAGAAGGGGTAAGATGGGGCTGAACAAACAATCCGTCAAGCCATGCAAACTACTCATCCATCCAGCCTGTTGGCGTTGGGTTTCAGTTCTTCTGCAGTCAGTGCAGCCGTAGCCTGAGTAAAATCCGGCCTTTTTCTTCTTCCAGATGATGTGGCTGGAGGATGCCCCACATGTGGCTCTGTCTGCGTCGTACAAATGCTCCAGGCCGGTGGCAGCCAGTTAGCTCAAAACACCCTGTTGGTAGCTTCAAGTCTGAAGTTAAGCTGCTGAAAGCGTAGGTGTTCCTGGAGGCAATGGGCAGCCTTTTGATCGTGCAGCAAAGCTGTGAGCTTTCTTACCTGGAGAGGTACTGGTGAGAGGTGTCAGCGCTCTGTTTTGCCTCCCACGATTTAGACTGAGCCAGGAGCTGCTGTGCCAGGTGGAAATAAGATGCTACCAGGCTAGGACACAGCTCCTGAGCTTGCTGGCCATGGCTGAAGCTAACTCTGTAGCTCTGCTTGCTCTCCTGGGTTAGTCCTGGAGACAGCAAGTAGCTGGGGGCCTGGGGAAAGGTCTACATTTGGTACAGCTGTTTGCAAAGTATGTGGCCTAGTTTTTGTACATCTCCACTGAGGCTGCAGCCTGGCCTGAATGTGCATGTCCATGTGTGAGTCCTGGCCTGTGGGGAACAGAGCTTTTAGCTGCCTGTTCTGGTCTTGAGGTGGGGGGGTGGGGGACACACCAGCTCATCATGGTGTCTGTACCCAAATCTGTCTGGCTGTTGTTGGAGAGATGCTCAAACTGACCTTAAGACCCTTCCCATCTGCCAGAGAGGATTAGATCTTGCAGCAAACCCCTCTAGGGTCTCAAGCAGTATCAAGAAGAACTGAGGACTTTCACTCCATCAGCTTCTGTCTGTTCTCCTTTCTAGGTGTTACTCTCTCCAGACATGGATTTTGATCAGTCTGAAAGCGACCAAGATATTTCAGGACTCCAGGGAACAAACCAGAAGATGAAGCAGCCCAGCTATCAAGTGGTCATCTGACAGCACCGGGACAAGGGAGGTGGAGGAAGGGAAGTAACACTGTGATCCTTGAGCTGGCCGAGGAAGGGCAGGGTGGGGAATACCCGTCGATCCCTATGGATCTGTGGAGATCCTTTTGCCTGCCTCATCTAGATGTGTCCTTCTGCATTTGTCTCTTTGGGATGGTGTCTGTGCATCCTGTACGGGCTTGAGCAGTATCTGCTCTACCTGTCTGACCCTAACCTGTACACATGCAGGCACATTGAGGTTAGGGGTATGGATATGTACTTCCCCTGGCTGGCCAGCTGGGTATAACTTCTTGTCAGGGCTAGAGTCTGAAATCAAGATTGTCTGCTTTCTTTTTATAGAAAAGAGAAAAAAAATCTATCCTGTACTACCTGAAATGTAACACTTTTACATTCACAATACTCAAAAGAATTCATTCACAATATGTATTTAAATGTCTTGAATGGGGAAGATTGTCTCAGTGGATCTGATGCCTTTTACTGTTTTATAAGGAATGTAATAAATATTTGACCTAAAACTGCTTCATAACTGAAACGCCTCCATGTGCTTAATGTTTCGCAAGACCCTAATGCTGTAAAGGGGAGGAAGGGGATCTGTTGAAATCTTTCCTGACCGGTTCCTCCCAGGGCAGGTTGTCTTTCTGTAGCAGGGCTATCCTAGTAAACCTACAGAAGAGCTGAGCCACAGTGCTCAGTTTCTGTAGATAGGCTGTATGAGCCACTTCAGTGCAGAGCTGATGCTGCAGCATCAGCCTGGGCTGGAGTCCAGACTGGAACAGACTGGGAGATCAATCCCAGTTGCCACCTTACAAGTGAGTGTTTACTGGGAACTAGAAGTTGACCACTTCCCTTTTACCTAGTTTAAAAGAAACCCGTAAAATCTTTGCAGGACCTGATTCAAAAGCTATGTCTGAAGAGTCACCTTGAAGCCCTGTGATCTTCTGGGTGTAAGCAAACAGCTTCGGGTAGGACTGCTGCAGGAGAAGACCCATGGCACCTTCTGCTTCAGGTGTGAGGTGCAGGGCTTTGTCCTTGCTCTCTTGTTAACATACTGTATTCATCTATAAACACACAAAAATGCAAAACACTTCACAGCTCTCCTGGGGGGAGAGAGCACAGAGCAGCTGCATAACAAACTCCCAGGCTGGGTGCAGATGCACAGCTGTGGTGAGACCCTTACTGAGTCCAAGTGGTCCAAGGGCCTGGTCCAGGATCTACTGAACTGGACAGATAAACCTAGTTGAGCCACAGACAGGCCTTGTTTATTGCAAGACAGTACCCAGAAGTTGGGCAGGAGTTACCTTTTTATTTTTTTTCCCCCTCTCACTTGTATTTTTCTGAAGAAAACATGTCTTACGAAGCAGTAGGAAATAAAGGATTTGGATTTTCTAACTTAAACAGCTTTAGACTTTTAACAGCTGAGCTCAGAGCGTGTGAAGTTTTTTGTTGTTTTTTTTTTTTTTCCAACTTCAAAGTAGTTCAGAAGCATTAGATGCAAATCTAAGTCGTGCATGCCCCTTAGTGAACTAGACGTGCTTGGCTACACTTGCAGCTGTGCAGCCTTATACTGTATTTCTGGAAATTAAGTCCCTGTTTGTTTCTTCCTTACTTAACGAAGGGTCAAAATCCTACTTGTGCTGGCACATCAAATGGCTTTTGGAACACATGGCACACAGCTTTCTGAATAGATCATTTATATTGCTTGGTGAAATCAGTTTCACAATGCAACTTTTGCTTGTCTGGCAGAGCTCTAAGCTGGTAAGGGCTGGAATAACTCCTGTGCTGTTTAAGGCCTTGACTGAAAATAGATTAAAACAGCTTCCCTATTAGAAACTTGGTCCCTGTTTTGAGGTGTACTTGCACTTTGGTTTCTGTTCATGTTATAGGGCTGCACAGTGCAATGCTGCAGTATGTGAAGAGTGCAAATTCAGCCACAGCGAAGTCCTTGTCCTAAAATGGAAGGTCAGTGATGGGATCTTGGGTGGGGAATAAACATGACACTCTTAGCTCTTGACTGAGGCTGGCCAAAGAGACTTGCAGTAGGTGACAGCTGGGCAACCATGATGTGGGGGAAGGTTGTCCCTCTCGAGCATTGCATAGCCAGTGGTGTTTCAGCAATCCTAAATTCAGGAGTGCTGCTCCCTTGTCTGAAATGGTGGTGTGCAACTGTTTCCATTGCACTCCAAAGTGATTGCTCAGCCCCCGTTCCTGAGCTATCAGCTTGCAATCTTTAACCATATCACTGCAAAACAAAGGGTTCTGTGATGCTGTCGGAGATGAGAACAAACGTATGCCTGCATGTGCAGTTGTTGCAGTGCACTTGCTGGAAACTCTCTGTGTTATGACAAAGGGCTGTGAGGGCCAAGCCTGGACACATTCTCCTTCTGAGAGAGGGAAGTGTTGTGATGTCCCCTTTACAGATGGGGAAAGATGGAGTTTACAGTTCATGATGTGCCTTTGCTCTTACTAATCTTGGGGCAGCAGGAGAAAAAACTCTGGTTTTCCATGTCCTATGCTACTGTATTTAAAGGCAGGATCAGTCTTCTCTATGTGGTTAAATTCTCAGTTTAGTGTGGGAGTAGACCCCTAGGCTCTGTTCACATAACACACTTCTTGCTTCTTACCAAGTGTATAGAGGCTGAAGAACATCACTGACCTTTAATTTTCTGCTGAATTTACTTTGGTTCCCAACCTATTGTTAACTTGTAAGTGGTTCTTTCAGCCATCTGGTAACATGAGCTTGTCCAGCAGCATAAAACATACATAACCTTAGCTTCAAAGCTCATTTTATCTTTGCCAAATGAAAGCTTCACTGCAGTGTTCACTGTAAAATATTTATTGTGAAATGGATAACGGGAGCCTTAACGAGAACTTGAGTATATTACTCCAGGTGCTTCATCTGGCTGCAAAGTTGGACTTGATCATTGTTCTTTCCAGGCCCTGAAAGAAATATGTTTCCTTGGCTGGAGGAGGAGGAGGAAGAGGAGTAATGATGCACCTGAAGCATTAGCAATATATATATGTGTGTATATATATACACATATCTATATACAGGAGAGATGAGACGAGAGGAGAGCTGAAGCCAATCGCTCCCCTTAGCAATACACTTGAACAGCAAAATGTGGGAGGAGAGTGAAGATTTCAAAGAAATCTCTTTTCAGTAAGGATAGTATGAAGAAGACACCTGCCAAACCCTGGACTGTCTATAAGTTCACTGCCACTATCCTGTTCACCCTGCGCTAGTGAAATGGGAGGTTATTTGGAAACGGGCTGGGTGATCTTCCCACTGTCTTCTTGGGTGGTGAAAACTTCACAGATGCTCTTTCTCGTCTCCTTTCTGGCCCACAAGCACGCTGCAGAGCGTTAACCTCTTTGGTTATTGCATGGTCAGGACTGTGTGGAAGGTCTTGCCATCAGTTCTCCCTTGCAAGAGAGCTTTTTCTCAAGATAGCTGGGCCCAAAGCAGTATTTTTTTCTTTAAGTTTTGTTCCAAAGCATGAGCCTTGGCATGAGTTTTGCACTAACTGAGCTCTCCGTAAGGATCTTCTAGAGTGCAGTTAAATCTAGCTGGTTGCTTTTGGCTGTTTCCTCTTCCCCACAGCACATGGTGTGAATAAGTAACCATGCTTTTTACCTGCTCTGCTGCCACAGTGCTAGCAGTACTAAACTAGATGATCAAAGCAACTGGAAAAATCACCACCCCACCCCCAGCAGCTGGAGCTCCTACAGCAACAATATGATTTAATTGTTAAATATGCAGTCAAGATTGAACTTATTTCTGTATGTCTCTGGCAACTCTGTTCTCTCTGAACACATGGATATCATTTAGCTCCTGGAGATGCTTCCACGCCTACCCTCCTTCCTTACAGTTCTGGAAAGGCAGAGTATACATGAGCTCAATTTGGCCTTGCTGTGTAAATGTCTTTGTGGTTGTCAAAGTCCCCTTTGGCCAAGTTCTCTATGAAGCAAACTCCCCTGTGGCTGATCTATAGCATTATTCAGTGATGTCTCACTTTAAAATAGACCACAGCCTTGCACTTTGGGTTTGGAGGTTTCTTTACAGAGCAGCACCACCTGCAGTGGGGGTGGCTGGCGGACCCTTCTGTAACCTCCTGCTGCCAAATTCCTGCTGCATACAAATTCCTGCAGTGTAAGGAAGGAGAAGGAGCCAGGGGAAATTGGGATGAAAATTTTTTGACAATTTGGAGTAAATAAAGACTTCCTTCCTGATTAGAAAAGCAGCTAGAAACGTCTAGTCTAAATTCAAAAGGCTGCTTTGTAGGGTCATAAGCTGTCACGGGTGCTGGTTCATCATCCTTTAGAGAATTTAAGTCTCTGCTAAGCAGGAGTGATACTCTGCTCAAGGAGGTGGCAGGTCTGTTGGAAGCTCACAGTGGAACTTTGTTTCTCTCTGACGGAGTCAAGACTCGAGTAATCACTAAACCTGCGATGTTATTTAAATGAGATGCTCCACGGAATGGAAGCCTGCACCACTCCTGTTGCTGCTGAAGCCTGGAGGTGCTTTTTAAGCACACGACCTGTGCACTGAGACAGCAATAAACCACATGAAGGTTTTCACCACTGTTTTAAGAGTCCGTAGTCATTCAGGGAACATCATGCTTAGTGGCAAATCCAGACCCTATCCCAACAACCAGGAAAGCTGTTGATTTAAGGTTTTGATTTTTGCCTCTGATGCTAATGGGTCACTGCAGATAAGTATCTACCCACCTCTCCCCTCTCTCTTCTTTCCCCAGGGACCATGGTTGGAGCAGGTGCTCCCAGTCACTTCTTCGCAAGGTGTATCACCCAAGGTTGTCTCTCTAGATAGGCACTGTGCTGTACATTCTGTGCCTCTCACTGGGTGTACTCATCAGCCCCTGGGGGTATTGCACAGATCCCTGCATGGGTTTATTTCAAGGCCAGCAGCTCTCTGCACTGTTCGATGTGAGTGCTAGCCCATTTCTCCCTCCCTTCCCACTGGGAGAGCACCGATCATGCCTTTAACCATGTCCTCAACCCTTCCCCCTCAACCTCCTTGTCTTCAGGAATTTGATGAATAATGTTCATCTAGCATGAAAGAGAGACAGCTGATTTCCAAGGGAAAAAAGCCTTGGTTTCTTTGGCACCAAAAAGTAAAGACATATTCATAAGTTGCCTAGCTCTAGAGGCTTCAGAAGGGAACCGCTGTCACACATGCTGTTGTAATGCATTGCTATGATCGGCCTTAAAGGCTGTTAATCATCCCAAAGCTGGTTCCTGTGTCAAATGGATGAGACGCCAAATAGTCTTTATAGCTCCCGTCGATCAATTTGTCCGCATTGTTTTTGGCAAACCAGCAGTCAACTTCCTGCTGGCCATTGTAGATCCTCCTCTGCTTCCACACCACAGGAACGAGCCGTCCCTTCACTTTCAGGGTATTTGTAGGGTTTGGCTTTAATGCTTCAGTTTGGTTCTGACCAACCTGCTGATGAGTTGTGTTTAGAGAGTCCTGAAGAAGTTTAACTTCATGGTTCAAGAACTGACCTGCAAGGCAAGATAAAATAAGAGTTCATGACTGGCTGTTCTGTGCTTGTTTATAAGTTGGTGATTTTATTTTTTTTTTATTAGGCCATGTTTTGAGGATTCTTAACATATGGGGTTGTAAAGGGCTTCTCTGCAATAGCAGGATGAATCTAGGCCTGCAATTCTTTTCTAAGTCTCACAAACACAGAGATTAGAATAAAACCCATTTCTTTTTTTCCACTCATCAAGATCCATTGGCTGAGCTAAAGAGTTTTTTGAGCTGCTAGCAGTAAGTTCCCTTCTGTGGGCCACAGTTACTAGAGGATAATAACCCATACAATGCCCATCAGTGAGCAGAAAGATCTAGGCCTGAAGGTCAAAGTTCTCTTCCCTTGCCTTCTTGGGGACAAGTTCTTTTAGGACAAATCTAAGAGTGGATTTTGATGTTTGTGCACGTGAATGGCCTGAATCCAAAACCCCACTCCTGAGGGATCATCTCCTGCTTAACCTGGGGGTGCCTGAATGTCACAAAACCTGTGGCTTCAGTCTCAGAGTTCTGCACCTGTACATGTCCATAAACATCACTATTTCTCTGTGGTTGAAAGAACCCAACCATCTAGACATTCTCTGAGCCTACCTAAAGCCTAGTAGCTCTCAAAATGTGGGGATGGCTCTTTTCTCACTTCACGTTTGAAAGAAAGGGGCCACAAAAAGTAGCAATGTTTCTTGATCTCCATCAGGCTTGGGTGTAAACATCTCAGTCCTGCAAAAACAGACCCTGTGGACATGTGCAAGTGCAGCACTTGAAGGCTAAGCCAGCGATCTCTGGCAGTGTACTAGCTCTCTGACTGGAGCTCTCTTTCAGAATCTGTAAGACCTCAGTTGACTATCTTCTCTGCCTAGAGAGATTCAAACTCTACTTTGCTATGTCCCTGAGAGCACAGTAGCAGCTGGGCTATTCTGAATTAGAACTACTGTTAGAGTATTCAGGGTTCTTGTGCAATACTTGGTTTCTGTCTCTGTTGGGAGCATAAAGCATGTGTTCTAGTGACAACTGTATCATAAAAGGAGTGGAAACGTGAAAAACAGGCACAGCCACATAGCTAGGATAGTGGGAGATAGCTCATACAGAAAAAAGATGGAAGAGGCGTTGGGGATACTAGCAATAGAGAAGTTGATTGAGTGGATGTAAACTTAATCCCCACCTGCCTTGTTCATTACCTCCTGTCTCTATCCTTTAAAACTGTTTGAAAGGATCATTTTTGTCTGTTTTACAGCTCTGAACCCGAGAACCTGCTACCTACCCAGTAGCCCATGGGAGTCAGAAGAGAGGCCTTTACTGTTGGAGATGTAGAACCCCAGGTGATTCCTCTGATACGGGGCCGGCTTCTTGTAATGGTGGATGAGGATGACAAAGCTGATTGTGTCTCGTATCGTCACAGTGATGTTGGAATTAGCAGAGATGGACACCTCGAGGCTGCTGCTTCGCACAACAGCACTCCGATCACAGGACAGAAGAAGTCTTTCCCCATCATCCAGAATGATTCTTTTGGGTGTGATCTCTAGGTAAGATCTCTCTGGCTTATTGCTGAGGATCGTGATCGTGCTGAAGTAAGTCCGATGCTTCTTGTGGCCGTTGGGTGGTGCAGGAGCTCCAATTAATTGCCCATTCACAGTTACACCTTGAAGGAAAATAATCAATAAATGAAAGCTGGAACCAAGAATAGGTCTATTGTCTCAAAGATACAAGCCTTGCAACTAAGGACATGCAGGTGGTGACCTCATGCTCGATTATTTCGCCTACCAGTATTCAAAACAGTATAACCAGTCTGTTACAAAATGATTACCTTACACAGAACACCTGAATTTACCCAAGCTGAGAAATATTGTCATTTCCTGGAGACAGGTGCCCCCAGCTCCATTAGTCCTGACATTGTATACACAGTGCTACAGGATAGGATCAGCTGCTCCTCAGCACGGCCACTTCCTAAGCTCCATCCAACTTTAGACCTACCTATGACTGAGACAATGATGTGTGGGGATTTTGAGCCACATAAGACAAATATTTATCTCCTTGACTGCTATAGCCTGATCAACCGTGGTATGATTTACCTAGACCACCCATTTGTTGGTGCATAATTCAAACCTGGGCAAACATACCAGATCTTGGAGGACTAAGAAAAGCTGCTGGCAGGCCTGCTTTTCCTCATATCACCAACTGGCATATGGACTGAACTTCTAGGAAGAGGACCTGGGTGTATCTGAATGCCGCTGTCTCAGAGAATCTCAGAGTAGTAGACAATTGTGGTTTGATGTCCCTCTCTACCTGACTCCTAAGAAGAGAATTAGCCTGGGAAGCCACAGAGTAAGGGTTATTTCCTTGGCTGACACACTAAAGACTGAGTGGGACCTGTAGAGGGAATAGCCTGACCTGCAACAGTCTGAGGTGAAGTGCTGAACCTCCTCAGATGGCAGTGTAAGAAATTCAGGTTCTCTTTGTGTCTCTGCAGAAGAGGACCCTGAACCCTGCACTCCCATTGGGTTATTCCCAGCTTCACCAGTGCTGCCTTTCCCACTTCCCTCAGTTTTTCCCCAAAAGAACCACTTTTGAGTAGTCTAAGGTGCAGCTCCCACTGAGTCAAATAAAGCCTAGATGTCCACAGTAAGATTCCCAATCATTAAAATTATTTTTGTGACGTGCTGTCCACAAGACAGCGTCTCACTTCCCACAGGCCTCTGAACAGCTACTAGACAGTAACAGTAAAGGAGGAGACTTGTTGCTAACCCAAGCTAGACCCAAGCCACCAACACTGAGATGAAATATCTCCATATCCCATCGTTCCTGGGGGGAATCTCTCCTTTCTGTCTTCATAGACTCAACTTGCTAGTGCTACAGAGTCTGTTTTTCTCAAGCTCATTTTGCATTTGAGCCACAGAATCATTCAAGAGGTAGCACAAACACAGTCTGTAAAAGAAGTTTAAGGGAAACATTGCCAGGAGCTGGATCTTACTCATTAAGGCAGGCATGAACACAGAAATATGGAGGCTAGACCACTGCCACACAGAACAGAATTCTTATAACTTTACTGTGGGGTTATTTATCTTTAAAACAAGTCTGTGCATTGCTCTGGTTTTGATACCCCTTCCTCTCACCACTTCCCTGCTCAGGACATAATCTGCTTATTAGCTGCCCTGCTTAGAATTCCGGATTGGATCAGACCACAGTTGGGCCCCTGAGGATCAGACTGGCTTTGGACAAAGCAGATCCTGAATCGTGTGGGTTTCCTCAAGGCTGTCATGACCCAGTAAACCAGTTTGTTAGTCTTTTCACTGAAACAGCCTCAGTGCTTGGTTAGCCTGTTTGGATAGTTCCCTCTGTCCTGAAGTGAACACTACTGTAAAAGTAAAGAGTGAAGCTCCAATAACAGAGCAGTTTTGGTGAGTCCAAATCTTTTATTTGCCTGTTGTGACTTTGTAACTAGAGGGCTGATGAAGTTGCACTGTCAAAGAAACGCACTGTTGGCACCAGGAAGCTGAAGCCCCTGTGTAATCTCTCAGTACGGAGGTGGCTGCACGGTTTATGCAAAAACTACATGCAAAATGCCCGTGGCTGTTCATTCAGCTGTGGCTGTTGCAGCACTGGTCAAGTGCAACCCCCAGCCCATACTGGGTCAAATGATCAGGAACTGAGCTCGCCAGTCTAGCTGGACTGAAGGGGTGCAATGTGGTCCTCATGCACTCAAGTGGGTCTCTTGGCTGTTTACACATAATTGCTGCTCTCTTGATTCCACTCAATGAAGACCTGAACTAGGAAGAGTTTGGATATACATAAAGGCCAGTTCTCTCTATGGCTAGGTCTACTCTGTTGACAAACACTTCTGTAGATAAACTGTGTATGTAACAGTGGCCACGCCTCCTGTGTGCTTAGGCTTTCTGTGAATTTACCCATAAACTATGCTAAAGTTGGATGTCAGTAAGTGCAAGTGAGCAGTTTGCCTCCCCTTCTAATCCAGGGGATTAGAGCCAGAAAACTGGTGTGCACTAATTTTCCATTGCCTGGCCAGAAAAACAACTTTTTCTAAATTCCTGCCACTTTCTTGCCTATGAAGCACTTTGGTGCTTAGTCTTATTGCTAGAGATCTGGCCTTGCACTTCAGCTTTCCTCCACAAGCAACTGCTTTGCTTGGCTGCTCACCAGATTCCTTATGATCAGAGACCAGTCGGAGAATGTCCCCTGGTTCTCCATCAATATTGAAGCAGACAGAGAACTTGCTGGAGGGAAAATCAATGACAAAGTGAGGGTCTCCATCCGCTGAGAAAACATGGAAAAAGAGACAAATGTGACTTACACAAAACTGCAGTGTCCAAGAATGAAACAAAACTGCTTTAACAAAGTGTGTTTGTCCCTGTTTTCTTAAGACCTCCCAGTTTGTTGGTTTTAGAGGGTTGGACAGAGTTTGCCAGGAAATGCCACGTTTTGCTTTGTTTTTCACAAAGATTGTTATTTTGTTTTGGTTTTCTCACAGAAGAGGTTGGGTTTACAATAAAAACGCAAAATCTAAAGCAGTCCAGGTGAAAATCAGGATATGTTCTTCCTGGAACATCATTTCAGTGATTTACAGGAATTGTCATGCAGGTGTTTTATACTCCTCCATACTCTGTTGGGAGGCTACATCCCTCACAGCACTCAAAAATGTATTCTCTAACCAAGGACTGCTGCATGGGCACACCTACACTGAATCTTCCTGGTCCTCTGTATCGGATTGGAGCAGTCAACAGCAGATTTTAAACAATCCCACAACCTTAATTTTTCAGCAATTTTTGACCCATCATCAACTACCAGATACTTTTTATTAATAATAAGACAAGGCAAACCCCTAGTTTTTAAGGTAAGTTTGACCTTACTCGGTGAAATTCAAGTCTAAATTCTTAATCTGGGTTTATTCTTCAGTGTTCTATGTATGAAAAGGATGTTAAGTAGAGGTGCAGAATCAACAGGGAAATAGCAAAACACTATAGAATTTTTTTTTTTCCTTTACCAACACTTTTTAAATTTCAGCAACATTACTTTATAAAATGGTTTTTGACTAGTTCTAGTACAGAGAAAACTTGCTACAGAAGTCTCAAACATGAGGATCAAGAGTTGTAGATCATCTGCCTTGCTATGTTTACTCACACATCTCATTACTGATCCTCTCTGTATTTTGTTTTTGTTTTCATTTTTCTCCTTACACTGCAGGTCTAGTAAAAATGATTTTGGCTGATCTGTCAGGATGGTTATACCACAGTGGCATGCAACTGAGGTTTCCATAAATCAGCCACTATTATTTTGGATTATTAAAGGCATGAAAACAGGCACTGACCTGAAGTTCTGGAGATTTTAATTCTTTGTTTATCTTGCTGTCTGTGTAGACCTAGAAATGGGGAAGGACAGTTACTTATTGAGCAGCAGAAACAGCCATAGTATAATAATGTTCTCAAAATATTATTCAATGAGATTATGGGACATATTCCTGCAGCTACTTTAAGCTTCATTTAGAATACCAATTTTTCTTCAATAGTTTCTACAGAACAGTAAGTGGTTCCAGGGGGTAAGGTGCCTAAAAGGTTTGATCAAGGTCACCCAGCCCACAATTAACAAAATCAATATGAAAGTCTTCTGTTTACCACCCATCGGTTCACTGGCTAGATCATCCCTGTTGCCAAAGTCAGCCAAGAGACATTACCTATGCAAAAAGTTTTCTTACCAGGACATGGTTATTTTTCCCTCGTACCTGGTGGTGCCTTATGTCCCTGCAAGCTCTGCAACTTCTCACCGATGCCATCGGTAGAAGGGCTGATAAACTCCTCTTGAGGTGGTTCTGAATGGAGCCCAGCCTCTCTCATCTTCAGAACGGTGAAGGGAGTGACAAAATTGTAAGTCAGGGCCATTGACTTGGCTTTCTCCATCAAATAGTCTTTTTCCTGACTGTCATCACTCTTCAACCGGGAGTTAAGTAGTTCCTTGATGGTGAGGTAACTCCATGCCCTCTCAATGTAATTTTTATCACCTTTGCCATCTTCCAGGCCAGGGACACCTCTGATGTCATTCCTGCTTGGCAGGTCAATAGCCACATCTGTTTTGAGGAGGATGTACTTCTTGGAGTTGCTAGCAGTCACCTCCACGTGGAGACTATCTGAGGTGTGGTTGATGAGTTTGCCAGCTATTATAATTTCAGAGCCATTGAAGTAGTTAGGGAAGAAATTCTGGGTGACTTGCTCCACATTGTCTTCAGGGTAATCAACACGGATGTCAGAGAGAAGGGGTGTTCCTATTTCATCATAGAACCTTAAACAAAGACACATTTTTCACCATTAGTACTGTTCATGCAAGTGTATGCACACACTCTTGCACTTATACATGGCCAAGGATACAGTCAGACTATCTAATACAGCTCCTAAGACATCCAGGAGGAGTAGGAGCTACAAGGCCCCAAATTTAACTACTGCATTGACTGTAACTTGGCCCAGAGAGATGGGGGAGTCTCTACCCTTAGAGATTTTCAAAACTTGAGTGGACAAGGCCCTTAGAAGCCTCTCCTAAATTTGAAGTTAGCTCTTCTCTGAGCAGAAGGCTGGATTACATGACCTCCAGAGGTCCCTTTCAACCATAATTATTTTCTGCCTCATTTTAGTTTTCAGTGTTTCTTAGGCAACTGAACAGAGTCTGAACAGAGTATGTTCAGAAGCGTCCCTGCATGGTCTGGCAGTCACCTACCTTCCACTCTGATTCAAGAGCTCTGCAAGGAGATATTTGTGACCATCTAAGTTTGCTTAAGAGGTCCTGTCCCTCAAAAGTAAATTCTTGGTTTGTCAGGGTCACAGAAAGCACCCCAGTTATTCCAAAATGTACTTTGAAGAGATGCTGTTACCCACAGTTTTCCACAGGAGAGCTGTTACCCACAGTTACCCACAGGAGAGTATCTGAACCAAAGCTTCTGTACCACTGGAAGGGCCCTAGATAATACAGTTTGAGATGGTCAGTGTGGGACAGGCAGGAATGTGATTTTCCGAGGGGTAGAGGAGAAAGAAAATCAAGAAGGAATCTCACTATGCCCACATAAATGAGGACATTTCCAAGGAATGGAGGAATCCTAACTACTAAATACAGGAGGACTGGCAGAAGAGAACTCACTGCTACCTTATTGCTGACTTTCTGTTGGAGCAAGTAATGACTTCTGTGGAACCAGAGAGTTTAATCCTATAATGCTTTAATAACATGACCTACCATACTTCTGAAAATATTTTGCACTGGACAGGTCAGAAAGCCTTTACAAGGGGTCAAGGCCTAAGTTTACAGTACTGTGTTTTCCCTGCAGCAATGTGCTTTGATGGATCTTCCCAAGCTGCTCCAAGAATGCCATATTTCCCATTTAAATGCCAAACTCCACTTGGCAAGTCATTTGAATCTAATTTGGTAAATAAACAAAGAACTGGCCTCAACCCTTATTTTAGTTCAGGCTGCCTTTATTTTTCACATCTGCTTAAACAGATTGTCTGGAAGCTAAAGTCACACTCTCTGTTTTATTCTCTCTCCAAGGAAACCCAAAGCCTGAATTGGTGGGCCTTATTTTAAAGTCTCTCTGAGTACTCAGTGTCTGATGCAGAGGCCTCGATGCATTTCAAAACATGAGTGAATTAAACCTGAGAACTTTCTGTGAAATAACTCCTGGGGTATAACAAATAGTGGAGTGAGGGATACAACCTGTCTTGTAGTACAATGCAAGGAAGTAGCTGTGTAAAAATACAACCCACTGACCACAAAAATCAAAAATTATATTGGCACCCATGTAGATTTTCCCTCCAATGGTGGTTTGAATTGGCCTCCAGCAAGTGATCGTGCCTTTCTGTATAAATTTGGCACCAGATGCCAAATGGGTTTGCCATCAGCTCGATAAACAATCAGCTGTTTATCAGATAGAGGTGTCTGAACAAGTACTTGCAGTGCTGGGTTCCTGAGGCCCAATCAATCAGCACATCCTTCATTTGCCAGGGAATGCCACTTGCATGCATGTTCTGAGAAACAAACGACATGGGCAGAGTGGCAGATGCACCTACAAAATCTGGTTTAAAAGGAAGACGCTCTTGTCCACGCATAACCACCACAGAAAGAAAAGCTCTCATGGAAGGTGCATGGTCTCATTGCTCCAGATGAATTAGACACGAGCTAGGGAGAGGTCTCTGCTCGATGACTCTCTCTTTTTTGGTTTCTGAGGTTCAAAACACTAACATTTTGGGAGTGAAAGCCAAACACTTCCGCCTGGAAGTCCTGACACACTGCCTGATATTTTAGACAGAGCTATGGTTCAGATATCTTTTTGCTGTTCCTCACTAGGGTCTCCCCTTGCACTACAGTTCCCTGATCACAGAAGGGGAACATAATCTCTGGTCCTACTGAATGATGAGGATTACAGGAAACTTGTTAGGAATTTGGGTCACAAAGAACGAAGGAACAAAGCAACTACATGATCATTCCAGGAATGACCCTTGTGTGATTTTCAAAGCCGAATATTTTGGAGTTTGGGCATAAGGTTATCTTTTTCAAAAAATAAAGAAATAGTTTTCTGCTCCAAACTGGGATCTCCATTCCTGAGCCCCTCCATGCTGTTTACGTTGTCAGTTTGAAGCGAGCGATGCATCCTTTCCTCCCTCCATCCACTCATTTCTCCCATCTCTCTAGGTTTACATGCCTAAAACAATGATCTGAATTATGGAAACAAATGCCTTGTTCTGAGGGGCTGGGAAGTTCCAGTACAGCTCAGAGCATCTGCTAGGAAGGAGACATTTTCTGGGTAGGCATCCTCAGTTTCTGAGCATACTCTGCCTCTCTCAACCAGAGTTGAGCTTCAGAAAAACTCCCATCTCTTGTGACATCCCCTTAGAGGATTTTCCTTCCCAAAAGTCTTGCCCAGTGGACCCAATGCAGATACAAGCACAGAAAAAGCAGAACAAACCCTTTCAGGTGGCTGGCTGCATCCTCATCCTCCTGGAAATGCCTCGTCATGCCGCAGTTCTCCAATGCCATCCTCTCCAGCAGCTTGTGGTCCACATCGTTGCCAATGCCGATGGTGAAGAGGCAGAATTTATCACGGATGGTATCCTTGACATTACTGAGGATTTTGGACGACTGTGTTTCCCCAACAGTGGGCCTCCCGTCCGTGAGGAAGATGATCAGAGAGACGCTCCTGGCATCGATGTCGTTCTGAGCAATGTAATCATTTAGCAGCTTTGCACCAGTCTGGAGAGCACCATTAATATTAGTCCCTGGGAAGGTACCAAAATGATTAGCACACTCCTCCTTCCAAAAGTGGTACAAATAATTTCCCTAAGCTACCTTTAGTATGATGACAGCATCTCTGTTCAGTTCTGTTACTCAGCACCAGTTTGGGATAGGTGTTTATAGTCTCATGAATTATGAATTGCAGTTTATTATGTGCAATTGCTGTATCCTTTAATATCTTAATGTACAATAGTCAGCCATGGTAAGCAGAGTCACAGCACATAGCATGTCCTGCCCATACATACAAAAACAGTTAAACTTAATTAGGGGCTCTCCCAGATGGTATCTGAACTGGGAAAACAAGTTCTGCTCATTTTGTCTGAAGGGCACAAGATTTGAAGAGAGGAAAAAAGCCTTCAAATGGGAAAACAAGTGGTTGGGTTTGTTCTTCAAACCCCAGGGGCTAACAAAGTTTAAAGAGAAGAGAAATGGCTTTGTTAGCTGAGGAGTCTGTTTTCACAAAATAACTGGCTAGCAAAGAATGGAGCTGCCTGAAGTGGGGAGAGAGGGACAAAACAGAAAATAAATGAAGGAATAGATGTACTTTAGAAGAATAGCCATGAAAAGGATTCAAATCTACTGCTTGTTCAGAAAAAAAAGCAAGCAGTAAAATGAGTACAGGTATCTCCTTGTTCCATGTATTTTTTCTGCTAGTCAAAGCAAAGAGGGATTGGTTGTGGAACATTTGTGGCATTAGTATGTCTAGATTAGGAACAGCTCTCAGCAAAAAGAAGGTGAAACTGGTTAAGAGCCATACATAACAGACTCCTCCCAGGGGTCCAGAAGGGGATATCTGGGGAGGTTATCAGCAAGGATGTGCTAGCAGGTCTGACCATGCATCATGTATCTAGACACAGCAGACACAGCTCCAGCGACTGCAGCAAGACAAGGAACAGGAAAAGGGCTAAAACTTTGGGAAAGTCCTCAAAATCCAGACTGTGTTTTTTGCAAAATGGTTTTGAAACAAATCCCTGCACCTAAATATCCTAATACGCTCTCAGTCTCCATCCAGATCCAAAATTTCAGAAGTAATTTTTTTCCCCAGAAACAGAAGAAAACCATTCCATGTGGCAGTTAGTGTAATTTCAAACCCAGCCATATCACAGAAGCTACCAAGCACTGAGAAGTGCCTTTTGCCACATGCACAAATATTTAGCAGCAATGTTTTGTTCCCATTTCTTCAGTGTGTGAGTATGACACAAAGGTGTAAACACAGCACGTTCTTCATGTGTGTGATCTCTGAGCCTGAGTGCATTCATGTTCACTGGAAGATCTCAAGCAATAGCACCTTTATAGGGAAAATGCAGAGTTAGCCAAAAGTAAAGTACAGCAGGCCTGTGGTGGAGAATCATTGCACCTTCCTGTTGAACCTGAGTTAATCATTTCCTTTTACTTTTGTTCTCTGGCAGGTTCATGGGTAAACTCAGCTGGTTCCTGCACAGCTCTTTTGGCACTTCAGGAGTAAAAAGTTTTGTACTCTGAGTTTAGTCCCACTGTTGGTAATTGTTTAACTGGGCAGGTCCCTTGACCACTTCCTAAACTCTTCCTCTCACAATACAAACAGTACGGCAAACCATCCTGTTTGCTGTGTTTTTCCACCAGAGAGTTTCCTTTGCTAGGAGTGGTCACTGCTCGGGGGCAGCCATGGGAAGGCCCCTGTCTGACCTTCAACCAGCTGTGACTGCTTACATGGGAAAAGATTTGCATAGGTCATTTTGCAGCTCTCTGCTTACCTGGGGAGTGCTCAGCTAGGAAGGACACAGCTGCCAAACTATGTTTGATTACAAACCTCACTCTGTTTTTTTATACTACTGTCCATAGCCTCATATGAGACCACTGTTTCAAATTCAAAATCATGCCGGCACTCTGCCTCTGTTCTGGGGTCTCCTCCTCTTCACTCCTGACAACAAGGCACAAGCCAAAGAGGACAATAAATTCTTAAATGTCATTCTGTCTGCTCCTTGGTAGAGACAAGACAACAGTACTAGGTGAGGAACCAGCTCTTGAAGAGGGCAATCCTACAGCCCACACTGGGTAGTCTACCCGTGGAGTTTCCAGCCCAGACAAAACCCCGTGCCTGCTCTTACACAGGCTTTCAGAAACTCCACAAGTACTGGCTCTGTGTGTCCTTCACCAGGATATGGTATTTTTTCCTTTGTCCTCAAGAAATAACCTTGGGAACTTTCCCACTCTGAGGGTCTCACAAGATAAATGGGAGAATGGGCCCCACTTGGCTTTAATAAGTATATCAGGTCACACGACTGGATCTGGGGACACCTCCCCATCATGTACACTGAGTAAAGGGCACATATCCTTATGTCACATAACCCTGAGGGGAGGTGGGGAAGGGCTCCCTTTGTTCCACAACCCAATATCTTTTTATTGCTACATGATAGAGGACCACATTCACCACTCTCCATTCTGGTGTAGTTAACTGGATAGCAAAATTAATCCGATTTGTATCTCTGAATCATACCTCCAGTAGGTGACATGTTATGAATGTACTTTTTGGCATCTCTTATATTATTTGGAGTAACTGGAACCAGCCGATCCTGCTGCCAGACCTTTATTCGGTTGGAAAAGCCAATAATATTGAAGTGGTCTTCAGGCCTTAGGTCCTGGAGAATTGTGAAGAGAGCTTCTTTGGTCTAGAAAGAGAAGAGAAAAGAGACCAGTAGGCACAACTGTCACTGCTTTAGTGGGCAAGAATTTAATTCTTAAGAAGTTTACTGATCTTACAGATATTTCTACACTGCCAGTTTGGCTTACAAAGAAAACTGGGATGTCCTTCCCTGTCTCAAGGCCTGATCTCTGTGGTGCCAGGTGCTATGCAAATATAAGATGAAAGAACAACTCTTGCCCAAAAGATCTTGCAAAGCTGTGAGACACATGTCTAGACCTAACTAAGCTTAAAAATTATGCATAACAATTAGGATAAAAATCTTCCATTGACTGGAAGAACCATGCTCTGAACTAAGAGATACTGAATAACGTTGGCTAATACCAAAAACCTCATAGAGTTCTTCTAAAGCCCTCTAGACTTGCTGTAAGTGACAAACTTCAGCTTAATAAGACCAGCTGAGAGAAGACGCCCAGAAGCAGCCTCTGTCCCTGCAAACATACCCTATATTTGGATGCAAAACACACAGGAGGAATACGAGGAAGTAGCTGTAAGTAGAGGGATCAGCAGCTTCTCAGCTCTGCCCCTTCTTGGCCACCATTAAGCCTTTCAAATTCTGAGGAAAGCTATGCAGGAAATAATATGGTGGATTCATCAGCATTTAAAGATTTCTGTCATGCCTATCAGGGAAATATGTGAAGGGCTTGACCAGAAAAAATACAGAAGGTAGTATCAGTAGTGCTAGAAACCACATGTTTCTAGGAATGCTGGTATCAAGATGTTGCTATGTAAAGAAAGTTTGTAAAGGAGCTAAAGGACTGATCAGACTGTGTCATCAATATCCCTCCAGACTCTGCATCAAAGCTGATGATGCAATGATGCAACTGCAAACAAATTACCCACTGCAGTGGAATCTCTAATCCTCCCAGCTGGTGACTTGGCTTCCAGTCCATCTGAAGTTAAGGGGAACATTTCCCATAGCTTCAAACATTTTGGAGCCATGTCTGGAGTCCCTCCCTGCATGTTTCTGTTCTCTGTAATAACCATTTTTCTCTGTAGGGATCTCAGGATTTATCCCTCCATTTGTTTAGCTGGAACATTGCTCCACGTCTCACCACCATGCATTTTATGAATGTTTCATAGATAAGAATACTAAACCAAATGCTGGTGGAAGAGGCTCTTTCAAAGAGGAGAACCCCACTAGGTTCACATCATGACATGCACCAAATAAACCTTCAAGATTAATGCCTGCCCCAAACACGAAGGCTATCTCCCAATCTAACAGTCCATAGAGAACTTGCCAAGATGAGCTAAATAGCAGTTATCTGAAAAAGAAGAGGTTTTATGCTCTCTCATCTCTTTTACAGTAGCCTTTGTATTGTAAAAATGCATCAGATAATACATGACATCACTCTTCAGAGGACACCTCACAGTCCCATTCTACAGAAATGGAAACCGAGGCACAGACTACTTTAGTAATGATGTCACAGCCTCAAATAGCTTTCCAAAACTTGGAGTTTCCAGATCATGATCCAGTAGGCCAAACCATCACTCATGCATGCACAGAAGGGCAAAGCAGCAATCACACAGTAGAGAAAAGGACTTGGATTTATTCTATGATAACAAGAGAGGCCCATGCACTTGTTCCTCAAAAAATGGGATCAAAGTAAGCAGAAGGTGAAAATGGAAAATCTTCAGTCCTGTGTGAGTGTGATCAGGCCTTCATGCCAACCTCTGGTGAAGGAAATTTGGGGTAGGATGTTAAAGCAAGAAACAATGTGACCACAACAGCTCCTTACGTGTAACATACCCCCTCCACTAGCTCCCAGGGTAGGCAAGGGAGAGAAACAGAGGTGCCTAGAAGTAATAATTTGGAGGGAAGCTCCCCAAATCTCATTATTCATATTATAGCTCTGATTATAATTAACATCGCTTGACCTTTCCCATTACAAACCCTCTTTTCAGTTTTTTGCACTTCTGTCAAACTGCACTTTTCTCAGAGGGATTTACTGGGCCCAAACAGCTCTGTTGTTTCTGAGAACAAGGCAAAAGGAAAAATAATCATGCTTTGGCCTTCTTGCAGGGAGACTGCATCTCACCTCCAGTGTGCTCAGAAATTCCTTTTGACATTCTTGCCTGTGTTCAGCCAAAAGAAAAGTAAAAGAAAAGATGAAACAACGCAGAGCAGCGTGTGTGTATGTTGAGGTACACAGCATCCAAGCTAGAATTGCAAGAGGAGGCAGGAGGGAACTGAAGAAGACTTTCCTAGAAAACCCATCACTTCCCCCACACCCTTACACAGGGGCCAAATGTGGGGCTGGGACCATCTCTCTCTCCCCTTCTTTCATTCTCTCTTTCCTTATTTTTGTCACAGTTAAGTCAGTTTGAGTCAGTTTTTCCCAGGAAAGAGTTCTGTCATATTTTAATGCACATGTACAGACAGCCTGGATTCTGGCATCTCTATGATGTGCTTGCCTCTGCAACTTCAATAAAAAAACCTTTGAATTTGTGTAATATATATACACGCAAACATATGTACACAAACATAAGTGTGCGTGTGTGGATATGGTTTTGTTCCAAAGCAAACAGAATAAGGGAGGCCATATGGTTCATTCTCCTGTAGCTTTTACCTCATCCCCAGTAAAAATAAAGGGTGGGATTCAGCTTTCCCAACACAGTCATCAGAAAGCTGGGCACTGAATCTAATCCCTCTCTAGGCAGGGGAAAACACCTCCAGAGAATAATCCATCCCATCTGTTTTGGATAGGGTTTAGGATGGGCTGAGTCATTGTCTGGAAGTGCCTGTCTCCCAGCATTGCCTCCAGGAGGCTGAGTAGCTCAGCTATAGAGAAGGTGGGACTCACCTCAAGACCTCATCCTGCCCAGTCCTGAGCATTATAGTGCTTACTGGAGCCAGAAGGAGCTGAACTGGCTCTCCACCTCTCCCAGAGTGCTCTGAATTGCCTGGCTCATCCTATGTGTTTTCATCTCTCCTCCCAGCCCATAAGGACATCCAGATTTATCCTAAAGACTGCAGTCCTCACAGGGTGGCAACACACTCTTTACTACCAATATTCCTCGCCCATAAATGGGCTGCGAGAGAGATGTGACTTCCCTCTGGAGGGCTGGATATGATTCACAAGCTGGCAGGCAAAAGCAACTTTAAATAAGGAGAATATCTTGGTAAAAGTGCACTGCTTGAAATCCTTGTGTGCAGCTATGACTGATGCTCCGGGTGCCCAGCCCTCTCCTCCAGTCTCCACCAGCCCACAGGCAAGGATTTCCAAAGCTCTTCGTTCAGAGAGTGCCTGGCAGCGGCTTCAGTCGGGACACAGCAGCAGGTTTCTCGTTCTGGCCTTGTAAGGCCACAGCTGGAACTTCTCCTGGCTCTGAGGAGCCAAGGGCTGAGGCTGCCGTGGGATTCCCAAGCTGCTCCGCTGCCGATGGGGTCTTTGCACTTCCACTCCGGTCTGGCCCCAGTGAGTCATTGCACTGAAACTCAACTCGTGCCATAGTCACTCTCCTGTGAGGCAGAAAATTAACCATTTCTTCCCTATTGAGGCCCAGATCATTCCTTTGTGGCTGTGCATATGACACTGATTCATTTTGGGGGTCAACTGGGCACAGATCTAACCCACCCGCACTGAGGAAAACAAGTTTAAGGGTCCAGTGCCCTCATGCCAGATGCTGCAAGGTGAAACACCTCTCCCAACATGTTTGCCCAGGTAGTTGCATTTTTATGTGGAGGGTGAAGCAAGGACCAAAGGACAGGGTGGCAGGAAGTAACAATACAGAACAGCTGGAAAAGGAAAATCCATTTTTGCCAGTTGGGAATGGTTTGTGGCTGTCAGAAACAAGTTTTAAATGAGGATTTAAAAGAGGATAACTTGGTAGGGGAAGATTCCTTTGTTTCCCTCAAATTAGCACGGACAAAATTGAGCTGAGAAGTGGAGACTGAATTGCCATTCCAGTGCATTCGAATTGAGAAACTGTGCTGGTGAATGAGCTGTCAGCAGGGCTTGAAACAGTCACCCCCAGGGCTACATAATATCGCTCCCCAAACCTGAAGCAGAACTATCATCGTCTACAGTAAGGGACAGGTGGGAGTGATCACAGTTTATGTCTGTGCTTCAGAAATTATGAAAAGCTGAAGATGGGCTCACACTGTCTAAATGACTGATGTGCAAACAGTGTCTTCCCAAGCCTACCAAGGTCAGAGACAAGCCAGCTCCCAGCCACCACTCTGGTCTTCATTGTCACCTCCACACCGATACCTGGACATGCAACACAACTGCTGCTTTTCTGGTTATTCCTTGCTAAGGGCCCTGCATCATGGACAAGATGATTCGGGGCTGTATGACCCCCAGCAACAGTAGAAGGAGGAGAACCCTCTCAGCTACACTCCAGTTCATCTATGAATTGTCACCTTTGTACCTGGCCCTTGGGCCTAGCTCTGACTGACCTCGTTTTGCTTAAACACTGGTGAAGCAAAGCATGGGAAGAGACACACTCCCATGGGAGAGCTGAGAGCCTTCAGCCCTTTCTTGGGTCAAAGAGCTGCCTCAGAGACATCTGGGATGATGTCAGACCAGCTGGGCACCTTTTAGGAAGAAACTGAGTCCCGGTGACATTTCTCTCACAGTCTCTTGTTTGTTTGAGTAGCAGGGTGAGGGTGAAGCCTGGCTACCCTGAAAGCTGTGCAGTTCAAAGGGAGACAATGTGCAGCTGTTAGATGCCGTGGCACTGCCAGACATTGGCCCTGCTATGAAGCAAGGGAGGAATTCAAGCATCTCATTATAATGCATGTCCCAAGCTCATGTATTCACACTTTCCATTGCCTAGGAGCACTTGTAAGTGCTTCATCCTAGGCCCACGTCCTCTGTACAAGCTTCAAGCTAGCCCATTAAAAAAAAAAAAAAAAAAAAAAAATCAAAAGACTTTCAGTTCATGCTGAATCCAATTCTGTATAGTGGGTCTCTGCAGCACTGTAGTGTAACTCAGCCCCTCTTGGAAACATCTTCCAGATGCAGAGGGAGGTTCCTCAGCACCCACCCCACCAGTGCCTCTGAGATCACTTGGCAATCCTCGGCTGCACCCTGCACGCCCAAACACAGCTGGCATCTGCCCTCGCAACGGCTGGGCAGTAAGACACCCACACCAGTGACACAGCCCCTTTCCAGCTTCAGCCAGCACCAGGGAACCGTGTGGGCTCGAGATCAGTCACTCGAAAGAGAGTGGCTAGCAGAGAGGAAAGCATTCACAACCAGAGCCTCTGGAAAGCAGTACCCATCAGCTGAAAGAGATGCACGAGAACAGTCTGCAGATAGCAGACATGGGACCATCTGCAATCATATGCTGAAGGATGCCACAACTAGAAAACAAAATTTCAGTAGCCTTTACTTCATCCTTTCAGGTCCCCCGTGAGAGACCAAATTTACAAGAAAGAAGCTCAGGCACAAGATGTAAGCTCAAAGGGAATTAGGAGCCCATAGCTCTGTCCAGTAACTTGTCTGAGAGCTCAACAGTGCAGGGAAGGGCTCAGAAACTAGATCTCCAACAGCGACAAGGAGAAAAGTACAAGTAAATATGTTGTTTGGCAAAACACCGCAAGGAAGCACAGGGAGGAAAAAACAGAAGAGCTTCCCCCTCCCCTTCAACATCCTCTATGCTTTGGTTCATATCTTTCCCTTTCCAAACATGCACAGGCAGCTGATAAAAAGGTCCAGAACTGTCTTTTCCAAACTACAACAGCCCTATCTGGTCAAATCTGCCCATAGTCTGTCAGAGGGATTAATACTGTGACTTAAGGAAAGGCTAGCATCAAAGTCACACCTGAAATGGTGCTATCGAGGTCAGACAAGGTACTACCACAGACTTGGTTTGGGATCCAGTAGCCAAGGGAAAGGCAGTGTGAGCACCACAGCCATTTTACAGGGAGGACATGAAGTACAAAGAGAGCAAAGGTTTGAGCAGCATCATTCCTGCTGAGGGTTGAAGCCACATCTTGTGAGTTTTTGCTTTCCTCTATGTCCCAGTTTCCTTTCTGCCCACATAATGCAGATCACATGCCAGTTGCCAGCAACAGGGACTTTTGTACCAAAAAGGGGTCTTAACCCAGAAGTGTATGCTTGGATTAAAAATCTTCCTCCATCCCCCTCTTGGAGAGGACAATCTCCCCTTTCTTCCTCTACAGGGAGCATCGTGCAGTTCAGGGACTGCAGCTCACCCTCTCCCTGTCAATGTATCTTTGTGCTTTCTTCCTGGCAGACGCTGATTGCGTAACCAAGGAAAACTCCTTCACAATTCTGGACAACAAGCATTTTGTTTCACACCAACACTGGCATGTGACGAGAGGGAGTTTGGTTGTAGAGCTCTGGACAATTAAGGTCTGTCTCCAGTCCATGGTCCAGTCTCTCCTGCCTGAACATCACAGATCCCTTGCTAGTAACTTGAACACTGCTGACTCCCTACAAGTCCTTAGGAAAAGCTGCTTTGTATTTTCCCGGTCTGCAAAAGAAATACTCCATCATTTAGAGCAACTGCTTCTATTGCCTTTTCTAAAAAAGTTTTTCCACATAACATTGAATAAATCACTTAGCTCCCCATATGTGCAGGGCATTTAAGCACTGGATTTCTGCTCAGTGGAAGATAAAACTGTCTTCAAGCATGTGGACAAGTTAAGCTATCCGTTGGGATAACTCACTTCTCTAGCACCCAGCAGCATGGTGAGGATAAATACATGAAAAACTGCAAGATGATCTGATTTCTCAGGAACTGGAGTTTCATGTGCCCAGATGGCACAGTAGATGCTCAGTCTTTGCAATCTCACTGCAGTGTTGAGGATATAAATAAATGCCTACACAAGATTTAAGGAGGCAAGTTCTTATCAGCACCAAGCATCATTACTTCAAGTCCTTATCGACAATGCAGTGTGGATTACAGTTGGAGCAGTAAACATTTCTGTACAGTAAGTCAAAGGGAAAAGTTTAAAGGCTGCCCCACAGTGCCATACTGAAATAACCCCACTGGAAACAACGGGGCCAGCTGGGCAGACAGCCAGACTGACACAGCAGTGTATGAAGGCCACATTCTTGTTTTGTGCTTAGCTCAATTTAAGTGGGATCACATCCCATAACATGCCAGTCAGACACTCAAAACCCCCAGCCTGTCAGCATGACAAACAATTTCCATGGAGCTAGCTGCAAAAAGGTCAGCACCAAGGGAGATGTGCCCCATGCCCTCAATGCCAGAGCTTGACATCTCTCCCTCTACCCACCTCAGAAGATGGAGTTAGTCCCAGTGCATGAAAACTGTTCCAACAACCTTCATTCTCTGTCACACAGATCAGCTGCCGACACAGCGCTGGGAAGAGCTGACATGCCCAAGAGGCTGTCCACAGCACATCTCCTCAATTCCAGCAACCATTAGCTGCTACATTATGCACCAGAAGTTAGGCTGAGACATAGGTCACTATGCTTTTCATACTGACTAGCCTCCATTCCTCATCATGTAGCCACTCTCTCACAGTGGGTGCCTCAGCAGTCAGAAGTCTGCCAGGTTTGAAGCTTCCTAGACCCTTTTCAGAACATCCTACCTCTTCATGTAACCTTCTAGGCAAGATGCATTGCTCCTTCACAGAGAGATGTTTCCTCTCCATGCAGAAAAGATCTGTGCTATTTCACCAAGGAGGGATTGTGCCATTCCAACTCAGGGAGGAGGTGTTATTTCTCCATGAAAAGAACTGCTGTACTTCCACAGAGATGAAGTATCTGTTATCCCTCTGCAGAGGCTGTGACTCTCTAGTCACCTCCTCTCATAGCCCTGGCCCTTTTCCCTTGAACTGTGATACCTCTTACTTTTAGATGCAACTTCCCCATTTTCATCTCCAGTGAAGGATGGTGATGGCGGTTGGTTGGAGCAAAGACCCAGTGCTTTTGCTCAGGGTTAGCATTAAACAATACAAGAGCACTAAATTGTTCTTTAAAAAAAAGCAGACTTGCCTGTTTTCCCACCTGAGAGTCTGCCACAGGGCCCTCACAGTCCTCCAACACCTGTCTCCCTTCTGATTTTCCCCATTTCCAAATCCCCTCAGCATCTCCAGCTCCAGAATCCCCACTCCCTCCTGCAGATGTCTGCCTCCAACCCTTCCTCTACCCACTTCCACCCCAAGTCACTGCCTCAGACATGAGCACATGCCAAGTCTTTGCCCAAAACTTTGCAAAGGAGAGAGCAGATGTTTCGGAGAAGATGAAGTCACTACATCAGGGGTAACTATCCAAGCAAAATCTCTCTCCTGACACAGGTATTATCATGTCCCTTATTCCTAAAGGACCTCAAATTACATCATGTGGACCTTAGAGTCAGAACTGCCTGTGAACACAGTTTGATGACTTCATACAGTAACATAACATGGAAGACCTCACTCCAGCAGGCTTCCACATGAGGTCCCACAAGCACTTCTGAGCTTCAACTTCTTGTCATAGTTAGACTGTCCCAGTTGACCAATGTGTAGTACATACCCCACATTAGGGTGAAGGGGTATTTACTTGGAAATAGCAGTGTTGTTGCAAGCAATGTTAGATTAATAGCTTAAGTTTTGGCAAACATCAGGTGTTTTGTAGACTTGAGGGATCTTGTACAGCCATAAGCCCAGCCATAGGTTTACCAGCTAAAAACACAAGACTCTGCAAAGAGACAAGCACAGACAAAGAAAATAACCTACCTAAGTTCACATAACTGATCCATGATGAAAACATGAATAGAAGCCAGGTCTAGCTTCCAGGTATTGCTCCAACAACTGCAAAAACACAATTATGGCTTGGAAAGGACTACTAAAGAAACCCAGATCTGTAGCTTCATAGACTTGCATGTATATGCCAGGCCTTGAGCATACTAATAGGTTTTAATGGCTCTGACCAGACCCACCTGGGGCCTCCACACTCCTGCCCATTTAAGCTCCAGCCTGAGCCTTAAGTCCTAGTCTGATTCTCAGACTAAGAGCTATGCTGTAGCTGTCTTGAGCTCCATTACACCTATGCCTGGTTACAGACCTCAGTGACCCTGATCCATGGACTGAATGCCCAGCTTGATATTACCCCTTTTCACTATGGATTTGTCTAGTGATCACTAGGCTGTATCTGCTACTTCGGTAGCACCTGTTTTCAGTTCATCCTTTGATGAACTCAGCAAAGGCCCCACTGAAACCCTTGGGAGAACTCTCAGTGTCTTCATGGGGTTTCAGTTCAAGTCTCAACAGCATTTCCATGCCAGACTCTGCACTTGCCTTTGCATCCTATTTACTCTGACCTCAGTTAAAGGACTTGCCATTTACAGGTAGGCTGGGGTCTTTCTGTGAAATTCTGTCTCTACTTCTACTGCCTCATCAGGGAGCAAATAGCTGGGGGTATATTGGCTGATAGTCCTGAGACCAGAAGGAGATGCTCCTTGTCCTGAATATCTGAGGGCATCTTGTTCTGAAGGTTATTTGTTTCTCTGTATGACCCTGTCATTATTTATAAATTTTATGGTTTGGGAAAAGCAGATTGTTTTGCTGCATGACAAATACTTGCATCTGTCTTGGAAGCTGGGCAATTAAAGACTATATGGATCTGACATTTTATTTATTGTGGTAGTTCCTATATTCCATATTCACATCTACAGAGAGGACCGAGATGCCACTGCTGTTATGTGTTCCCAAGTAGGAGGCAGCTGCACACAGTTGTCCTCCCTGGAGACACTGCATACAGTTATTCTGCCTTCACTCAGGTTGTTGCTTTCCAATAGAAATGCAAAAGCTGACAAATCTTTCCTCTTCACAGTAGCTTTAAACCCACTAAAGGCTGTAATTAGAATTAGTGTTTTTCCCAAGGTCCCCTGGCGATTTAAGGTAGTTCTTTGGACTAGTAGTCAACAGGCCCGCAGCCAGCTCTGCAGCAACCAAGAGAAGTCAGTGGAGTTTGGAGTGAGAACATCTAGTGTTCAGGTGCTTGTTTGCTCTCTCACCACCCTGAAACTGCTCCGAGGGGGTCTGTGTGCTGAGGCACAGAGGTTTAGGGATATGTGTACGTAAGGCCCTCGGGCCCTCAGAAGGGCTTAGACAGTGTGGGTCACAGATCAAGGGTACTGACAGTGCCCCTTGGATGGACACAGGCAAATAAACTGAAGCACTTGCAAATACGCAGCAGGTCCCAGCTTCAGCTGAGTTCCTCCTAGAGCAATTAACCTCAAAGAAAATTACAGTCTGGCACACTACCATTGACAAGTTGCCAGGCTTGCGGTGTAGCCAACTGTTTAACTGAGTGTGTGGGCATTTATTGCCTGTGGGAAAGGTAAGGTGAAGTGAATCTGTGGTTGAAACAACTACATTTTACTGCATGTCTGCAAAATATTGGCAAATCCATCCTCTTGTGGACACATTAATAGTTTGGAACATACTTGTTCTATAACACTGAATTGCAGGCTGATAAAGGTCCTTTTTCAGCATGTTTAGTGAAGCTGGGGATAATCATGGTAATCACAAAGTGGTGAACCTATAACTGGCCCCTCTTTCACCTACTTATACCAGTAAAAACTGCTATGTCCCCCTCCACCTGGCCAAAGGTATCATAAAAATCAGCAGGTCAGACTGCTCAAAGGGCAAATCATTTTGCTCCCCAGTAAACCTTGCAGATATAACCTGTTCCCCAGGCTCTTCTGGCTCCTGTTAAAAGCAACTATTCTGCACAGAGCTTACTGTCTGTTTGTAAATGAAAGAACAAACCTCATGAGGACAAGACCAGCATTTTCCTTGCCAGTGTGACAGAGTAATGACATGCAAAGTCTTGAATACATGAAGAATTTTTTTATCATCATGCTCAAGAGTTTTCTCTTCCTGAACTTTATCTCCCTGCCAGGGCTAGCTAGAAGGTGACTGTCTTGAAGGCCCAGATTGTCAGTGGAGGTGGACTGCTGTAACACATCTGAGTCTGTTAGACATCACCAGAGTTCAGAGGCTGTGAAAACTCCAGGAGGAATATGTACATTAGCTGATCTTCCCCACAAAGCTAATATATGTCTCAGTGACGTGAGGCGAATGTCTTAAGGGTCTTAATGATTTGATTTAAACTGATCATCCAGTCTCACTATATGTGTTTGCAGCTGGATCTGGACACCTTGTTCCTTCAAAGACTGAGATAGCTCAGGAAGAAAAGGATGGCACAAACAGATAAAAATTCATATAGGAAAAGGAAAACCTTGGGAGAGGAAAAGAGAAATGACTCAGAATTAGATTGTGGGAACTGCAGGATGCATGAAATCCTGATCTCATTCAAGTCACTTTGCTAGTTACTTCACAAAGGCAGGTGACTGAAGAGTACAAAATCTTGAGCTCCTATAGAAAATGGTCCATAGCTGATGTTTCTCATCCTTACTTATACAATCCTAAAAACTGTCCTTTGCCACAGTTACTGCAGCTGACCTGCAAGAGCACTCGTTCACAAGTTCTGGCTGTATTTTTAGCTGATCTTCCATGTGACTCAGCAGAGAGAAATGAGGAAAGGCAGTCCCATGGGAATTCCCAGCTCTCTACACACCACCATAGATCACCACAGCTGCAAGAGTCCAAGAGAAAAGAAGAAAAGGAGGCATTTCGTCTGCTCAGATGTATCCTGCCACCAGGGGACGTGTCTGTAATTTAACAAACATCTTAATAACAACAACAATTGGTTTAAAAGGCCACTGAGCAGACATGGATCATGGCTGTGACAGATCACACTTTCTTAGTGTACCAAAAGAGGCATATTTTTCAGCCAGTCCTAGATTTTTGTCTGTCCTTGACTAATCTGTGTGGGGGTTTTTTTATGATTTAGGTCATAATTCCTTGGAGTGCTATTTTCTGGAGCAGTTGATATCAGAGGAAGGTAAGTGCTTCCTGCACACAGTGCTCCTCCATAATCTACCAATGGTTCTCCATGAAAAGACTATACTGAGATAACAGGCAAAAAGTTGGGTACACCTACAACAAAGGCTCTGGCGAGACACTTCTCTCACTTCAGGCTCAAGAGGCAACTATTTGTAGCTAATTAACCCAAGATTCATGTATGTTTAGCAGTAGGAGCTGACTAGGCTATGAAGTAGACCTTCAGGGGTTAACCCTTGTTGTTTCTAGTAAGTATATGAAAAAGAAACACTAATAGGCTCAGGAGGAGAATAAAAGCTTTGATAGTACAAGGTTAATCTGCTGACCCAAGGCACTACTTGCGCAGCTCACAACAGCACCAAAGCCCTTTGGAGTCTTAATCACCCTGGTTCCATGCTGTATCACTGACTGTCTGCTTTTAGCACGCAGAACTGGGTGCATTTGTGCAGTGTCTGTTTATTCTGCAAGGCAAGGCAGACATTTTTCAGCAGAAGGATAACAGAAAGCCAAGAGCCAGGCTCTGTCCACAGGAATTTGTAAAAGATTCAAAGGCATCTTCATTCAAGACCTCATTCAGCACAGTGCTCGGTATGTTTGTTAACAACTCTCTGTTTGCTACTCCTGTCACTGGGGAAGATAATTAGGAGCCATAAAAGACATACTCCATTTTAGATCACACTGGCGTTAATTTGACTTAATAGGGGACACAGCTTCTAAATTAAGATTTATGATCACCATTGAAACCAGATAGTAAAGAGAGAGAAAGGCATATATACCTGCAATGTCCTTGTTCAAAGACAGAGAACTGACAGTGAATGACCACGGTCTGTGTTTGTCAAGAACACCTGGGCTAGTGTTGATGGCCAAGGGAAAAAAAAAGTCTCTCAACCACACTTTCCAGAAATATCACCATGTTCCAAGCAGGCAACCAAGGAGCCTGAATGGACTAACTAGAGCTCCTTAACTGGCCAAGATACAAGTCCAAGCCATTGGCCTTCAGTCATTCTAGTAGAGTTACAACAGCACACCAGCCACACAAGCTGAAACTGCCCCATATTGGTATCAGCCTATGTGGAGAGTGCCATTAGTGCAGCCGTGGTAAGAAAGGAGAAGGTAAAGATGTGGCCAACCAGCAGAGAGAAGCCAACTAGCTTCTCCATATCTCATGCCTGTGGGGCAAGTCTTCAAATAGAAGGAAACAATACTAGCCCTGCCAGGACTTGTCTCCTTTTCTGCACAGGCATATGAAATGGAAACTGGACTTGCCTCTTCAGTGTGAGTGCAGACCTGAGATATACCTGTCAAATCACTCAGAACAGAATTGAAGTCTTCATTCATCCCTGCTTCTAGTTTAGACTGATAATACTGTGCTGAGAGAAAGAGTATATTCCCCCAGGCATGGTGCCCTCCCAAGCCAACTACTTGGCTTCTGAACTGGAGATGGTTTCCATCTGTCCAGCTCAGAGAACTAAAGAAGCAAAAACATTTAGGCACCAGCCTGAACCCTCCATGTCAAAGGTCAATTTTAAGTATTGGTGATGTGCCCTCCATCTTGGTATATTGGCTCATGTTAAGATCTGTGCCCTGGAAAAATGTCTGAGATTTGTGCTGAAAGACTCAGGTTCTCAAGTAGGACAAACTGACCTTTCTTTCAACAGAATGCACTGGGTTATACATTACTAAGGGTTTTGCCAAGGTAATTTAAAGACAGCAGTACCTTCTCTCTGCTGTTAAGCTGGAGACAATGGTCTGCTGAATGCACTTTGCTGGGAATTCTCCCTATTCTGCCTCTCTTCAAACTGCCCAGAACAGAACTGCCCAGGACAGTCCTATCTGCAGCATCCTTGCTGTTTTTACAGCCCTGACCTTTTTTAGAGAGGGATGAAGTCCTATGCTCTTCTTGTTCCCATTGCACTCCCATTAACATAATTTCTCATTGCAGTTAAATCATCTCACCTTGAGGTGTCTCCAGAGCCACCTCTCACCTCAGACATAGAAAACATTTTGCAGAAGAACCCATCTGGTGAGACGAAGCCTGAATCAAGCTCTCTGCAACCTTACAGCCAACCAGTCTATAATAAATGCAGCGACCTCACCTGTTTCAGTTTTGTTCCCACCATGGAAGCACTGCTGTCAAGCACAAATACAACGTTCTTTGGCAACGGAGGAAGATCTGTGGGGGCGAAGTAGTGCACGAAATACCCATTAAGAATCTGTGGAAGAGCAAGGAAGTCAGGAATCAAAGGCAGATCATGATGCAATATTCCACACACATCATTATGGGATATTTGGTTGGGCACACCTGATCCTGCTTTCAATGTCTGTGTCTACATTGGATGGTATGAGCGCTCCTTGGTATCCCTCTTAATCCCAGTCCCCTGTTTATCTAGACAGGGGGAGCCTGCTGGAGCTCTTCACATCTCCTTCCATGATGGACATTGGGGTTTCCTTCCAAATGCAGTAAGGATATAACGTATGTACCCAGGGATCAGAACCACAACATGCATTTGGGGAAGTGGCCTTATATCCAGATATGTACAGCCAGTATATTGAGAAACTGAAAAGCAGATGCAAAAGAGAAACTCAATGAAGTAGGCACCTGTGGTTTTTAAGTTCATCTTGTGGCTGCCAACTGACTGGTTTTATTTTGGATAGTTCTTACAAGATGGAGAAGTAGCCTTCACTTGGAAAACATTTTCTAGGACATTTGGAGCACGCAAGACAATTGAACCATTTTAGTTATAGTTAATAAAACAGAAAAGATGAGTCATATGTACAGTACCTGAATGTCCCCAACACTCAGCTCCCTGTTGACATCGTATCTAATTATGAAGTCTCCCAAAATGCCATTTCGGGCAATCCTGGTTTGCTCGACAACACTGGGATTGAATGTAACTTTAGCTAAGGTTTTGGTATGTCCAACTACAGTAGAAGGAGGAGGAGAAACATCACCTGTTAAGATAAAACCACAGTATTACATGTTTTTCCCATTGTCTCACAGATGTCTAAGCACAGCACACACAGTATTACCATGGAGTCAGGTCAACTAGCATAGTTACATACTGGGATTAAATATTCCGCTCACCAGTGACAAAATAAGAATTTAAGAACCCCGCCCCTCTAATTCTAAACTGAATCTAACATTGCAATGCTATCAGGGATATAAATGTTTAGGAAAAATTCCTGTGCTCACTTCTGTTTGGGGGTCACTGAACTCAAAAGCCAGATACTCTCTGTATGACTGTTAACTGCTTTCTGTAAATAATGAATGCACAGCTTCAGACATGTATGTGGTATTCATTCCAGCCAACTCTAGACATCTAGAATGCAGATCCTATACCTAAGATCCTGCCAGTCAATGCAAGTATGATTCATTTGGCCTGTTTAAACATTTCCTCTAGGATTAGATGAATCATACTGCAGATTTCTCCCTATTGATTATAAGGAGTTCTTGAGGTGACTTGTTCAGATGCACTGTAGGCATGTGAGGTGGGATTGATCTGACTAATGGATGGCTTGATCTGACAAGTGTCTTATGTGTAACATCTACATCTGAACAAGTCATCTTAGCTCCCTTTATGTTCAGCAAGAGTTGTCAGGATAGTCACTGCAATTTCAGTCTTACTGATTGAGACAAAATCCAACACTTACTAGTGCAGTCATGCAGACTGCACCCCTGAGATGTAACTCACCCTAATCTCCTACAGCCATTCCTGAGTCAGTGAAGAGAGATGTGCCTTTCAGAGGGCATCTCAGAGAGAGACAATAATTTAGGTCTGAGTCACCCTGAAGGAACCTCTGCTTGTCTTGTTAGCTGTGTTCATTTTCTAAAGTTGAGGGATATGGAGATTTCTTGTTGTCTCTCTGTGTGACCAAAATCGCACCTTACTCTCTTTTGGTGTGCCAACTCTTCATTCCCTCTGAACTCTGCAAGAACCCTGACATGAGACTGAGTAAAGTTCAGATTTGGCCTTGAACCGCCCCAGATTTTGAGAGCTTTCCCCCTTATCCTAACTATCTATTGAAAATACCAAAATAGATTCTCAAGTGATGTTCTTCTTGGGTGCTTCAACTCTCACAGTGATTATTCCAACACTCCTCTGAGGCACAGAAGTTCTATTATATCTGCTCATGTGCTGATTAAAATTGGTGGGAATGAGCTGCTTAATTATACTGTGGGGTGGGGGTCTCAAATCCTTGCCAAAGCCCAAGAATTCTGTGGTATGGCAGGGAAAAGAAAAGATAGGTGAGATTCAGTTCCTGTTTAGGTGTTCACAATGCAAGTACCTATGTCTCCTAGAAAATTTCTATGCTCAATGGAGATCAGGTCAAGAGTGTCAGGGGAGATTAGGGTGTGATACATCTGGCCAGACACAGACATCTGCTTTAGGATTATTCTGATTATGTGCTATACCCCATTAACAATACCGATCACCGTGACAAGGTGCAGGTTGTCTTCGAAAGCTCCTCTTCAGAGCTTCCTGTAACACTGTCTATATAACAAGGAGCGGCACTTCTCCACCTCTGTAAAATCCTTTGAGCATCATTAGAAGAATGCAGCGTGACATCTCTATGCAACATTGAACACAATCCACCTCAAATCCAGACGCCACAGTGATTTACAAACTCAGATACGTATGATTGTGTCCATTTAACAAGTGGGAAAACAGAGGCATGAAGTGGTTGCCTAACTCACCTGACTTCCCACAGGTTGAAATCCATAGAAATGCTGGGACTAAGGTTCTTGTGGGTTTATAAAATGGTAAGCCAAAGCTGTGACATTTACTCCAAAGTGCTACATATAATCTAGACTCCTCTAGGCAAAGGAATGAAAGTAAGAGTCATAAATCCATAGCACACTAGGATGTTACTTCCATGTCAATTTGGCTTTACTTTTATAGCTCTCTGTGAGTCCATTTGAATAGAGAAGTCACAAGACCATACTACTGAGGCAGGGAAGAGTTTCCTCACAGGCCAAATTTCTATACAAATAAATTGTACTTGGAGGACCTGCAAAGTGAAACAAACTCATCGGCAAAAGTCCTGACCAAAGGAGTTTGAATGATACATATTACTCAATTTCAGTAAAGTCAAGAATTTACTCTGTGGCTTCTCTGACTAAGCCAACTCCAATCCATCCATCCTGACAGAAACAGAAAGAGAGGTCACAGCCAATAGGTTGAAGTCACTTAAGGACACTAGTGTCAGATCTTAAAGGGGGCTTACAAAATGATTACTCAGAGCTTTGACATTTATTCCTAAATCTGTGTACAGTTCAGATTTCCCCATGCAAAGATAAGTCATAAATCAATAGATCTATAAGATTTTGCCTCCATCTTGATTTGTTTTTACTTTTATAGCTGCCCTCTGATCTGATGAATCAACAGATGTAATATGTTTTTAATACACAAGGCATCAGATTTGCTTGTATTGGCCTTCCTGGATTTTCCATCTGTCTTCTATTACTTCCAAGATCCCATTTAACTGCCAGTGTGTGGGAAATGCCCAGAATTCATAGAAATAGCTTAACAGTTCATTCGTATTTTCTTATCTATTTGAGGGTTTCACATTACTTCTCAACTGCTGAAAAGCAAGCATTGTTGTCGGTTAGGCTGCCTGACCCCATCACAGCAGGGTTAGTGATAGTCTCACACTGGGAACAGAAGCTCTCTCCTTATACCTACTGCACAGATACATCCGTGGTTGTGGCCTTTGGACTTCACTTCTGTGTTTCTCTGCCATAAGTACATTGATTGGTGAGCACAATATGCTGTGCACCACAACAGCATGAGTTCCAGTCCTAGCATTTCTATGGACTCTGACCACCTGAAATTAGCTGAGTTAGGTAACCACTCCATGCCTCAGTTTTCCCACCTGTTAAATGGGCATAATCACATGTATCCAGTTTTGTCAAGCACTGTGGACTCTAGATGGGATCATGTGGATAACAATGCATTCCTCTATGACTCCTCAAAACACTCTTTGGAGGTGAGAAATGTCATCCCCTGTAACACAGACAGTGCTTTAGGAACCCCTGGGCAGGAGGTTTCCAAGGCTGCCTCAATACAGCCATTGTCAGTGACAAGAATAGCTGAGGAAGCTCTCCCATCTTCTTCATAGCCACTCCTCTCCCATATCCAGGATGGAGATTAAAACCAAAAAATAGTCTGATAGAAAAGGTCCAAAATAAGCTTTTTTTTTTCCCCTAGAAAAATAGAAATCAGGTCTGCAAGGCAGGTTATCTAATTCATCCCATGTTTCCAGACCAAATCGCTTCCTACTTGGTTTTATGACATGGTCTGGAAACACTCCAGATCTCCAGTAATGGAAACTCAGTACCTGCCCTTGCCAGTCCTTTCCAGAGCTTCACTTTTTCACCGTTAGACATCTTCAATGTCTAATTTACATTTTTCTTTCCGGCTTATAAACCCATGACTTCTTGTTCTTTCTGTTATTGACACAGAAAGTACAGTATTCTTTTCCTCCTTGCAACAGCCTTTTATATATCTGAATACAGTCACTATGTCTTCCCCCAGGTTTGTTTTTCAGGCAGCACTTGATATCTGGATCACAATAACTCTCCTCTGTTTATTGGCCCAGTTCTTTTCAAACAAGTGACTGAGAGAGGAAAATCTATGAGATATTGCAGGGTACAGAGCATGGATGAGCTCCAAAGATGTGAGCTGGTCTGTGCTCACACTGAGGTAGTTAACAGGGTCTTTAGACAAACTTTCCACCAAATTCAGCTAAAGAAGTAAACAGAGCAAGAAAAAGCATTTTTCACATAAAACTGTAGTCCTCACATGATGAACAGTTAAACCTAAATTATTTTGGAGACTGACAGAGTCAGGATTAGAGCTCAAATGCAAAGTTCATTCTCTAACACTTGGAAAATTCTAGACAACTGTGATAAGAAATAAAAACCTTTCTGAAACCTACGACTTTGAAGAGAAATAGTCATTCTCAAGCAGCCTAATATCTCCCTGCCCAAGTCCATGACTAGTTGTCACACCGCTGTGCTGGAGGAAAAGGATGAGGACAGTCAACCCGGAGGATGCTGGGTCATCATTCAGAAAATGGTTCCATTCTGAGGTCACCAGAGAAGGCTAGGATCACTGGCCTCAATGTCTCCTGTTTTGGAGTGTGTATGAGACAGAAGACAACACCTGCATGTGCCAAAAGATCACCTTCCAAAACTCACATACTTAATATCTTCCTTTGAGAAAAATACAAATCCCAGTTGGAGCTGTGTGTGCAGACGTCACTGTCAAAGGAAATATCCTGGAAAGACCTCTCATCACATTGTCTCTGCTCCATATTCAGAGAGGATATATGCAGGACTTTCCAACAGCCTCTATCTACAGAAAAGCACAGGTTTCCTTTTCATAAATCACTGGAAATTTGTGGAAACAAGTCCAGTCTTTGTATCTTGGGCCCCTACAGCCAAATGCAAGCAGAACCGGACTCTTTACTGCTTCTGCTCCTACTACTGTGATTTCTGCACTGTTTTGTAAACGGCAAAAAAAGGTTTTCTTCACTCTTTCTCATCAAGGGACATCTTCTGTCTATAGGTCTTCAAGTTTTATCTCTTTTGTTCATCACAGACTGTATGGATACTAGCAGCTTGCCTGGAGTCAAAAGTGTAAATCCTGAATGACCATTAAACAGACAAATTGTTTTTTCTACTATGTGTCCTGCATGGTACATTGATTGGCTCTATGGATTGCATGTAGACAGCACCACAAATATATGAAAGAGGATTAGTCCACGAAACAAAGGCAGATCAGTCATTCCTCCACTTTTGCTCATCTAAACTAATGATATTTTTTTCATTAGTTTTGCTAAGAGCATTTATTGCCACAACAGGTTGGCATTTCAGTTATGAACATCAATCACTGTTTGTGCTCATCTGGAGCTGTGGATGACTCCAAAGCCAGACATATTTGATTTTCAACTTAATTTGCCTATCCTACCTTGGATCTTCAGGATCCGTACTCAGAAAAAGAATGTAGTTTCTTATCCAGGTCAGTCAGAGTCAAAAGTATCTACCAACTGACTTGTGAAGCTACATCCATCCTCAACAATGGTTTCAGGTTGGTGGCACTTCGGACATATTACTCAGAATGCCATTTAACTGATGATTTGATGTCACAACACATTTTTCACCCAATACTCTCAAGGTAATTTATTAATACTTATCAAAATCTCACATTTTTTCATTAACAGTGAGATCCTATAGACATCTTTGTAGACATAAAAAACTGAGGAAGAGAGTTTTCACAACATATTCAAAATCAAGCCTGTCAGGCAGTACTATTTTCCAGTGTGCAGGCCTCTGTTCCTTATTTGGTCATTTTTTTAAGTCATGACCTCTCATTTGGGGCACCACAAGTAACACAGTATGGCAGCATCTGGTCTGGCATCCTTTGCTGGCCAGTTACTTACTAGATTGCTATCATGCTCTGCAGTCAAGTGATACTGGAGAGTTTTGAGCCACAGGAATCCGAGACCAGACACTGTCTTTTTCCTGGATTACTCCCAGTTTGCAGACTGTCTGCCATGCAGCCACTCTTTAAATGTAAGACTCGCAATTCACCTGTCTTTCACTTAAAAACCCATAGCCTTCCCTGGAGATCTCACTGGATGTGCATATCTCGTGTGCTCTTGGGTCTTTAGGTGAGCAAGAAGGTTTTCCAGGGAGGATCTAATGACTTCTGCTTTTTGGATCAAGCTTGAGAGATGACAGCCGACTGGAATATAGTAGATTTCCAAGTGAAATGCTCCTTGCCTTGGCCTTGCCCTCCCTAGGAGTATTGTGGTTTCCATTTCTGTTTAGGAAGGCAGGAAGTTCCTGTTGTCTGCCCTGAGCATGACTGATCTTTTTGGCCAGAAGAGGTCACAAGCAATAAATCCCTCTTATCTGAAACAAGCTGTCCTTCTCTGCAACCTGTATTAAACCCTTCTGAGACCCTCTGCCAATTCTTTTTTTTTTTTTCTTCTTTTTCGGTCTGGCTGCTGGTAATGTCCTAATTTTGTCTTGCTTTAGACCAGAAAGAGGCTCAGTAAACCTACTGAATTAATTAACCCTATACACTCATCTGAGTACCAATGAAGCCTTGATCTGGCAGAGACACAACCCACTCCTGACTGCCCATGATGGACCCCAAAAGTGTGTCTGGCATTTCAGTGATTTCCATGGCAGTGGTTTCAACACAGCAAACAGATTTCACTGACTGTATAGGGCAATTCCAGATAGAAAGGGTCTGTAATTGAATTCTGAGCAAGGATAAAGCACAGGGAATCTGAGCTTCAGTTGCATTACCCATGTTGCAGTGGGACATCTATTTTATATACATTTTACTGGCTAGGGAGGATTATGGAATCCTAGAGCTTGGGCCCGTTTTTATATGAGCTGCTTGAAATCTGAAGCATGGTGCCAAGAATGATCAGTGCTCTCAGATTGCCATTTGGATAGCAAGTCACGAGAGTTTTCCCTGTATGTCATTTGCGTATAGGAATTTCCATAGTGCACTAGACCAACAGTGTGTCTGCTCTGCTTAGTCTGTCTCTAAGCTTGATCAATGCCAGATGTTTTGCAGGAAACCGTATGCCACAACGCACTATGATACTGCCTAATAGGTGAAAAAGGCTTCCTGTCTCTCCTGATGAGGAGCAGAGCACACTTATCACACAGTGCATGGATGTACAGCAGAGAGACTAATTACCTGAAGCTAGTCCAAGATACCGAGAGCCTTGATTTCACTATGATTTGGATGAAATCAGTGGGAGCAGTTTAACTCCAGTTCACATGCTTTAGGATCTTTACCTAGCAAATGTGAACAGCTCCACTGATTTTGCTGGCATTGGGTCACTCAGAGTAACTGAGGATCAAGTCCCACAGGACACTACATCCTGCTTCCAGGTCAGACACACCCTCTTTTTTTGGTGAGGGTTTTTTGTCTACATGTAGCAATCACAGTATCTTGTGCTCCTCACTGTTATTTTATACTAGAAAAATTACCTTTACACTGTCTGAACAGTGAGCGAGGACAGTTGGGGGTAAGAGTAGATACTCAGACTGCTCTTAATGCTTTGGCAAAACATGGATTTTCATCTTGGAATTTCCCATGTTCTAAAATGCAGGATTTCCTATCTGCCTTGGCATGGATGGATGGAAAAAAACAATTTACTTAAAATAAACTGTTCCCAGGAGATATGGAGCCAGGGAAGAGCCTGCTCAAATGCTGAGCACAAGGCCTGAAGGTCCAGTTCAAAGCTCATAAAGACAATAGAAGAAAAAATTCCTATTGAATTGAATGGGATCAGCCCTATATTCATTAAGCTTCAATGTTCTCACATGCTTATGCACAGATACCACATAGATACAGTCATCTATCGAAAACAGAACAAAAGCCACCAGCCTTTATGACCAGACTGAATTCCCACCACTGAACTTCACCAAGTTTATAATCCTGAAATCCCTTTCACATTGTAGCCATTATACCAGCTTTCATGAACCTGGAGATTACCCTGCCAGTGAATGAGAGATCTCTAAATAGGAGTTGCTGATGGCCTGCAATCCATAGAGGCCTGCTTGTCACTCAGATGCAGCCACCTCTGGGGTGGAATGTACCTGTCACACAATGAGTGCAGCAAGAGTTAAAAAGGGAAAGCAAAAAATGTATCTTTCTAAACAAAGTCGTAGTTGGAATTTGCTGAAATAATTCATGCCTAACGAGGTGTTAGCATTCATTTTTCTTGTTGTCTTCAGGAGACGTGTCCTCTAGTTTCTAATATAGTCTTGATCTTAGACAATGCTGCTTTAACACAATGTCAGGGTTTTGTTTAATGCCTCATTTGGAGCAGAGGGAAAATGAATGAAACACCAGTCTACACAATTATCCAAGATTGTCTTGGAGAACTTCCAACACTGCCAGTCCAGTTTTTGAGAAGTGATTAAGGCCCAACAAGTAACAGAACCATGGGTCATAAAAACTCTCCTTACCTTCAACTTTCCCATTGCCTTTATGCTTGCTGTTTCGAAGGGGAGGCACTTCCAGTGAAACTATGCCTGAGTTCTCCAGGATGTTCACCTCCACTCGTAACCTCCCCACCAGCTGCTGGGGCCGGATGCTGACTGTGTACTCATATTTTCCCAGTCGCCTTTGCAAAAGCTCTTCATAATGCAGTAGGAACCTGGCCTGCATCTTGCGAGGAATGAAGACAGAAGCTTTGAATGTCTCATAGCCATTCTCCCTGGAAGGAAAATCCAAAGACATCTTCACAGCCCATACACATGACACACCACCTCCTCCAGTGAATGATGAATCTGGATTTTGTTAGTCTAATAAATGTAATTCCTATCATTGAATATGTGAAACCGGCAAGAAAGAAAACATAATGCTTCACAAAGCATTGGGCACACAGGAGGCTTCCACTGGAGGAAAGGTCTTAAAAGATGAGATGACTTCTTACACGGAGGAATATGACAGACATGTATAACACGGAGCAGGGCCAGAGGAAAGGCTGCCGCTTGGTTTCTTACACAGAGGATTTGCAAGACCCATGTTTAATTTTTGACTTTGTCACTGTGGACTCATTGCAATATCTTAAGCAAAGTACAAATTAATTCCTCCTCCCTAATATTATCTGTTTATAGCTACATACTCAATGGGGAGAAATAGGACCCCTATGACAATTCTACCATTGGACACTTGTCTAAAAAGACTCTTCTCTTCTGACTGGCCACAGTGTGCCATCAATCACTCAGTGTACAACTGACAGTCAGCTTTCTGTTGGCAATTTGAAGTGAGATGAATTCCCACCTTTAGCCTTTATTGGCTTCAGCTGTCCTTCTGTTAAACAGAGATAATTTAATATGCTCCACCTCCCACACAGTGCTCTGTAGTGTCCAGCTACCAGGCACTGATATGATGCCAGGCACTACTATTTGTGAATGGAAAATAAAAAAGCCACATAACAATGAAAAATGGAAACTTTTAATGTCATGCAGGGGTAACTTCAGAACTCAATGATATGAGATTTTGGGTATGCTCACAATTCAGTGAGCGTTGAAAAGGATTTAAGACTTTGATTTCTCTAACACATCTGAAAAGATTTTTTTTTTTAATGTTAAACTTTAGGACAGTTGGAATGATGTAATGACAGGTAGTGATCACCTACAGAAAAGGATGCAACAGGGCATGATGAGAGAAATATAGTGCTTCAAGAGAAATACAGAACTCTTTCATGTTCTGCCAGTCTGTGTCTGGATCCTGAGGCAGCATCCTTTGCTATAGGTTCCTGATGGATTTTTCTTACCATGAATGCATCTAGTCACTTTCTGAACCCACAGTAAGTTTAGCATGCACGATTTCCAGTGGCAAGAAACACAGTTTATGTGAAGAATACCTTTATTTTGGCCATTTTGAATCTGACATCTGATCATTTCATTCAATTTTCTCTAGTTTTTCTATGAAAGACAGAAAATAAAAATTCCTTATTCTCCTTCCAAATATCACTCATGAGTTCGGATCTCTGTCAGACCTCACTCTCCCCACAGTTCATAATTTCTCTGATCTGAAAATCAGTCTGTTTAGCTGTTCCTGATCATGTGTTCACGTTGGAATAGTGCTACTATCCCAAGTAACTGAGAATAGTACAGGATTTTCCAGAGCAGCAAACTCCATCCAATGGTGCATATTTCTGAGAGCTATTTGGGGGAATTTGGGCACCTGTGAAATCAGAGTGCTGCTGAAGAAGTGCGTTCAGGTGAACATACAGGCTTTTAGATCATTAAAGGGATGAGTCTTCCTGCCAGTGCTTGGCCAAGAGGACTAAACACAGTCAAGCACTAAGAACAGGGTGAGTAAACATGACTGCAGAAGGCTGCTTGTGGTTCTGCCACTGACTAACTTTGTAGTCTTAAAGTTGTAACTCACTGAGTTTCTGTGTGCCTTAATTTTCCTGCCTGTTATTCAGGAAGTAACAAGATTTCTCTCCCTCTCAAGTATATCCTGGAGCATCTTGGAAGTGAAAATGTTGTGTAACAGGGATAGAAGAGGCGACATGCAATTTTACATGACTTGGAGTATGGGAATGACACCAGGCCGTGCAGACAACATTCTGTTTAGCTGCTTCTTCCTATAAATCCATGAATGAGTATGCCCAAGCAGACCAAAATAAAGATGGGAGAAGAGTATGTCTCTTCCCAGAACACAGTCAAATGCACAACACTTACCTTCCATCTGTGGGGCTTGGAGGTTTCTTGTGCCTTGCTTTGTCATCACTGCTATGTTTCTTTTCTTTCCCTGTGACCTCTCCATAATAAGTCTTGTTGCCGATGCTCCTGGAGAGACCAGAGATGTCAGTGTGACCACTCTGCTGCACCCACGGACAGAGACAGATGTGCAGCTTGATGTGGGAGGGTCCACAGACTGTGCACATGTGAATGGGCTGTGTGCTGCTGGTGTAACTCTAGTCCTAGAATCCACTCAAGCCACTGAGACAGAAGCCGACTTAGAAGTTCCCTGGCTGGTTATACCAGCAGAGTACATTTTTAGTCCAGGAGTTTACCTCTCTAAAATGCCAGTTCAGTAGGTAATCTCCAAAGCATAAGGATGCAAACCAGAAAGCAAAGCAATTGCCAAGAATCTCAACGAGCACTTTTTTTGTTTGGACTCGGATCCACCATCTGTGTCAATACACATGGCAATATTCAGGATGATTGCTCTCAATTAGCTGCCTCCTTAACTAAAATGCTTCTTGCTGGGGATGAGTTACAGGGCCATGGATTCCATACGGAAACAGCCCTTAACATACATTTTGGCTGGCCAATGGCAAAAGACTTTTTTCCTCCTATTCAGCCCAAATGGAAGTCTTTCTAAAAGAGCTGGTCACCTATCTGCTATGGTTAGGTCCAAAGTTGTGGCCCCAATATCTACCCACAGGGGGGATATGAGCATGACCAAACCAAACATGTTTTTGAAACCAAGACCTTGATTTATTCCTTATTGACCCATTTCAGCACGAGCTTAGTTGCCCTCTGCTTGCTGTTATACACAGAATGACTAGCACCTTCAGCAGCAAGTCCACCTATCTGTTAGCTGCAGTTGACTCTCCTCCTCCATTGGAGAACCTGGAACAACAAGGAGCTTTTTAGGCACCACAGTCAGTTAGGCAAGATAACTGTTGTACCAGTGTTGCTGAAACTATAGTTGGAAAGGTTTCTGAGGGATAGGAGAGACTTTTTCATCCAAATCAAAAAGCGACAAGGAGAAGGAAGTTGTTAAAAGACACTCAGATGGGAAATAGAATAATTTTCTTCCCCAAGTACACTGAGGGCTTGAATCTTAGCATCCTGTCATCCAAGGACTTGCTCAGTGCTTTGGGGCCATGACCAGTCTTGGATGTAGTATAGCATGTGTCTGGTTTTATTTTTCCCACAGAAACGGAAAAAGACCTTGTGATAGAGCCCTACTGCAGTCTAGCTAGCTTTTGAAATCTCAAAGACCTATCTGTGGATGGAAGAACCATTGTCCATCCAGCTGTCAGCATTACTTACTTACATGGTAAAGTTGGAGATGAAGGCTGCAGCTGGGATCTGCATCTCAAACACACCTTCACGTGCCTCAGATCCACTGTTCACCATTGTGCAAGACACTGTGGTGAAAGCATACCGAGAAATGATTGTGGATTTCACAGTGAATTCGGACATCCGAGGCCTGGTTTCCTGTAGGTATCAAAAGGTTATCTGTTAATACTGGCAGCTACATAACTCACCCCTTCAGTGTTTCAATGGCTTTAATACTTAATATGCTCAAGCAAATAACCATCCTATCAGTATTAGCCTCCCCTACGAAAAACAGTCAATGGCAAGCAAGGTGGGCTTGCTCTCAAAATTTCAGGTAAGCTGCAAAAGATAAACCAGAGACGTGGCAACACCTTTGTTCAGGTACAAGAGCAAAGGCCACAGTCATTCTCCAATGCTTGGGAAGAGTCCAGGAAGGATGAGAGGTTTGATTATGCCAGCCTTTATGTTGTGAGACACACTAACAAAATCCACTTGTATCCTAAATTGCACCCTTCAACTCTGACCATTGGAGAGGATCAGGATTAGTCCCTTATGGTCTGGGAAGAGAAGCCCAAAATATGTCTCCATACGGTCCAGAACTGATGTCAGAGGAGCTCCCCATGGACTGTGCACAAGAGCAGATAGATGTAAGACCTCTTGAAAGACTGAAATCCCTGTGTTTGAAGCAGCACCTTCAAATTCATACAGTCAGATCTGTAAGTTATGTAAACAGAAAAAATGCTGAGAATCCATCCTGGAAGTCTCAGGCGATGGATGGAAGAGATTTAATAAGAAACACTGACACCGTGACATCTCAAGTAAAATATTTTTTTTAGCCCACACTGGATTCTTTCCAGCAGAGAAGGAGCAGAGACTACAAGAAATGACACACGATGTAGCAATGGAAGCTGAAAGCCAATTTCTGCTTCTTGGGAATGTGTTTTTGTGCATAGTCCTGGGTTGGAGCATTTCTCCAGTCTAATGTGTTTTTTGACAGCAACGTCTCCATGGAGCTGAACAGTTTTCTTCCTGGAAGAAGTATATTTAACTATAAGCAGCCCATGTGAAAAAAGTTCTGTATGTTGCCTTAAGCCAAGACTGAACCCTCAAAAGCAAAAGGAAGCTAAGGAGTAAATTACACTGCAAATACAGAGCAATTTCACTAAGCCAAATACACCGAGACTCTTCCTATTGAGGTTGATAAAAAGTCACAGTCACAGAAGACTTGTGAAGACATGAACATGTTCTTCAGTTGCACTTCCAGGATTATTTTTTTTCCAAACAAAAATAATTTTGACAAATTGCTTAAGAAAGGGAGCAAGAGTTTGTATGAGCAAGTATGAAACAGGAACATTTCTGCAGTAGCTGACAGCATCAGAAGCAGTAATAACTGAGCATCTAACCAAGCTGCTGGGCTAGTGAATTCCAGGCAAATGGAAGAATGAAAATCCACTGGAAACAAACACAAAACTGTCAACAGACTTGGAATAAAGCCCCACCTGCCTACACTTTTGAGTCTTTGAAAGACTCTGGTAAACGTGTCTCAAATGAACCTAATCATGATAGATCTCTTTAACAGCTGGAGAACGTGTGATGTGCTCTGTACATCCTGCTTAGCACAGGCTCAGCTCACATGGAGCACAATGACAAGAAATTAGTACTTCTAGGGTGTGATTCTTCTCACCGATTTCAAACAGCTCAGTGCAATGGATCTAGACCAGAACACATCTGTTCAAATCTCATGTCCCCCCCTTAGGCTACCAGTGGCTTTTACTCAGTCGCTATTGATTAGAACTAGATCCTGTTATTCTTAAGACCTTCCCTGATACATAGGCATGGCTTTCCAGTCTCATTATCCTGAAGGTGGAGAGGATGAGGAGTTTTGATAGGAAGTAGTGTTGTAGGAATGTTTCCAGATATAATGAGCTGATGTTTCATTCAGTCTTCCATACCACTAATTGCCTGTGGCATAGCAAGAGATACAGAGGATTTAATAACAGAAGTAAAATAAAGAATCTGAAAATATGGCAAATTATTCGGCTCCAGATCTCCTGCACCCACTCCCACGTTCTGCATTTCATCCTAAGCTGTGGGCTCAAACACAGTTGACAGCTCAACAGCAAAAGAGGATCAAGCCCTTTGACTTTCACTTGAGATACAAGTGGTTCTGCAGTGACAGATCTGACACTGAGTCTAACACTGTGAGTGCAGTGATGGATTCATCTGAAGCCAGAAAGTCTTCAGAACATGACAGAGGACATGGACTTGCCCTTGTTATGACAAGAATATAAGAATGGTTGTACTGGGTGAGAACAAAATCAATTCTAACCCTGTAGCCTATCACTGGTAGAGACCAATAGTACATGCTTAGAGAAGAGTGTAAAATCAGTCCAACCTGTCCAACATGCACTGATACTACCCAGAAATATTCTCTGAGTTTTCAGTAATTTGTGGCTGAAGGAATCCCTGAGCTGAGGGTGGTTTTTTTGTGCTTAGTAAACCTCTGTAGATTTTTCTTCTATGACTTTACACAGCTGCTTTTTGAATCCATGTAAACCTTTAACATCCACAACATCTCACAGCAAGGGGTTCCACAGCTTAATATTTTATATGAAGAACCATATCACTTAGGGTTTTTTGCTGAATCCACCATTTGATGGCTTCAACTGATCTCTGTCATATCTCTCTATCCCACTGAACAAGCTGCAGCTCTGACATCCTCACAGCATGAGGAACAGCAAAAACAAATGAAAAAAAGGCATTCAACACCTCTCCCTCTTCCTGGTTGTTAGGAGTTGATGTTGGAGAAAGCAAACACTGAATAAGGGCATCACATACAACTGAGGATGAAAGAACCAATTCATCTTCCCATCCCTGGAAGGGGTCTGCCATTCCTTATATTCAAAAATATAAACAGTGAAGGCAGAGACAGTTTCCAAACAGGTTGCTAGGTCAGGCTTGGCGGGCAGCCCAAGTTCCAGTTTGCGATTCTTGCATGTTCCCTGGAGCTCTTGCACAATCCATCAGTGCCTGATGCTCTGACTTACAGCTGCGCAAATGCCTGTTTGTTTTCTCCGCTTTTTATTAAGGCCTTCAGAAGATGAGAGGCAGCACAAAGGAAAAACCAAAACAAACCATTTGTTTAATATTATTATTACTGTGACTTATTATCCCTATTAAAAATAAAGCTAGGAAACACCAAAGGGGCAGATTAGCACACTGCTATGAGGCAGGTTGGCTGGATGCTTTAATGAAGGTGTCCTGGAAGCTGAAATTTTCTTGCCAAACAAATGATTTTATGCTTGTTTACATCAAATGTTTGGAAAGACAGAAGAGAGCTGAACATAAATACGTTCCATGTTTTTACCTTTATCAGTTGCTTTCATCAAAACAAATTGACCGTATCTCAGATTAGAAGCAATAAACTGGCAATAAGACTGAGAGTTGCACTCCTCTAAGCTGCTGATTCAAATCTGTCAACGATCAAAGGGACCAGAAGCTATTAACACGATGGCTGCTCAGTGTGTGAAATGAGTTCCTCCAGTTCTCAACTGGGAAGTCCCCATCCCTCAGAAAACCCAGAAAAATAACTGGCCGTGAACAGCAATTTCTCTGGTGGCCTCTTTAGCCAAAGTTTTGACCTAAGCTGTGCAGCATTCAGTGCAGCAATATAGCCAGATCTCACAGATTTGCTGTACACCTAAAGCTTAGGTTCCCATGCTGAAAGAATATTGGCTTCCTTGTTTTATTCCTTTCTTCCAGAAATTTCAGACAGAGAAAAACAGAGATCTTCAAATTTCAAAGCAAACTCTCCCTTTCTCTTCAAATTCAATGAGATTTCATCAAGCCTATGTTCACTACATGGTTAAGGTTTGTAACACTGGATATTCTCTCTCCAAATCTGGGGTCGAGAAGATGGATTGGGAAGTATTAGAAGAACCCATACCTGTTGCATTGATCAAAATGAAGGTTTTTTTTACCTAGAATCTCACTCTACCATCACCCACTGACATTGTTCACTTCTGGGCACAGGGGTGCACACACACATATATACATAGAACAAGCGTAATTCCCATGAGGTGAAGTAAAGACACAGTGTGATACATACCAGCCTCTGCAAAAATTTGGCCTGTCTTGGAACACGGCGTGCAACCTGCAAAGAGTTAAGGGAGTTAATGGAGCCTAGTCAACTTACAGAAGACACATTACTTGTTTAAATCCAGACACATGTTCCTCTGGTTAAAATTAAAACCTGAATCTCTTCTATATTAACAGACTCGTTGATCAAAGCTCAGCAGTGGAATGCGGCTCTCGCAGGCAAGGAGGTACTGTGTGTTTTACAAATGTTATTTGTCAAGAGACGCTCTATATGAAGACAGGAACCTCAGCCTTTAGCCCTAGCCCTGGACGCTATGTCTTGGGCCTGGAAGTGTATTCCCTTATAGCTTCTAGGTGTCACTGTCCTTGCCCCATTGCATGGTGTACGGCACATGATGAGAAGGGCCGCTAAATGGTCCACAACGCTCATCAAATGCCACACATGGCCCATCTACACCCTCAGGTAAGTAAAAGCCAAAGCCCATTCCCCAGCCCAGCTGTGGTTTTCATCTGTGCAAGAGCACTCAGCACACATGGTGGGTTACAGACAGTGGGCAGGGAGAGGGCTGAGGGCACGACAAGCCCAGTCACCAGAGGCTGTCCTCAGCTCAGCACAAGTGTGGCTGCTTTGAGCTTGAGCAGCGACCAGGTTAAAACCTAACACCATGTGGTGGGGCTTAGCAGGCATAACCCCATTCTGCTGCACGTCTGGACCTGCTCCAGGGGAGGACTTGTGTAAATTAATGTTACCGTATCAGCTTTATTGATATTACCTCAACAGCAGATCTGTTGCCTAAAAATTCTCCACAGGTGCTGTAGATTTTGCACAGTGACAGAAAAGCACTGGTCATGTGCAAAAAGGGAATAAAGATATTTAAACTCAGCCACAGATTATATTATGAAACGAAGTGTTTCACCTATGACAATGCAATCATACTCATTGGATCGCCCTTCACAACAACTCCTCTGACTTCTTCCCTACACATGGTGCAAGTCTCAGTTTAGCAACATGTCCAAATCAAATCCCTCCCCAAAACAGAGTACAAGTCTCTTGTCAATGAGGTAAGCCAAGTGACTTCTTAAAATGTCGGTGAAACTCCAGAGAGCAGAGGAATGCAATGATATTTTTTTACCTGATTTGCCCTTTCTGTTGATTTACACTGGAATAACAGCAGTCCTTGCCAAAGAAATTATTTTATGTCTGTTTATATCATGCATTGAAAAGCTCAGGAAAGCCCAATGGAGAAATTAAAGTCTCCTCTGCTAGAGTCTTTATTATTTCCTTCTGCACTATTTTAGCCAACATCTTGTAAAATTAGAACCAAGGAAAAACAGCTCCCTTGGGAAATTCTCAACGGAGAGGAGAGAGAGAGGGGAGAGGGGAGGGGAGGAGAGGGGAGGAGAGGAGAGGGGAGGAGAGGGGAGGAGAGGGGAGGAGAGGAGAGGGGAGGAGAGGGGAGGAGAGGAGAGGAGAGGAGAGGAGAGGAGAGGAGAGGAGAGGAGAGGAGAGGAGAGGAGAGGAGAGGAGAGGAGAGGAGAGGAGAGGAGAGGAGAGGAGAGGAGAGGAGAGGAGAGGAGAGGAGAGGAGAGGAGAGGAGAGGAGAGGAGAGGAGAGGAGAGGAGAGGAGAAGGGAGGAGAGGGGAGGAGAGGAGAGGAGAGGAGAGGAGAGGAGAGGAGAGGAGAGGAGAGGAGAGGAGAGGAGAGGAGAGGAGAGGAGAGGAGAGGAGAGGAGAGGAGAGGAGAGGAGAGGAGAGGAGAGGAGAGGAGAGGAGAGGAGAGGAGAGGAGAGGAGAAGGGAGGAGAGGGGAGGAGAGGAGAGGAGAGGAGAGGAGAGGAGAGGAGAGGAGAGGAGAGGAGAGGAGAGGAGAGGAGAGGAGAGGAGAGGAGAGGAGAGGAGAGGAGAGGAGAGGAGAGGAGAGGAGAGGAGAGGAGAGGAGAGGAGAGGAGAGGAGAGGAGAGGAGAGGAGAGGAGAGGAGAGGAGAGGAGAGGAGAAGGGAGGAGAGGGGAGGAGAGGGGAGGAGAGGGGAGGAGAGGGGAGGGGAGGGGAGGGGAGGAGAGGGGAGGGGAGGGGAGGGGAGGGGAGGGGAGGGGAGGGGAGGGGAGGGGAGGGGAGGGGAGGGGAGGGGAGGGGAGGGGAAATTCTCTGCAGTTTAAATTTTTGAAGAAAATTTCTATCTGGGTCTGTTATCTCAGGCAAGTAAAGGACCTCAGGAGCCTGCTGTGAGAGGCTGCAGAGTCTCCATCACTGTAAGTTCTTCAGAACAAGCCAGACAACTGTCTGTGAAATTGGTCCTGCTTCTAGCAATGCCAGGAATGAGAGATCAGTGGTCCTCAGTATGTTTTTTACCAAAGAATTACCTTTTGGAACAAATCCACCTGTCGTCCTGTATGGAATGGTCACAAAGGTTTTTACTGACTAGTTGGTGAAACTGGAAATTTGGTTACTGGTTTTATCTTTCCCCACCACACACCCATTTTGTTTGCTTGCTTATTTGCATAAGAAAGCTTTGTATGACTTGGGTCCTTCAAAAGCTACCTTCTAAAGTATTGAGGATAACCAGTAGACAATGGTGTGTAGCTAAGGATCACCAGATAACAGTATTCTGTCTGCTAGGACTTCATGAGTACTGCGAAAACACTGCTGCAGGATTTATGATACCGACTAGTCCATCGACTGTTTTGAATCAGGCAGCTTCACTAGCATCATCTAATGGAATAATTTCAAAGTTACTATCAACCTTTAGCTGTAAAGCCTTCCAAAGCACTAATTAAAGCCCAATAATTGCTAGTAGTGACCCCATACCTGTTGCTGCCTGCTAGTGTTAGTATGGTATACAGAGAATAAACTGGGCAGTAACAACCCAACTACCTGTGAAGAGTTGTCGAGAAGAACTACCTCTAGTGCAACAGTAATAACTAGCAACCTTGTCAACTACCTTAGCAGAGTAGGACCATTGGATAAGTCAACAAGTAATCCACACTCATTGCAAATACCACTATCCTCCAAAGACCTGTGTCTGTACTTGCCTTTGTGTAGGAAGATCCTCCCAGGATGGTACAGTTAAACGCAGCCCTTTACACTTTCCTGAATCTGTTAGAGATTTGTTTATAGTTTAGAATCTTGATCTAGGCAAGCACCTGCCTGTTCTAAACCTGGCTCATGTCTTCAGTGAAGACACATAGATGTCCTCTTCTAGATCTGGCTGTCCCAGGGGACTAGGTCCACCACCTCTATTTATACATCACTGCTTTTTTGTTGGAAGTTATTGCTGTCACTGTTCTGCTGGCAACACAGCTCCTGTGAAAACACCCTCATTGCCTCAAGCAAGATCAGCCAGATTATTTCAGCACTGTGAGCCAGTTGCTTGAGCTTTGCAACTGATCTTCCCCCTAAAGCAGATAAGTGAGTGTTCTCAGATACCACTCCACTGGCAAGATAGCGGTGGAGATATTCTCTGCCTCTTGGACAGGTGGGTCTACAAGACAATGTTGGTTTGTGGCTGAATTCTCCAACAAGGAATATGTGTTTACAGTAATCAGGATCAACAACGGACTTGTTGAGGTCCTCATAGTGGAGAGACATGGGGACTTCTGGAGAGAGATTCTTCCCATTCTAGGTAGGATGAGCGATTCAATGACCAACTCTGAGATGGGTACAGACATATGAAGAATCTCATTCTTCCCACTTACTGTATGGCAGAAGATGCCAAATACAGGCATTCACTGACATTTTAGTCATGCTAGGGGATCCCACCCGGCCTCCAGCAAGACACAAGTCTTCCATAGGTCCTGTATTGTATCTGCCAGTCCCACATAGGTGTTTCAGATATGACAAAGCCTCCCAGATCTGATCAAATTTAGACAACTGGTTGATGCCCTAAGCGACCCAAAGTCATACATGATAGCATGGACCTGAAGGATGTGAGCACAGATCTGAAGCTCAGCATTTTAAATCACAGCCTCCCAAACCACCACCCAAACTCTCTTGCTAACTTGCAAAAAGTTCACTGTCCTTTCAGCCCTGCTTCCCCAGAAAATCTAAGGCACACAGTGACACAACATAACAGTCCTCACTTGCAGAATATTTTTTTTTTTTTCTCTCCTGGTCAAGAAGCATTTTACAAACTGAAACTCGTGGTTCATTTCATCCAGCATGAGTTAAAAATCACGTACGGTAAGACTGAGACCATAGGCAGAAAAACTTTCCTCCAAGCCTGAAATACTCTGAATTACTCAGACTGGCGTGCGGCCAGGACACTGTGTTAACTCTCTTGTCCCTTTGAAACGCCTTGTTAGCACAGCTATGAGGATGTCAGATTTGAACCCATCCCCTGGCAGTAGCACCCATCATGGGAGGGTGCCGGTGCTCTCCTGGTCTAACACCTCCAACAACTGCCTTGCTCGTTAGTAGCAGCCTCCCATGGTGCTGAGCCACAGCCATGGGCATGCCACAAGGACGGGTGCAATAAATGCAGTTTTAGCAAACTGCCCTGTGTGTTGATACTGACAGTTAAGAGGGGACAAGCCAGCCCCAGCCACCCGAACGACAACCGCCTCAAAACCTACTTGCTCCATGATGCTGTCGTCTGCCATCAGCTTCTCTTCCAGGTACCTCGCCATCAGCTCTGAGTCGGGCTGCCCCGCTGAGGTGGAGAAGCCCCAGCAGAACCACAGCCAAAGGATCATGGTGGAGGGGAGCGCAGGCCGGGGCTGCCTGCCCCGCAGGTGAGAGGAAAGCCCCGCTGCCTGCAGCTCCTGCCTGTGCTGCCAGACGGGCTGCGAGGAGGCTGACAGGAGGCGAGACGACCCACCCTCTTCTCCTCCTTCCCAGCTCGGGACCGGCCCCTTTTCCACTCAGGGCGGCTTCCCGTGCTGCCCGGGGCTGCGGGGGATCCTTGCAGGGTTTCCATCTTCCAGCTACTCCCCTCAGCCGGGAGTCCCATGGACCACCGGCCAGGAGCCACCGCCATGCCCCTCTCCATGCCACCCTCAGCCTCAGCTCCCATCTCGCCTCAGGCATCAGAGAGGGGTGGCACTGGGGGTCCCTGAGGTGCTGCTGCCTGTCATTTTGGCACCAGCAGTACCCCAGCCCCGTGGTGGCCCTCAGCTGGGGGGAAGGTTGAGGGGACATTTCCTCCACCTGGCTGGGTGCTGAGGCAGGGCCTAAGATGGCCGCCATCACACAGCACCTGCCTGAGGGGCTGGTGCCCAGTGCCAGTGGGAGCTGGAAGGATGCGCTGGGCTGCTGGGGTGTCTCCTCATGGGGTCAGCCACGGCGTTGGGCAGTCCTGAACAGCTTCCACCACAGTTCATATTAAAAAGCGCCCTCCTACCCACCCCTTAGGGAGCACAATTGAAGGACACACTTCAAGGCTGGGGCTTTACCAAGGAGTGGTAAAACCCTCCGGTTTCACCCTCTCTGAAGGGACACCTTCTCCTACTCCCCAGTCGGGAGAGCCCTGGTTTGTTTGTGAAAGCTGCCCCAGGGCCCGCCATCCCAGAGCAGGGCAGGGCTCCCTTCACACCCTCGCCTTGGCACACCACGGAACAGCCAGGTGCCTCCCCACCGGTGAAGACAGCCAAGACCCGTGCTTTCATCCCTCTTTCTTCTCCTCTGGACTATGTTTCTCAGCTGGGCAAAGCTGGGGTGAGCCTCCTGTTCTTCCCTCAGTTTCCCAGAAGCAGAGCCCGGGGTCCCTACCACCCAGCTGCCAGGGATGTTCCTCCAGGCACAGCTGTTCCAGGCAGCATGGACCAGGCACGTCTCATCCCCAGGCATTTGGGAACTTGCATCTGCAACGCTCACCTAACCCCAAATCAGATGCATTTACTACTTCATTTTTTTATGCCAGCAGTAACTTCTTAAATCCAGCAGACCCAAATTTCCTCTCTTCTTGTTTTGTTTGATTTTATTTTTTCAGGTGCTAGGTGCTGCATGCACAAACCTGTCAGGATTCAAATTCAATACTGTACTTTCTTTTTTCTTTCCAACTCTGTGTCATCAGGAACTGAAACTGTTTTCCTTCAGCTCCAGTCCATGGCAGTGACAGTCCAATGAGTGGCTCAATATCTCTTGGCCTTGCTGGGATGTGTAAACACACTCTCAGGCCACTGGAGTTTCTGCTTCTGGACAGACACATGTGCACCCACCTGAAAGCATATGTCCACTAAAGGCATATGTCCTGGGAGCATTATGTCCTCCAAATGTAGCTTGTTTAATAGACGAGCAAGAAGGTGCTTGCCCCCCATACAGAAGGGATTAAGGGAAACTGGAGATGGAGTAAAGGGAAGGGACAGCAAAGTTGATGCCTTTGGAACTCCCCTTTAGCAAATCAGTGACCCAGGCTTAGGCTGTGGCCACACCATGTTCACATACAGGCCTTTCGTGGTATTGCCAGAAGGAAGAAAGGAGTTAAAAGCCTGGCCAGCCCCTTTCCCACTGGGACCACTCCACCACTGGCAGGTACAAGGGCCTCTGAAGTGGCCACATCCCCGATGGGAGCTGCAGAGCTGGGCAGCACTGCAGGAAATGGCAAAGGCCTTACGTGGCTGGAGAAGAGAAGATGGTAGGAGAAAGCTGGAGGGAGGCTGGGGAAAGATGCTTCAGGCCCCCAGAGGCACCCCAAATGGTTGCTGTGCTGATCTGGTCACTGCCAAAAGATGGTCAAGGCATTACCCTCAGCTCTTCACCATTTCAAATGGAGATGGAAGAGAGCTCAACAATCCAGCTGGGGTTCAGAAAAGACTTTAAAGCAATGGTTCAGGATGAGACCTGATTTAAGGACAGACAAAAAATGCTTTGAAGTGTTATTCAGCTGCATCCAGTTTATTCCAGCTTCTGCATGTCTTATCCAGCTCAGACACAGAAGAATGAGCACACTTCTGAGCTCCAGATGAAGTGGGGCTGCAGCCTCCTGTGCCCTCACTACTGACATTAGGATGGGCTGCTCCTCAACCTACTCTATGTTTCACTAACTAGGGGCCACAGCTGAATAATAGTCTTGCAGCTCTCCAGCACATGCTTAGAAATGCTGGAAACTGGCATTTAAAACAATACATATAGGATGATTTTCCTAATGGTTTTGGGAAACCTAGAGAAAACTAAAGCACCCCTGTAAAAGCAAGTCAAAAATACCCTGCTAAACCCTAGAGCAGTGCCTGGGCAGGATGGGGAGATGTTTGCCAGCTTGAAATAACCATTGGGCAGTCAGGAGCCGTTTGGAGAAACATTCCAATCTCACTGGCTATCACTGTTTGACTCCTGATCAATACTCAGCTTGTTTCTTCAGCCACTCTGCTCCTCCCATTGCACAGGTGAGGAGCTGAGGGCCAGAATAAATCAAAACAGTGAGACAGAGCAAAGATACTGCAGTAAAGCTGATCCTAAGCACATCTGGTGAAAGGAGGAGATTCAGACCAAAACAGGACCCTAGAGCAGGTATGAGATAACCAACAGGCATGAGGGAATGAGCTGAGAAAAGCACTGCTCTTCCCAAAATGATTAGGAGCAGCCAATTCTGCTCATCTGCCCTTAGCAAGGGCATCTAAGGACACAGCACACAGCTAAGTAAGACCAAGGTGTGTTTTAACACGGTTCAGATGCAGTTAGGTTTGGTGAGTGAACATTAAGCCCGGGGTCTTGATTGTTCACATTATCCCCTCTTCCCCTTCCTGGGAATCTCCTGATTTTGGGGGTGAACGTGGCAGGCATTGTTCTGGGGATACCATTGGAGACCAAGATAAGCAGTTACTCAGGTGTGTTCACATTAGACATGTTTGATGCTGACTTTTGCCGACTTAGCAAGATGAGCAGCTGTTCTTTGGGTGGGAGCTCAGCAAATTAAATTGCCTGGCATGCCTGCGGCCAGCATGAGCAGAGACATTGAGAGAGGCATGATCTAACAGCTGAGCTTCCACACACGTTTCACCTGGAACAGATCATGTTATGTTAAGGAATCTCTCTGTGTTTTCACACAAACACATGCACCTTGGTGGTGCTCTGCCTTCACACATCTGCATCCCCATTTTTCCATGCAAGGCTCCTGAGTAGGACTAGTCTTCCACTTTTTCACCATACCAGTTAAATAAACCCTGCAGGGAGTGTTGAAACTAAAGAAAAAGTTGGCACTTTCTAGATCAAGAGGAGGGGTTTTCCAGACTCCAGACTAAAGTTGAGCGAACAACGTCAGAGCTGCATTTGGTCCTAACATCAGTGCCATGGCTGCATGGATTCCTAAATTAAAGATTTCCAGTTCTCTGTTCTTCTAGGTAGAAGAATGGGACACCAGACACCCAACTCATGCAGAGGCACCTATATTAAATGCACAATTAGAAGTGTCTGAACCAGGAACTAAATTTACCCAAAGCACTCACAAACTGTAGAATTTAGTGGCATTCAAAGCCAGCAATTTGATCAAAAAATTGGCAAGAGTCCCAAAGTGTTACACAGGCATAGACAGAGATAAATGTCCAGAGGTTAAATTAATTACAGTGAAGATCAGGAAATTACATTAAATATTTTCTTTCCAGTCTTAACATAATTAATCTCCTCTGAAACATCTGGATGGGACCTGATGATCCCCAGTTCTGACACTATCTGGGAGGTGCCTGTGTTCCTGAAAGGTCTTTTCTGGGGTCCCAGTGGCTGCTGATCTCCCTGTTGCCATTAGCTGTGTGCCCCATGGCCCAAGAGATCATTTCAGAAATTCAAAATCTGGTACTGTTCTGATGAAATACACCCAAAGTCTCTGCCAAAGACCCCTGGTGCTGGGGTTGCTGACTCTGTCTGGGGGACATCAGGGCAGACAGTCAGGTCACCGAGTCCTGGTACCTGGTGTGTCTCTGCTGAATGGCAGTACAAAGAGAAGAAAGTTGAAGCACCAAGATGTCCGTATATCATTTCCCAGGATGACTGGGGTGTAGTGGCAGGCACCCTGGCTAAGTGCGTTGTCCTGTTCTTACCTAGATCAGTAGAAATTTTCAGATAAGAAATTCAATACGGGAAGGGGAAACTCGTTATCTCATAAGGCACAGAAACTGTGAGTATTTCTCCCCAGGTGCAAGCGAGGTTAACACAATTTAATTATTCTGAGGGACAGACTCTGCCCAGCAGTCACTCCAAGTGCTTCAAGGACAGTGCATAAAAATTTCCTTCCAGAGGAATCCCAACCATGAGAGGACAACTCATGAAACAGCCCAACAGACACATACCACAAAACATCTTACTGAAATCCTGTCCTCCTCAGCAAATGGTAGGGCTTTGAGCATCCTTAGCACTTGTTCCTCCCGTATATTTTTTGTATCTTCTCCTTGAGAAACTTCAGCTTTTTGGACTCTTTTGGACAGTATATTTGAGCAGTTCGTGCCATCTAGTGGTCACAATGATTTCCCAATCTTGTTATTTTTACCGAAAAAAATTAAGCCACATTTGGTGGTTATGAGAGAACTGAAATAAGGGGTTACAAAACCGATGATTAAATTCAATTCTGTTCTAAAGGACTTTTTCATCTCTTCAGACCAGCAGTGATTAACTTCCTGGTCCAGGGTCCCAGGTACATCCAGGAACAGTTATCTTAAGCTTTACATTTTTGATGAGAGAGGACTGGTCAGTCTGAGCTAGGGACACGTATGTGAACAGAACTCAGCTTAGACAGAAAATTCAAGCTATAGTAGATACCGTCAACACAGCAAAGACTGGGTGCCTCATGCCTGCTGCTCTTGCAGCCTGGATAAGCCCTGTCATAGCCATAGCTCTGACTGCACTCATGGAGGTGTTCCTAAGCTACTTTAAGGTAACTGACTTAAATACTGCTAGGAATACAGGCACACAGCACTGAGCAAAATCCACCCGAGAGGCTGAGTAAACACTGAGTCCAAGGTATATGGTTAGATTGTCAGTCCCTTGACTACATGATTTAAAACCAAGCTGGATGTTTTACATACCACAGAGCAATAAGCCAACCTCCTGTCTGAAGCAGCATGCCTGGGATCTTCATGCTGAGATTCCCCTCTGCTCAAAAAGCCTGCAATGGTGATAAATGCAGAGTGGCTCACTCCAGGAGGTAGGATTCATTTGATGAAGCATAGATGTCCCCAGAGCTGGTGTTCTCCTCTGAGTCTGTGACTGGACTCCCTGTATTGTACATGACATGAATTAGACCCAGCAAGGGCAGGATGCATCCCATCCTACAGTGCGGCAGGTAATTACAAGCAAGCGCCATATGGTCAGAAAAAATGTATTTCTTTCCATGGACTAAAAAGGGAGACCAAGATGTACAATCAGGTAATCCCATCCCTCATTATGGTTGACAGCCAGCTGAATATAAGCTGGCAGTGTGCCCAGGTGGCCAAGAAGGCAAATGGCATCCTGACTTGTATCAGAAATAGTGTAGCCAGCAGGACTAAGGAAGTGATCGTCTCCCTGTATTCAGCACTGGTGAGGCCACATCTCAAATACTCTGTTCAGTTTTGGGTCCCTCACTACAAGAAAGACATGGAGGTGCTGGAGAGGGTCCAAAGAAGGGCAACAAAGCTGGTGAAGGGTCTAGAGCACAAGTCTTATGAGGAGAGGCTGAGGGAACTGAGGTTGCTTAGTCTGGAGAAAAGGAGGCTCAGGGGACACCTTATTGATCTCTACAGCTGCCTGAAAGGAGGTTGTAGCAAGGTGGGGGTTGGTCTCTTCTACCAAGTAACAAGTGGTAGGATGAGAGGAAACAGCCTCCAGTTGCGCCAGGGGAGGTTTAGATTGGATATTAGGAAAAATTTCTTCACCAAAAGGGTTGTCAAGCATTGGAACAGGCTGCCCAGGGAAGTGGTTGAGTCACCATCCCTGGAGGTGTTTAAAAGATGTGTAGATGTGGCAGTTAGGGATGTTGGTTTAGTGGTGGACTTGGCAGTGATAGACTTATGGTTGGACTTGATGATTTTAAGGGTCTTTTCCAACCTAAATGATTCTATTTGTACTATGAGTATTGAAAAACCCTGCTCCCATTCTCCCTGTTTTCTTCCTGTACACTCACCTCATCCATGCACATCGCTTACCCCCACCTCCATGGGAAGCTGCAACACAGAACATGCTGTAACATAGGGGAGGGGAAGACTGGCCAGGTCAAGCTAATTGGGCCTGAGGGATGCAGAACTGCTTATCAAATGAACTCTGCATTCAGAAACTGTCTCTTCAAAAGAAGTGATGTTGCAGGCTCTACGCACGCACCGTCTGAGAGCTGAACCAGAGCTTAGGGAGAAAGTAGTGAATAGGTGATGTGGAGAACCGCTGTGTGGATGGATCAATGCAAAAGCAAGATACATGTGCTGTGAAAGCTGCGTACTAGTTTGAGTACAGCCTACAGGCTCCTAAGCTTTCTAGGAAATCTGGAGCTATGTCATCTCCAAGTTCAAGATCCAGGATTGCCCAAAAGATTGTGGGAGAGGGCAAATCAGGACTAATTATTCAATGCCTCTTCCAGCACAACATCTGTGAAACAATATATGGAGCTATCATGTGACAGATTCAAAGTGATCAAAAAGCCATGGTTCATTCTGTGTATAGTTAAGGTTGGAACTTCTCACGGAATGCTAGAAATGTGGATTTTTTATCCAATCTCTTCAGAGGAGATGATAGGTTTATGGAAAATAAATTAACTAAGAACTGCTAAACAAATGGAAACCATCTCCTATAGCTACAAGTAGCTGGACACTAGGAGGGTATTTGGAAAATACCTTACATGCTTGCTCCAGTTCTTATGTTCTTTCTTAAGCACTTCTGGCAGCTTTGACATGGCAGTGAGATGAAAGGTCACAGCTCCGCTTGTATTTCTTGTGAATATCTGAATGTAACTTCAGGTCTCAGCCTGAGAGACAATCTGTTGAAAAGACAGAGAAAGGATGTGTAACAGCAGACTGGTGCTTCAGAAATCTTTTCCTGAAACATCGAAATGTAACATAACGTAGGGTAAGAGAACAGAATATAATTAATATAGCTAATATAATATAATCTTGTCTGCTCTTTTGTCCCTGGGTTCACCTAGTAATTCAGTCTTTTCAACCGGGGTTGCTCAGATGTCTGCAAATTTCCTTTCTTCCTGGAAAAGTGGAAGGGATACCCCACCTACTTTTACCAAAAACCCACTTCCTCTATTCTTTCCACCTTGTTTTTATCTGGCTTACTTTATCCCATCTCTTGAAGTACCCAAAGAAGCAGAGAGGCCAAAACAGTTTCAGAAGCACCCAGGAGCTGTACAACATGCATCTAAAAATGCATCATGAAACATGCATCAGATGTTTTCACATTAATAACTTTGAAAAACTAGAACTATCCCACCACCAGCTATGATCCTTTCACAGCCAGAGTGGAAAAAGGGTGTTTGTGTGGGTCAAGATCCAACCCAAAGGTCTCTGCCAACCCCTGTGAGATGGCTGGGCGGGAGGGCCCTTGAAGGAGCACAGCGTTGCTGCCTCCATCGCTCTGAGAACCAGTCTTCACCTCACTTACTATAAACAAACAAGCTAGGAGTGAGTTCTTGCTTTGATCTTTTGAAGTTTTGGATACTCCAAGGTCTGTGCCTAGCAGGAAATTAGTCAAACATCATGGGAAGCTACAAAAGCAAGAAGTGAGCCTATCCAAGCCTGAGCTGTTATCGAGGGCAGAGGTGAGTGAAGACACTATTTGGATAACCCTTGCTCAGGCACCACAGCTCAGACTTGCGTTGCAAGGCAAATATTTACCTACGGCCTAAACAAAGTCAGCGTTTCAAAACTTTGTTCAAAATACTGCATAACCCTGAGACGTTTCCTTGAACTTGTCTCAGAGAAGGAGAGATCTTGTGCCTAGTACCTATGCGGGCTGATCTCAGGAGACAAGCAGAAAGAAAATGAAGCATCTGATCTGCTTCCTGGTTTTGTTCCTCATTTCTGGAGTAGGAAGCTTTGATCTTGTTATCGACGAAATCCCAGATGTGAGTATTTCAAGGCAGGGCCTAGGTCTCCTTTCCTTGCTGAAGTCAATATTGAAGCTGCAGCTGGCTTCAGTGGGAGAAGAACTGGGTCACTGCTTCATAGCTCTGCTTGTATCTTATGATTCTATTCTACTTTTAGCTGTAAATGGGATTCTTCTGATAATTGGTTTTCACCTGTCATTCATAGTGCTTCTTTTTTATTATTAAAGTTGGGATAATATGGGCATAACTCCAAGTTTCTTTTCAAGCAGGATTCTTATTTTTACCTCAACTTTGCCTTTTCTGGTGGTTTTACCTTTAAACATTCCAATGGGCTTCTATGCTCAAGCCTTCAGCATATTTTATATCCTGTTTCCCTGGAATAAGCAGAAACAGAGCAGCTAGATATCTTTGTGGATGGGGTCTCCTGTACAGACCACTATGAACTTCAGCAAAGCTTCATATGGACTCAGGGTTTTGTTAAGAGGAGTTCAAATATGGAGTTAAGATCCTGTTGACTGCTAAGATTCCTTAACAGAGGAATGAGATAATTTATAGAAGAGCTTGTAATTAGGATAATACAACGATGAAGAGTATAGTTATAGATTTGACTCTGAAGCTGAGTCTGAATTTAAACCCCCGGACTCAGGTGAACTTAGATTTGGGTGTCTACACCCATTTCCACATTGCCATATTGCAATATTTCTGTGAAGTCAGCAGGGATGGTGTGAAGCTTTCTTTTACTTTGTAGGATTAACAAAAAGAATTTGTGAGCAGGAATATCCTCTTTTTCTTCTTACAGCACTTTTCATGACGCAGTGAGATTTTTATACTGAGTTTGAAATTCCCAGGAAAAATATTCCAAACCTGTGGTCCTTTCTAACCATAGTTGTCATATCAGTTTAACATCAAAGTGCTTAAATAATTTAATTTTGTGCAAACCTTTGTGTGTATGCTATCATATAAACTGGAGCGCAACTCATATACTTGCCATAAATTAAACTTCTAACAAAATTTAGTTAAGAGTATTGCTGTGGTGTAAAAACCACGCTACTAATTGAATCAGTGCAGCTTTGCACTTGGAAAAGACCTGACGTGCCTTTGCTGTCAATGGGACAAATTTAGTTCTCAGGTATATTAGTATAAAATCAGAGACAATTTCGACTGGTTTGAGCAGAAATTCTCTGAACTTGTTGGTTTAAGTGAGATCAGTATCTGAAGTACTGTAGTTACCATGGCTAGACCCATCCTGATGATAATCTGCCTCTTGCTCTTTATGGTCATTTCAATGTGTTAAATATTACTCCCTTTTTCAGAAGGAAAGGTTGTAAAATGATGGCAAAGGTCATGATCTTATAAGAGTATATAGAGCTAGTTGGCCTCAGAGGGAAACTGAATGTGTGGACATACCACATTTTGGTCTGAGATTGTTTGTGCCTCTGCTCCCTATTTGCACCAAGGGGAGGTAAATTCCCTTTGGAACTCTATTAGAGTGCTAATCAATAATAAATCAAGTGATAAATCAAACAGTAAGGCAGCAACAACACCTCTTTCTTTCTTCTTTCTTCTCTAGGAAGTGGAGAACCTGATTGACCTAGAAATCGATGGAGTTCCTTCAAGCTCCAAGATGAGGAATGGCAGGTATCAGGTACAGTACCCAGAAATGCTTCAAAAAAAGGGAATCAAGAATGTCTGGGAGCTCTCTCCAGGTGGCTTGTTCCATGTCAAGGGCTGCAACTGTGCAATCAGGTGGGACCAGCAGGTCCTTATATGCATTGAGACCTCCATATCTCTTGGTGGGATAAGAACTGCTACTACCCTCTATGCAGTACCTAGCACAACAAGGCTTTGTTCCATATCTGCGCTCTAACGACCATAACACAGATGCTAAACAATGGAGATACTTGTCTGTCTAACTTAATGTGTGGGAAAAACCCCACTGATACTGGTGAGGCTTTTCCATGAGAAAATGGAAAAGTACTTCAGACACTGGTAATGCAGGTAGAAACTTTTCAGTCCTGCAGGTAGTCTATTCATTCATATTTAACTCAGGTCAAAAGAGTGCAGCAACGTGTCACATGGATAATGAGCTGGTGGAGTCTGAGACCAGGGTAGAAAATTTGTTTCCAGCATGCTGATGGGTTGCAGATTATTACAGTCTGTCATCTTCTGAAGCAGAAACATTTAAAACAGCATTGTGGGAGTTTTCTTGTGTTTTACACAGTAGTAATTAACAATAATGATCATGAAGTCAGTTGTTTGAAGGTATTAACTTTTATTACACTGCAAGAAAGAAATTATGATCAGAGTGGACCTTGTCCTCTGCCAAGCTCTGGTGCTTCCTTTCTTGAGCTTGTTCAATATAGCGAAAACAGAAGGCAAACATGATTCTTCTTTATCCTAAGGCTTTTTGAAAGGGGCTTCACACAGAGTGTAAATGTAACTTACTGACACCTAAAGCCCCCATTACAATGCTAGAAAAATGGAAGATTTTACCATAAATATGGATCAAGCCAGCTCACATTTGCCAGACCAGTGTTTAAATAATTTAATCGTGATCTAAGCAGAAATCCTCTCTAGCTGCACTTCTTCAGGGCATCATTTCTTTCCAACATGGCTATATTAATGCTTACGTATTATATTGCCTCTGTTCCCCAACTTTCTGGATACATAGTGATATAGACATATGCATGCAGTAATTGGCAATTTTACTAGTGGTTTTATTATACCAGTTATTCCTTATATTCCCAGATATTCTTTCCTATCCTTTGCCTGTCAAATGAGTCTTTGCAAACCAGTAGAACTAACATCTCAGCTATAGGATGAGCTACCCTTATGTTAGTTGAATCACAATAAAATATTAATAAAGGAGATTAAACTAAAGTATGTGAAACATCTTGAGAGAGTAGCTCTTGGTCAACAGCAGGCACACAGTTACTTACTGTGGATCACTAGAGGAAGGCTGTCTTCCAAATTATTGTTTTAGCACTATGTTTTTCTACAGTGAGGTCACTAGCCCATTGGCAACAAGACAACAGAACTCCTCTGCAGACCCTACTGATTAGCTCTAAATAGAAAGAATTGTTTTGTAGGTCCAAATAACGTATTCTGGTGAAAAATATTCGCTCCTGAGTAATTCTAGAATTACTGGGTCTCAGGTATGTGAATGGTTCTCGTGACCACATAAGCAGAGCATCTCATGGGCTGGGATGCGGGTAACCTTGTGAGCCTCCGTGTGATGGTGCACTGCCGTTATCTCTGTTTTGGAGACAGATCATGGAGCTTGTGTCTAGACTGTGAGGCAGGATGTTCTATAGCACTTCCCTCAGTCCTGGTCCTGATCTCTGGCTGTCCAGAGCCAGGTGAGATCATACCTAATTCCTTACTGCTCTGCCTGCCTGGTTTCCTCTCCATGAGAACCCGCACATGAAGGAAATATGGAAGGAGAGAGAGGGTGGAATCAGCTGGCTGGAGAGTCCCCCCAGCTCCCAGGGTATAAATGCAAGCAGAAAGACCACAATTCATCTTCAACATTGTGAAGACAAAGTCTGCCAAGACCTAGTTTTGAAGTTGCTCTTCTTGCACCTCACAGTAAGGGTCATGATCCCCAAAAGAGACTGCACTGAAATTGCAGTGTGTTAAAAACTGCTTAGGAAATGGCTCACATGAAAACAAGTGAATCTATGAGGAAACAGCATGTCAAAGAACAGGGAGGACATGCCAGGAAGATCTCATCCTCTTTCTAGTTTCTCATGCTGGGCATCTGCTTTTCAAATTTTCCCTTAATCTACAGATTCTTATGACTTTCCCCAGGAATTTTCATGCCCCAGTAGAAAAGTAATTTTCTTGAAATGCAGTGTAACAGCTCTGAATCTGCTTTCCTTGTTTTGCCAAGTCACACCTGAGAAGTGGCCTGGGGACTGCAACTTGAAAGCAGATAGATGACCTAAAACCTGCAACTCTTGTAATACTTTACCACTTGCACTACCCTTAGACACCATGGCTTCTTCTTCCACAGACAGGACAGGAGGAATCAGGGTCAGCAGCTCTGGATAATAGTTAGATTGAAGTACCCAATATTTTCTTGATGGTAGAGTGCATAATAGTTGCAATATTCATGCACAGTGATTTGAACAAAGGTCATTATGGAGGGCTGAATATCCATAGCCTGTACAGATGTCAGGAGAAGATGGGTCTCGGTACCTGAAGATAGGGCCCAGCATCTATCAAGACCAGATTCTTAAAACAGTTCCTGAGGTGCTTGTCTCCACCCTAATCAGCAATTAGCCACACGTTAGATAATTGCACAAGATACTGTTTCTAGGCAGTGTGGTCATCAGCAGATCTGGATGTGGTTTAAAGGCAAGGATCAGCCGTAAATCCTCATGCCAGAAATAGCACAAATCTCACGTGCCACAGAAGCCCATGTTCCCAGTAACCACACCAGCGCTCAAACCTGAAGTATAGTTATCTACAGCTCTGTCCTCCTGACCCGTTGGAGTGGCTGCCCTCTGCAACCTTTGACATCCTGGGGGGACGGTTGGCCCGCCCTATGTCTGATCTCTAACAACAGCAGTGGGAGTCATTACATGTACAAGTGATAAGCTCACATCTCCATCAGTGCCTCTCTCTTCTCCTCCACCCTCACAAAAACAAACAGGAAGGAAATCTGGGCATCTTGAAAACTTTACACCATTTGTAAAGTGAGTCAGGAACCCTAAGCTCTTCCAAGAACTGGACAAGTATCACAACAAAACAAATCCCCTCTGTGCCAAGGCTTTGGTCTTCATCTTTTCAAAATTAAATTTGTTTCAGTTAAAGTTGGTTTAGTCTTAATTTGTATTCATACTGATGGTATTTCCTGTACCAAGGGTATGTGTGGGGACAACAGTCATTCTTTATCAGATGTGAAGGGTCCAGTTCACTGTACAGTGATATCTGTGGGGTGTCAGGGTGGACTGAGCAAGGATCAGTCCATCAGGCTTTGCAGAGTGTCTCTAGAGCACCATAAACTTTCAGATCTGAAATCCCAGGCTGAATGCTTCAGGTGGAGCCCGGTAAATAAAAGTAGTAAATAAAAACCTACATTTGTTCTCAGCCAGGTGGAAACCCTGCAGTCTCCCTGTCTGGCTTTAAAGGATCCTTAAAATTATCTCATTAAAATTATCTTTCTATGACATGTATCAGCTCTTAGGCAGCCCAAGATTTTCCTACTAACAATATACTAATTATCTTCAAATGAACTTAGTAACTGTATAACAGGCCTTATATGCACCATCTGGCTAATTAAGTTTTTGTGAGCATCTTCTGTGGTTTTGGGTCCTCTTGGATTCAAGTGCTACTGAAACCTGAGATGAGATTGGTATGTTTTGGTACATTTTTATAATTAAAAGAATTCTTTCAACCAAATGAGGGTATCTGTTTTCAGATGAAAGGGATCACACCACTGGCTGTGAAGAGCTGAGCTTGCCTATTTGTGATGATAACACCAAAGTAGATATCTACATTAAACAATTGCCTCCCTCTAGAACTAGGTGAGCCAAATCCCATCGAGGATTACTTATGCAAGTTTAAGTTTTAGGGAATTAAACAGAATGATTCAAATGGCCACAAGATGTCACCAACTCTTCATAGAAATTTTAAAATGGAAATATTCATAGGGCAGGGGAAAAAAAAATCAACCATTAATGAGCAGTTTCAGCTCTTCTAAGCAGTGCATACATAACTACCTTTACATATATGCAAGTATATAAATGTAATATCAATGACACATAGGGGGTTTTATACATACATATTGCATATAATACAATAATATAAACATGTATTCTATAATGTAAGTGAAAACAGAATGAGATAAAATGGTCTGGGTTTTGAGGTTTTCCACTTTTCCTAGAAAAATAAAAAGAGATTTTTTCTGTTAAAAGCTAGAGTTTCTGAGTATGACTTTTTGTCAGCCTGTTTTGCTTTCAGGAAATAAATTTTTGTTCTAGAAGAGAATGTTTTCTATAAAAAATAAAAAACAGGGGAAGAGAGATCATCCCGTGTATAAATACATAAAATAAGACAAAAGGAATATGCACACTAAGTCTGAGAACTCAAACCAATTTTCATCATCTTGGAAAGCAGCTTTTAGATGTTAACTGTCTGATCCCTGTCTTGATTCAGCCACAATCTGTGTTGTTAGCTTTGCTGAAATACGTTCTCCATATTTTTCTCTTCCAGCGAAGCACATCTGACTGGGGGTATGTTGGAGACCTGGTGAGTTTTTTTCTTCCTCTGTGGAAAATAATACCGAACAAAGTGATTTTCTAGTTAACCATTTTTTGGAAATCAATCCTTTTGTTTGTTCAGTTCCTTGTTTTTACTGCTGGTTGGGTATTAACCTATTTTCTTTAAACAAAGCACTGTTTGCACAACGCTGTTTATACAACTGCTCTTGGAGGGAGAAGGGTATGGTAAATATGAAGAAATAATCATCAAAAATGATTAGACGAAGACAATATCTTAATATACTAGTTTAATACTGTTCTCCCACTGCCATGGTTTAACCATTTACAAGACAATGTTGGTACCAATGCTGTAGGTCTCCTTTATTTAGGACTTTTATTTAAAATGTAAGCTCTCTCCTCCTCAGTGTATGATGCTGAGGATTACTGTGCACCCTTCTATGCTGAATTGAACCAATAGAGTCGTTTCAAGGACTGACTGCATGGTCAAAAGCAAGGAAAACATTCCAGCTTAATAAATTCCCTCTTTCAGCTTAAATGTTATAATGAACTATATTCACATGAGTATCCTGCCATATTGCTGGGTAAAATATGGAGGTGTCCTGAACTTCAGTTTATGTCCCATCTAGCTGCCATATTGTAAGTTGAAAAAAAGGCACTGAGACTATAAAAGGGGTTGATATTGCACTCTAGGGCACATTTTACAGATGTGTCCTAAATTTACAGAGTAATTGTGTCAATTACAGGTGGAGGACGATGACAAGATAGGTCTTTACAGCTACAAAGTTCAATCCACTATAACGTCACGGTTGGCCAACACAATGATCCAAGCCAAAATGGTGAATAATGCAAAACGGTCCCAGCACATAGTGTTTGATGTACAAGTCCCCAAAGGAGCTTTTATTGACAACTTTACCATGTAAGTAGTGGGCATTTATCAGCCTTGTGCTCTGGCAGTGTTCAGTGTGGTGGCAGAATGTGGTGGGAGGGAATTATTTGTAAAAGCAAAACATCTCATTATTTTCCAGGTTCAGTGTCATTTTAGCAGGCTTTCTCGAGGAAAAAAGGCTCATGTCATCATAATGTCTGTCTGTCCATCTCTTCCTCTCCAGTAATTATTGGGCCATTGGCCAACATCAACAAAATTTGACAAAAGGACAGAAGTCTGGAATAGGTTAAGCTCCTACCTGTCTGGTGCATGCTGGCACCAGATCGAAGGAGAGAGAGAGACCCACATTAGAGCCCTCACTGAACAGAAAGAAACTAAGTATTCATTCAGAGAGGCAGCAGCCAGCTTGCTGGTCAGGAGACATGTCCTGATCCGTGTTCCAAAACAGCCATGACATCAGTAACTGCCTGCCCTGCCCAAAGAACAGGGAAAGGGTGAAGGAGGTAAGGAAGAGCAGATCCTCCTCAGAGTACAAGAGTGATGGCTACTTGAAATAAAAAAGCAGGTAGGGAAAAAGATACAGATCTAGTGGAAACCAAACTTCATTACTTTGGGGTTAAACAAGAGCCTTATTATTTCATTTCCCACCAGCTTAGATTTCACTGATGTTTTTCTAAAGTGAAGAAACAGTCGTCAATTGTAAAGTTGTTTCTTTTGCAAACTGACTGTGATTCTCTCTCCTAGGGATGTCAATGGTATAACATTTACCAGCAAAATTCGGGAAAAATCTGAAGCCAGAAAAATGTACTCTCAAGCAAAAGCCAAAGGCAAAGCTGCTGGAATAGTAAGGTATAAAGACTTTGGCATGTGGGTGTTGTGCTGAACGTATTCATAGGAGAACTGAAGAGACCCATCCCAGGAGGAGATAGATGAGGGAGGAACCCTGGGAAGGAAAATGGGTTGCTTACTTACAGCAACTCTGATATTTAATTATCAAGGACTAAATTTGTGTTTCTGCTTTCAGCTTGACAAAACATACTGTGCTAACAGAAAACTGCTGTTCCCTGATATAGGCTACAGTTAGAACCAGACCCAGCAAATGCAAAGAAGCTCTCTTTCTCCTTGTATTTTCTCAAAATAACCCCACAGCTGACTTTTCAGGAGCAATGCCTTGGATATGGAAAACTTCCAAACCGAAGTGAATGTGCCCCCAGGGACGAGGATCCAGTTCGAACTTCACTACCATGAAATGATTCGGAGGAAACTGAGCTCTTATGAGCACATCATCTCAGTGAAGCCAGGACGCTTGGCGAAGCACATGGAGGTAAAGTAGAGCTGGTGTCTGTAGGCAGCACCCCACAGGTGAATCCTCACTGAGAAAGCAGTCAAGGTTCCTACAAGTCCCACAGCAGAACCCTTCATCTGCAGCTCCTTCCTTTCATATGGGCTTTGTACAAATAGCCTCGAGGTCACTGTGTAGACCAGCATGAAACACATTAAATGAGGAGCTATGTAGCTACATGAGTGAGGAGCAAATGTGTCCTGCCTCCTCTTGTACTAACACAGTTGGGCACCTCCTGAATCGTGACTGACTCACGTCAGACCCACTTGGGCAAACAAGCTTTGGCCTATATATACCCTTGTGTAAACTTGCCTTGACTGAAGGAAAACAAACAATACTTGCTATTTAGTTGGAACAGTGCTTTTCACAATAACCCCAACTTCATGAGATAGTGTCCTGTGAGAGCAGATGTTCTCTGATTGACAGTCCCTCCACAACTGTCTGCCAGAAGATGATCTGTCTTATTCTTACCCTCTTTCTTACACTCATCCAAAGGTGTCCTCTGTCATCCATCAACAGTCACAAGATACAGGGATAGCTGGACATTTCCACCTGGCCATTCTTATGTTCCTGTTTCATAAATGTCTTCTTCAGCTTTCCATGGCTTCAGCACAAGGTGTATATGAAATTTTGCTGCTTGTGTTTCCGTGGTACAGGCTGTGACCTGCTTCAAGCTGTCCAAAGGCCTGAGTTAGTCCTACTGAAAGGGACGCTGTGTCCTGCCTCCTAGTAGTCTTACTAACCACAAACACAACCAGAAAAAGGCTTTATCCCAAGCTGACAAGATAAAACCTTTATTTTCCAAATCACCTTGGCCATCCAAACAAAAGCAAAAATACTCTCTGTCCTGTCAATGGCATGAGTAGAGAGGGAGAGGACTCATCACTGAGTGTTCCTCCTGGCCTCCTAACCCAAAGCAGCACTAAGGCAGAGTCACTTCATGCTTCTGTCATGCTTTCAGTGTAAACAAGGGTATCACTCTTGACTCCTATCCCACCACTTGCCCCAGGGGGTAAGAGAGAGAGCAGGAATGAACATTTCTGCCAAATTCTTTCCATTCTTTGGACCCTTTTTTTTTTTTTGTCTTTGCATCGTGGTCTATTTTCACCATTGCATGGATCCCCACCACAAATGAGACTAGCCCTACTGGAGCATTCTCAAGGGCAACCCACCCCCCAGATGGAGTTTGCCTGTGGAGCATTCATAAGATCCTGGTATACCACGGGCACTGCTCTATATTAAATGTCCTCCCTCCTGCCTTTAGGTGGATGTCCGCATTATTGAGCCACAGGGACTTCGCTATGTGCATGTTCCTAATTCCCTCGGAGATCATTTTGATGGAATCACCACCATCTCCAAGGGAGAGAAAAAGGTAACACTCACAGACTAGAAATAGCATGAAAACATCAGTTTTCACATTTGTTCCTATGCAGTCATGACATTTTTTCATACCCACTGGAAACATGCAAAAATATGGCAAAAAAATACAGTGTCTTCATTACTGATACCTAAATGTATGTACAAGATGCTCAAATACTACAGTCACAGCAGTATAGAAACAGTGTGTAGTCTGTCCATCTTTGTGCAAAGCTTTTCATTTGTAATTCTGAAACTGAGATTGCTGGATGTGGAAAGGATAGGTGATGAATATCAAGTGGAATAACCGCTCTAGAATAACTCCACAATCTCAGTTTCAACTGAGAATATCTGCATAGGGACTTATTTTAGAACTGCTCTTTTCCTTAACAATCTTACCCTAGCTTTCTCCAACATAGATATTGGGTATAAGTAAACCCTCCAACAGTGGAGCAGTTTTTCTCAAGAAACTTCAAGCAGTGACTCTGGGAGGGTACAACTCTTTTGACTCTTACATAGACATCTAATACAGGATATGTTAATCAGGCCCAAAAAGTCTGTCTATACTGCTATAATAATATATCAGGCAATATTGTTTCCTGATATTGACGCTCATTTTTATGTCTCATTCACCCACATCCCTAGTTTAGCAAATTATTTCAGAGGTATTGTGTGGCTATATATGTTATGTCTTATCTTCTCTGGAAATTCCAAGTTATTCAGTCAAAGCAGAGAAATAATGCCATAAATTCTGCATAACCAATAACATGACTAACGCAAATGATTTCTAGTACTCAATTTACAGTCAAATTACAAGCTCTCGTTTGTCTGGGAAAAAAATCAATTAAAAAGCTATTAAAAATGTTGATAAAATTATGGATACTTTCAACTAGGAAAATGTTAAATAAGCCAACATATTACTTGCTAGAAATGGTTTGCACAGCTCTATTTTGAAATATTCGGTGCTGTAGATAGGTCATCTTATTTGTGTCACAGTTGCTACTACAGAATCAGCATATCCAGTCAAACCTTAGTGCTGATTTTCTTTTTAAGTGACCAAGTCCATTTTCCACTTAAACAAGAGTACAAATAAAGAAGAAAAGTGTTCAGTGAAATATATTTCAATGATCCACCTTTCTCACGACATCTGATTGACTGATGATCACTTCTCATTTCAAGGCTCATGTTTCCTTCAAGCCAACGATGGCTCAACAACGAAAATGCCCCACGTGCTCATCCACAGCAGTAGATGGAAATTTTGTGGTGCAATATGATGTGAACAGAGAAACCACAGGTGGAGAATTGGAAGTAAGCATTGCTGTTTAACTGGGACAGGAGATCTGTAAATACAAGAATTGCTGTCATTAAGCAAACTGTGCTAAATAAACTTAATCGTTCAGGAGAATAAAGATGAGAAAGAGCTCTGTATCCAGCTGAAAGAACAGAGAGATTCTAAGTGGGCAGAATGGATTTGTTTAATTTATGAGTAAGATGTGGTCCTACATATAGTCTGGAGCAGATTCCTGTCTTGTCCTAAAGCCAATGTCTTTTATACCTAGCAGCACTGTGGTGATTTAATGTTGAATCAGAGGACAGAGTCATTGGATGTTGTACCAATACATCACAAGGAGACAACCAGAACATCACTATTTTTATGTTAACATGAAGCAGAGTTATGGGGTTGAATTATTACAGACAGAACAGTCTTTTTTAAAACATTTTTCATTCCTCCTTATACTAGTCCATGGCAGTTGTCTGAGAACCAGGCTCTGCTTTCCTTGATAAAAAGTAAAGACTGTAGTATGGAGTATAGATGGTGTAAGGCTACGAAGAAGTGCAGAGCTGAAAGTTAGAATTGGCCCATAAAGAAGAATAACATTTTCTGCTCTGTTATTCTCTTGAGTTTTCTGACATCTTTACCATAGCTCACTTCACTGTGACTTTTTTATTTTATTTTGCAGATTTTTAATGGCTATTTTATTCACTTCTTTGCTCCGGAAAATCTTGATCCTCTGCCTAAAAACATTTTATTTGTTATAGACGTCAGTGGCTCGATGTGGGGACTGAAAATGAAACAAGTAAGTGTTTGACCTCTATTGAAAAATGAACCTCCTGCTAACTTTTCCCATGTGCCTTGCTATACAATTCTGTAATAGACTGGGGCTCAGAATTACCAGCTTAGTTCTTTACATTTTGCTCCATCAAAAGTCTTAGCGAAGTTGAAGAATATTTGGTGACTTCACGGTTTTACTCTTTATTTGTAATGCTCCTTCCATGATGTAAGGAAGAGGTGATGCAATCAGAATATGGATTTTAACTCTAAATTAAAATTTTAATTGACAGATCACAAAACATTTTGCAAAGGCTCTGGCTCCCTTTTCTGTAATCTCCTCTACTGAATCCTGGGAAAGTGTCAGTGAGGATACTAATTCCCTGCTTTCAAACAGTTGTGGACAAGTTGTTGACAGCCCACTGAAGAGCGGGGCGGGCGGGAGCAGAAAATATAAAAAAATAAGATGTTTTAGTCTGCAAAAGAAAAGACTTGGAGAGCCATAATCAGCCTCCAAATATGCGAATGATTGTTCTAAAAGGAAAACTCATTAACTGACATTCATGCCCACCCAAGGTAGAATAAGATGGAATCAGGTGGATTTACAGCAGGAGAGATTTATCTTAGATATTAGCAAAAACTTTGTAGTGCTGAGAGGGGAGTTCAGGAGATTGTAGGTCTTGTGTCACTGAAAGTTAAGAACTAGCTAGACAGACATCAGCTGGGAACGATCTAGGTATATTTGAATTTGCTTCAGAGCACAATACTGAGTCTTGGCAGATTGCTTCCTTGGGAAAATCAATGCTGCAAAACTGGGATACAGGTTAATTGTCGCTTGTTTAAATCACACATCTTCAAACAGATGTTACCCAGTCTGAAGTGACAGCACTACAGGCAGCTAAGTCTCCTGAGCTGATACGAGCAATTCCTCTCTCCTGAACCCCAGTGTCTCACAAACTGCTTCTCTCTCTCACCTCACTCTGTGTTAGCAGGAGTTAAGAAAGGATGGGTTGAGTCACATGGGTTTGTTCTTGCTAATCACATTTTTTCTGTGTTTCTTTGGTGAAAGGTTCAGCTTTATGCAAGAAGTGCAAAAAAGGGGAGATTTGGATAGCAGATGCTATTTTGGATTCCAGTGCTCATGTTCTTATTCATCAGAGGCATCTGTTTGCCTGTAGTCACAATTTAAGAAGATGTTTACAGCAACAGAAAGCATAAACTCATCTTCTCTTAAATTTCTTCTTCTCAGACCATCGAGGCCATGAAGGCAATATTGAGTGAGCTCCGTGCTGCTGATCAGTTCTCCCTTATTGACTTCAACCACAATGTCCGATGCTGGAGAAATAATCTAGTCTCAGCCACCCCAGCCCAGGTTGAAGATGCTAAGAAGTACATCCAGACAATCCATCCCAACGGGGGTATGAGGTTTTGATTGCAAGGTGCTCATGAAAGTTAGCTATCACAGGAACCTCAGACAACCTTCAGACTGGCAGAGTATTCCTAAAAAAAAAGTCTGATTCCCAAAATGGGAAAAGCATGCCCTGGGGCTAAAGGAGAGCAAGGATTCTGGTTTATTGTGTTAGGGGATGGGATGGCATGTCCTTCTACTGAATAAGCTATGACAGATAGAACACAGACCATAGAACAGCTGCCTTTGATCTATAGGCTCTATCTCCAGCCTCACAGATCCCAAATAGCCTTGAAAGACCAAGGCCGTCTCATGCCTTTGTAAAGCAGACCATAAGCAGCCCATAAGGAAGTTTCTTCACATTCTCATTCAATCATCTGCCTGCAAACCCACTACTTCTTCCCCCAGAAAATAGTTCCCAACACCACAAATGGTCCCACTGGAATTAGTGAGGGGGGATGGGGAGGCCACATGAAGATGACAGGCTGGGATGAAAAAGTGAACCAGAGTGCAAGCAGATGTAAGCACCACAGAGGAGAGGTTTTGCTGCTTTGATCTCAGGTCTTGTCTATGCTCATTAATTCCACTAGAATCTCAGAGCTAATCTGGGTTCAACAAGAGACTCAATAAGAATCAGACTTGTTTTCTTCATTGTGTCTTTGACAGGCACAAATATCAATGAAGCTCTTCTCCGGGCCACATTCATCCTGAATGAAGCCCAAAACTTAGGCATGTTGGACCCTAACTCAGTCTCTATGATCGTATTGGTGTCTGACGGAGACCCGACAGTAGGTGAGTACCCTGCTTTAGGGGAGAAGAAAGGCCAGTGGGATTAGCCTGAGAAAAGTGTTCAACATGTAGACATTTTGACAGTAAGATTAAAAATTCTGTTCCCTTTTCTTCCAATGCCTGTGCTGCTCTTTTGCCAAGTGCTGTAGGTGCCACGGGGCTTTGCACAGAAGCTTTCAAAAGATGAGCAGATTGTTTTATGTAAATTATGTGCTTCTTGCAATTACAGAGATGCATAAGTTCTGTAGGAGAGGTAATCACAACCTTAGAAAAAAAATTTCCTCTTCCAATGACCTTGGCCCACACAGATCTATGCAGTCCCAAGTGTAACATCAAAATCAGGAAAATAATGTGGAAAGCAAATTAATTTGGATTGGGTTTGGTACAGGTCAGAAAGAATCGCTTACTGCAAGATGCCATCTCAGAAGAGGCTGCCATTAAAAACAAGTCTGAAAAAAAAGTCAGTCCCAATGGTGGCAGAGAACATCTTAAGTACAATAAACAAAGTAAAGTCTTTATGGAGATGTCTTAGTCTGCAGAGAGGTTGAAGCAGTAATTCTGGGAGAAGTCTAGATGTGTTGCAGTTACAAACTCCCCAGGAAGTTAATAAGAGCCCTAGATATACAAAAGATACCCATCAGATACCAAAAAAAGAGTTCAAAGGAGTCTTCTTCAGTGGAAACAATTTGTTAATCTCCATCCAGAAGAAGCTCAAATGTCACAGTAGGCACTGCAAAATGGAGATTTGGCATCTGAGCTAGCTGTCTAGATTTCCCTTATATTAAGCGAGAACCAGAGACACTGGAAGAGCATGAATGCACTTACCTTGATGGAGACTTCCTCCATTGCTCAGATGGATGTGACCCTTTGTGTGTCTCCAAGGTGAGCTAAAGCTGACGACGATCCAGAAGAATGTGAAGCAGAGCATAAAGGACGAATTCTCTCTCTTCTGCCTCGGGATTGGGTTTGATGTAGATTACGATTTCCTGCAGAGAATCGCGACTGACAACCGTGGCATGGCCCAGAGGATTTTTGGAAATCAGGAGACTTCTGCCCAAATGAAGGTGTGTTTCTGGCCCATTGCTGCTGAAACTATCCAATTCAGTTTACAGCTGTGGAGCTGGGTAACTCTACCAGCAAGAGTAGAGTTACTGTAGGTTTATAGCAGGGGTCACAAAAAGCATCATTTCTTCTGGAGAGTCCTGTGAGAAGACAGTCATGTATTAGCTTAAGTGCTCCTAGTTATAATTTTGTAGCATCTATAATACATATTTTACTGCTCTGTGTTGGATTAATATTCTATAAAACAGTCCTAACCATAAAAAAATATTTGGTAAATTAAAATTAAGGCCTGGATTTTACCTCAGGCCACTTCAGCACTAACAAAAGGCACAGGTATAAATGCTAAATGTTAACTGTGACAGTATAAGAAAATGTTCAATTCTAGGACGGTCTGGCTCCACCTCTGTAAGCAGCAATTGCTGATGAAAAAACTCTTACATCCTTATTCTGTTTCTATTCACTGGTTTCATCACCTGTGCAGGCTTCTCATACTTCTTTCCCAACACAGGCGTGATAGGACACACGCAGGTGTGCCAGGACACACTACCTGGTGTTCTGCCAAAGAAAGCAGCTCTGAGAGCACAGTCCCTCAGTATGAGAGAGCCTCCATCCATAGCACTATAGGGGTACCTGTTTTCCTTCTCTGGTCCTAAACCCAGCTGTGGACACATCTCTGTTCACATCAGCCAGGTACAACAGGGTCAGTCTACAGCACAGAAGCGAATGCAAGTGAGAGGTAGGTCTAGTTTTTGGCAAGAATTAAGTGGGAAGCAGTTGTCTCTTTTATACAGTAGCCAAGAGCTGACCAACCTGATAATAGATTCAGGCTCATATGCACCTGTGCTCAAGCCTTTTAGGCCTAGGAACACAGCCCATGGGCTTCTGAGCATCCTTGGACTTGGACCAAATTGTCTTGCTATACGCCCTTGCAAGTGTACTAAGGTCTAAGTATAAAAAAGTCCACGCTCTCTGGGACAAAGAAAGTCCCACTTGTCCTTTAGGGCTCTGGGTTTTGTCACCTGCTGTCCTTTCAGTAAGATTGGTGCATGTGGGAAGGTTGCTTCACGTACAACAGACTCACTTCTCTGTCTCCTTCCATCTCAGAATTTCTACAACCAGGTCTCCACCCCACTTTTGAAGAAGATTCAGTTCAACTACCCCCAGGAGTCAGTGTCAGACGTCACCCAGAGCAGCTTCCACAACTACTTTGGTGGCTCAGAGATAGTAGTAGCTGGGAAAGTTGACACAGAAAACCTGCAGCACTTGGAAAGCGTTGTCACAGCGACAGCAGTGAGTGAGGGTCTCCTCGGCATACCTGCTCCTGGGGGTTTGGGCTGCTTCATTCACTCGTGTGTGCAGTCTCCTTGCTGGAGGTCATTGCCAGTGGAGTGTTTTATCTGCTTGGGTTCGGGTGGGAGCGTGGGGAAGCTCACAGGGGGTTCGTCCAACAATGTTTCACAACAGCTTCAAGTACAGCCACAAATAGTCACTACCTGCATCCTGCAGCCTGCCAGAGGAACTTCCTTCTAATAAATGTACCATACAAAATTCAACTGCAAACCAGACTAAGACTATGGAGTCCTCTTCCATGCCTTTCATGGCTGAACCTCCCACTATTGGGAAGTTCAAACTTGGTGGGTCTACAGTGTGTCAACTCCTAGCACTGTCCTTTTATGCTTTGCCTTGTGGCATGTGTGATGAGGCTTTGCCCATGTTTCAGGGCTGCTCTTCCAGGTGGAGTGGGATGGGGTGGGAATACTACATCTAGATCCTTCTTTCTGAGGAGGAACTGAAACATCCACACTCTTACAGAGCTTAGGAGCTGCCATTTGTTATTTGCTGGAAAAAATCAAGCATGTTGAATATTCTTTCCTGCCAAAACCCAGTGCAGTCCAAGGGCCTGTGGGAGAATGTAGAATTTGGTTCCTGTTCCTCAGTAGGAATTGGATATGAAAAAGTCTGATGGGGTGATAGCAGAGCTCTGCTAAGAGCCTCTTCTTTTGGCATGAGGTAGCACCCTCTTTGGCTACTGCTGACAGCTCCTTTACCTATTTTAATCCACTGTCACAAAAGTGTGTTTAACAGAAGACCCTCTTGCTACAGCTCCCCTCCTCATGGCAGTCAGGCCAATGGTGCTGGGACTTTCTGATCTAGAAGTGCCCATGGGCAGAGCCAGAGTGGGTCCTTAGTGCCAACCATGCTAAGAGGGGAACTCAAAGCCACCCCATTCTCCTGGCTCATCCTCCATTATCTTTATCTCTCATTGATTGCATAGGCAAATGCAGAGCTCGTCATGGAAACCCTGCGAGATGTTGAAGAACTGGATGGCTTCATGAAGAAAGACAAATACGCAGACCCTGATTTCACTAGGAAGCTGTGGGCTTATCTGACTGTCAATCAGATGCTGGCAGAGAGGTGAGGAGAAATGCAGTCTGTGATGGGAGGGAAGAGAAACCTGAGAGCAATCTGGTTCTCGCTGAGACCACAGCCATAAGGCTGCCCTCAGGGCTTCAAATGGGTAAGGTAAACAAATCCAAATAGGTAGCTGATATCTTCAGACATGTTCCTCCTATTTTTAGCACTCACAGATATCAGGGAATAGAGTTTGGGAGCAGTTAATCAGAGAAATAAGGGTCAAACAGACCTGGCTGTGGGGCTGTGAATGAAATGAATGGGAGATTTGCCTTACGGAGCCTGAGTAAAATCTATGGAGTGATTCAGGATTAATCCCCTCTGAAGCAGAAGGAGATCTTCTGCTGAGACCAGGAGATGGACTGGGCTTCTCTGAGTCCAGGCCAAAGCCCATAGAAGCCAAAAATAGTCTTCTCATGGAGAGTACATTCAGCCCTTTGCAAAGGCCTTCAGCCTTTCCTTCTTGCAACACCTACTAGTTTGTCTCTATGACTGCTCTGTGGAGGACTTGTCATGGCAGCTGCCCTGTAGAGCTGCTAACCGTGCCTTCTGTTTCTTTTTCCACCCAGAAACACAGCCCCCACTGCAGCTTTGAAGAGGAACATCACCAAATCCATCCTACAGATGTCTCTTGACCATCATATTGTTACCCCCTTCACATCCATGCTGATAGAGAACGCCGAAAAGGATGAGATAATGCTGGCAGACCAGCCCAAAGACCCCAGAAGGGGCTGCTGCCCAGGTCAGTGTCTCAGTCTGTCCATTACTCTAGCTCTTATTTTGTTTTCATTCTTCTGTTGGAAGAATGACTGTCTTCATTGTTCACTCCAAGTGTTTGTGCTTATAGGATAACCTTTAGTTTCACTGAAAGCTGACCAAATCTTCAGCCAGTTTGAGAGCATTCTGTTATGCAAGTGCTCTTTGTAGCCACTGGCTTCAGTGTGGACTGAATGTGCCAACATTGCAGTGAAGAGGTTTCCAATAAGCCTACAGTGTCGCAGATTGAACATCTTGCTGGGACAGATATGTCTAGTTCCCTGCACCGCAGCTGTAGAATTGACTAAACTGTATCTTATCACCACTTTCAAGCCTTGGAAGCTTCCTAAGATTGTTATCCATCAGCCACAAGCCCACATGGAATCTGAGCTGTCGTAACAACAGAGTCCCTCGTTAATTAAACTTCCGGATTTAAATCCCTTACTTCAGTACGTGTTCCAAGGTCCTTGTCACGGAAACCTTATGTCCAGCCAAATGAGGCGGGGTTGGCTTGTTCTGGCATGATATGGTAGAGTCAGTCTCAAAGCAATAGCTGTTGGCATTCGTGGGTGTCTCTCATATCCAGAGTCATCCCTGCACAGCCATGGGCTTCCAATGAAACTTAACAGCAGCTATTTTGCGCCCTCACCAGTCAGTGGTTTGAAAAAGCACGAACGTCAGGAAAAGGCTGACAGTGCGATGCAATGGAAGTGCTGAAAGTAAAAGATCAAGTCCTTGAACAACTGAGTCTGGTGATTTAAAACCTATTAATAAATGGTAGAGTTTACAATTGATTGTGAAGGAAAGAAGCAACCTACTTTACACCAACGGACAACATCATCCATCTGGCATTTCACACTGGAAGTGCTTGTGACTTTGCTGAAACTCCAAGCACATGTTCTGCATGCTCAGTTCTCATGCTCTTATGTCTGATTCTTATGTCTGTCAGTTGTTATCTTTAGGTTCATTTATTCTTCTTTTCAATTTTGAAGTCTTCAGCTGAGACCCAAGGAGAAATTAAATAGTTGGGTTTTGTACTGTATATTACAACTCTCAACCACCAAACAGTTCAGCACAGAAATAGCATGTATTGCATTCATGTATAATGAACTCATTATACATGGCACCAGTTGACTAATTCAGACCATAATTATCTAGAGTTAGGTGATGCAGAGGTTTTAAGTGATTTAAATACAGGTTCTTGTGTCTTGAAGTTTGATGGAATAGTCAAAACTTAACAGCACTGAAATCAGGGTCGAGGCAGCTGTAGATTTCAGGGAGAGTGGGACATGACTCTTGAACCTTAGCAGAGGACAGAGTTTGTAAAAATAATATCAAGGTAAATCCGTGCTTAGGATCATGCAACACACGGGGTGTACTAAAAAGTTTGCATATACAAGGCACAGAATGGGTAATCTGAAATCTGAAATCCGAAAAATCTTTCTCTCTGTCCTTACACAACTCTTATCAGAGCTGCATGGTCTGTCTTTGTAGACAGAGACTGTGTCTTCCACTGAAATCACACACTTTTCAAAGGATTGACTAATTGTTCTTTTATCATGACGGACTTATTGCAAAACTGGACTGTGCATGGGAGAGCTTCTTCATGCATAATAGTCTGTGAAATTAATATGATCCGGAAACTCGGAACTCTGCCCAGTTTCTAGTTCCTTTATTATCTCCACTGACTTCACATATGCCATGTCCCGCTTCAGGTCTTGTCATCTTCAGTCCAACATATTAAACAAACCGAGTTTCATGGATCATTTAAGATCATATTTCTTTATGAACTAAGTGGGAGAGAGAGGACATGTTACTTTCTCCTACCTCCATCATGGCAAAGGCAGAGAGCTCTAGCAGAAGGGCACATGTTAAAGGGTGTTATATTAAATGCTTGCACTTATTTGCAACCTTTATTCATGTGGGTCATCCTAGGGCGTGCAGAAAGAGTCTTACCTTTTCTCAGGCACCTCAAACTCAGGACCCAAGCCAGCAAAGCTTTTACCACATGCTAAATTTTTAAAATTCAGCTTTTTATTTGGAAAAACAATTAAGCCTTTGTGTTGGGCACTTTGCTAGTGGGACCTGTTCACATGAATAAGAATTGAAAGTCAGGGTTCATTTTTCACCAATAGCTTATGGTTAGCTCAACTGCCCTGGTAAATCATATTCCTCTGGTGGAGACACCAGAGTAAATCCATCCTAACTTCATTATACTAATCTGTTGTAAATGGTGTTGCTTTATACTGATATAACAACATCAAGCTCTAATCTACTGCATTATTTTAAAAATTACACTATTAAATATGTCAGCACTAGCAAAAACCTAATTATGACTCTTTTAACAGGTACTCTAGGATTAACTCCAAACGCACCTAATAATAACAAAGGTATTCCAGCCTGGGCCAATGTCACAGCTGTACCAGTCAGCTTCATGCCTGAGCAAAGGAGTCCTCCTGTGTCCTCTCTGAGCATAAACAGAGGTAAAAGATATGGTATTTCTCTGCAAAGAAACACCAGACAACACTCATCACCTAATAAACAAATAAAGGCAATATAAACAAAGTTATTGGGCACTTTGGGAATTTCAGCTGCTGTGAAAAGATGCTAAGCCAATAGCGATGGAGGAGTCCATCAGTTGTCCTAATTTTTCTAGTTGAGTTTTCTGAGTTGTAAACACTGTATCTTCGTTTAGGGGCTAGTCTGCAAGAGAATAAATCAACTGCTGTGACTTGCTGATGAAGTTACTTCACTGCTGTTGCAGAGGACATCAGTGTGAAAGGTCCTTGATACAGCTCCCGCTGAAGGTCTGAGCGAGGCACAATCACGTGCATCCCAAATCACAGCCACTTCAGGCAAATCTTTGCAAATCCACCTAGCGCCCAAGGATTAAGCTTTTCTTTGTAAAATACCAAGTCATTTTGACTTTGAATAGATGACCCTGTAAAAATAAGCTCTAAATTACAAGCATGAGACTAGTTTAGATCCTAACAGGATGCCAGCAAACCCATCTTCTGCTGTGTGCTTCCCTGAGGCTGAGGCTGCTCACTGAGCTTATATTCAGCTCCTCTGCAGTAACAAAGCTAATGTAAAGTTACTGCCATTGTGAATGACAGATGAATGTTCTGTGGTAGATAAAAATCTCTGAATGCACTGATGACTGATGGATCCTGTTAATGCTTGGGCCTTTGCCATGGTTTAGTGCCTACTTAAACAAACCAGCTCTGAGAACTATCACCTATAAAAGCAGTTTAACTACAATAACTCTGGGAGCGTGCCTGTGTGCAGATGTGTGTATTTATGTACCTATCAAACAAAGAGCTATGAAACTCCTTCTCAGCATGGCTCAAGGCTTAATCTAAGACTTTGGATAGTGAAGAAACTGCTTGGAAAAGAAGGTGAGCAAGGCAAAGTTACCTGTCCAACTTATACATGTATTTTGCACTACAAATTCTTTTTGTACCTGGAGATGTTGATCAGAACAGGCTTTGACATCAAGTTGAGGAGGATCAAGCAGTTGGTGAGAAAAAGGAAAAATAATTGATATTCAAGGCTCTTGATATATTCAAAAGATTCAAGACATTCAAAAGCTCCTTCACCCCTTGAAGGGTGCTTACCCCACTGTTTCCTCTGAAGACATTCCTGGTCAAGGCTCTAGGATTTGTCTAGTGCACAAGAAGAGTTAAAGCTGAGAGAGTTGGGGTCATTCAGGATCCAGGGCCTTCCAGTACTTAAAGGGGGCTACAGGAAAGATGAGAAGGAACTCTATCAGGGAGTGTAGGGATAGGACAAGGGGTAATGGTTTTAAACTGAAAGAGCGTATATTTAGATTAGATGTAAGGAAGAAATTCTTCCCTGTGAGGGTGGTGAGACACTGGAGCAGATTGCCCAGAGAAGCTGTGGCTGCCCCCTCCCTGGAAGGGTTCAAGGCCAGGTTGGACGGGCTTTGGGTAACCTGGGCTAGTGGAAGGTGTCCCTGCCCATGGCAGGGGAGTTGGAACTAGACGGTCTTTGATGTCCCTTCCAACCCAAACCATCCTGTGATTCTATGAAAAGTTGAAGAACACCAGTGAATGAGTGGAAGCTGGCCTGGCTGGATCCCCATAGGTAATACTAAGTACAGGCATGTCTCTGAATGGTGACAGGAAGATGCCAACCACCACCAAACCATCAGAGCAGGGCATTGCTTTGAACTTCAAGGTGAGAGGGGAGGCAGCTGCCTTCAATCACTAGTGCAGGTGTTTGTCTCCTGTAAGGCCAATTTTAAAAAACATATCACTTTTAGAGGGGCCCAATACTACCCAGGTGTTAAACATACTATGAGAACAAGTCCTGGACTGTATTCCTCAGAGGAGTTGGTAGGCAGGATGTATCTTTACCCAACATCAGTACAGTGGTATGGACTTGTAACGTGTCTGAGATCTTCTTAGTTTGAGAGAGTGATGTACTGGGAGCATGTCACTTCTAGAAATAGGTAACAGCTGAGCATGGGGGGTGGATATCAGCTTTGAACAGAGGTGTCATACAAGTCCTGCTTTCCGTGCCTTAGGTTCTTTCCTGGATCTAGGCCTCAAAAGATGTGTCTCTGTCTGTCTGGTATCCTTGGGCTCACTGGAAGAGTGGCTTTCGTCATAAAGAAACGAAGCTCGGCTTCTAGAACTCCAGGTTGAGCCTATGGCAGCCTAGTGTGCAGCTGACCAGTTAAAGCAGTAGTTCACTGCACTTGGTGGTGCTCCTCAAGCCAATAATGTCATGTCCTTTCCTTAAACAGGGGAAGTATATGAGGAGAAAGTGTCTGAGGGGCTGTTGTGAGGAGCATCTGAGAACTTCCTTAGCTACGGCAGGGGTGGTAAGGGCTGTCATCCTACTTTCAGAAGTCCCAAAAAGTGCTTCAAAATCCTCCAAGGAAAGTGTCTCAGTCTTTGCGTCCCTAACCTCTAGGGCAGGAACTGGCCTGCTTCTCACATCTGTTTCTTTTCTATATTTCAGTTGACAATGACCCACACTTCATCATATACCTGCCCAAGAGCCAAAGAAACATCTGTTTCAATATCAACTCAGATCCTGGAAAGATCCTAAACTTGGTTTCTGATCCTGGTACTGGTAAGGGAATAAAACATGCTTTACTTTACAGAATGCTTTTCTTCTCTCAGGACTGAAAGATGCTCAGAGGGATCAGGGGAAATGCGTAGAGGGAGGACTGTGTGCTAAACAGGAGTGTGGCCAGCAAGTTGAGGGAAGTGGTTATTTCCCTCCACATCTGGAGTACTTGCCCAGTTTGAGGCTTGCCAGTACAAGAAAGATGGTGACAAACTGGATCAAATTCAGTGGTGGCCACCAAGATGATTATGGGGCTGGAGCACAGGACATAGTGGGTGAGACTGAGACAGCTGAGCTTGGTCAATCTTAAGAAAAAAGACCCACAGTGAATCTTGTGGCTGTCTACAACCACCTAATCAGAAGGTAAAGATGGAGCCTGACACATCTCCAAGATGCATAGGTAAAAGACAAGAGGCAACAGAAATGAGTTGCAACGGGTGAAATTCAGAGTAGGAGTGAGTTATTAGGAAAAACTTTTTCACTGCGAAGATGGCTACATGTTTCTGCTGATCCCATGGTACTTCCTGCTGTGGTCAGAACTCCAAGTCTCTAGGTGGTGCTCCAAGATTTAGGTAACATGTGCTTCTCTGCTTTTAACAGGAGTTGTGGTCAACGGGCAGCTTGTTGGGGCCAAGAAAACAGAGAATAAGAAACTCAATACATACTTCGGCAAAATTGGGTTTTATTTCAAAAACAAAGGCCTGAAAGTGGAGATCACCACAGAAACAATAACGCTGAAAGATGGATCTTATGGCATCACACTGACCTGGTCTGACACGGGGCACATCATTCGGAAACAGTAAGTTGCTGAGCATTTGTTGTCTGCCCTGTGGAAACCGTTTGCGACACAGCATTGGGCTGACCCAGCTACGGGTGGGATCCCTGTCACGGGGTGCCTACATGTGGGCACATGAATCTTAGACGTCTGAGATCGCCTTGTAGTTGATGGAATTAGGCAGCAGGGACAAGAGAGCAATTCAGTTGACCAGAAACAAGTAGGAAGAGCTGAATTCCTCTCCTTACTGCTGACTGCATTAGCCAATACCAGGATTCAGTTGCCTAAAGACAAACACCTAATGTATTTGAGGTGCCTTCAGGGTTTCTGACATGATGGGAGACACAACTCACAACATCCAGGAGACCTTCACCTGCAGATTAACAGCTAGCAGCCATGTTGGACACCCTACAGCACTAGACAATGTGATTTAAGCAATAGGATCCCTTCCAAAATCTCCATTCATTGTAGCAAGAGCTTAAATTTGTAGGGCAAGATTTGGAACTTGAACATGAGCATGAAGTGTCTGTCCTATCAGGCACTGTCCTGGCAGACCTCTGGGTACCACTCCCAAGGCTGTAGGTTTCTGATGGATCCTCTGTCATATCTGCCAGGCCCCTGTGGTTGTTCTGGATGCCCAAAAGCATCTCAAGGGGCCAGAAAGCTTATGTGTGAGCAGCTGAACTGAGCCCTTCCTTTGGTTCATCTCTGCTAGGCTTCTCATATCTGTGAAGAAAGAAAGCAACGTTACTATCACTGTGGGTGAGGAGATGTCCTTCATGGTTTTGCTGCACCGTGTGTGGAAGAATCACCCAGTTAATGTTGACTTCCTGGGAATCTACATTCCCCCTGAAAACCAGTTCTCTCCTGAAGCCCATGGGCTGATAGGTAAGGGCTGAGGGTCGGTCAGTGGGAATGGTGAGGAACCACAAAGGGTTTTAGCTAGATCTTTGAGTGAATTAGTTGGTGTCAGTGTCCTGATGGGGAAGGTGTGAAAATTGCTCTAACAGAAAATGGGGGAGATTCCTCTAATGTCCTGGAAACCCCAAGGACATTGTAGAACATCAGGGTCAAGGAGATTGTTCCTCATCCCAGCTGGGGAGGGTGTCTTCAAAACAGACCTGACTAGACTTGGCGACACTGTGATGGGGCTTTCCCGGCCTGGCTAATCTGCTGTGAGTTGAAAGCAAAAAAATTAAAACAACCCCCTCAAAACTTCTTTCTGAGAAGACTTCTGTGCAAACGTTTGTAATTCAGCCCTCCCCTGAACGACAGCCCTTTTCTGGCAATGGTATAAAACAAAACCAAGGGCTCAGTTCATATGGAAAATCAGCTCTCCAAGCCCTGGACCCGCCCAAGGCTCCTTTTAAGATGTGGGAATCCTGAGCAGCAGAGGTTGTTTTCCCAAATACTCTTTGCAGCTCCAGTCTTCTTTCTTAGAATAAGCTTGCTGGCGCAAAAGCAGAGCTTTTTACTCTCCCAGTGTGGGTGATCTGATAGCGCTGGAGACACGGTGCCCTGTGATCCACGCAGGAGTGGTTTGCCAGCTGCAGCTAGTTTGATTTTCCAGAAGTGCCCAGAAGCAGCAGCTTACATGAGTGCCTCAAAGGTTAGGACATGCAAAGAGTTTTAAACCTCTCTTTGATCAGGTCAGTTTGCGTCTGAACCAGAAGTGTATATCCACCACCAAAGACCTGGGCAAGATCCAGGGAAACCACAAGCCACCATGGAAGTGAAAGGCAACAAGCTCACTGTTACCAGGTAGGAATAAAGTGCTTTACCGCTCTCTTTATCTGACTTCTTTTTAATGACGTCAATGACTGCAGGCTGATTGGATCTTGGGGAAAAAAACCCTGTTTTCTCTCTGCTAATAACGTGGTTTTAGCAGTTGGCAAAACACTTGGGACAAGTTGGGTTCTTTCATATTTGTGCACGAACAATTCTGGCCGTACAGCTGCCCAGCATCTGACCTTGGACAGGCCACGTAGAACTGCCTGGAACCCCCACAAAAGGGCCCCCGAGGTCATAGAACTGTAAAATTAATTGCTTTTTGTGGTTGTTTCCACTTTCTGCTGGTGGAAGACACCTGTCTCAGCACTGCGGCAGAGCAGCGCCATGAACGAGCAGGATGATCAGTGTCTTCCTGTCTACGTGTCATGGGGTGAGTTTCATTTCGGGTGGCCTCTCCCTCACAGGGGATTGCAGAAGGACTACAGGACAGACCGCGTGCTCGGGACTGACGTGCAGTGCTGGTTTGTGCACAACAGCGGGAAGGGTTTCATAGACGGCCACTACAAGGATTACCTCGTCCCCCACCTGTACAGCTTTCTGAAGAAACCCTGAATGCTCCAACACAAAACCAGTTTATTACAAAAAATTCTTATCTGCTCCTTCACGCCCAAACAACTCTTCTGAACAGCAGCTGTCAGCCTAGCAAGCCCGATCAGCTGAAGGCGACTTCACCACCATTTGCTTTATAAATGATCAGTGTTTCAAAGCGATGTAACTAACTCCCTTTTCTGTTAAAAAATGAAATCTGTAATAAAGTAACCTGCTGGGTTGTAGTAGGTATCTTGCTCTTGCCATGTCTGATTTAGTGGATATTAAACCCCATTAAAAATTTCAACTGTTTTGTAATATACATTTCATAGACTTGTAGCAGCATTGTGGCTCCTGCAGTGTGGGTAACACACACAACCAGATTTAATACTTACACCTTCGCTTCTTCAGACTGCTGGGAAAATGTAAATTGTGCACTGCTGGACTGGGCAAAAAGGAGGATATGCATTAGATACGAAAGAAATTTAACAGAAAAGGAACATGGGCTCTGCAGTGGGTATCATGAGGAGTCTCCAGTCTTTAAGGATGGGTTAACCAGTGGCGAGGAACGTTCTTGAAATAACTGACGCTGCCATACTGCAGGAAAATTACTTACATGACTCTTAAGACAACCTCCAGCCTATTTTTTGTGAAAATTCCAACATCACAGTGGAGTTCACACACAGATACAAATCTGGGAGAGCAGGAAACAGACTATATAGAAGTCACCATCAATACTAAAAGCTTCCCTTCCAGTGGGATTAGCTTCCAAAAGATACCTTGCTCTTCCAGAGTATTCAGCAATGAGTGAGATCAGTAGTGAAACAAATATACACGTGTATGTACTTTGAGCCAGATTTAAAACTCTGCTTTCCAGCAACCTTAGGAAAAAACTGTTGGCCAGATTCTTCTCAGCCACCCTAATCTAGAAAGGGGACTCAAGTAATCTACTTGCCCCTTCTGAACTTCAGTTTCCTTCACTTATGAACTAAAGGCTGGTAGATGATCTTTCTCGCAGCTGTAGTGTCAGGAATGAGAGGATCAATTAAGTGTCTCTTCAAAGTAACTCTCGAAGCGTAAGCAACTTCCCTACAAACCATTTATTGCTTCTTTGAACTCATTTATTAGCTTTGGCCCCCACAACATCCTGCAGCAGCGAGTTCCCCAGTTTAACCAGGCTCTGTGTGGGGGGAGGAAAAACCTGTTGAGTGTGGTTTTAAATCCCCAAATCAGTAATTCCACTGTCTGTTTCCTTGCTTGTATGTGAATACAAGCAGTGAATAATCGTTCTCTGGTCTTCTCCACACCATTTGTAGCTTAACATGTCTATTATATTTACTCTCTATATATTTTATATGATATATAATTAATAATACTATTAATATATGCTATTAATAATTTAATATTTTATATATATTATTCTCACTCCGGAACATTAAGCATCATTATTTTCAGTGATACCGAAGCTGTCTGTTCACTTATCCTCACTACTCTCCTACATAGCTCTTCTCATCTGTACCCATTCTTTGAGTAAGGGCAGAGCCGTTTACACAATCCACGCTGCACAAAGAGCCTGAATTTACAGACCAGTGTGTCCTCTGCCTCCAGTTCCCTTCCTCCCACTTCTCCACTCTTTAGATACCGCATTACTGCTTGACTCTGCCTTGCGTTCACGTCCGGGATTCCTGGAAAGCCATTTGATGTCCTGTGTGAGGTTATTTCAGGCTACTCCAGGCAGCAGCTGTTTCACTACGGCTCTGCAGTCTTTCAGTTTTCCTGCAGGGGTCCCCTGGAAACCACAAATCAACGAGACAGTGAACCTCTGCGCCAAGGAAAGGGACAAGGAACTCTGACTTGAACTTTTAAACTTTTAAAAGCGCACCCTGCGCTTCGGCCCACAGCTAAGATCTCCTCTGAAGGGTGTGGGGGAGATTGGTTTTCTTCCACAGACACACAGCCTAGTCAGGCGCAGACTGGACCTTCAGGTGATGGTTTGTGTTTTGCCTGGGACAAGTTGGCATCTTTTTTTATTTTTTTTACACAACCAAGGCAGTGCACCAGCTGGGCACCTTACTGTGCTCTGCGGTAGATGTAACCAACAGACACCTCACGCGTTTAAAAGACTGATAAGAAATACACTGACCTAAGAAAAGTTTATGTTTATTCCTGAACTGCCTCAGAAATTAAACGTTGTACAAAATGTGACATTTTTAAAAAAATAAAAAAATAATGTTACATCATTTAGCACGAGGAAGGTTGCTTGTGTAGCAGAGCAACAATGGAAGCACGAACAAAGGAAAAGGCTCCGGAAAACCAAAACTGTGATCACCAATTTGTATCTGCACACACATTGGCTGGCACCTCAGAAACCCCATGAGTAACACCCATCTGAAGATAAATTGCATATTAGTATTATTAGGAATTCTGATGAACAAGATGATGGAGGAGTGATGACTTGGATTCTAGAATCTCCGATGTGCTAACCAACAATCAGTTGGTGACAGCACGTAATAAATCAGACCATTCTTACAACACCCAGGAAAATAATCCCTTGCAGCACTGTTACCTTCCTGCTATTCTCTTAATCCCTTCCCCTTGTTCCTGCAGCCAGCACTCCATTTTGCCTGCAGATGGAGAAGTGTGTTGTTTGGACTCCACTGGCGCTGACACACACACTGCCTGCCTCAAGCGGCTATTTGTAGGTAATTCCCTCTCTTACGGAACTGCTAACATACTTCAGTAAATAAAATACTCCAGCTTGCAGCTATCTGCTATATTTTACAAAAGGAAATTGAACCAAATATTATAACTTTGATATAGAATCAGATGAAATATTTCCAATGATAAGATTTCCACAAACACGTTCTGTATAGCGATCTTTAAATAAATCCAGTTTGCTTGTGGTTAATTTCTATATACATTATAAATACATACACACGCACAATTAAAACCCTGACATGGTAGAGTCTTGTGTCTGCCTGCAAGATGCCAGAAAGATGTTTTTGGGAACCAAACTCTTCTCTGATCCACAATTAGCGCCTCAGGCGAGTTTGGAAATGTCTTCGTATTGGATATCTTCAACTCGTCGTCCTTTCAAAGGTCCCTGGAGTAGAAGAAATAAGATCAAAATATAAACTTGTTTGTTGAATTCCCACTAGGGAGCTTAACGTAAAGGGGCTGTATAAAATCTCACCGAATTTAGACATTTTTCAAGAAGCACAACCAAAGCGAATAGCACTGGAAATCACAAGCATTAGCATTTTTACTCAGTGCTGCACACTGTAAAAGCATGACGACTACTTTTGTGTTTAAGTGCTCTGTCCCAAAGCCACATATAACTGCACGTGGGAGGCTGTACAGGGCACAACACATCCAAAAAACTGCAGGTTTGGGATTTGCTTATGACACAATGTTTTCTGTTTTGTTATATTCAACCTGACCAAAGGATGTGACAGGGCCAACACTGTCCCAGGAATCTTTTTCACTTTCAGGACATTTTTGTGTTAGTTAAAGTCCTTGCAATTTTGGGGCAAACATAAGAGCTGTTTTGAATTAATTCACTGTGAACTTATAAGTAGTAAAAGATTAAATTTTAAATACAAAAATCCTGGTCACCCTACAATCAGTAAGAAAATGCTCACAGACTTCACTGGTTTCTAGGAGTAGTTGCATCCATTTTTAATTTATAAACTCATAGTTCATGCAGGAAGTGGAAATCTTAACACCTACAAGCATCAGAACTACAGAAAAACTACTCTTGCTTTCCAAGACTAGCATTATCACAATCCTTAGCTCCAACCAACGCTCCTTCTGTGGTTAGGACATCTGCACAGTCTCTTCTCAAGCAAATTGTCCAGAATCCAATATGGACTGAGTTTCTGCAGCCCTTCTTTGAATGGGATCCTAATGGGGGTCTCTCTCCTGCAAGCTGTGTTTAAGAAATCTGACTTTGAGCCAATATTCTCTCTGCCATACCAGTGAGTTTAAAGATTGGTTTTGCAGAGAGCAAAGAAGTAGCCACACAACAGACATGACAACATGGCCTAATTTTAGCCCAGAGAAAGGTGGTATGTTAAAAACAAAATGAACAAACAACCATAATTGTTAACCATGAACAAGACACAGATAAGCACATAAAGCCCCACGTTCAGTCTGGAAAAGGCAGGAGAAAATTCACCTCCTTGCATATTTCACATTTTTTACCTTCCCACAAAACAGTACAACAGCCACATTCAAAATAAACATACAAAATATTTTGCAAGTCTCTTTCAAGTTCAAAACTTGCTAAATTCAGCATCCTGGCATCTTTTTAAAGGCAAACAGCAGAGCATTAGTCTGCAATGGGGAATATGTGGCTGTTTTCCTACTGGTTGGAAACAGGCAGGGGGTGACCACAGCATTTTGCACACCATAAATCCCACCTGTAAGACAGGATTAATGATACCATCTGTCTTTGTGAAAGCTCTCCAACATACAGATGAAAAGTGTGCTACGCAAACGAGATCCTGCAGCGTCTGATACTTACAGAGTCGATGATTATTGTCGCTGAAAACCTCTTTTCATTGATAGATTCCAAGATGCCTTCATTCCCCCTGTAACCACCATTTAACACCATCACTTTCTTGCCTGAAATGAGAAATAGGAAAACGGTTACACAACAGGGCTCCCAACTTCTTTTGATGGAGTTGTGTTCTACTCCACTGACAGCTGAAGGACAGGTTTCTCCCAGGAGCTCCAGCAAGCAGCACCCAGCTCTGCCTTACAGCCTGCCCATTTCCAAAGCACACCTACATTTACTGCTCCAGGCTACGCTGATACTATGGGCAGAAACCACTGAAACTACATCAGGGAAAGAATCACAGAATCACAGGATGGTTTGGGTCAGAAGGGACAGTAAAGACCATCTAGTTCCAACCCCCCTGCCATAAGCAGGGACACCTTCCACTAGCCCAGGTTGCCCAAAGTCCCATCCAACCTGGCCTTGAACCCTTCCAGGTAGGGGGCAGCCACAGCTTCTCTGGGCAACTTGTGCCAGTGTCTCATCACCCTCACGGTAAAGAATTTCTTCCTTACATCTAATCTAAATCTACTCTTTTTCAGTTTAAAATCATTACCCCTCATCCTATCACTACAAGCTCGTGTAAAAAGTCCCTCCCCATCTTTCCCTTTAAGTACTGGAAGGCTGCTATAAGGTCTCCCCGGAGCCTTCTCTTCTCCAGCTGAACACCCCCAACTCTCTCAGCCTGTCCTCACAGGGGAGGTGCTCCACCCCCTGATCATCTTTGTGGCCTCCTCTGGACCCATTCAAGCAGGTCCAGGTCCTGATGTTGGTGCCCCCAGAGCTGGATGCAATAATCCAGGTAGGGTCCCACAAGGGTGGAGCAGAGGGGGAGAATCACCCCCCTCAACCTGCTGGCCACACTCCTCTTGATGCAGCCCAGATTACAGTCAGCTTTCTGGGCTACGAGCACACATTGCTGGCTCATAGTTTTCCATCCACTAATATCCCCAAGTCCTTCTCTGCAGGGCTGCTCTCAATCCACTCATCGCCCAGCCTCTATCTGTGTTTGGGATTGCCCCAACCCATGTGCAGGACCTTGCACTTGGCCTTGTTGAACTGCATGAGGTTTGCACAGGCCCACCTCTGCAGCCTGTCAAGGCTTGAGAGGAAGATGCCAAAGCTGTTTCTCCCACGTCCCATTCCGTGTACTAATGGCTCAGTGTACCTCCTTTTTGCCTTGTCTCACACAGGCAGTCCCTCCGGACATCAATCCTAGTGCAAGGGTGGGCAGACCTCACCTGCAAGTGCCATTATGTTAAAGAGCTCTCACGGACACCATCAATGAGCTCTTCACCAGCTGCAGAAATGCAGAATGTGGCAGGTCTGGTGAAGAATCTGTGAATCCTGAAACCCTACACCCTGTTTCCCCCTACGCTGACATTGTTCTGCTCATTGCTACCCTGACTGTTCCCTGAAATACTGATCAGATGTTACACACAGACATTAGCGTGTACCAGCCAAAGAAATGCCAGCGAACCAAACAGAAGATGAGGTAAGCTTTGCCAAGTGCCCACAGTTATTTGAGGCATTACTCTGGAGGGAAGGTACAGGATAAACATGACCAAGAGCTCTGTAGGGCTCCCAGAGATGTTTCCTGGCAGCTGAAGGTGCTTTCATCTCATCAAATGAACTGATTCCTAAAGCACTTCTGTCTTCTCGGAAAACAATCTAATTCTTACGAGAAGGGACTGTGAAGACTCAAAGCAGAAGCAATGTAGTAATTCCCTAGAAAGTAACCAGAGGATATTTGGTAAATGATCAGAGTAGCTTATGAAATGTTGTCCCAAGAGCAAGATGGCTCTTGTTCTGGTACTTTCAAGTGGATGAATGATTGTTTAAAAGAACTGAAACGTTAAGTTTTGCAGTGACAGCTAAGCTGAAAAATGAACAGAACAGCTATACCTGGTGCGGGTATTACAGTTTCCAGATGTGTCTGATCAAGCTTCAGTTTGTCTCCAGAATCAATCATCTTCACAACTGCTGTGTATTTGTCAATCACTTCCTGTTGTGAAAGGCAGAGGCCAATCAGAAAAATAAAAAAAAATTTCTGTAAATTTACATTTCAGAATCAACAAACTCGGGACCATGAGTCTGCACTTCTACATTTTCAAAAGCAGCAAGAACTTTTGAACTGTCCTAAAGGCATCCAGCTTTCACAAGGTGCTGACTGGCCCCACTCTGAAGTTAAGGCTAGATTAAAAGGGCTCCCCTTGAACATCAGTGACTGGTCTAACTGACCACTATTTTTGTCAGCCTTGTCTGAAGGTTTTGTCAACCTTTGGGTCAGCTATCTTAGCTATTCTCTCAAAGACAAAGAGTAAATTAGAGGCTTCTTTCCTCACATGAGGCTAAGCTGGCTGGAAGCCACACAGTAACAACTGGGATACTACCCCTCAATGAGGAGAAATGTCACTGATCATCTCTGTGCCTAGCACAAACCATGTCAACCTCTCACATTCACAGCTCAATGAAAGTCAGCACTGCGACTCATCAACCCTCCAGATGTCTATCAAAAAAAAGCTGTGATTTTTCACCTCTATACACTCTTGTTGATCATGCAAAATGCACCTGGGTGTCGTCTTTGGCACTTTTGCCAGAGACTGTTGAGCCTTGGACTACGTAGTACAACATCATTTCACTGGCAGTGGCTAAAAGCAAGCACTTCCAAACAACAGAGCGAGGCTTACAGCCTGAAGATTTTGTATGCAAATGGGATCTCGTTCAAAGGCAGGCTGCTGCTTAAGCATCAGTGCAAAACTGACTAGTCTGAGATTAAAACACAACTGCACTGCTCTTGGTCATATCACATTGACAAAGTGACTATTCTCTAAGATGGATGTGTTAATAGGGACGAAATATGCAGGACGAAACAGTGCTTAAAGAAGGATCACTGAATAAATGACATTAAACCAATGCAGAGATTCACCCCCTGCCCAGATCAACTCCCAGTACAGTCAAGGGGACGTTTCAGACCCTGTCAGTGTTGACTTAAGGCTGAACAACTTGCACAATGAAACTAAATTTCAGAAGTCATCTAATACCAGAAAAGTCTAACCAATGCCACATGCTTCCATTTGCACACCTTACCTTAACAACTGCCTTCTTCTTGTGATATTTCTCTCCAAGCTTTTTTGTTACAATTTTCACAATGATTTCCTGGAAGATTTGAAAGGAGGAAAAAAATAAAAAGCCAAAATATACAAACAACTACACAACCTAAACTAATTGCACATTCAGGTCACTCCGACTCCAACCACAGACTGTACAGCACAGCACAGGAAGCAACGATAGTAAAGACTCAGCTTTTAGGAACTTGTCCTCATCCTCAAATTATTGCCTCGAAGTAGCATTTCTCAAGACATTTTTTTTGTTTTATAAATACAGTTAAACTGGAATTCAGGATACAATGTGCCAGCCCACAATGGGTCAACAAGGGCAGGACTCCTTGATCTAGAAGTCCAGTGAAAAAGTAGAAGCAGAGGTGAGGTCTCTCAGCTCAAAGGCTGATGTTGACTTCTACACCTCTGTGCGAGTCAACTGCTATGCAGAAAGAAGATGGCTGTAAGCAATATCATGATTTAAACATGATCTGTAGAAACTCACAGTACCAACTCTTTAATTAAAGAATTCCACCCCATCTCAGATCAGGCATACGATGCTTCAGACTGCAGACCGTGCTCAACCACAAGAGTAATTCCTCACAGATACTACAATGTTTCACGTTTGGCAGCTTGGAAAATAAGAGTGAATTTACTTTGGAATCTGCTTTTGGATCTTTACACAAATCAACAGCGGCTTTGGAGATGCAGAATTGGTTGTGTTTGGTATAATAATAATAATTTTTAAGACACTTACAGGCTGCAACCAGTAGTCTCTTCGAGATGTTCTTTTCTTCTCCTCTTCAAGCTACAGAACAACAAATAATGACCATTAACTTTCACTTTTTACTGCAGCTTTCCCATGCCTCTGAAAAGCTGAAGCAATTCTCCAGGCCCACATCAATTGGGGAATAAAAAACAAAAAAAAACCCTAAGGGTAAGTCAGTCTGTGCTTGCTGCATAAAAATCAATTTCATGAGATCCAGCAATCCATGATAAAATGATGGAGATTTATATCTGTTTTTGTCAAGTGTTTCTAGATATTTTCTCCTCTTCCAAAATCTGTATTCCTTTACATCCAGCATCTCAGTCGTCTGGGGAACAGGCACAGATGAGCATCAGAAACCAGTTTTAATGGGGAATTGAAATCATTTTGCCTGATAAGATACAAAAGTCTGAATTCCACATGAACTGAAGATCTGAGGTCACTTCAAAGAGACACCCTGGTAAAGTGGACATTGCCATAGGCATGGGGTTACAAAGACACAGATCCTGCATGATTATTACCTCCATAATCTCATCCAGTGCAGACTTCTTCTTCTTCTCTTTGGACTGACCAGAGCTATGAGCTGATTCTTTTCTTTTAACTGCCCCTTCCACCACCTTCAGTGCATTTGGTCCAAGGACACTGCTGGAAGAGTAAGATGGTGTTTTCACAGCAGACTTGACATTGTTTTCTCTACTAAGATGCATTTGAAGAACTGGCTGTGCAAAAACACCTGCTGACCTATTTAATTTCAGTTGTGCAAGTCACCTTCCAGACCCTGCACACCTCCTTCTCTAGGACTGCATTTGGCAGCTAGAACTGATCTCCTTGAGGTGTAAACTCCATGTCTGCTGATGTTTGCAGAATAAAAACAACCTAACGACCAGTTCACCAATGCAAAAGCAAAGAGTTGATCAGGGACTTGAGTTCAATGGAGAAGACAAATGCGGGTCTGCAAATAAAGCTTTCAAATTCAAAAGGACAAACTTGTGGCTTTAGAGAAGCCACCTGGACACAGCAACTCTCAATCATGGTAGACACCTAGAACTGCTTCCAGACAGAGATACTTAACCTATCTGGGAGAGGGAGAAAACACATGGGAATCTGTAGAAAAGGGCTCCACACCCAGAAGAGAAACACCATCTTCACAATCACATTCAAAATAGGCAAACAGCCCATGAGTTATTGAAAGAAAAGAGCAATCAGCACAAAAAGTTACATCTCAGGGATCAGGAAACATCTAGGTAAAGCGAGAACTGCCTAAAGGCAGCTTGAGTTAAGCCGTTTTTATAAAAGACATTTGAATGCAGTAAAAAAAATGTCGGTGTTCTCTCATCCCAAGAGATGAAGGCGGCTGCTGTGAGGCGGACAGTAAGGTAACACTAATACAGCCTTACAACAAATTGCATGTTCTGCCTGCGGTGAGGATGTTGGATATACTAGCGAAGGAAAGATAGGTAATAGGAATGAATATACAGAAATAGCAGTAGAAGCAAAACTGAGAGAAAAGTGGTATTTCAGAAGAAGTCTGGATAATCTCCATAGCAGAGTTCTAGAAGAAATAGCACATTAAAACACAAATCAAACAGCAAGTACTTAAAACATCTCATAAAGGGTAACATACAATTAAAACATAACAACTGCACTGGCTACATTTAAGAAGCAAAACATATCGAGCTGTAAGGTTACTGAAGGATTGCTGGGTGTCAATATTAAAACAAATCTTATTGAATATATTCATTACAGACCCTGGGACAAAGAGTGGGACCACCAACGCCGTTCAGATGTGTCATCAATATGGAGGACACAAGAAAGAACTGGACACCAGAAGGGACTGGTTTACCTTGAAAACCATGTTTTAAAAAACACAAAAATCAACAGCACATTATGCAAGCTCACATACTTTGGAAAAGTTTACTCTGATTACCTTCTATCTACTGGGAGCTGTTTAAGAACAACAAAAGCAGAAAGGGGTCTGGCTATAATCACAGATGACAGCTACCAGTGTGGACCAGTCATGAAAGAGTCAAATGCAATCCTAGGAAGCATCAAGACAGACAAACATTAGTGCCTTGTATAAGCCATGGTGATGTTTCATTTGCAGCATGCACAAATTCAATCAGCTCTCCTCTTCAAGATTAGCTGAAACTGGAACAAGGACAAGGAAGGGATATTCAGCAGATCGGGGAAACTGGGAGAGGAGGCAAGCACCATGCAGGCCTGCTTGTAAAGCACAGTGAAGGCTGAGAGGCTAAAACTGTTCTCTACAAATACACTGTCTGTGAAAGCAAACACCAGAGAGAAAAAGAACTATTTATGTTAAGCGCCCGTACCAACGTGAGAGCACCTGGTATAAACTGGCCAAGGACTACATTTACCTGGGAAATTACAGACAAGGTCCTAACCATGAGAGCAAACAGGGTCCTGAAGGATCTTCTCTTGGGATTATAGGGCTGGGGAGACCCTAACTGTGTACAGTGGACGCTGATCAGTGCGCAGAGTTGCAGTACTACAGACAGGAGTCAGTGACCTTGATAGCAGCTTCTGCTCATTCCTTCATTAGAAGTAATTCTAATCTTACTTGCCCACTGAGTGAGTTAAGCAGGGATTTGAGGATGCAAGTTCTTGAGGAACAGAAGTAAGCCCAGGGCTCCCAGTTTGCTGAAGGGCAGTCAGCATCAGAAGCCATGCCCACAGCAGTGGTGGTGACTCCCAGTTTCACAGCAGCCACGCGGACATTCAAGGGAAGGCACACCTTCCCTCTCACTGCCCTTCTCAGCAAGGCTCCAACGCCATCTCTGTACCCAACCACCAGTATCCCCACGCACTCAAAACTCTGCCATCCACTACCTACGATCTCCTGGTCCTATTTCTGCACCCTGCTCCGGTAATACAAGTGCTAGGTTTCTGTAGCTTGTGCTGTGAGCACAGAAAGTGGGAAGGCAGGAAGCCCCACCGCACGCTGGGCTGGGGTACTGGACATCAGGCTGAACAAAACTGATCCTCAGTAACAGCCAACAGCTGCAGGACACACCTCTACGCTCACACAGGGAAGCAGTTTCCATATACGACACTGAAGTGATTCCTGTATCATCCAGTGACATATAAACCACAGTCCAGCCACTTTACCATGAAATGGGTATCCTAATTTTGCTGCTACACTACCATTACAGAGTTTACAGACAAGTATCTCTCATATGCTACGAAAAAAATATACTACTTGATACATGATTTCACATTCAGCCAAATTTTAGCAAGTACCTTAAGTATTCCTCACTGAAACTATTCAATTGAGCATCTGAATTAAGTTTCAGACTCATCTGATGCACAACTCAACACTTAGGGATAATTTACAAGTTTTCCTCAAAGCCTGAAATCTGTATCTATTATTGCAAAGAAGTACTTTATTGTCTCATTTTCTCCCTGGCATATCTCCCATCAGATACCTTATCTAAGAGCTGAGCTTGTGATGAGAGGAAAGCCTTCGTTTTACCTGCAATACATTTAATTACAATATTGCCTCACATGAAAAGATGTACTGCTCATCAAACAGTTTCACAGACTGCTATAAGTCAGTATTGTTTGCATTATTGATCCCTTTTGTCCTGCGTTGCTCGTGGTTATATGATGACAATTAAATGCATGAGCTTTAGAAAGATTTACATCAGGTAGATTCAGCTTCTTAAATGATGATCAGAGAAAGTATTACCTTCAATTAGACAAGACAATCAAACCTTTTAGGAACTAAATTAACAAGTCATTCATAAAGGCAGCTGGGACTGGATGGCATTCACTTCAAATGCTTTGACTGGATCCCTTATCCACCCTTTCACACAATAGTATCTTCCCAGAGGAACCTGTAACTGCCTATTACTTTATGGGCATCTGCCATGAACCATAGTGAATTCAAGAAAGCTTCTCACAGCACACATTTAAGATACACTATTCATTCATTTTAATTACAAAAGGAAGCATGAAGTCACCTGGTATCCCCTCCTGAATAACATGACAGGATGAGTTATTAGACTCCAAATATTTCAGGACAAGTTACATCTTTCTGCCCATACAGATATCATTGTCATGTAAGTGCTATGCAACAGTAAGGGTTGCCCTTAAATTTTCTCACCTTGTTTTAGAAGATGCTGCTATTGAAGTACTTGCTCCTTTGTTTAAATTAAATGTAACTAAAAAATAAAAAGACATTACTCTATTTCTATCTTTAAATATAACTGCATTGAAGGATGTTACAATTTTAGAAATCTGAAAATGGAAGAGATCATAAATTTGAAAATATTTACTCTATTTCTATCTTTAAATATAACTGCATTGAAGGATGTTACAATTTAAAAAATCTGTAAATGGAAAAGATCATACATTTGAAAATATTTACTCTATTTAGTAATCTATGCTTTGGTTCAGCTTTTAAAATAAATTAAACATGATAAGAAAGAATATTCTGTATTTCTATATTCCAGTTGTAACTGATTTATAGTGTGATCTCAAAGCACTTTATAACCAATCTCACAGCACTTTATGAAGCACCGAGCAGGCCTCAGCACTCATCTCATTTTAATCACAAAATCAGCTTCAGTAGGTTCTAGAAAATTACATGTATCAAAATCTGGTTACCTTTTTCTTCTTCATTTTCTCTGTTCAGTTCAGTATAGACTGGCTTTTCCTGCCAAAAGAACACAAAACACATTTCAAGAGTTAAACAGAAAACTGAGCCAAGAGATCATTTTTTTGGTGATCATTGATTAGCTCAGTTTTACAGACTACTGAGAGATTATTACAAGTAACTGTAATATTCAATCTGGCTTGATTCATAAGAAGATTATAAATTGAAAACATTATCTCATTACAGGCTCCTGTGCAAAATTCTCTAATTAACACTCTCTACAGAGATGCTGTCTAAACTTGCTTGATTCCAGCATGAAAGGAAAGTGGCCTTACTGTAACAGTTTTTCCTATTTAAACCAGCATGATTAGACTGGTTTCTGGACAGACTGATAACCCAAAGAAGGAAATTCTGGAATCTTTCCAGATTTTTAGCACCGAAGGCTCAGACCATTTAAATTTCAATTAGTTTTAAATTAAGAAAAAGATAATTGTTTACTACAGCATTTAAATGTACCTATCAATACCCAGGATCAAATGGGAGGTTCCAGTCCCAGGCAACAACATGTATGAAAGTCATGGAATGACTCCAAATAAACAGATCCCAAATACCACACCAGCATTATCAAAATAACTCTTCACTATGCAGATTTGATTATGCCAGCTCCCCTTGATTATCTCAGCCTTCCCACTGTTCAAGGTACTTGTTATTTGCAGCCCTAAAAGTTGTGAAATACCACAAATGAAGACAAGTCATGCTGTTTATTGTATTGTTTACTCTCCCTTCCTAAATTCAGGAGTGATTTTTAAAATCACTAATCACTTGAAGAGCAGTAATTATTACTCCTTTAGTACTAAAGCAAACCGGGTACAAAGTAACTCCAAGTTTTCCTCCAGAGCAGGTTACAATCTAAGATGACTGTATAACAGAAAATTCAGACCGTAAGTGAACTGATGTGGTGATTCAAGTATGGAAGAAGACAGTCTAAATCAAAGTCTGAAATGGCCAGGATCAGACACTAGGGCCACAAGGCACAATTCTACCAGACTTCAAAATCATGTCAAATCTAAAAGGAGCTGAAACCTCTGCTGTCTTATTTATTTTATTTTTGAAACTGTGATTCCGTACAGGGTCTTGATGTTCATCAGCTGTAAAGACCATCAGCAAGTCGGTTAGTCAAGGAAACATAACAAGCTGCAGTTTCAACAGAAACTAGTTAAGGCTGCTATCAGAAGTATCTGGGAGAAGACTATTCCTTGTGGCTTAGAAAAGAACAGCAGTGCAGCCAAATATGCCCACTGTTTCTTGGTTAGAACTGGTGATGAGCTTGTAACCTGAAGCATGAAGCTTACTCATCACCTTCTAACTGACTGCAAAGGAAATACCAGTGCAAGGATCCCAGCAGCATCGAATTCACCACTGATTTAACCAAGAGGAGTTCTGAACTGAAGGTTGACATACAGTGTAATCTTCCTCACCAGTTCTTTCCCCTCCAAACCTCTTCTAACTTGTTGTTCAATGAATTTAGCAGTTTTTTCTTCATCATCAAGATCTTGTTTCTTCTTCCTCTCTTGTTCTTGTTGCCTGCGAATCGTCTCTGGGTCCCTATCAATATACTGAATATACCAGCCTTTTGGGGTCTCATCAACCTTGCAAAGACCTAAAAAGTTAATGCAAGATAAAGTAAGAATAATACTCACAATGGCAAGCAAGGGACAAAGAAAATATCAAGATCATTTTCACAGTCCAACGTTCAGTATAACAATGCAGATACTTCACCACAAACAATATACCCCTTACTGGCATGATAAAATTGACTTTGAATTATCTTTAGTATCTGTTTCTGCCCTTCAGCTAGCCAGTTCTATTTGGAAATAGGCCAGAGTACATAATAAAGTGGAGTGTTTTATAACACTTTCCTTACTGAAGAAAATGTTTCCTTCCCGCTGTTTTAACAAGGAAGAAAACAGAAATCTAACACATATAAACAATACACACTAATAGCATCATACTAAAGGAAACTTTACCGTGCTACGCTATTGTTACTAAATCTCACTAGAGTGACTTTTCAAGCGCTATATGACTCATGAATGCATCCTGCAGGACACAGGCAATCAGAGCCAAAGTAAACTTTCTGTCACACTACAGGACCATTTAATCTCTCTTCCTCCCACTGAAAACAAAACTAGAGATCTCAAGCTTGAACCCTTTCACTAGGCCAGGAATGAAAATGACTGCTTGCTTCTTGGCACCTTAAATAGGAAAAGATTCTGTAGTCATAAGCAATGTTCGATCATAGTTTTAAATTTTAAATGGTAACTGTTGGAAGTTGATTTAGAATTTAGCAGTATCTCCAGTAAACATAGACCAACTGATGAAAAAAAGGAAAGGTTTGTGACTGACACATTTATCCCAGCCTTCTGACATTTTTCATAAGCAAATTCCTAATGGTTAGCACAGAAATAGGTTTGGACGTCTGTTAATATATATACAGGAAGGGAGGGGAAGAAAGAGAAAGAAAACGGGAGAACTAACATAAATGTTTACTGATCACTTATCAGCAATGCAATTACCCAATAATTTAAAACTTCCCAACCCTGAGCAACTACACTTACCTTCTCTCCCCAGCCATTTAGTAAAATCAGTCAGTGTCTCCCACTGCGTGGCATTCATGTGGATGTGCTCTCGATGACTAATATATTCATTGTACACAATATTATTGTGGACTCTCTTTGTTCCTGAAATACAGAATTATTACTATTAAATAGAAGTATGGGACCTAGGAGAAAGCAACCAAAACTTCTTGCACAGAACTAAGAAAAGACATCAAAAACAAACAAGCAAGCAAACGAACAGTAAAATATTTACCAAATCGCCTCCTGAGCAGTTCTAAGAAATCATTTCGGAATTCCCTTAGGGGATAAAAGGAAAGTATTTTAGTAAAACATTAACAAAGTAATTTTCTATTGTCATTAACAATTAAATATCTGCAGTATAAACATGAGTATTGTTTTGAGTTGAGCATGACAAAATACAGACACTCATTTCCCTTTTTCAGTAAAGTAGCATTAAACGCAGCATGTGTGCACAAAGAAACACAGTATGGTGCATGCACACACAAGTTAAATCTTCAAAAGGATAATACCCTTTCAAAGGGATAAAATGGAAAGAATGAAATCTAAACACTTTCCACTAATTGCTGGTATTTCATTACCAGGTATCTTCCCAGGCTGACCAACACAAAACACAGGGCAGGACAAAGGGCAGCAGTGGTAGATGGGGTAGATTGATCACTCATCTCGCTGCTAATTCAAGGGCTTGAGAATAAAGCCTCGCTTCAGACTCGTGCTGAAGGGAGCTCTAGTCAACTCGGCTGTCACACAGGTCAGCTGGACAAAGGACTGGGGGAAACTGTGGGACCTTAGTCACACCCCTGCCTTGTTATCTCTCTATAATGGTTCTTTCTGCTCTTTGTAACTGTGTGTGTGGCAGTCGCTCAGCTGGGGCAGAGCGAGGATGTACTTTGTAACACAGAGCAACCTAAAACAGAACTTGGACACGGGATAAAACTGTCAGATTTGATTAAATATCAAGGGTCTCTGAAACATCTTACATGCCTTCAAAAGTGATATCGCCTAATTTTTCAAACTGCCATTAAAAAAAGAGCTGACACTAAAATGTATCAGAAGAAAGTGTCTTCAATGGGACATGACTGGGCCTTACAGATAATTATATGGCTGTGCTCGTACAAGAGTGAAGATCTGGGTAAGAATATAGCAGACTTACTCAGAAAAGTAATCCATGAATTGCTGAGGATTTTCAGAAGCCAGGAGCAACTGCCTCTGGTGGGACTCAGACATACAATGACATTTGAAGCCATTCTATAAAATAAAAATAAAAACTTTATCTGTCCTTGTCTCAATCTGCTACAGTCACACAGCTGAAGAGTATTAAAAATAATGTTTTATAAGTGGAATCTCTTGGAGGCTCCACAGAAAACACCTTAACTCAGCCATAGCCTACCAGGCAAGCCAAAAACAAAACTCTTCCCAGGGCCAAGAGTCTCCAGACAAACTGTGAAAGGCGTTATGAGACAGGTCATTCCAGCAGTCCTCCGTTCCTCATGGAACGGGATAGACACGGCACCACCCAGGTCCACCCAGGACCCATCCACGTGCTTGCACAAGAGTGCTGGAAATACCTGCTAGCTCCCTGCCTGACTAACACCAAACGTGTAATGAGGGAATGGTGCCCTGGGAGCGCCCAGGCTATGGAGTGAGATAGTTTGGCCTCATCCGGCACAGGGAAGAAGTCATGAGAGCTCCCCAAAAAGCACCAAGACATAGGATGTTTGGCTGTATCCTTTTTTCATCTAATATAATTCTTGTTCATTACACTATGATTAAATCTACAGGAAATTTCATTCCACAGGAGACCCGCCCCCTTACAAAAAGATCTGGTTGCAAAGCGGTGAAGTTTTTTTGGTTGTAGTCACTGGGAAGAGAATAGGATTTGAGCTTCTTGGGCAAATGGGAGATGGGAGCAGAAACAGCTGAAGAACAATACAATTAAACATCCACAGGATGCTTTACTTCTCTTCTCTAAGGCACATTAAAGAGGCTGTTCATGGAGAACAGAAAAATAAAAGCACAGTTAGCCCAAGTCGAGGTACTTTCAGAGCACAGCTCTGGTGGAAATCAGGAAGAGGACACTCACATCTCACAGGCATCTGTGTCCAAGTGAAGAGACAAGTGAAAGGAAGAGGGGCAAGATTCAGAAGAAAGCATCTCTTCATAACAGGAGAAGAAAGGAAGAAACTGATCCAGAATCAGAAAGGAGTCATCAGTACAAGAAAGACATGGACCTGTTGGAAAGGGCCCAGAGGAGGGACACAAAAATCACAGAATCACAGGATGGTTTGGGTTGGAAAGGACCTTAAAGATCATCTAGTCCCAACCCCCCTGCCATGGGCAGGGACACCTTCCACTAGTCCAGGTTGCCCAAAGCCCCATCCAACCTGGCCTTGAACCCTTCCAGGGAGGGGGCAGCCACAGCTTCTCTGGGCAACCTGTGCCAGTGTCTCACCACCCTCACATGGAACAATTTCTTCCTTATATCTAATCTAAGTCTGCCCTCTTTCAGTTTAAAGCTGTCACCCCTCGTCCTATCCCTATACCCCTGATCAAGAGTCCCTCCCCATCTTTTGTGTAGCCCCTTTAAGTACTGGAAGGCCGCTCTAAGGTCTCCCTGGAGCCTTCTCTTCTTCAGGCTGAACAACCCCAACTCTCTCAGCCTGTCCTCACAGGGGAGGTGCTCCAGACCCCTCATCATCTTCATGGCCTCCTCTGGCCCCGCTCCAACAGGTCCACGTCCTTCTGATGTTGGGGGCCCCAGAGCTGGACACAGCACTGCAGGGGGCGTCTCATGAGAGCAGAATAGAGGGGGAGAATCCCCCTCCCTCGACCCGCTGGCCACCCTTTTCTGGATGCAGTCCAGGGTATGGTTGGCTTGCTGGACTGCGAGCGCGCATTGCTGTCTCATGTTCAGTTTTTCATCCACAAGTACCCCCAAGTCCTTCTCCACAGGGCTGCTCACAATCTACTCATTGCCAAGCCTGTATTTGTTCTTGAGATTGTCCTGACCCATGTGCAGGACCTTGCCCTTGGCCTTGTTGAACTTCATGAGGTTTGTACAGGCCCACCTCTCCAGCCTGTCCAAGTCCCTCTGGATGGCACATCCCTTCCCTTCAGCGTATTGACTGCACCACACAGCTGGGTGTTGTTGGCAGATGTGCCAAGGGTGCACTCGATCCCACCGTCCATGTCACTGACAAAGATGTTAAACAGCACCAGTCCCAACACCAACCCCTGAGGAATGCCACTTGTCACTGGTCTCCACTTGGACATTGAGCCGTTGACCGCAACTCTTTGAGAGCGACCATCCAGTCAATTCCTTATCCACTGAGTGGTCCATCCATCAAATCCCCATCTTACCAATTTAGAGACAAGGATGTCATGCAGGACAGTGTCAGATGCTTTGCACAAGTCCAGGTGGATGAGGTCAGTTGCTCTTCCCTTGTCCACCAATGCTGTAACCCCGCTGTAGAAGGCCACCAAATTGATCAGGCTTGATTTGCCGTTAGTGAAGCCATGTTGGCTGTCACCAATCACCTCCTTATTTTCCATGTGCCCTAGCATGGTTTCCTGGAGGATCCACTCCATAATCTTACCAGGCACAGAGATGAGACTGACTGGCCTGTAGTTCCCCTACAGATCAGAGGGCTGGAGTGCCTCTCCATGAGGACAGGCTGAGAGAGTTGGGGTTGTTCAGCCTGGAGAAGGCTCTGGGGAGACCTTGTTGCAGCCTTCCAGTACTTAAAGGGTGTTTATAAGAAAGATGGGGACATTTTTAGCAGGGTCTGTAGCAATAGGACAAGGTGTAATGGTTTTAAACTAAAGGAAGGTAGATCCAGATTAGATATAAGGAAGAAATTTTTTATGATGAAGGTGATGAAACACTGGAACAGGTTGCCCAGAGAGGTGGTAGATGCCCCATGCCTGGAAACATTCAAGGTCAGGATGGACAGAGCTCTGAGCAACCTGATCGGGTTGAAGATGTCCCTGCTCATTGCAGGGGATTTAGACTAGATGACCTTTAGAGGTCCTTTCCAACACAAATTATTCTATGATTCTATGAAAAGAGACCTCACCGTGCTCGAGACTGCATCCCCTTGGGCATGTCACTGCACCCACCCTGTCCCCAAGGGATATCATAGCTACCCTCAAGTCCCCTCTAAGGCAGATGGGAGCCACCTAATTCTTAACCCCATCGCCCTCTCAAGGTGTGTATGAGGGAATCAACCCTCCAAGGGGTTTGGGGCCACCCTGGGCTCCCTCTCACCCTGGGTTAATCAGTCACTCTGCAGGGGACTGAACTTCCCCAAAGATGAATCAGGGCCAACATGCTTTCTCCAAAGTGGATGAGGACTTCTCTCATGGGGGATTACGACTGTGGTCCCAAGAGGGACTGGGGACGCCCAAAGGAGAATAAGGGCCCTCTCCAGTGCTTCCCTGAAGAGTCAAGGCTCCCTGTGCTCCCAGCAAGTGGGGGCAGGATGCTCCCTAGAAGGATTGCACCCCATAGATGGGATCAGAGCACCCACAAGGAGACTGGGGACACTTACTAGGGGAATCTGAGCCAGGCCTGTACCCCCCCTCAGAAAGGGACTGGAGAACACTACAAAAAAGTTACAAGGCCTCATATCCCTTAAGAGAATCGCAGCCCCCACAGAAAGATTAGAGACCCCTACAAGGGCATTTGGAGCCCCCCTGTGTCGTCCCACATCCCCCCCCCCAGCACGAGAGATGCTTAAAATGGAGATCAGAGCCCCCACAAGGGGAGTGAGGACCCCAACTGAGGGAATTTGAGGCCCCTGTGTATCCGCAAGTGAACCACCCCCTTCAAGGAGACCGGTGTTCGCTACCAGGAATGTCGGAGCCCCCCGTGCCCTCTCACGGAGGATCACCAGCCCCCCCCGAGGGGACCGGGGCCCGCCGCGCTCCCCCGCCACAGGCCCGGCCACCGCCGGGGCGAGTTTACCTCATCGCGGCACTGCTTCTGGCACATCTGACAGTACCAGCGCAGCTTCTGCAGCCCCTTGGACTTGATACGGTTGGCGATAGCCTTAGGGCTGAGGAAATCCGACTTCCCCATGGCGGCGACGCTGGCCCTCGGCCTCCCCCGTCCCGGTCCCACTCCCTGCCCCGCCGGAAGTGCCGGCGCGAGCCCCGGAAGCACTTCCCGCCCCGCCGGGCCCGGCTGCGCGCATGCGCGTTGCGGGCGCGCTGACCTTCAGCGGGGCTGTGGGAGAGGCGCCGCCATGTTGGCCCGGGGGGCTGCTGTCGTGCTGTACCAGCCGCAATGGTAACGGGCGGGGGCGCGGGCCGGCAGGGGTCCTGTGGGGATGGTGGGGGGGGAGGGGGGTGCGTCCCGGTGGTGGGGGCAAGCGGCGGGGCGGCTGGGTAGCTGGGGCCGGCCCCGGGGGGCTGAGGGGGTGACGCTCCCCTCAGCTGTGTGGTGCCCGGGGGTGGCGGGGCCGCCGCCTGGGCCAGCCCCTGAGGTGCTGCGAGCTCTAGTGTGGCTGGAGGAGCGGTGAGCATGAGGCTGAGGGGAAGCGGCCTCCCGGGGGCACGGCGGTGACCTGCCGGGGACGGAGGCTCCTTCCGCTCAGCCGCGGGTCTGTGGGTAGGGGCGAGGGGGAGACGGGGGTTCGTAGGGAAAGGCGCTCAGCCGGGGATGGGGGTGAATGGGCGAGGCGAGAGGAGTAAAAAGGACAGCTTCGTAGATGACAGACGGTGCAAGGAGATTCTGCTCTTGTCATGAAACGGTGTATCCTCCTCTGCTTCGTTTTAACCGTTTAAAAACTTACATTTTTTGAAAGTTGTACCCTTCTGATGCCATGTCGTTTGGCCTTCGTTTACATTGTGCCATTATCTAAGGCAGCAGATAATGTATTAAGTGATATATGCTGTCACAGGATATAAGGAGAAGGGAGGAAGGTCTGGATGCAAGTTATGGTTTAGAGTGGCTTGTCCCTACTAAAATGCTTTTTAAGAAGCAGCATTTCTTAAAATTTTTATTCCTCTGAAAGTGACCTGCCCTTGACAGGTGTTGGTTTGCTGGAGAACAAGTGAACTATCCTAATTTCTCCTGCATTCACTTTCAGGGGCCAAGTCAGGAATATGGCAACTCTAAAAGACAGTAAGTACTGCTTTCATTTGCTTTGGAGAGAGGGAAAGTGTTGCAGAAAAACCATATATTAAAATAATTTTGGTTAGCCTCTGTCAGATAAACTGCTTGTGATACACCATAGTACTGCTATAAGAGCCTCAGCAGTTTGTATATTAAACAAGTGTCTTTCAGAAAAGGCATTGCTTAAAATGGTTTTAGCACTAATTTAGATGTCATTTTGGCAAACCAGTAGTTTTACTCAAACATAATTTATAAATAACTTTGTCATATGTTCTAAACCAGATTTTTTGCTCACCTTTAAGAATTAATTTCTTTTCTGTTGTTTATTTCCCTGTGTGTTTATCCAATATTGGGGAGAAAAAGGCTGACAGAATGATTCCACTTTGATAATGGTTCTTTAAGCAGCTCCTTGTAGGTTCTTATACGGGGATATTGTCTTGGAATTGTGCTAGTCTTTCGGACACCTGTTTTGTTTTCTTTTTACACCAGTATTTTTATGAATCTCGCTTTTCTACAATCTAAACAGAGGAGGAAGTTTATTCTGTCTCATACTATTGGGTCTCTCCCCCGCCCCTTGTTGTCTGGGAAAAGATGACAATATACCTCAAATGATATATTTGTGAAACAGATAGAAGTGGAAGGAAAGAGAATAGTAAGTAGGGCTTACATTGGGCTAAATATTAAATAAATGTTATGTCTGGAGGAAAAAACCATACCTGTTGTAAAGGTGCATTTGGGTTAGCCACATTACTGCTCTTAATACTTTCTCAGTGTAAATATTAAGGTCTTTTATGAGGTTTATTTGTGCATGGTTTGTTTATTTATTTTTCTTCTTTGAGGAACTTGGCAATATAATTTTGGATGGCTGTTGCTAGCATTTTATTCCTTGGTTTTGATGTCGTTATGCCCAGTACAGCCTGTGACCTTCAACTATTAACCTTGTAGTTACCAGGCGTTTGAAGTCCATCAAGAACATTCAGAAAATTACAAAGTCTATGAAGATGGTTTCTGCAGCAAAATACGCAAGAGCTGAGAGGGAGCTGAAGCCTGCTAGAGTCTACGGAACAGGAGCACTGGGTGAGAGAAGACTCCTGCACTGTTTGATGTTGGAACAGAAGAGGAAGGCTTTCATGGTGGTGATAAAATGCCTAGACTTTTTTAACCTTTTGGTAGATTTTTTCCAAAAGATTTTGTATCTCTAGGCCAATGTCACTTTGACTGTTCCTTATAAGTAATTTACGGAAAGGGAATTTTATGAGTTGTAATGTGAAATTCATTATGATTTCTGATTACTTTTTTAACTTTCTGTGGTTCTTAGTCATAAAAGCACCACAACTCAGAATTTCTGGCCTCCTTCTATCTGTTACTGGAATTGTGTCCTATCTCTAGTGTCTACAGCTACTGCCAGACCTTCATGTGAACTCTTGGGCTGCAGGTGCTCCCGAGGCAGTGACTCGCACAGTGAACTTAATTAAGTAACAACACTGTGTGATACCCGATGCAGAGATGTGGCTGGTTTTGAATTGTTTCTTTGTCACCTCTGGTCAGATCACATGCAAGCTTGAATGATTGTGAGGGAGACAAAATTCATCTGGCTGTGATTTGTAACCCCTTTAGAAATTGTTTTACTTTGAATAATTCAGAGGTATTTTGGTATGACCTATTTGCTTCCTGACACCCTTGCATAACCTAGCCATCTTTTTTTTAGCTCTCTATGAGAAAGCAGAAATAAAGGCACCTGAGGACAAGAAGAAGCACCTCCTTATTGGTGTGTCCTCTGACAGAGGTCTGTGTGGTGCTATCCATACATCTATTGCTAAAACCTTGAAGAATGAGATTACCAACCTCTCAAACGCAGGGAAAGAAGTTATGGTGGTCGGAGTAGGTGACAAGATCAGAGGCCTACTTCAGAGGTAAAAAGAAGGGTTTGGTTTGGTGGATTTGGTGGTTTTCTGTGATAGAAATTTCAAGATGGCTTGGAAAGCTGTGTGGTGTTCACAGGCAATTGCATTTAATGAAACTGCTAGATTCAAGGTCTTTTAAAAACAAAACAAAACACCTGCAAATATTCTAAGATGGCTTTTAATCATCTGGACATTTGTGAAACAGCTGCACAGCATTATTATATTTTTGGAATAAAAGTCTGAAAACTGGCAACACTAGCATTGCTACATATGTGTTTATCATGAAGCTATCGTAATAATTAAACTGAAGAAGAAGCAAAATTCATCTAAGACCCTAATTCCATAAACTGCTTAGTTCTGAACACTAGTAAGTTACTGGGACTCATTGCCTCTTGGTGCCACATAATTGTACTTTAGAGCACACACTTCTTCTAACATGGATGTGATATTACTGCAGGACACACGGCAATTACTTACTGCTGACATTCAAAGAAGTGGGACGGAGACCTCCCAGCTTTGGAGATGCTTCAGTCATTGCCTCAGAGTTGTTAAACTCTGGCTATGAATTTGATGAAGGCTCTGTCATTTACAATCGGTTCAGGTAAGATTAAACTGAAACTGCACTGGAAAAATACTGGGTAGAAGGCTTCAAAAGAGCACATTGGCCTGATGAAGTAATATGAAAACTGACTGTGACTTGTCACATTTACTTTATTTCTGGAGGAGTTGAGTGCATTTTTGGTGTGTGTGAAGAGCTGATGTGGTTTTTTTTTTTAATAGCTGTGGTTGGAATTCTCTTTTTACTTGTATGGTGGGTGCTGTTATATTTACAGTCAACACATGGTTATATCCACATGCTATCTGAGATCTCTTCATCAGGATTATCGCAGAGCTTTGTGGAATTGGAAGGCCAGAAGTTTTCTGTTCTGATTTTATTTTAAGCACCCGATTTAGAGTTAGTTGAACTGAAGAGTCTGTTATGCTCTTTTTATACAGGTCTGTCATCTCCTACAAGACCGATGAAAAACCAATCTTCTCCCTTGAAACAGTTGCTGGTTCTGGTAAGTAGTCAGCTAGAAACCACCAGTTATATGATAAATCACAGAAAATGTACTCTGAACATGGGTATATAGTATTAAAACATCTTATTATGGTGCATGTATCTTTAAGTTTAACACTGTTTTATCTTGGCACGCCAGGGCTGAGCTGTCAAGGTGCTCTGGGGCAGGGAGGTTGAAAGGAGAGGTGGTATTAATTTTAGTTTGAGATTCTCTCTCGAGCAAGAATTGTGCATATGGAAAACATTGTCAATTCCAATATTTTCAGCACTGAACGGCCTGGGTATTGAGTGACTTTGCACTACTCAGTAAAAATACCCCAGAATGCTTCTGCAGCATCGTCTGGGAAGATTAAACATAATACGTCAATATTGGCCCTGATCAGAATCTGACTTCCCTAATATTAAATTGAATTAAAACACATAAAATACTTGACAAAATTTTAAATAGCAGAGCAATTATGGAAGTACACATAGTATGTAGAGAAAATGCCTCTGCCTTAAGTAGAGAAACAGGCTAGCCTAGTAGTCTTTCACATGGCAGTGTATTGTTTAGTAGAAGTAGTGTATCTTGGATTTCTTTAAGTCCGTGCTCTCATATTTTACAGAAAGCCTAAGTATCTATGATGATATTGATGCTGATGTGCTGAGAAACTACCAGGAATTTACACTAGCAAATATTCTGTACTACTCCCTGAAAGAATCCACCACCAGCGAGCAGAGTGCTAGGATGACCGCTATGGACAACGCTAGCAAGAATGCTTGTAAGTCTACACTGTGGGCTTCCCAGGACTTCAGTATGAGAGTAATGACCTCCCTTTCTGTAACTCTTTGCTTCCAAAATGATAAGAAATTAGTTGGTTTCTCTCTTCCATTCCATTTTGAGTCTGTTTTTTTGAGATAGTTCAACTGGGATTCTTTTCTGAACATGTGAACCTTGTTTAGTCCCTGGAAGGAGGGATTGCTGTCAAGTATATGAGAAACAAGACTAGGTAACTGGAATAACACATTCTTTAATAAGAATATGAAATATGAAACTGGTCTTGTAATGGCCAAATATTCTTTACATTCTTCTCATGTGTCTGGTCTGAGGATTTCCAAAGCTTTTATAAACCTGTACCTACTTGTGAGCCAAATGTAATTAGTACTGCACTGATTTAAAGGTGGGGAAATGGAAACAGTGGTTAAATACTTTACCACCTGTCATGCAGCAAGTTGAGAATATACGAGTATTCCTTGGAAGGTGTCCAAAGTGAGTGCAGCGCAGAGTATGCAGTTGGTATTAGTGGGAGACAGCTAATAGCTTTTAGTGTGGCATGGTGATAAGACTTCAGCCTTAAGCAGGTAGTGTTGCATAAAAGATACTAGTGACTGAGTGAAGCCTGTGTGATGTGCAGTTGGGCTACTGGGAACTGTAGGTGTGTCTCTGCTGACTGCCTTCTCTTGAGAGAAAGAGATGATACCTTCGTGTTCAAAAAAAAGAAGAAAAAGAATTGATGAAAAAATCTGGCTCCCTTTGCCTGAACAACAGTAACTTGAAGGAAATACCAGTGTAGTTAACTGACAGTGAAATCTAATTTAAAAGCAAATAATGCATGCTTCTGTTATGTTAAAATAAGCTATGTTATACTGTGGTATTTACTAGTCTGTCAGCTGTTCTTCAGATGTTTAACTCTGATGCCTCAAGTCAAATTATCATTTCTAGATTGTCTACTAGTAGTATTATCTGTAGGAGAAAAAAATGAAAAGTGCAGTAAGCCTCTTGATCGTTTGCATGGATTTGCAAGACTGATTTTCTGTTCGTACAGCTTCTCTTCATCTGTATTTGAATACTTACACATTTAAATTCCAACCTTAATTTTTTCTAGCTGAGATGATTGACAAATTGACCTTGACGTTCAACCGTACCCGTCAAGCCGTCATTACCAAGGAGCTTATTGAGATCATCTCTGGTGCTGCTGCTCTGTGAGTACCTGTACAATCGTGAAATAGGAGTCGTTGCAAAGTCGAGTATGCGTGTATGTCCTGCTTCAGTCAGGTTAACGGGGAAGGTTAGGGCACGTAGGTCCTAAAACTGAAGGGAAGACAATCCATGGCATGACTATCAAGTTTTACAGCTTGCGCAGTTCTACTAACAAATGTGAAGTTTGGCAGTCTTTTTTGGCCAGAGGAAGTTAAAAAGCTGGTAAAATAGATCTTTAGACTCAACACACATCCTTGCCTGACCAGGTGGTGGTTTTCCTCCTTTCTGGAGTTCAGTGGATTTCCCCCCTGCTCCTCCCTTCTACCTGGGCCTCTCCTACTGTCTGCTCAAACAGCCCAGTAGTGTTGGGTGGGGGAGAGCGAATCGAGTGACTGAAAGGCTTTTGGATAAACCAGCCTGTGCTGGTGTTCAGAAGCTGAGAGTTTGGGGGTGGGGGTTGGAAAGAGGGAATTTCCAGTCTGTTGACACTGAATGTGTATTTTACTTTAAGTTCAGTATTTTACTTACTTCCCTGAGAAAGAAGTTTTGTGAAGGTGTGTACTGCAGGTTACAAATGTGTGGGCTTAGACCACAATTTGTAACTGCATGTAGCTAATGTGTATTACATTTAACAGCTAAAAATTTGTGCTATACTCAGATGCAAATACATGCGTTAATATCCTGTGTGTTTACAAAAAGCCTGGAATACACAGTGTATAGCGGTTACCTGCTGTATTGTGCTCCTCACAATACATTTGTGGTCATAAATACGTGCATAGTTTTGCGTGAATTTGCATGAGTTGCTTCCTAACCTGCTTGTTCTGTTTTCTCTCGTAATACCATAACCAGGGATTAATCGGAAAAAGCGGTTCAGCCAAATCCAAGAGGTAAAGTTATGAAATAGAAACTAGATTGTAATTTAAAATGGATTAACACAGACAATCTTGAAGTCACATGAGGAAGTCGGAATTCAGTGTTGTTGGTCAGACAAACTTCCCAAAGGGCTGGGAAACTGCCCATCTGAACAAAAAGTTAAGGGTCAATAATTTTAAGCAAAATAGCATACATCCACATTTCACATAGTTTTCTGTGTTTTTTTCCTGTGGTACTGGATTCATTTGTAATTACTGTTTTAATCTTTTCATAGTGCCCTGAATGCAATGACTTAAAAATGTCTGTATGTAAGACATTGTACCTAAAGAGGTTTCTGTAGCAAAATAAGCATATTCAAAACTTCAAACTTCAAGGAAAAACAGACTTGATAAATAGCTTGGGGAGGGGGGGGTAAGGAATACTAGTGAGTTGACATATTCAAATTGGAGGAGACAGAAGTTTTAAATAAAAACTCAAATAATTAAAAGGATTTTAATTCGCTTCAATTTTCCTTACAGGTGAAGAAGAGCTCTTCTGAGCATATGGTGTCACCTGACTGTGTCTATGTTAACAAGACTGCTCTGTTATTTTGTGAAGAAGTTGGTAAAGCCCCAGAAATCTGTGAATTCTTACAATAAACCACCTACATGAAACAAATGTTCGTGGTTGTCCATGGAGCTCTTGGCGTGTAAATATCTGCATGTGACTTGGTTATTGTTTGAGACAGAATTTTTAAAAGCTGTGCTCTACATTTCGTAGTGTATCTGGCATGCAAAAACATATAAGCAGGTGTTTCTTCATTTGAAGAGTGGAAGAGATTGCCTGTCTTCGCCTTGTGTTTAAAAGTGTTGGTTTATGTACATTGTGCTGTGTGCTGAGGGAGGAGGCTGTGGAATAACCTCTGCATCATGCAGTTGGAGCATGGATCTCTAGCTTATTTGAATACCGTATTGCTACTATTTCTAGATGTTCATATTCTAAAATGATCTGATCTACGTGAGTTATTTCAGTGTTTATTTAGAATGCACATTGTTCATATCCTGGTCAGTGTGTGTGTGTGTATATTTGCATGCTATAAAATACGGTAACACCACAGTTCTCAGCCCTCGCTGGGCATGACAGGAATGTGAGAAAGGATAAAATGTAGAAAATAAGAGTATAGCAGAAGTGTAAGAAAGAAAAAAGGCAGTGGTGCCACAGAAGTAGAAAGCTGCCCCTCCCAGTTTGGCAGACAGGCAGCCCTTGAAGGGCTCAGTAGTGACATGACAGAAACGGGAAGAGGGTTTGCAGGTCTGGAGAATGGAAACGGCCTTGAGCTTCAAAGCAATCTGTGAGTGAGACACGGGGACAGGCGTAAGCAGCCACCCTGGTGGGTTGAGTTGGACCTAAGTCAGCTGGTCTAGAAACCCTACAATCAAGTGCTGAGCCTGAGCTAATATGTTTCCTTAGAGGCAACTTGTTGGCTTAATGAAGGGATGTGGTGAGGCTACCCTGCAGCTTTCGGTGTGCTGCCTCTGGGTGTACATCAAGATGTGCACGTGGGTAAGGGAAGCAGTAGCACGACCTGAGGTGGGATTCAGAAAAAGAGAGAGGGCAGATTTGTTATATATTTAGAAAATGCTTCTAATGACTTCTTTTTGGGAGCTACAGTTCTAACGCTGCTGTTCACACAGCGGCAGATGGGTTGGAATGGGTGAATTCAGGAAGTACTAAAATGTGGGAAGACAAACGAGCCACTGGGTGTTGTGATGGTGTAGAAGTCCCTGATCTGTGCAATTCCCAGTTCTTATAATCTGGAGCCTGTAATTCTTTAAGCGTAATTTTATTTGTATTTAGAACCCCTTTTAAATCATGTTTTATCTTCTTTTCTACTTGTGTGGGAAACACTGCTTTTACTACACTTTTAGTGTAAACACTGCACTTTTAGTGCAAGCCTAAAAAGACAGTAGACTGTTAAAGTTGAGAGCTAGCCCCATTATTTAAACAACGTCCTTTTTTTTTTTTTTTTGAGGTAATCCTGATGATTTATGTTCCCTTTTTCCTCTGTAAATTTATCAACCCTCTCTATTCTCTTCCATGTGAAATGACATCCCTGTTAGGGAATAACGTAAGGCTACTGCTGGTTTTCTAATGCAGCTCCCACCACTTTCCTGCCCTGTGACAGCCTGTGAACCAGGTCCATACCCCTAGGGCCAAAGCTTTCCCACCATGTCTTGAGTTTTTTGTGGCTGCCTGGGCTGCTGCCACCACCTTGCTCTGCAGAGTGTGCAGCTGATGGGCTCAGCGGGACAGGCAGCCATCAGTCACTGTCATCCCAGGTGAGAGGGATGACACGTGTCACACCGAGCACAGAAACGCTGCTCTGTGTGAAATGGTTGGCAAAGCAAAAACTGCCACATGGGCCCTGGGCAGGACCTGCCTGGATCAGCAGCGGTGTGTCCAGCCAGCTGGGTCCATCAGGGACCCTCCTGCTGTTCCCAACACATCTGACTGTTCCCTTCCTTGTGTCTGTGTCCTGTCCGTCTTTCCCCCCCTCCCATGTCCTTTACTTCCTCTCAGATAGGTAAGGAAATCCTTTCTGCAACCTCCAGCCTTCCCTTCTTCCCCCTTTCAAGACACAAAGGATTACCTTGCAGCGTTGGGTCAGGTCGATGTACCTAAGGAGTAGCGTGTCCACAGAGGGAAGTTCTTTCCAAGTCCTTGAATCCCACATAAAATCACAGGGTGGTTTGGGTTGGAAGGTACCTTAAAGATCATCTAGTCCCAACTCCCCTGCCACGGGTAGGGACACCTTCCACTAGCCCAGGTTGCCCAAAGCCCCGTCCAACCTGGCCTTGAACCCTTCCAGGGAGGGGGCAGCCACAGCTTCTCTGGGCAACCTGTGCCAGTGTCTCACGACCCTCACAGTAAAGAATTTCTTCCTTATATCTAGTCTAAATCTACCCTCTCTGAGTTTAAAACTGTTACCTCTCATCATATCCCTACACCCCTGATAAGGAGTCCCCATCTTTCCTGTACCCCCTTTAAGTACTGGAGCCTTCTCTTCTCCAGGCTGAACACCCCCAACTCTCTCAGCCTGTCCTCACAGGGGAGGTGCTCCAGCCTCCTGATCATCTTCATGGCCTCCTCTGGACCCACTCAAGCAGGTCCGTGTCCTTCTGATGTTGGTGCCCCCAGAGCTGGAGGCAGTAATCAGAGAAACTCATTTACTCTGGGAAACCCAGTGACAGTAATGGCTGCACGGGGCTGACATCCGACTCCTCCACCCAGCTGAAACAAACAAACAAAAAAAACCACAACAGGGCCACAGAGAAACTGTTTTGACCAAGAATTTTCAGCTTTCTGGTAACACGTGGCATTGCTGCTTGTTTAAATGATGCGCCTGATCCTACTCCCGCCTCACAAGCACGGCCCCTGCTCGGCTGCTTCGGGCCCGCGGAGCTGAGGGAGCAGCGGCGGTCCCTCGCTCCCGAGGAAGCCCAGCCCAGGACTCGGCAGCCTCCAGAGCTCCGGAAGCCTGCCCGACACCAACTTTTCCTCACACCGCTGTAGGAACCCGCGATTTCGGGGTTTCTTGGGAGACTCGAACCGCTCCGCCTCGAGGCCCAACCGCCGCCGCCACCACAACGGCACCGGCCCGCCCGCCCTGCCGACGGCCGAGCGCTCGATGCGCCGCGCCGCGCCCCGCTCGATGCGCTCGGCGCTGGAGTGGCGCGGCCTAGCGCGGGCGGCGGGGAGGCGCGGCGCCAAGATGGCGGCGGGCTGTGCGTGAGCCTCCCTCGGCCCTCCCGGCCCAGGGCGGGCGGCGCCGCGCCGAGCCGAGCCGGCATGTGCGAGACCTACTCGCGGTGGCTGCTGCGGGTGTCGGTGGCGCAGATTTGCCAGGCGCTGGGCTGGGACTCGGTGCAGGTCTCGGCCTGCGACCTCCTCACCGACGTGCTGCAGCGGTACCTGCAGGGGCTGGGCCGGGGCTGCCACCGCTACTGCGAGCTCTGTGAGTGCGGGGCGGGCCGGGTCTGGGGGGCAGCGCTGTGGGGAGAGGGGCTGCGGCAAAGGACGTAGTTGTTGCCGTCTGGACAGGGTCCTGTGGGTGGCCCTGCTTGAGCAGGGGTCTAGACCGAGTGACCTCCATAAGTCCCTGCCAGCTTTGGCCGTTCTGTGAAGGGAGGTGGCGGAGCAGTGCTGTGGGCCGGAGGGAGGGGAGTCTAGGGGGAGGAAGGCTGTGGGGCAGCACTGTGGAGGCGTAGAGAGGGTAGCTGTGGGGTGGGAGGCTGTAGGGCAGTGCTGGGGGCTGGGGGGGTGTTTTTCAGGGGGAGAGTCCTGGAGATGTGGGCTCTGGGGCAGTGCAGGAGGGCATGGGGAGGTGGCCTGTGGGACGATTCTGTAGGGAGAGAGCATGGGGAAGTGTCTGTGGGAGGGAGGTGAGGGCATGGGGGAGATCAGGCTGTGGGGCGGTGGTGGGGGCTGTGGGGAGGTGACCTGTGGGATACTCCAGCTGGGGGAGTATGAAGGGGAGCTGGGCTGTGGAGCAGTGCAGGGGGCTGAGAGGATGAGGGGGGGAAGCCATGGGGCACTTCTGGTGCACAGGGACCCTAGTGCAAGGGAGAGGTGGGCTGTGGGTCTGGGATGTGGGCACAGGTGAGGAGTTGGGGCTGTGGACTTGGGGGAAACGGAGCTCTGAGGCTGGAGTGTGGGGAGATGGGGCTGCTGCCCCCCTTTCTCTGGCTACAGTGTGCAGGGTACTAGGGTGAATGTGTAGAAGAGGGGGAGATGGGGCTGTCAGTCCTGCTGCTGGAGCTGTGGTATTGTGGATCTGGGACAGGGGATGTACTGGGAGGGGAGAAGGGACAGCCAGACATCTTGCTAGGTGGGATGTGTGCATGAGAGAATGTGATGCTGCTGCTGTGTTGTCCTGGTTCATCTCTAGGTCAGGGTCTGTGCCCTGGTGGGAATGCTGAGGAGGCTGTGGGGGCCCACTGCGGGTGGGGATGCGTGTGTACTGTCCAGGATGTGGGCATAACAAGTGCTGAAGCTGTAGGGTGCACGGTTTGGGCTGGGTATATGGGGCAGGGAGGCTGGAGGTGCTAACCCCTGCCGTGGGAGGAGTGTAAGGAGTGAAGAGATGGAGCTGCAGTGCATCGAGTCCAAGAGGTGTGCCTGGGGAAGAGTGGAGTCACCTGCATGGGGAGAGAGAGATGTGGCTGGAAACTCTATTGCTGGGGCTGGAGTGCTCTGGGTTGGGTATATATGTGTAAGGGGGCAGTGGTTTGTGGGGCTGGAGGTGCATGTGTGCAAGGGGAGGTGTGGGGCTTTAGTGCTGGTGGGAGATGCACATGTACTATGCTGTGAGGGGTCAGGGATGGATGTGTATAGGGCTGATGTGGGGCTGTGGTGCCTGGTGTCAGGGATGCACGTGTATGGGGGTGGGCAGGGATTGACATGTACCAGGGCAGCATGGAGCCATATACGTGAGGCTGGGGATGTGTGTGCACAGGGAAAGTGATGGCACTGTGGGACTGAGAACGTGTGTATGGGGGATGTGGGGCTGCAGCGTGCAAAGGCAGGGATGCACTAGAGTGGTTTTTGGGGGAGATGAATCTGTAGTGCATGGGACGTGGGAAGGTGACAGGGCTGCACATGGGAGGTGTGGAGTATGGGTATGGTGAATGGGAGAGATGGGGCTGGAGATAATTTTAGTGCACGTGGCATGAGGTGTGAGCGTCCTCATTTGGATGCAGTGGAAGAGGTTCACAGAATCACAGAATCAACTAGGTTGGAAAGGACCTTGAAGATCATCTAGTCCAACCATTAACCTAACAGTGCCAGTTCCCATCTACACCATATCTCTCAGCACGTCTGGATATGTGAGGGATTGGAGTTAGCCAACGCTGCGATTGAGGTGGCACGTGCAGAAGGAGCTGGGAGTGATGATGGGGGGCAGGATGCCCAGGGCATCGCTGGATTTGGTAGGAGCTGGGGTGGGAGCATGGAAGGGGTGAGTTTACACCAAGTGGGAAAAGAGAAAGAAGAGAGGTCTGGGAGTCAGTGTGAGGACTTCTGGCTGGGTCATGTAGGGGTATGGAGTGTGTGTGTATGGGATGGGGAAGGGGAACAAGTATCACTGCTGGGCCTGGGAGTCCGACAGAGGATGAAGTTGTGAGTCCCTGAGACATCCATTCAGATGAGAGACAAGTGACTTAGATTTGTAAATCCCCAACAGAGTGGGGATTTACAAACCCCCAGTGGTGAGACAAGTCTCAAAGTCCAGGCATTTATTAACTTCCCACAATGTATTAATTGGATACATGATAATTGGCTAAGTATATAACGCGTTATGGCAAGCAATATAGTATGCCTTGCATTACTTAATGATAGTGAATGAAAAGGGGAAAAAGGAAAGGAGGGAGATAGAATAGAGAAATAGAGTTTACCGGTCCAGATTTGTCAGGGATGCATCCGTCTCCTTTCCTTCTTCATGTCTTCTTTTTTCTTTCTCCTTATCACTCCTCGCTCCTCCCCTCAATTTATACACACTTTCCTTGGGTCTGTCCCCTAGGTCAACCCACCTACTATCCCATGTATGGGGAGGGGTAAGGTGCTTCATGGGATGATGTAATTAGCATGATCTTGTAATTAGCATTTTCAGGGGAGTCAACTTTAATATGCATTTCATGGATAATGAAGCAAAGGTCGTTCACCGGATGGATGGCCCTTGAAACTTTACAAGATACACCAGAGCAGAACCATCCTTCCTTCGCAGGGCTCCCTCCTCCAGCTGCATCCTCTGCTATCCAGGCAGCCTTATCAGCTCCAAACTCTACACTATCCACTCTGTGACTCTAGTTTTGCTACTTGCAAGTGTTTGAAATGTGCCTCAGCTCAGAGGGCCTCCGCTCCCACCTCCTCCATCCCTTATCTCTCTCAGGCTGTATTTTCTCGCTGGCCTGTTTCTCTCAGGCCCTGTTTTGAGGAGTTACAATTTGTCCCTCGGTGTTGTCTGTGTCCCTGCAGAGCCTGCAGTGGAGGTGCTGAGGGGAGCGGGTGACCTGCTGGTACCTGCAGAATATGGGGTGTAGGAGGATGCGATACCCAGTTGCTTGCTGGGTCAGTAATGCTGACTGGGGGGATGACGGGGTGGTAGGGGTCTGCTGGGTGTGGGAAGGTCAACAAGGGGGTGCCGGTGTCCTGTTGGGTCAGGGAGGTGTGGAGAGGTGGTGGTATGTGAGGAGAGGGAGGCTGTCAGGGTCACTGCAGGGTCTGAACACAGGGAGCATTGCGGGGAATGTGGAGCAAGGCTCAGGCTGTCAGTGTGGTTGGAGGGTTGCGAGTCTGTGTGTGTGGAGGCCTTTGCTGTCCTATGCATGGGGCAGGAGGGGAAGACAGCAGTGATGTGTGTGCAAAGATGGGGCTGCCAGTGCTGCTGCTGGATCTGTAAGTAGTGGGGGGGAGATGAAAAGGGGGTGCACGTACTGGAGAGGCTGGGGGGAGCGAGCATGCCTTGTAGGGCTGGGTGTAGGGGGTGTGTGCATGGAGAAACAGGGCTGCTTGTGCCTCCTGTGCCAAGAGGGACTTGTTCCTTGTTACCCCTTCCTTTGACACGCTGGGGAGCTGTGGGGTTGTGGGCTGCCGCTGTTCCCTGTGTCTGTGTGTACTTGTGGAGGGAGAAGTCCTGGAGACCCCCTGAGGCAGAGGTCAGAGCTGCTGCGGTTGGGTCTGGCAGCAGGGAAGGAGTTCAGAGGAAGCAGGAGTTAGAGCTGGGACGAATAATGTGATCGCTTGCCTGAAGTGCTGGGTGAGGAGAAGGTGACTCACTGGTGGTGGATTTGGGGCTACCATAGCCACCACCAGTTCAGAGAGTGTGCTGGGGACTGTGGGAAGGTTATGGGAGAGATAACAGGGATGGCAACCCTGAAACACGTAAATGAAAACATTTGCCAGCACTTGTGTCCAGGTTGTGGGAGCTGTGCTAATGAGTGTATCACAGCCGTGGATGAGAAGGCGTATCAGGGGCACATTGCTGTCAGCTGGTGGTGGATGCAGCCTCAAGATCAGAGCAGCTGTGAAGGCTGGAGGTGTCGGCTTCCTCTGCAGGAGGGAATTGGAGAGTGTGTGGAGCAAGACCTGTGAGCCGGGAAGCGCAGCATGATCGGTTTGGTCGGGAGAGGAGCAGCTGTGGCCTGAAGGTGCTGCTGCTTTTACGTGTGCCTCTTCTCTGAGGCAGAAGTTCTCACTGCTGCAGTGATCCCCAATAACACAAAGTGAAGAGCTGAACATACCTGATAGCTGGCCCTGCCTCTGCTTCATGATTTCAGGAATAATTTGCAATCAAGTCTGGCACTGCCAGTGTAACTGAGCTTAGGAGGAACTTAGTGGTATTGCTGCAAACTCCTTGAGTTCTAGGTTGAATAGGTTTCCTCATACAAGCTTTCTGCAAATTAGAGAGCTAGTTAGATGTGAAGCTGTGTATGGTTAGTCTGGAAGTGGGACTGTGCAATATTAAACCAGCAGCACCAGTGCAGCTGCTGCACCTGTGAAGTCTGTATCTCAATCAAACAGAAGTGATCTGTAAAGAGATTAAAGGGGATAACAGAGGGAGTTTGGGAGAACTGGGTTATGGGGTGAAAAAGGAGCTAACCTAGGCTGGGTCGGAGCCATCCTTCGATATAGTTAGTACAAATTTTGGGGAGGTGCTTTTGTAACTGGATCACTGCTTGTGCAAGAGCTGAGTTGTTGAGCAGCATTGCCCTCCCCGAGCTCAGCTGACTCTGCCACAGGTACAGCAGTGTTCGTAAGACTGGGAGGAAAAGACGTAGAGATGGTGAAAATACAACTTTTTCCTTTCGGTGCTTGAGAAATTGGAAGTGCGTAGAAATAAGGTATCCCTCTCTTGCTTTGGGTTTGCTTCCTGAAGGTGGGAAAGGAAATTTTTTCCCCCTCTTCGAATGGAGAAGGAAGTATTACAGTCTTTTTTTTTTTTTCTTTTGTGAAGAAGGGGAATAGGCTGTTTTCATGCCAGTGATATGGTATTTCTCGTATTACCTCTCTTAAAATGATTCCTGTATTTATTACTCTTTAAAAGGTTTGTAAAAAGCATCTTAATGCTCAGCTGACGTTTCCCTGCTTTTTCAGAATTGTTTCCCTTTGCTCCTAAAATAAGTTACTGTACAAACCCAGCTCTGCATGAATGAGCTGAATTTTGCCATGGTTTTGCATAAGTAGAATTAATTAAATTCCAATTGTAGCATCTTTATTGTCAGTGTGTTATCTCGGAGTCAAACCAGTGGGGTTTGAGTTAGCAGGGTTGTCAGCTGGAGGGACATAATCTTTGTATTCGAAACTGAATGGATTTACTCTGACGTAATTGAGACAGTGTGGTATTGCTCTGAAAAGCATGTCATTGCTGTTCACGTATTTTCTCAGTTGCAAAAGAAAATTATGGCTTTCCCAGCTGTGTTAGATCTTTGTTCCAGCTGTTACATCCCATTAGGAGAGCTACATTCAAGATTTTCATTACTTTTCTGCTGTTGTTTCTTTGCATTTGCAGTAGCTGTAGTTGATGGGAGCTTCTGTGGCTGCAAAGTGAAGGCAAAAGGATTTGCAAAACGGGCTTGAGATGCGTTTGATGCCATGAAATGCTTCTGAATACTGTGTTGGGGGTGGATTTGAGAGTGAACTTACAGGGGAGAAAATATGGGTTTTCCTGTTGAAGTACACCATATTATGCTGTTCAGATTTGTGGAAAGCTTGTAAGAGGAAGCCTATTCAATATGCTGTACACTTCACACATGTTTTTATCCTAAAATTTAAATAAAATATTTGAAAAACAGTGTTGGAGTATGTAATTAAGGTATTGAGCTGCAAAACAAATTGACGTCGTGTGGTTTCTGAGAGCAGAGTTCTACATTGTTGTTGTTTGTTTTAAGCAGAGGTGAAAAGGGAGAAGTTCTCTGTTATGTGCTGCTTTCTGTTGCCCTCACGTTTCATGTGGTTTGATAGAGCTGGCAGCACAGCTCGTGCTTTGGGTTAACTGCTGTGGATTTTCTTGTATATGTTGGGTTTTTTATATTGAGGAAACTGTCCAGTGAAGACAGACGGCTATCAGCTTCATTTGCTATGAATTTAGCTAACACAGCTTGGCAGTGGGATATAGATATGCAGAATATGCCGTGTTTTACCTCTTAACTTAGCACATCCAGTAAGAGAGTTCAGTTTCCAGTATGTTTATGTGGGTGGTGCAATTCATGGGAGGGATGAGGAGTCATGGTTTATGCCCCCAAAAGCCTGATTTTTCTGCTACATTGCTTTAAAAAACAACTAGGTAGAAGCCACTTAACTTTATAATCACTGATGGCACCTGGGTGTATTTCAGCAGCACAAATTTAGATTATCTGCTGCTAAAACTACAAGTGTAATAAACTAGATAATTAGCTTTGTGTGTTGGATCTAGAAGTGGGTTTTTCAGTACTTCTTCCTTGAATTTTCAATGTTGAGCATATGCTTGGATATGCTGTGGGGTTTTTTTATTTTTTTCTGCTGAAATTTGTTTACAGTGAGGAAATAAAGTTCAGAAGTTGTTCTTTAGTTTCATATTGTGTGACTACTTTTTTGAAGATTAATTTTATGTAAACATAGAATCATAGAATATCTCAAGTTGCAAGGGGCCTGTAAGGATCAAGTCCAACTCCCTGCTCCTCGCAGGACTGCCTAAAACTAGGTCTTTATACATAAATAATATTGAATGTAGCTATAAATAACATTAAATATATTAAAATTGATATTAATAATGCAACTGCATTTATATTAAAAAGGCAAGTTCTGATCTGGTGAGCAGAACATTGTAACTGGAAGGAAAAATGACAGATCTCGCAAAAAGTTATTCCAAGATAGGGCTTGCTCAAAACCAGCTCCAATGTCACTGCACAATCTCCTGTAAAAGGAAAACTTAACTTTGTTACAGCAGACCTCTGCTTTGGAGAATGCAAACAGCAGACTGATATTTTTGTTGGGAATTGACCTGGCATCAATCAAATTTTTATTTCTTTCTAATTAAATGTCAAATTGACCTTGTACATTTTTTTGGTTTCATTCTTTTCTTTTTTTTGTTACTTATCAGTATGCAATAATAATCACTATCAAAGTGTTAGATTTTGATTATCAGTTAAATGAGCTGATTCCCCATGCTGATGCTGAATGACTGTTGTAACAAGTATCTATGACATTTGTTATAAGAAGGGTACCTCTTTATGTCCTGATAACCTTAAATGTTGATGTTTTTAAGCTAATTAACTTCTTGCTGGCTATCAATAAAGGACAACTTGGGTTTTTGCTTGACGTTTATGACGTTACCAGGAAAAGGAGCAGACTCTGAGCAGCACTAGCAAGAAGATGCTTTTGCCTGCCTGTTAACTACATTAATAGGACCCTTTTTCCCCACTTAAGTGCACTCAAATAAGGCATATATACTTATTAAATAATCTACTGTGTATGCCTCTGACTGTTCTTGTGGGTGCTGGATGGAATCAATGTGTTGTCTGCTTGAAAGAGTTATCCTGGGGTAACTATTCAGTGTAGGTCCATGGGTATTGAATGCGTGGCAGGGTTGCATGATGTGCTGGAGCACAAGGAATCTGTGATAGAGCCTGTAATAAAATTACTGAGGAGCTATACCTAATTGCTGGTTACAATAAAAATTTTTTTAAAAATCTCTTTTTATAGCAGACATGAGGGTGAATGCTGAGCTATTTATAATTGACTGTACATGTTGCATGGGCAGTGACTCATTAATTTTTCTCAATATAATTATTACAGAGCTGTAGTTGCTCTCTTTAAAACACCCGGCATGAAACTAAAAGCTCTTCTGTACTTACTTGCTTGTTAAATTTTCACTGATTCATATGAACTTTGAGCCAGGAAAGAGGAGGTGATGGGAGTGAGTCTGATGAAAGTAAATCAGCTATTCCTGAAACTTCATTTTAGGAAAGATAGTTTTTCCCAAACCCCCACCCACCCCCACACAGTTTCTTTGGATGACGTGAGCATTGGTCAGCTTGTTTGATGGAGGAATTCTTGTGACATTTACAAAAATAACTAGGCTTTAGTAGGTTCTAAAAATTCCTTTTCCCCACGAAACGAAAGAGAGCTTTTATTGCTTGAAGGGGAGTTAGTGCACTGCCCTCATTCTGTTTGATTTGTTTTTCCTTGTGGACAACTAGGTTTATCTGCAGGTGGCACTGAGCAGCAGGGTTGAGGGCTGGATAACTTTTCACCCAAATATTCGGCTCTGTGTGGATTCTGTTTCGCCGTTGCTTCGGTGCTGTATGTTTTTCGGGATCCATTTCTGTGTGCACATTCCTCCTCACAGGGTGTTCGTCCTCATGCATAGGGAAGCTGAGTGTAACATAACTGCAGGGCCTTTCCCACAGGTTTCTGGTGAGCTGTTTTGAGACCGAATGGTCTTAATTTAGCTCTGCTGTTTTCCACAGCTATATCAGTTTCGGGGCACAGCTCCCATTCAGGGAGATAGTACAGCTTAAAAACTTGTGAGAAAGACATTTTTCTTAGCTCACTGTTCGCAGGCTAAGGAGGAGACTTGTAACTTGCTGGATGAACTATTCCCATCTCCTTCCATCTCTTCCCAATCCTGGGCAACAGATAGTATTTGAAGTGTCATGGTATAGGGAACAGCAAGAGGCTTGAAAACCAAAAGCTCGAAAGCTGTTTGTGATCTGGCACTGACTTGCTGTGTGACATTGGATTAATTATTTCACTGGGAGGCTTCAGCATCTGAATTTTTAAACTGAGGATAGCACAGATATCTGATGAATATTGAGACAAGTTCAGTATGTGCAAATTCAACTTTTTTTTTTTTTTTTGGCATCATTTACTTACAGAAAAAAGCCTTAAGACTAAATGAAAGACCAGGAGAGAGAGTGTTACATGTTTGTCAGCATTCTTTTTCATGTGTCTGACTTCTGCTATTTTAGTGAATTTTTATTAAACCAGAGAGAGAAGAGGAGTGCTAAACTGTTCAAATAAAGGTATAAAGCCTTTATTTGATGAATCACCTGAAATTACATTTAATGCATTTTTGTGCTGTGTATATTTCCAGTTGATAACCGTTTTGATTTAAATACGGATATGAATACAGACCTGAAACTTTTTTTGCACACTTTTACCACTGATGACACCTTGTCTTGAAAAGAAAGTCATTTCATCCCTCTGACAGCTGCAGGTTTAACATTTTTATTTAGCTTTTAATCAATCTTATGACTTGGCATTGCCTGTTTGGAGACAAATGTCAAAGACACAGGAAAATTGACTCTTCTTCAGGTTTTTTTTGATCACTTTTTGAACCTGCTTTATAACACACATAATTGGTTCTTTTATATGGTTGCTTAAGTATTTCTATGCTTCAATTACACTTGGTAGTTGCTTCTCTGCCACATGTTCTTAATAAGCACTTGTAGGAAGAAGTCCTTTTTAGCATTTATCACTTGCTAATCACGTCAGTACACTTTTTTGGAGGTTAAAAAGATCACGTGCAGATCTAGGAAAAGACCTTTTCCTATTGCAGTGATAAATTGGACTAAACTTTCACCCTGAGTACGTGACAGTGCTGGTGTCAAGGGCTGCACACTGAGAAAGTACTCGAAACACCTTCACAGAGCCCCAATATTGGGGTAGATATTGAGATGTTGAGGTGCATCTTGCAGTCCCGTGCCCGGGTTGTCCAGCTGGAGAACCTACTGCAGCATTTCCCTTTCTGCGCGTTTCATTTTTCTTCCAAGGGAAACTGGACAGAAGCACAGTCTGTGTCCGTGCCTCTTGGTACACGTTCCAGGTCTAGGCAATGCTCACCTGGGAGTGAGTGCTGCGAGGCTCACCATGGATCCCCCCATCCTGCAAACAGCATAGCCAGTGATTCAGGAATGTCGGGGGAATAAATATGCTGTACTTCTGAGCTTGTTGAAAAGTTTTCCCCAAGTTTTCCTTTTCAACTTGTACCTGTTAAGTCTTGACACCTTAGAAAACGATTGAGTAATTTCAAAGGTATCTGCATAGTCTGAAGAGCAATTAAAGTGACAATGCAAAATTTCTTAGCTGTGTCAATTATCTAAACTTAATTTTTTAAGGATAAAACACTCTTCTGCCTACCTAATAACTATAGGGATCTCATAACCACTCCAGAGTGGTGAAATCCTCCTTTAATTACGTTTATATAAGCCTCCACGTTTCTCTGTCCCTAAATTCTGAAGGAGAAACTAGTATTGCACTTGTACTAGATATTATACAAACACAAAATCCGAGATGGTTCTTGTTGTACAGAGTTCACGTTCTAAATACAGACGGACAAAAGAGACGATAACTTGGTCTGATCTCCCTTTTAGCTGTGGAGAGAATTAAAACACAAGCAACTTGCCCAGAGTCACACAAGAGGCCAGTGTTAGAGAGCTGAGAATCAAAACCATAATCTGAGTATTACCCTTATCTTCACCGCAAGACTAAGAAGAGAAATTCTAGAACAAAATTCTTATTTTCTAAATGTACCTGAAGGCATAAGTTGGCTAGGGGTTTGAATTCATCCAGTGATGTGAGAACCAGCCTGCTCGACTGCTTCAGCTTCAAGATAAACCAAGAAGAGATTAGGTTAAAGGACAAACAAAAGAGCATCCCCCCCGTTCTCCGAAGCTGGGTTTCACAATAGCGATTGTGTTCCTTCAATGAGCACGGGCTGGTTTTCCATAATTACTTTTTAAAGTAAATCACAGCTTATCATCATGTAAGGATGTAATATCTTCATAAGCTAACTATACAGAATTTTTATAATTCAGTATAATTTCATTGAATTAAAAAAAAAAAATCACATTTGTGATTTACGGCATCTTTTTTTGTGATACTGTTGTTGTGAAGAGTTAGGATGAGATTCAAAGTGGTGCTTTGGCTACCAAAGCCAGGTGTCCAGTTCTCCCTCCGGAGGCCTTCAGAGGGATTTCCTGCTGTCAGGTCAGGGAAATCGAGGCACTTGGAGGACTTCGGCACTGTATAGTTTAAATCTTTGAGCCAAATTACATGTATAGAACAAACTGCAACCTCTCTTGGACTGTTTTCTTGGAGGTCATTAAATAAAGATCGTGACTGCTTGGCCAGTAAGGTTTCACTATGCTTTTCATAAAGAAAATAAGGTTTTTGCTATAGAGGCAAACTTAAATTGCCCCCCAGGAAATCAGCCCCTGATGTTTAGTATAAAATATTCTCTCCTCATCAGACCATTATTTAATATTCTTGTGTTTCATCTGGGAGGTATATCTAACCGGTAGGTAAAGTGACTCATAGATTATGAAACCTATAGATTTCATCTGGTGGAAAGATACTATGTGAAATATTTTTGTTATCAAGAGATACAGAGATACCTTCTTTTTTTGTTGCCCATAAACTACAGTCGGTTCAACAAAATTCAATTGTTCCTTTTCTAGGTTGAAAAATAATTTTTGGTCTGTGACATACTGTAAAGGGGCACTTTCTGCATATTGAGGGCTTGTTTTGTTCATTTGAATTTATTTTATGAAACTGAAAACTATGTTAAGTGGTGTCTTATGGTGTTAATTGACTGTTGTCAGGTAAAGCTGCCTGTTGCCGCTCTCTTTGGTTTTGCTTGAAGTGCTTCTTGAGGTGCAGTTCTTTAATGGTATGAATTGAAACAAGGTGATACAGATCAAAATAAAACACTTTTAAATGAGAATGTTCTTAGCCTGAAACGTTGTACAGCCTGATGAACAGTAAAACTGGCAGAACTACGGGGCAGTAATCTCCGTTACCGGTGGTGAGCCGTGGCAGATTGTAATCTCTAAGCGTAGATCTGCAGGTCAAATTTTTTAAACCAGATTTTTGCAAAAATATTGTTCTTTTGTTGTTTTTTTATTACAGATGGCCGCACAGATCCAATTTTGGATGATGTAGGTGATGCCTTCAAGCTTATGGGGGTTAACCTGCATGAGCTAGAAGATTATATACACAATATTGAACCTGTCACTTTCGCACACCAAATCCCTTCGTTTCCCGTCAGCAAGAACAATGTCCTGCAATTTCCCCAGCCGGGAAGTAAAGATGCGGAAGAAAGGAAGGAGTACATCCCTGATTATATGCCACCTATTGTCTCTTCTCAAGAAGGTGCGAAATTAATCCTTTGCTTTAAGTTTTGGTCCCCGTGTGTTTGCGTGTTCGTTTGCATCCTCGAGCAGTTCGGGTTGTGCTGCTGCCCCACAGCAGTCGCTCAGGAAGGACCCGCTGGGTGTTACACAAGCATGGTTTCAAAACTGGTAGCAGTGCTGTGGCAAGTGTATTTTCTACTCTTTTACTCTCCTCCAAGATCAACTGGTGTCAAAATACACTGTGTTAATACACGTTTCTGTAATGCACGTAAATTTTAAGTTTTCAGATAACAATAGAAATGAATGCTTTACATTACCTTTTACGTGTTGGCCTCCCTCATATATACTGCAAGAGCTTACATAATTGGGTAAAGGTAGAAGGAAGGCTGGCGACACTGGCACAGCGTTCCCAGCTCCTGATAGCTGTTTCTTCTTCCTTTGAACAAATTCAACAAAAAAAACAAACCAAAACAAAAAGCCACCAGAAAACCTCTTCCATTTAAAATGAATTCAGATTTAAAATAAGGAAGTAAGGGTCGTTTAGAGGCACAGTGCTTGCTTTTAATCCTCTTTGCTAATGTTGATTAGGATTTCATCATCGCTTTTCCGACTGCTCTCCTTCCCTTTCTTGTCCCACAGAGGCAGGGGCTGAGGATCACTGTAACAGTGAAACCAGCTATACAGATGCTACAAGCTGCAGTTAGCCTGAGAATTTTGACAGGGGCAGTGGAAAAAGCAAAATATTTTTTCCATTTTTCAGCTACAAGTGACTCAATTGCTAATAAGATAAACTTTTGAGAAACACAACTTAGTCTAATTTTCCCTTTGAATAGTGAACATCACATGACTATACTTTGTGGGGAAATAAACATATGTAAGCTTGTGGACCGGGTATAAAAATCCCAGACAGAACTCTGTTATCCAAAAGAGTGTAATGAACAGGTGCAATCCTCACAAGATACTTATTTAATTTATAATTTCCCTAAGGACAGATTGGATATCATGCTGTATTATGCGTATTGTTCTTTTTTAAGATCTAAGGTCTCAAAGTCTGCGTGTAGAAATATGTGTAAAAATTCTGCCTAGTGTAAAGATGAACATAAATGACATCGCCTTTTTGGGTGAATGAAATCCAGTGCTGTGCTGGTACAAATGTCGCATGGGGCAGTTTTTCAGTTTAGTAAGCTGTAGTAAGTGTAGGTTCAGTCTTTCATACATCACGTTCAGCTAGATAGTTGCAGTTACGAAGTGCTCCAGTTAGATTAAGTGAAATTATGATCAGGAACAGTATCTGAAGTGTAAAGGGCTATCAGATACAATGGTTTTAGTGTGTTCAGAACAAATATGCGATTTCCAGTAACAGTGTGAGAACTTACACATGCTGGTGGGTGTTTCTGAAGCTCTGTAGACCTGACTTTTCTGTTTGCTTTAATTGCATAGAATACATAGTTCTTTTATAGATCAATAGCATTTTAATGTCTCTTGCCTTAATATAACCCAGGAAGTGAAACTGCTGGGTGTCAGTGAAACTGCAGAAATATGTTATTGGATTGATAAGGAGGTATTAAAATCTCCCCCCCCATTAAGTTTGTTAAAAGGGTTGGTTTTAAAATCTAACAATGAACTCTCTTAAACCAGGAAGAGACAAACAATGTAAATACCACATATGTAGAGAACATTAGAAAGAGAAAAGTATAGAGGAGGAAGACTTTGAGAAGTGAATAGAGGTTTTAGCTACCCTGTTCTGGCTACTTTCTTGAAACACTTTAGCCAGATTTTTCAGGAGGTAAACAAACACCATTCTGTCAGTGAAATCCAGCATCTTTGAAATGTAACAAGTTACCCAGCAGTTTTGCACTTTGGGTAGGGTTTTTTTTTTTAACTTGGAAAATCATACTTTAAAAATATGCAAGAAAGATCAAATTCAACAAGGCTCAAAGCGGCTGTAGACACGTATCTGAACATGGGGAGTGAGAGATGAGAGTATTACAGACTCAGTCTGGCAATACATGACATAGAGAGGCTAAAAATTGAAATGGGGACAGTTGTGTGCTTTTTTGTATGTAACTTTTTATACTCTTTCTCTTGCAAGTTAGATCCAGGAGTTAGATTTTAGCAGTCCTTATAAATAATGTATGAATCCTTTTAACACCCGAAGCAAGAAGATATTATTTCCAAAGTTGGATGAGAACCAGGAAAACTTCTAATGCCTAAGGCTAGTGTATCAGAGGACCTACAGACACAACTTCAAAAAATGAATACAATATTTTTTTAATGGAAATTTAAAGCAAGCATTAAATACAGCTGCTAAATGCAGGTTTGTTATGGTTGATTTAAAATACTTATAGTTGAGGACATTTTAATTAAATGTTTACTGAAAATGCTATTTGTAATTTTGTGCCCTATGTTGGTTTTTTTTTTGAAAGGGGCAAGGTGAATCAAGAAACTCTGTTGTATATCTTCTGTTGTATTTTACTCCAAGTACAATTCAGAAGAAAAACTTTTACTTTTGCAGATTAAAGGAATGCATCGTAAAAATACTGAAGAATTGCAGAAGCTGTTTGAATAGTTTGCAGATCTTTATTCAGTAGGGAAAAAAAACCCATGCTGCTGCAAAGATTGTGCAGTTCCTTACATTTGAGCTGTTTTCAGTAGGCAATAAAGATAATTAGGCAGTAATGAAGGAAGGCTTCATGTGTGTTACGATGTATAATGTGAATCTTTCAGTCACTTAAAGGAACTGTCAGGAAGACTCATTATGTCCCATTTTATGTTGAAGCCTAGAGCTCAGCTCATGTTATGAATATTTATTTACTGATATGATTCAGAAATTACTAGTGCTGATCTATTTTAGCAATAATATAGCCATTATGGTCTTAAGGGTATGAGCAAAACAAGGTTTATTGGGAGAGGTAGTATCTTTTAATTTTATCAGTTGATCTAGTTAGAAGTACTATCTCTGGTGACAAACTGACTTCACAGGTAATTTTAGCTAGGTGCTTTAGTAAGAAAAAGCTTTTTTTTTTATTGTTCATTTTTAAAAAAAAGAACAGTGTTCAGTATGCACCATGACCAGTAGGTGTTGCTAACCTCCTTCTCAAAAGTCCTCTAGTTCTGCGCATGTAACTAACTTCTTATTTCCACTTGCTCTAGAACTGGTGCTGCTGTGTTCAGAGTATACAGTCTACCCAGCAGCTTGTGTGATGCCTTAGTTATCCTTGCCAAAGACTCGATAAGAGCAAAAAGTCCTGTCCAGCCTGAGAGGAGCCGTTTCCACCATATGTACTCAATAGTAAGAAATGCTGAAACAGCTCTCTGAATGATTTCTGAAGTTGTGGGGGAAAGGGAGGAAGGCAAATAGGTTTTCAAGATCTGTAATTTGTGTCAGCTGGAAGTTCAGTTCAGTGGTACAAGTTTTGTTCCAAGAAAGCAGAAAATGTTTTCTTGCCTTAAATATGCCGTGCCTCATTTCAGTAATGTGCACTAACAAAATGATCTGGTGCAGATTCCAAATGCTTGCACTGCGAGGATCTGCATATAAAATTACATATTTTATGAAACAATCTGACTGAGTATTGCCATGGCAAATGTTGGGTTTTTAGCAGTATTTTTACAAAGAACACTGAAGGGATAATTTTATGCCAATGTATCATGATGTTCACTGTCTGCCTATTTTTAATTAGACTCCTTTTTGTTTTTTGAGTTATTTTAGTGCTGTTGTCACTAAAATGTCATGGTAAACTTGTAAGACAGATTAAAAAAGGAGAAAAAAATAAATTAGTTGCAAAACATGATGGTCATGCTTTATTTCTTGTGCTTTAATGTAAAAGAACATACATTTTGCAATAATACATCAACTTCATAGAATTTGTTGATTGCATTTGAAGCAAAACAGTACTGTGCTGAAACTAGGCCAGTTGAGAAAGCCCAGACACTTTTCTACAGCTAATAATAGTCACTATTACATTTTGTGGTAATGTTGAGAGCCCTGGGTCCTGATGCTTTAAGAACATGTATCATTCTCCATAATTAAAACAAAGAAAAGTGAAGTGTGAATACTACATGTGCCATGGTAACCTTATTTCTAAGCTTCTTGGAATGAATTTCTACCTGTACTTGCTGCCTCTTATTATTACCTCATTTTAAAGAATGATTTTTTTTTTTTAAATAACCACTTTATGTCAATTGCCTTCTTTTCCTGACTTTTTGAAGTCACAAGTAGTCTATCCCTGTTTCTCTGACTGGAAGACTGAAGAAAATGTTGCTTTTGTGTATGCTATACTGTTCACAGACTGTTATATTTGTATGAGATGCTCATTCCTCTCTTACACTGTAATTGTGCTGGGGTATGTCAGAAGAATATGAGGGAGAAGACATCAGAGTCTCTTCCTAGTAGAGATTTTTTGTGGGGAGAGGGGTAGCTTTTAGGGAGTCAAACTTCCTCCTCAATTCTTGCTTCATTTTTTTCTGTCTTCTGCTTCACACCACTTCACTCCCACTTCATAGAGGTTCAGCTCCTTTCCCTTAAAGATGATCTGGAAACAAACGTCATTTTTACTGGGCATTAAGTTTTGTGGTGTTTCATTCCTGATAATGTGTGTTCGAGCACTGGCATTGTATTTCTGATCCATTGACTCAGGATCAGTTCTTGGCACGGTGTACAAATTCGGATTTATTTGTAGCCTTTCCTGTCAGAGCATTTTATTTCCCTGGCAGATCAAAACATAAAATTGTTGATTTTCTTACAGTCCTGCCTTTGCCCCTCTTTGCTGTTGATGTGATGCTAGGACCTTTTACCCACCAAAACCTGATGCTTGCAGCCACCTGGAAGCGTGGAAACCCAGCTGTCAAATTATACATCGTCTCAGAACATCTTTAGTTTTTTCATGCAATGTTAGTTTCTAAAAATCACATTTGAATTGATGAGAAGGGGGGGGTGTGTGCGAAGCAAGGTGCTAATCAAAATAACATGATTTTTGCATCTGATATCTAGGGTCTACTGGTGCTAGAATTGTAATTGTATAAAGCATTAAGCATCACGGTGGTATAAAGCATTAGTGTCTAGCTCCAGTGGCTAGATATATCAGATTTTAAAATTGTCACTAGCCCTTCAGTCTAGCAGTGCTTTCTTTGGCTGTGGTCCAGAACTGAATCTAGCAAGTCTTGGATCTCAGACCAGCGTCATTGGAATCTCTGGTTTCCTGAAGGGTTAAAAAAAGGCAATACCTCTTTCTAAATTAGCGCGTGGTGGGCTTTAAAAAGGATACTGGGATATCAGCTTTGCCATTTTGATAACACAGGTCTCGCTGTTGTAGTTTTTAAGCCTTTCTGCCTTTCTCCAGATCTAATTTAACCCCACAGACTAACTCTTCTTCGTTCTAACAGCTGCCCTGGTGATTTAAAAGCAGAAACGATCTTTTCAACAGAGTTTTTCCGGTATATTTGGTTAGGAAACCACCACCCATCAACAAACAGGTACTGTGTAGTCAACCAGTTTGAAGAGCTAAACCCCTGCCAGACTGAACGCTCTGCTCCTGGCTGCTAACCATGCCTGGTTGCTGAGTATTTGCAAGCATCCTTTAGCCGTCCGTGCAGTATGCTGAGTGTTAGACGCTGATTGCTTTTGTGCGAATGAGTCTTCGCGTATGCATCAGCCTAGCAAGGAAGAAGCAACAGGAGAAACAGACAAAATGAGAAAGGCAGCCAAGCTTGAGATGCAGACAGAAGAAAGGCATTGGGAAAGAGCCAATAGGAGAGGCAGATTTCAAAGAAAAAGGAAAATATGAGACAGGAACAAAAAAAGTGTAAAGAAAATGTGCCTGGTTTAAATCTTGCCATTAGACAGAAAAATAACTTTTATAGAAGGCATGCTGATAAAGCTGTAATTGGGAAGACAACTGTATCTTTACCTTTTCTTAAGAAGTTGTATCATAATCAAAAGCATAATTTCTAGTGAAATACTGCAAGAAAGGATTTAATGAGGAAGATTTTTTTTTTTAAAAAAGCTTAAAATGTGAAGCTAAATAGACTTTCACCGAAGAGTTTCATTTAATTTACAGCACTTGGGGAAAAAAAAAAAAAAAGCAGCCCCAATGTAATAAGTGCCATGGTAAAACTTTATCCGTGACAGAAACCAAATCACATACCTGGGATCCGTAGACTATGGAGACTGAAGCATACACTGTTTTATATTCTGTAGGAGACTAGTACCTAACTTTTCTTTTCCTAATTGTTCATGTCTTTGGAAAAAAAAAAAACCCTCTTGCTTTTTTTGTGAGAAGCATAGTGGCAGCTGGAAGTGGGGCATGGAAGGAAATGGATTAAAAGGGTTTGCATTGGTTTTGGGAGAGAATTCATGATGGGGTTTCATGTTTTTGTTTGTTGGGGTCTTTTAAATGTTGTATCCTTCAAAACAAATAAACTGGTTGGAACCTGGCTGTACCTGAATAAGCAAATCAGAAAATACATTTTATGAAGATGCTGACTCCAATTTTTTTAAAAAGTAATAATGAGGAGTTAGTAGTACTAACTATAAAAATTCAGCATTGTGAAAACGTATTTCTTCAGCTATCTAGTTTTATTCACTGCACGTAGCAAATGAAGTGAACGTGACTTTTCTTCAAGGGGATATCATCCTTTTAAAACCTTCCCACAAAGATTTTTTCTGTTTTTCAGACCTGTTTAGATAACTTACAAGTTGTTAGTGATTCCTAAGGATTCAGATGCAGAAGTTGACTCATAAAAGCCAGCCTTTTGCAGTGAATTATTTACATGGAATTGGAATGAAAGTCATGGATTCTTTCACTGTATTGTGATATGCAAATTGCAATTTTGGCTATAATAAAACTGGAGGAGAAAACGGGACTTTACGATAAAAGGATTCTATTGTCTTGTGTATTTAAAACAGAAATGCTGCCATGATTTTAATTTCCTACTGATCCTTTTTCAGCAAAACTTTTGTCACTTGTCTTGACTCGTCATGTCAGATCAGTTTTTTCCATTTTCTGACAATGTATGACTTTGTTTAGTGCCTGTGTTGCTTCCTGCACTGTCTACTGCTACTATACTTGAGGATTTTATTTCATCTGGATCATCAGACACCTTTGTGCCTTTGAAAGCATAAGTTTCAAATTAGGTTGTCCTCCGATAGCTGTGTGTTACTGTTCTCAAACATTTCAGACTTTCCCTTACTGCACTGAGTACTTTTGGTGACTCTAGGGGAGGGGTGGGAAATGGAAAGTCTCGCCACTGCTTAAAGCAGGATAAAAGAGAAGTGCAACTGGCCTGTTTTAAGGGCTGACCTTGTAACTTTATTATTTTTCAGTTCTTTTGCTTCATGCAAGAGCCTTCTTATTTTTCTTCTCGTCAAATGCTTTTATTTTTTTTACTCTTTGACTTTTGCCACCAAGGATGCTTTAACTTAATGAAAATGTTAGTGATTACTAACAATTCCTGGCATTCAAAAAGCAAATAAAAATTCTTTTAGCTACTGGGAGCAAAACCACAAATTTGATTGTTACCCCCCCGCACAGGAATTTGTGCCAGACCTTCTGAGAAATGGCTCATAACCTAAGCAAGCCTTAATTTTGTACTGCATTTGAGAGACTTGTTCGGGAAGGAGATGGAATTAGAACATGTTGGTTGAGTCCTTGTATGTTTATCTGATTTTGAGACATGTGGAACTTAAGTTTCTCCACAATGCCAGCATCCTCCTGCTGCTGATTAACAGCTGTGGCATGTACATGGACACAGGGAAGGGTCCACACCTGGGGTTCAGGAGTTGGCACTCCAGGTAGTTGTTCTGAGTAACGCTGCTGTCCAGAGAAGAGTTACTTGAACTTTTTTCAGTTAAAGACTTTTGAAGTGTCTGAAACATTTCTTTCCTCCTGTGAAAAAAAAAAAAAATCCATGCTTGGAGCTATTCAGGAATAGACATTGCACGGTGTTTACACGCACATTTTCAAGTGTAGCTGAGCCTAACCTTGATCTTTGCATCAGAACAAGCCATTGTCTAGACAAAGATCACTAGTCGATTACGGGACCCCTATCTCTCTTGCATTAATCAGGTGAATGACTCATTACAAGCTTCTGCAGACAAGTATGTGGTAGAGTCCAGGTTAAGACCAAGGAACTCTGCCTTCTAATTTTTAAAATTATGACTAAGAAAGCTCATTTGAATTATTTGTCTTTTGCCACACACAGATAAGCACTATAACTTTACCATGCAGCTCTTAACTTGTGTCTTCTTCCAGTCTTCACCTTTGGTACATGTTCCTGTTTTCTCCAACTCTCAACTAAAGGGAATATTAGTGAGTGGGTAAGTCATTAGGAAGGGATAACTCATTTTTGTACGTAGGCAGTTCCACTTCATCCTGCAAGAGCCTGAGAAATGTAAAGTTGGATGGATAACAGGGAGAGTTCAAATTAGAGGGCGTTTGGAGACATGACCCTGGTTCATGTAGCAAGACGCTTGGATAATTAAAGTTCATCTGTAACTGAGTGGTTTTTTGGAATCTTTCATTTTTGTAATTGCACTCATTAGAAACATTAATGGCTTTCTGATGACTTGACAAGTCTGTATTTTTATATATTTCTTTAGTTTGGATTTTGTTTCTTTGAACAGCTGTGCGTTGCGTGACTAGGTAAAATGTAATTCTGTTTGCATGTTGTGTATAAATGCATGTTGTTTGAATCGGTTAAGCAAAAGCTACCATAGCATACCTGTGTTTTTGAGAAGCAATGTCAAACTTGAGCTGGGCTGGATCTGGCTTGTATTTAGCCCAAGGCTGTAAAACATAGGGTCTTCAGGTGGTAACACAGTAAGTCACAAATTTCTCTGACTTGGTTTGAGATTAATGTTTCAATCATGGTTATAAGTGATGACGCCACGCTGCCAGAGGTGGTATTTTATATGGAGAGATAAATTGAAGTTCAGCTCTGTGTGTGTGTGTTTAAAATAGTTCGATAACAACTTAAATGACCTTTATTCTGGCCACTTTACAATCTGCAGCATTCTGCTTAATTTATTTTCTTTGGTGAACTTGTTTGCCCTCTGCATTTGCGCTGTTGATGTCTCCTGCTTTCCCATTCCAAAGAGTTGTGTTAAAGGAAGACTCTGTGTTTCATGTGTATTCTTACAGTTGGGATGAAGCATACTTTTCTTCAAACGTTATGAGCTCTCTTCCCTGAGGGGAGGAGGATGGTACTGATTCTGTGCGTCTGAGAGGTACGGCTTAACAGATTGGCCAAATAATCCATCCTGAATTGGAGAGTGAATAATTTTAATACCCCTTATCTTGCATAGATTTTTGTGGATATTCATCTCAGCAAATGAACTTTGCATTTCTAAATGTTTAGAGCAGCATGTTCATTCAGGCACAGCATACTTGAATCTTAATATTGTCCAAGTTTCTCCACGTTTCTCCAGGTTTCTGTGCATGTGGGACTTTGGTTCCAGGCATATTTAAACAAATGTTTGCGCTTGTGTGCGGACAACGCTAATTATGTCTGACAGTCACAATTGGGAATAGCATGGAGGAAATAATAGTTCTTGACCAATCGCTAAAACACAGGAAGTCCTGGTGCCATAGGAAGGGAGAGAAACTCACTTTTCATTTCCTTTTGAGTCCAGTGTGTTCAGATTAACTTTAAAGGGAGCTGAGATGCAGCTCTGAGGATTTAGTCTTCAATCATGTGCTACCTATGCGTGGAGCCCGTCTCAGCAGGCAGGCAGTCACCAGCCAGAAAAGCTCTCATAGCTCAGCTGCTGGGTATCCTATTGCAAATTAAATATGAAACAAGGATGCATTTGGTTTTGCATGAGAAACTTTTAACACATTCATTAAAGAGGCTTTCTTTCTGTTCTGAATATTTTAAATCACAATATCGCTGAAGGTGATAGCTCAACTGTAATCTCTCAGGGATAAATAGTTTCTTTTGCTGTTTTAAAGAGAATTGATGGATTTTTACCATTCTTATGTGCAACAGTTCTAATTTTCTGTAGTACAGGCTTTACATGTTCAGATCAGCAAGGTTTATTGTAATTCAGTTACCTTTTTGGGGAGGTGTGTGTATAAAATATTCCACAAACAAATATTTTCAGTGCGATCAAAACGTGCACATATATTTTTCTTTTTTTTTTTAAAAAAAGATAAGAGCTACAGTTAAAATCACATATCCTTGTCCAAGGAACTTGAGTTGGGATTTTTTTTTTTTTTTAAGAAGCTTTAGAATTACAAATGAAAATCTATTTAGATTTTGGTGAGATTTAGCCATCCATTTATCCTCTTTTATCATCATACCTTAACTTTTTTTTCCAGAGTCCTTAAAAACATGATATAAAATCACATTGGTTGTGATGAGCTGAAAAATCAAGGTGGAATTTTATTGTTACGGTGTTGCTGTGTAGTTCAGTTACACTTACAAACTGCAGCATGTGAAGGGTTTATCACAATATTGCATATATTGACACAATTCAGGGGTTTTTTTTTTTAGGACTCTTGGGGAAAGTAAACTTTATGTGAATTAAAAAATGATAAGCATCTTAATGCTTACATTGCAGGTAACAACCTCCTCTTAGATGAGCTGATTTTCACAGAGTACAGCTTATGCATCGTATATGTTTAAAAGTTAAGGTGATTCAGGCTGAAACACTAAATTTCTTCAAAACCTCAGTGTAAACCTCAGTTTTATAAATGGCCTGTCTATTTAAGGAGTTTTTCCTTCACAAAGACATTTCTTCTCGCATGAGCTCTCTAAGCTGAGCTCCTTGCATGTGTTTTTGGTCCGTCTCTGCTGCGCAGAGAGCTGGGTGAGGCGAACTCCCAGCACGTCTTCTAGACCCCCCCCCCGGTGTCATTTCATACAGATGGGATGCCAGTGTGAAGCTGCAGTCTTAAAAACTAGCCCTGCTGCCTGGTCAAAGACAAAACGCTTCTACAGGTGTGGGAAGTGAAGAAATACGGGCTTGAATTTTGCAGTGTCAGTGGTCCATATGTCCTGTGGAGGGGACATCTGTCCTGTGCCCTGCCATAGCATGCTAAGATTTTCTCAGGTCCCAGGCTAAGCCAAGCAGGGTTGCTGCAGCACTCATAACGGGAGACATCCAAGGCAATCCCGTGAAGCAGGAAATAGTGTTGATTAGTAGATGGCATTTTATAAGAAGCTTGGTCTGCTGTTGAGACTGGCATATTTCAAATGGGATGAAAAATTAAGTCCTTGCCACTTGTGGTGATTAAAGCCTCAGTGGCTCACTTTTCACGAGTAGCATGTTAACCCTGCTGGCACGGTTCCAGTTGGGTTATAGAGTCCTGCCAACCTAAATGCCCTGAGCAGTTTCAAATTCGTGGAGGAGAAACCGCTCAGCGCTGTTCTGTGCCGCTGAGTAGCTGCCGCATCCTCCCACCAAGATTACTGCGTTTCAGCAGTAATTGAAGTGATGCTGAGTTGAGGCCAGGTCCTATCAACTAAGTGCATGCAGCAAGCATTTTTTTTCTTCTTTAAGTGTAAATCCGGGAGTGCACGCGTGTTTTCTAGGTTAGCGTTAGACCTGTATGTGTGAATGATGATAAATAAATGCAAGGTCGTTACACTCTTTCAGAACGGGGCATAGAGCCCATCCTGGGTCTGCAGAGGAGAGAACCGCGTATGATCTGCAGGTGCTGTGAATGTACTGAAGAAACTGAGGCAAATAAACAGAAATATTGATTCCTTTTATCGAGTTTTCTTCCTTTCACGTGCGTATAAGGGCTGCTTTTGTGCATAATATAGATTATCATTTCCGTGTGGTATTTTTAGCAGTCAATGTATAGAAAAAGTATGTGGACAGTTGGAGTAATTAGATACAAATATCCAAGTAGAGGGACAACTGGTTATAATCTGCTGTGAAAGAAAGGTGTGTGACATGGGAAGGTGATGCTGGCAGTGGCGTGTCGCCAGAAGAATACGTGTTGGGGTTAAATAACTTACAGTAGGATTTTTGTAAAATGGAATAATTCTTATCAGCCCCTGGTGAAACGGCTAACACTTGTGCTGCTTTCAGACTCCAGTGTTACACATGTGCTTATTCTATGCAGTAGCTATTGGCCTTATCTAAATGGAAAACCCTTTCCAGCTTGAGAACAACTTAGCAACTTTTTAATATCAAAAAGAGCACATTATACACAACACATGTACAAGACTCAAAGGAACATGTATGCTGCCTAAAGTTTTTTGGAGCTAGTGTGTGTGTGCGCTAATCTCCTGAGAGTTCATTGCTCCAAGCTTTTATCGAGAGCAAAGGGAGTCAGAGACGAAGAGTTCTGTGCGCTGCCACTCCATCTGAAAGAACCAGCTCCTTTTTCCTTAGTTCAAGGCAATACGCCCAGAAGTATGTGTACATCGTTCCTATCAATGCAGTCACAGGACTCTGACTTTCTTTTTAAGTGAAAATAAATGAAAATGTTTTCATTCTGTATTGTTAAACAGCAGAGGAAGTTTCTGCTACAGTCTAATTGTCTCAGATCTGCTTCTCAGTGCAGCGCATCTTTGCATTGCACTGTTATTACCTTTTAATGTTTAGAAGAGATGAAGTATATTGATAGTATCTCAAGGGAAAGACTGTAGATGCTGGTTTTTTGAGGAAAAACTTAGATGTGGTTTAAAAACCTCCTTTCTTCTGGTTGTCATGGGTTGACTGCAGTTCATACTACTCAGAGTTACTGCAGCCTCCAAATGTCCAGTTTTGCAGTTTCTTTGCCTTAATTGGTGTAAGTTTTGCTTTCCCAAATGATCTTTTATGAAAGGGCAGTGAGATGAGGAAACAAGCGAGCTTCAGAGTGAGAGATCCCGTCAAGAAGTCATGTCCACTTCGTATCACATTAACAGGGAGGGAACACGCGAGCTATCAGATAACACGTTAAACACTATTCTCCAGAATTAGGTGACTTTGTTTCCTTTCCTGCGTTTAGTGTCCCAGCGTCTTGCAAAGGTCGGGGTTACTTTTTGAACAGCCAGAGCTGCATTAGTGCCATTCTTCTTCTGAACAGTAGTTCATTTCTTTCTGTAGTATTAAGGCAGCAGCACCTTTTTATTTTAATGAGCCAAAGCTTCGTTAAACCAGGAACCTCTCCTGGTCATAGGTAGCATGGTACACGAACATATTTAAGGCAATTCAATTTCTGTAAGAAACGGTGTGCAAAGAAAAGTCTTGCTTCCTCATGCAAAGAGCTGGATTCTTAATTACAGCGGAGTTGACAAAGAATGACATTTGGCAAAAATCCAGAGCAATACTCAGCCTTGTTGCCTCTTGTTGCAGAGTGAGGCACCTTAACTGTTCAGTCATCACACCTTCTGATTTAATGTAAGGAAAGTTAGAAATATAAGAGGAGATTTTCAAGATTTTTCCCCCACCACCACTATTTGAGAGCATATTAATACTGTAGTCATCAAGGCTTTAAATTTCTTAAATGTTAGCTATCTATATTGAGTTATATCACATCTACCTTCACTCTGCTGATGCAGTATCAAGGCTGAAACTTTTATTCTGCAAAACCCAAGTCATTTCTCTCAAGCTTTTATTTTGCCTTTTATGTGCATGTCTCATCTACACCATTCATAGCAAAATATGTGTTCTTAAAATAACAACAGCATAATCTGGTTACATATGGCAAAGGAAATAATACGAAAGATCAAGGCTTTCTCTAATCTGAGTCCTTATAGCATCTTACATTGCTGGGTGGCTGTAAAATGCATTGCACAAGTGGAATATTCTAAGCATTGTGTTAAAATTTCCATTTTTTAAAAATTTAGCATCACTAAAAGACTAGTGTTAATTTTTACTGCATTTTAGTTAGAAATAAACACATTTAATTAATTTTAAATTTACTTTAAATTGCTTACTAGCTCTTTCTCCCACCGCCTCCAAAACAAAGGAGCATATATCCGGGTGATTGCTTGTACACCACATGCTGGCTTTCAGAATGGAAACTTCAGGATGGAAGCTGAGAGGAGCCAGACAAGCATATGCAAAGAAAATTAAATGTTTCAGACCGATCTGAGCAGTGGAGATCAGATAACTACAGTCATGGTGTATCTTCTTGGAGGTGGTATTAGAAGTTACTATGCAGTAAACTCTACTAAAGAACAAGAGTTTAGTGTGTGATACACCTGGCACAATTTGGAACATGAGGTCCAGCGGTTTGCTCCTAGCAATCTCTGTCCTTGGGACACAAAAAAAAAGAGACACCAAAGTGGTCTGGCTGTAGCAGTTGCTAGAGTTTGGGGGGAAAGGAAAATAACAAAAACACTATCCACGCTAGTGAAGAACATGGTCTGTGGTTGAGTTGAACCAGAGCCATCAGGGCACACCAGGCTGTCAGCGACATCATCGCCATTCCTGTTGCAGCTCTAGGAAAAGCACAGGACCCACCACAAGCCTGTCTCCAGTTGCACCCTCATCAATCTGAGGTGCCGAGGACACGGTGATGCTGGGGGAAGGGAGATGATGACTTGGAGGGAGCCAAACCCTTCCTACAAACTTGTTGCGGTAGTGTAGTTCCGGTGTATAACTCAGTAAGAGGAGGTTTTGGCGTGTGACGTGAAAGGGATGTAAGCCAGGTCTTGAAGTGTGTGCCTAAGGTCTGTTGCAGTGACAGATAAAGGTGATGGTGCTAAACAAATTAGCGTGGGTATTAAAAACAGCAGAGCCATGTTGACAGGATGCTTTTGTCAGGTCAATTTGAGAAGAATTCTGTTGAGAAGAATCTGAGCCCCGCTGTGCTTGGCAAGCTGAACTTGTGTTTCGGTGGATGCCCTGTATTGGGAGCGCTCAGAGAATGCTTTGGATCAGAACTTGCACAATACCCTTGTACCATGCACACGTGTAACGATTTCTGCTTGAAGGATTTCCTTATTCAGAGACTAAATCCACATCTTTTTGTTTGATGTTCCTTGATGGCTCTATCCAAGGAAGAGCAGGAATCCCAGCTGAGAAGCAGGATACGTCAGTCCAGGTGCCATGTTAAAGGACTGTGCTAGCTCTGCTGGCTGAGCAAGGTTTTGGGATACGGGTGCACCACTGTCAAGTTTAAACTGGTTCCAAGATGTCCTTTCTCCCTGCAAAACAAGGGGGTCAGTTAGTGTCTGGAGTCTGTTAATGAGCCAATTGTACAGAAAATGCATGTCCCACTGTTTTTTCTTTTCTTCAGTCTTCTAGATACCCTGGAAAATTAGATACTTTCCTTTTCCCTCTTAAAACTTGATCAGATGAGATCAAGTGTTTTCCAGTAACACAGCTCTGGTTTTTCACTTTAGTTATCGTATCTCGTTCGCTGCTTAATGCAAATTCAATAATCATATTGGTTCAGACTTCTACACTGACTGCATCGGTGCGTTTTTAACAGTAATATTTTACAGATCACTGCAGAAATGCGTAGGTTGCACACTATTTTCAGAGGAATTTCCAACTTGAAAGTGCGGTAAGCTTTCTTTATATTAGCTAGAAAATCCTGAGGTGTAAAAGCCCAAAAGGTCTATATCACTCTTCTCCCTTCAGATACCACACGTGCAAAAATTTTATAGCATCGTTCCAAGCCTCAAGTTGAGAGAAGTTATGACTTAAGGCTATTGAACATGTAGTTTTCAGACAGCTGCAAGTTCTGCTATTTTTAAACACTTCTTCACATGCAACAAAAGCTCTAGTTATTATGTGCAATAATGTATTCAATAAACTTTGATTTAAAACATTTTTTTATATTTTAGCTGCATTTTGCTAATAAAAAAAGGAATGTGAAAGGAAGTATTTTGTGAAGTCAAATAGATGAAGTCTTATGGTAACTTTCTCACAGAAATTCAGCTCCTAAGTGGAATCCATGCATAAGATGTTGTATTTCTAAAAGATATGGTTGTTTGGGGTTTTTTTTCGCTGAGAATTATAAATGTCTGAAGCATGATTTAAAATGGAAATAGCATCGTAGCCTTCACTGTTGTGTCACTATCAATTTGCTATAGTTAAACCATCCGCGGAGATAAAATAAATTCAATAGAGCTATCAGATAATATCTTGCAGTCTTTTTATTTAAATGTGCTTCACTCTTAATGCAAAAGAGAGCATGTATATATGTGCCTAAGTACGTTACCGAAAGGGACTAAAGAGACTGTGCTGTTGGTGCTCAGTGAGTTTTGGTTTTCTCTGTTAGCTAGAGTTTTTATAAACCTCGTATATTCTTTTCCCCCATTTCAACTTTTACACATGTATTACTTCACTAAACTGGCATGTTTAGCAATGAATTTTTTTTTTTTTTTCTCAAAGCTCAATCTTTCCAGCATTCTGGAATTTTCAGTTTTCCTAAGCCGCTTCTAATTTGTGTGTCATTTTCCCAGCTGGAAATGGAACGTGGTTTTACAAACAGTTCTATACTGTTTCCATGCAGTGGTGTGGGTCTTCTGATACTAAGACTGACCTAAATGCTGTAGTCAAATTTGCTGTGCCTTTTCTTTCTGCCAGTGCATGCCTCTTACTAGTGGTTACCACCCCTAAGTATTCCGTGCTTCTCTTCCTAGTTAACAGGTTTCTTGAAATGCATTAAATAATTTTTTTTCTGGTGCCAACATCAGCTTACATTGTTCTAAGCATAATAGTTTACTTATGCATATATTTCTTATAGCTGTCATTTTCCATTAATGTTTGCACCACACTTTTCAATGTTATACTTTCTGATAAGTTTCATTAAATTGGAAGATCCTTGTTTTTAGAATATGCTACAATTAAATTCTTTTGGTTCCTTACTAGATAGCTCTCTCCACTTGCTCATTACCACTTGTCTGCATTCTTTCAGCATCTTTAATTTTTTTGTCCAAGACTTTTCAAGTAAGATTTTGTGATACTGTCAGATATCGAACTTTAAAGCTTCTATTATAGTTTCTAGTTATCTATTATTTTTGTAGTTATTTCAGAAGAATCTGAAAATTGATCAAGTTGTCTTTTTTCTTTTTTTTTTTTTTCCTTGTCTAATCTTGTCATGGTTTTTTTCTTACTACGTCCTAATTCTGTTATGGGTTGAAGTGGTAGTTGTTAGGGTCATTCTTTTGAAGTATGTGTATATTCTGGACTTACTGATAATATTAATTAGATACGTGTAATAACAGACAGCTTTAGTAATTAGTGAACTCCTGATAGAGACAGCGCAATAGTTTGAGAGATGAATTTTCTCGAGCAGCAAAACAAAATTATCCAGATGCTCTTCATGTCAGTATCAAAACAATGTTTCTTGATACGTTTCTTGGATTCAGAATACACACCGTTTAGTAGCAACTGGCTGTTTATAATTCTGGAATTTGGTAGTGACAGTTACCAAAGTCAGTAATCTGAGACTACTCAGAATGAAAAAAATGCACAACAAAAATACAGTATGTCGGTTCTACATCACTGAAAAAGTTTTTCTTCTATACAAGTTTTATTATAGAAATGTGCAGATGATATTACACGAGCAGAAGCTGCCAAAAAAAGAAACTGCCCAAGAAGTTCAAAAAAGTCAGTATAAAGTGCAGAGAAAGAGAGAGGCTTAAAGTGTTTGCAGTTTGTATTTCCATCCCTGTTCACCTTCCTGGAAACTTGTCCTGGGTTTGTACTTGGGGCCAGCTGTGCACAGTAGCTGATACAGAGATGTGGCTGTAACCCATGGCTGCCCTTGCAGGCAAATGGTTTTCTTTAGAGTTCTTGCTAAAGGGTAAGAATAAAATAATTTTCAGTCTTTTCTTACTAGAGTTTCCTTTTATTTCCGTGGTTTGTGTTCTTCTGAAAAGGCAAAAGGGTCTTCCTTGCATAGCTGGGCAGTGCAGGAGTCTTTGACTCTTAATTTCCCTAGCTGCTGTTATACCCAAACTCGATGGCTGCTGTGGTCCAGATTTAGCATGTCTTAGAGGTTTGAATGTTTATGTCTCCTTAACAGAAAAAAAGTTTTGACATGTATCTTGACACTGTTGCATCAGTGCTAACTGCATTGTTTTTAATCAAATAGAAGATTTGCTATTATATCCGATTATTTTTCCTATTAAATGTGCTTGTCTTGGCTTACATACCCCTTATCCTAATACTCAGTAAGACTCTCATCCATTTCCTGATAGGTAAAGACTGGTGTGAGATATTGAGGGTACAAGGAACAGAAGTAAGAAGGAAGAATGAAAATACGTAAGGTTCATTTTTACTGGAAGTATGTTAGTCTGTTAAGGCAGCAGATAGTTTTGTTTTTTTAATGAACAACTGGCTTAATTTTTATAAACAAACTTTTGTGCAGCTGTCTAAAAGGGAAGAAAAATTTGATGACTTTGCCAGTGGAGCAGCCTGCTCAATCACCTTTCTCAGTTCCTAGATGAGCTTTCTGAAGCTTAGACAGTACAGTGGGCAAGAATGCAAAAGCTGGATGTCACCATCCAAGGTTGCTTTCAGCGCTGGTGCTTGTGATCTTACTGAGCATCTGTTGTCTTGCTGTTCTCGCAGCTCTCACAGAGCAGCAGTGCTGTGAGTAGGTCAGTCTAATGAGCAGACTGTATTGTTAACAGTATTTGTTACCATTGTATATAAATCTAAAGGAACAAATAATAAGGTGCCAAAAAGGTAAGATGCTCCCTATAGGTCTCTCTTAGCAAAGTTGTCATAGTCACATTTAGTTTCCCCTCTTCAATTTACTACTTTATATTTATGATGATTCTTCTCTGCTTTCTCAACTTTCAAAATTTTTCCTGAAACTTTTAGAAAACTTTCAGAGGAGAATGATACAGTTCTGATTTGCTTGACAGGCATCACTGTTTGGCAAGAGTCTTCTACTTATATATGCAAATTATTTATACTCTAAAATGAGAATTTTTGGGGCTATATTGTTTCCTGAATTTGACTAACAGTTTAATATGGAGATAATGTGCTGCTCTTGTTCCTTTTCACTAGGAGTCCTGGTTTGGGTTGGGTTTTTTTGGAGGGGGGAAGGGATCAGATTTCAGTGCATTTCAATAATTTTTAAATCACCCAACTTAAAGCATCTCTTTGGGCTAATATTATATGTGTACAAAAAGCTTTGTTTCTCTTATCCACCAAAGTGTAAATGCGCTAACTCCGTTAACTTCTACAGGAGCAATCCATGGGTAAAAAATTCTCCATTTAGTGCTCTTGTTACTGATACACTGTTTTGGAAGATGTTTCTTGTATTTGTTTACAGAATCTAAAAAAGTGTGCCTGTAAGATCAGATCTAATACGCTATCAGTGATTTTTACGTTGTGGAAAATGTAACTGTAAAAAATTAGTTTGAGGCAATGCATGAATCTATGGCAAAACCGTAAATTTACTCATAGAAGAAAAGCTGCTTTGCATATTTTAGCCTGAATTCACTGTCACGATAAATAGTAGTCACAAAAGCTGCGACATACACCCCAGCTATTGGCAACTGGCTGTATATCACGATAGGTTAGCATACAGAAATTTAGGCATTCTTCCTCATTTTCATTGAGCAGAGAGCTAAACATATCCTGACCAAGTGCTAAAGAAATGCTTTTAGGGCAGAAGCCAAGATTTTTGTGATTTAGGGAAGGCTACTTTGTAAAGTTACTGTTGTGTGCTGTGAAATCCATGCCATAGGTGTAATAAAGTGTGCTTGCCATTTAGAAGAAGGTGGGTTTATACTCTCCATTTTTAGCTTGCATTGACATCTGCACATCCACTCTGTCTTTCCATATCAATCTGTGGACAGATTGCTTGCAAGTAAAACCTGGTTTCACTTTTTTTCCCCTGGTTTAAAAAAAATAAAAATGTTCATTTGGTGGGGGGAGGGGGGGGTGTGGGGGTGTGTGTGGAAAGTATTTGCCCCAGAAATGGGCTCCCTTATTCTATAAACAACTTGAATTTGCACAGATGGCTTTCCAGTTTGTACAGGCAGCACTGATAGGTTGGGGGGTGGCAGGCACTCCTGTGTTACTCTGCTTTGCTTTTCCTTGTCTCTGCTAGCTCCAGCCTTCATTTTCTCCTTATTGTAGTGACTGGCAGCAGATATTAGAAGAGGGAGAGAGCTGAGAGCCCAGTGTCTTCTGAGATGGATCTCAAAGATCGGGGGAAACTCTAGAAAGTTATCAGTGCTTAAACCCCAGGTGGCAAATTAATTTGGGTGGCTGCTGTGTCCTTCTGTGGCACCTGAATAGAGAATTCCTGAAAATCTGGATCTTCAGATGAGTGAACAGATAGGTCTGTAGTAAATTAAGGATATATAGATATATATTCTTTTTTATTATTTGTTTGCTATTTCGGTTACGCTAACCTGCTTAAACCCTTTGTAGGAAAAGAAGGTGGCCTGATCTTTCCATTTTTAGCTTTCATGACTCTTTAAAAAGCCTCAGTTTAACACTTAGAGGAAGAAAATGTCTTTATTGCTTGCTGGACCTCTGTAGCATTTTGCACACTGAACTGTCAAAGCTCTCATGATTCTTCGTTACTGTGATTATTCAGAAAACTATGCAATCATCTTTTTAAGTTTTGTTGACAAGGAGATTAGTTTATGCCAGAGAACTTTTGTGAATCACAGCATGTTGGATTTTCTTAGAAATACGCACTGAATTTAAAAGTCTCCCTTTTGGGAATGAAAAGGAATAATGAAAAGCGGTGATTGAGATTTTAGATTGTACAACTGTCCTGCAAAACTAACATTGCTTTCAGGCAAAAAGCAAGCCCCACCCTTTACAAGCAGGCAGATGTTGCATTCAGGCTACAGATTTAAACAGACAGCAAATAGACCTTTAGGATTCAACAGTAACAGTAAATCTTCCATCATTTGCATAGCATTTTGAGTAAGCAAGTTGATAAATGTTTTTGTCTAGCTTGAACTTATGGTAATATTACACATCCTTGATATTGCATTATTAATATGCTTTTTTGTTGTTACTGCACTGATGTGGCTTAAAGTAATTTTATCACCTCCATTTAACCTTCGGTGTGCATGAGTTTAAATATCTGTCCAGTGGAGGCTCACCTTCTGCAATCTGTACAGTGGTCTCCTGGGGGGAGGAGATAGACTTGTGAAAATTAGGCTCACAACACAGGTTTGAAATTTAAATAAGTGGTGTGTAAGGTCAGGTGCCTGACTCTTCAAAAAGACACACTTTTGATTTCAGCCTTTTCTGTACTACTGTGTTTAAGCAACTAATTTTTCAGGATACAGTGAACCAAAAGTATTCTGGCTTTGCTGGTGTGTAACAGAGGCAAAAAAGAGGTAGGTCTGGGTAGGTGGGTAGGTAGGGTGCAGAAAGCCCAGGGCTGGTAACAGTATGTAGTAAATAAAAAGGCTGTCAGGGTTGCTAAGAACTCATATATTTCTTTGGAATTAGCAGCACCTGTAGGTGCTCCCAACCCTGAAGGTTTATACCTGGTTTTAGCATCCTGATTTCAAGCCATTGTGCTTGATAACGATCACAGAAGACGGTGTCCGTATCAAAGCCTGAGCGAGCATCCCGCTCTCGTTCTCCAGCATCGCCATCTAGATGAGTGTCTGATAGATTGTCACCTCTCAGGAGGCTTGTGAGGTGGTGGAAAAGTTACTGTAATTACAGTATGTGCAAAAAACCTCGCGTCAGGACTGCCAGCCTGCATGCGTGTTTTACACTGAATGTTCTCTGTCCTTTTAATTCACATAAATTGAATATTTCTCAAGAATAGGGCAGGTTTTTTAATTCATATTTTTAAAATGAAAGATCACAATTTCCCCCCAATTTTATAAAAGGTGTCACTAAGGTGAGTTTTAACCTAGTCTGTGTTTGCCCCTTCATACAATCCACCTTGTTCCTCTGCGTACCCAGAGAGCCCGGTGTCTGCTGTGGAGAGGAGCTGAGTTTCAGGGAGCTACTGGTAGGAAAAGGGCTTATACAATTCATGGCTGTTTTGGCATCATGTGCTTCCTGAAACCATAAGAATTATCCAAATTTTATGGCTACAGTCGAATCTAAAATATCTAGGTGCTTGTGGCTGTAGTTTTTTGCAGGTGACAAAAACTATTTGCAAGTTAATCATTAGAGCTATTGAATAACTCTGAATTTGGGGAAAAGGCAATACTCAGACTTTCAAAACTTCTTCATTTGTATTAGTTGAAATTCTTAAAACTTTGTCAAAAGGAAAAAAAAAAACGTTAAAGTGGAAGCAAATAGCTCTTCACTCTTTTTATTCTCCCAATTAAGGTAGGAAGGCCGAGGGGATTTAAAGGAGGGTCTTCTGCAAGATGTCAGTCTTGAGAACTTCCCTTTTTATAGCTATGAAATTGTGCTGCTGCAATAGTTCCCCCAAACACGTAAAATTAGAACGATTGCACTGAAACCAGATTGTGAAAATCCACTCTCTCAGAAAGAGTTTACTTTCATTTGGTCCTTTTAAAATCTCAGTTGTAATGGGAGGGGGTGGGTGGGTGTAATTTGTTTCTTCTTTTCTTTTTTCTTAAGAAAAAAGGAACGGTGAGGGAGCTGTCAGAAATTTCTATGCTACACTTTTCAGTCATGCTAAGATCCTTTCTCCCCATTTCTGTTCCCCTTTCTTTTTTCCACTTAGCCATCTGAAACTGGAATTTTGAAAAATATCGACCAGTCTCCCCTCAGTGCATAGGATGGCCTTTACATTGCTGGTTTATTGTCAGCAGCCAGACAGCAGTATTTTGGGGGTAGTTACCATCGGGGAAAAAAAAAACAAAACAAAACAAACATATCAGCGTTCTTATTAAGATGTATTGAATAATGAAACAGATTTTTTTATTTGGTTTAGATTATTTAATAGCCTGTTTGCTTTCAAAGGTGTTTCTAGTATCATCTAGTTGTGTCTGTCGTAATGCATGAGCAAACTAAGTTGGATCTTAAGAAAAGCAGTGCTTTAGTACGGGATCCTAAACAGATTAGTCTTTGGGAATATCCTCGCTAGATGGATCCTGTGAGTGAGAACAAAACAATTCAGACCTCAGACATTGCTTTTTAAATGCCTTTGAACTACGATTGTCTTTGAAAAGATTAGTTGCAATCTCATTGAAAAATGCACGCTTACCACAATGCCATGCTGGCCTATCATCCCACGGAAAGTTGGATTAATTCAGTTTTGTGAGGGTGCCTAATTTTAAGCAGAAATGATCGCAAAATACCGACGCCTGGTTTTGTGTCCTGTTTGGTGTTCGTGCAATAATTCAGCGTTATTTTGATGCCTCAGCAGAGGGCACTGTTGTAGCATTAAAGGCACTTGAAAGTCTCATCTCCTGCTTTTCTTGATTTTTTTTTTTTTTTCTTTTTTGGAAAGTGTTTAATGTTCTCCATGTAATTAAATTCAGTTCCCTGTATAATTAGCAATGGAGCCTTATTCTTTGTGCCACTGCTGTGGATAGTATTATTTTTGTCTCTATTTGCCTTCAGTCAATGCAAAATACTGTTGCCTATCAAAACGTAGAAAGTTTTATTGCTATCTCTCAAAGCGAAGCAGTATTTAAAGGTGAAAATATAAAACTGTGTAGTTAGTTTCATTTAGTTGCTCAGAGTAAATAGGAAACCTTTAAAATTTCTGCTCATGGCTCAGGAAATAGTGTTAATGCGCCGTAATAATTTTACCTTTGTATCTGAATGTGTATTATAATATTTTTGGATCGTCAGTACTTGCAGGTTGTTAAAAATATATATGCAAACCTGTAATATTTAATTATGTGGGAAACCTATTGATTTTATTTGGCAGATATTTTTTTTCCTCTTTAATTTGTTTTCCTCTGTATCTTTGCAAGAAGTTGTACTGTACTGGTGCTGTTTAGCATATTGAAATATTAATTACAGAGTGATCAGGCATAGTTATTTTTCATTAATTGCAAATGAAAAGTAATTACTGTGACCTAGAAATACTTCGCTTGTCCAAATACCTGTAAACATCCTAATTTTTTTATAATTTATGAAGACCAGCTACAAAACATTGTGTCAGAAAGAAATAATTTTCTGAGGCACTAGCGATCTTAGTGCTTACATTACATTGGAATGCTCTTACTGCTTGTAAAGAGAAGATATCTGGAAGATGGAAGTCTATTAATATTCTGATGTGTTTGGCTCTTAAATTGGCAAATACATACAGAATAAATTACAAAAAACATGTTCTATTTTTCTTTCAGAAAGTGGCTCTTTGTCTGTAACTGGTTGAGTTACACGAGCAACCTGGAGAAGTTTGCATTAAAGATCGAGGGATATGCTCTGCCGCTGACTGGCAGGATACTCTTACATTCATTTAAAAATCAACCACAAAAGACATCATGTCCAAAAATCTCTGATGCCTTAGAAATAGTGGGGAATATTTTATTTTTTTTTTCTTTGGTAGTTGAAAATGTTAATTAAGTTATCGTCAGCTAAACGCAGTCGGGAGGATTGCAAGGAAAGGAGCACCAAAGAGTTTGAAAGGCAAGCGCACGGCGCGGATCGGTACGGCTCTTCGCTTCTAGGGCTTCCACGGGAAATCCTGGGGTCGGGGCCTGATCCTGCTGCGGACCTGGTGCCTTCGTGGTCTGTAGGGTCTCTAGGAATGGAGGGCCCCGTGCTGTGCAGGATCTGTCCGCAGGCTGCCTGGCTGTGTGCGGCAGGATTCATATCTCAAGGCCAATGCCGCTGTCTAAAGTCGCCGCTAGGATTGCAGCTGGAAACAGCAACTTGAAATAACAAAGGAAAAAGTTGGTTGCATTGCTGCTTGGCAGTGCAATGCAACTGGCTTTTACTTTCACAAAGAGAGGCGATTGCCTCAAAAAAAAAAAAGCATACTCAGTAATATTGCTGTGCAGTGGGTTGTAACGATCTGGAGTTACATATTTTCTAGAGGGGCTAATACTGTGCCCAAGAAGACTGTGATTAAATGCACGGTTTTGTTGTTTAAAGCTTTCTTTCATATCGTTTCCTATTTATTAGTGTCTTCTTACATCTGCTTGGTAGGCTAATATTCAAGCAAATTCATGTTTCGTCTGAAACATTAATACTGATGTACTGCTCCTGTATCATCTCTGTAGCTGTTATCTGTTGTATGTTTTCCCCATGAGAGGCTATCGCAGGTTTTTAGTCCAGACTGTTTGTATTCGACAAGGTCAAGATAAGTTTTATCTCTATAGATAAGTCAAGTGCATTAGGATCGATACAGTTACAGTAAAATACATTGGCAATATTTATTGCCAAGATCCTAATGAATTTTTAAAGCTTGTAAGACTTTGTCAGTGTAATATGGATGCCCTAAATGGTTGTTTATAATGGGGCCTATGCAATTATAGAGTTAGGTACTTTTTAAAAATAAAAAGTGTACAACTTTATGTTTTTTAACAGGGATGGAGCTTTATGCACCTCTTCCCCCACCCAAATCCTAACAGATTCTTTGGGCACAATCAAAATAAGTGTTTACTTTCCGTTCGCTTGGGCATCTGTGTAGGGATTTATGAGGCTTATCCCCAAGTTACCTGATATGATTATAAAGTTGCTCTATTTTTAGCACACTTAATAGTTTTTTGGAATTTTACCTTCCATTTTTTATTGACAAGATAATTGTCTTTGTTTTGGCTTTGACAGAATGGCTTAGGCCAGTTTCATTTGTGATATAAATTTCCCTAGGTACATATTTATGCAGTTAAATCAATAAGTATTTCATAATCTCTCTAAATACTTATGTAACTTAATAATTCCAGCCATTATGATGCATCTACTTAAATATGTATTTTATGTAGGGGCATTTAAAAATGCAAATTATAGGGATTATTTTCCTTCAGGCTTTGTATTTTTCTGTTGCATCAGATAGAGAGTAAGAAAATTAACCCACAAAAAATCCTACTAAAGTAATAATGAAGATCTGACTTATATCCGGTAAAGATAATTTGTTGATAAGACTGCACGGCTCGCTTGAACTCATTTTGCTTTCTCTGTTTTCTGTAGTTGATCTTTTAAACCATGCGATGCAGCCATGGTAGCGTAAGGACTAAGTTAAGGAGAAAGTTTCCACCTTTGCCACAGTCACCTACTTTTGGGTCTTTTACTCATAACCCATTGTAGTCTTTTGTAGGTATGTTTTGTACCCCTCTTGGCTCCAGAGCACCCAAAGATTGCTTCTTTGTATTTTAATACTTTGAAATTCAAAATCGGGATTGATAGTACTGTGTTCAGAAGCTGCTGTGTTGCTTCTCTTCGTCTTTACCACAGAGGTTTGATACCTGACACTTTTAATTTAATTTAATTAGGGAGGCAGAACCCCATCTTGGTGTTCATTAAGGGGATTATTCATCAAAGTTATTGCTTCCGTGATGGAGAATAACAATATCACTCTCAATGGCTGATGTTGCTCTCATAATTATATTACTTTCTACTATTTTTCTCTCCAGGGCTTTGTACTTAGTCTCTTTATTTGAAAATTTTAAATTGAGGGAAGCATAAACTTCTGGTATAGCAAATTCACGAGGGCCGCATTTATTTTAGTCTAGTCGCTTTATGTCATGTAAATGCTTCATAGAATTTTTTTTTCTGCTTTTTATTGGTTCTCTGTGCTGTCTTTAAATATTTGTATTTCTTTCAAGCTTAGCTGCACTTCGGCTCGGGGCCTGAGGTTTCTGGCTGCCTGTTTGCTGATGTAGCTGAACTCTGCTGTGCTGAAATCCTGCAGAGCTCGCTGTAGTAAGGAAGCCTCTATGGAGCAGGGAGTCACCATGGGGTTTGCTGAAACAGAGTCAAAATCTAATGTAAAATTAATAAGGGGGGGGGAGAGCAGACTGTTTGCAAAAGTTATCTTTTGTAACGCAGCCCTAATCATATATTCAGAAAATGACAGCTTTTAAAAATAGAACAATTGTCCTTTTAAAACATGACTAGTTTGGTTAATTTACCCCCAAGTATCCGGTGTCTGTGACTCAGAAAAACCCTTATCTATTAAGGGAGGGAAAAAGAGCATTGCAGAAAAGGTGACAAGTTTTCACCTCTTTCCTCAGAGAACATTTTAATTCCACTTTAATCAGACTGCCAATAAAAGAGTACTTGGCTTTCAAGGGGAAACAAATCAAAATATGCATTTATCAGTCACAAGGCAGAATTCAATCGCTCACAACTGATGAACTCCAAAAGGAATGAAACTAGTACTATCATGCTGTCTTGGTGAGTTGCTTTGTACTATCAAAGAACTGGTACTATCTTTTTCTGCCACATCCACTGTTTGTCTGTCATCCCTAATTATGGCCTTTCAAATGAAATGCTTCATAATTGCTGTTAATAGTTAAAATAAAAAATTTCACATCTAGATAACTAAACTAGCGTTCTCCTGTGTGCAGATTTGTATCCTCTGCAGCTGCCAAAATAACTAAAAAAAAAAAAATTAGCCAGAGATGACGCAGAGGAAAGAGAAAGAGGTTGCAAAGTAGTACTGTCAGTGTTATCGAGCAGGGCTCCTACAAGGGCATGTCACGGGCCTGTCTTATTAAAATAAAACTTTATTTTCCACTAGGAGAGGAGACTTCAGGTTCACGTTGCGCTGCACAGGTGGGCTCTCATTTCAGACTCCTCTCTGCTGCTCGAGTTAAGAAAGAAGAGCCTGAAGTGGAAAGAAGTTGTGGTGTGGGTTGGTTTTTTTTTTGTATCGAAGCAAAGTTGGATGCTGTTTCACGTATGGGTGTTTCTAGGTTGTTGGAATTGGTTGCTCGGGTTTTCTGCTTGTTTAGCGTGAGGTGAACACATTGCTCACTTTATTGATATTAAACAGAGTCGTCCCGATGGTTACAGTAGTTAGACTACAGCTTTATACACAAAGCTGAATCTTTCTGGTGAGAGAAACTGCATTCTTTGGGCTTATCTTGCTCCATGCGCTGGAATTTACATGCGTAACTACCAGTGCATCAAGATGAGTTTTTCGCCTTTGTGTGGTTTGCATCTCAATGAGGGTGGAGAGGTGCAGTCTGTTTAGCTTTCCTTCTCCCTGCCCTGAAAAATGGTTAAAACTCACCTCATACTTTATTTATGCTTTGTTCCATCCGACTTCTCTTCTGCTAGTAAGGATTTATGAGGCCAGAAAGCAAGAGCCAAACTGTTCTTCTGTTTCATTTTCTCCATTTCTTGTCCTTGTTTGCTTTCTTTTCCATTTTTTGTTCCCTGTGCAGAAGGCGCTTTCCCCTGCCTGACTGCATCCCCCTCTAGGACAAGGCTCGGGCAGATCCCGAGATGCTCAGCTCCCCTAACACAGCACCATGCCTTGTTAAAATCCACGCCTCGACTCTAGTGTCCTGGGATTGCAGCCTGAAAAGTGGTTGTGCAAAATACCAGCCTTGGCGCGAGTTTGATGTGCAAAAACACCAGGATCTGACCTCTAATCTCTCCTTTTCCCCTTCCTGTGGTTCCACAGTATCTCACTTGTGTTGCCCTGGTCTGGGGAGCTTTCTGCTCTCCTCCATCCCACTGAGCTCCATCCTCTCTTCAGATCTCACCTCCTGACCTCCTTTTTTTCCCAGGGAGTAAGGAGGTACCTTGTCATATGATAGTACATACAAATAAATTGCATTGTATTTTTTCTCTTTTACGGTTGGTTTTAATCTTGTGTTTCAAAAGCAGTTGCCCATAAAAGAAATATAAAGTAAGATTGTTAAAGTGCCTGTTTGGATCATGTGTTTGTGAAAACGAGTATGTTGGCACTGCTCGAATAGATACGACAACCTGTGATACTCTAAAATTAAAAAGCAGGGAGAAACAAGGGAGAAATGTGATGATGGGGGAGAAACTTTTGTCTCTTCCATTTGAGAGTGGTTATGTCAGTCGTAGGGTAGTAGGAGTAAAGCGGTTTGTGTGCTCACTATTAGTTTTGGGACTGCTTATATTTAACTGATGTGAAACTAAGTGTGCTTGATTTAAAAGGGATGTTGCACAGCTTTGGAAAATGGAGTTTAGGAAAACCCAGCAGAATTGTAAATAATAATAAGTTTATAAAAATACTCTTATGGCTGCAGATAAATTATTTAGGATTATAACTTGCTGTTGCTTAAATAAACAATTGACTTTACATACAACAGATAGCACAAAACCCAAGAGTTTTCAAAATAACCTTTATTTTTAAATGAGAGCTAAAGAGGAATTGTTAAGCTTTGCATGGAGCTTCTTACACTTCACGTATGCATTTGCATTCATGCTTTTGTCAGCTAGACCTTCACAGACTTCGTGCTCTCGTACATGTTGCTTGAATTCTTGCCCCTGTTGCCCAATTTTCTGATAATATGCTGCACTCAGGAAACATTTATATATTCACTCTGGGAAAACAGGGAAACATTATTTCTCTGTTAGGTAATTTTGCTCTACTGGAGGTGGTAGTGTATTATGTATCTGAACCCTTTGGAATATTGTACGTACAGGCTACTAAAGTCTTAAATTCAAATGTTCGTACTGCTGTGTGTGAATATAGATAGTTCTGTGTTTTCCAGAGAGCTGATGACTAGAAAAATGATAAATCATTGGACAGCAGTAAGGAAGGTATGTCACATGAAGGTTGGAGGAGGAGGATGAGTACTAGGTAAAGGATGAGTCAGAAGCTGACAAAGTTCTTCAGAATTTGATAATTAACAAGTGAAAATAGGAGTCAGCAGGAGCTGGGATGACAAAGATCTCTAACTTCTTTTAAGAATGCAGAAATCCAGGTGTTATAATGTCGGGTCTGTATCCTGATAAAGGATTTGGTTTGTTATCCTGTGTGTGATAGGTAAATTCCAAATGTATCACACAAAAGTATGAAATGTCCTCTGGAGGACAACTGTAGATATCCTACCCCCTAAAAAAAAATGTATTTTCTCTTACTTCTCCCTGTAAGTCTTGTGTGCTGAATCATAAGGACTTAGAAATGTTCTTTTTATTAGAGCTTTGGCTAGTCTTATTCAATGTGTCTAATTATGTCCAAGTTTTTAACAAACTTTAGAGGGGTTTGGCAATACATTTCCTGCATTTAGTGGTACACTTTTGGGATGGGGGAAAGAAAGGTGCATTTTTATACTGTTGTCTTTGGGAATTAAATGCCTAATTTATCTTTACTTTCTCTGTACATCTACCTATACAGCTTTTCTTTTTTCCTTTTTTTTTTTTTTTTTCCATCTTTCAAGTAAGCACATGAGATGACCAGATACTTGTGTCACAGCTTTGGCCAGTGAGTTCTGCCCTTGTGGATCTAATTAGCTGCCCTGTTACATTGCCATATTATGTTGTTTGACATGTAACAGCCACCTATTATTATTATTTTTTCATGACCCTCCTATAAAGGGAAACCACAATAATTGAAGTGGCCTCTGATTTTATAGCCCTTTTGCTGAATGTGTTTGTCTATTTTTACTTTGCTGTTCTCAAGTAATTTTTTTAATGCTTCTCATGGCCAAATATTGTTCTCCATAAGATTAGCAGGAAAGGTCCCCCTTATTTCTTTGGGGGCAGATTTTGCTACTGTGCATTTATAACTTCAGAAACAGCAATAAATAGCTGGTGCCCATCATTGGAGCAAAACACACTTGAGTGAAAGGTCAGAAAGAGGTGGCGATGCTAAGAAATGTCTCTGAATGTCTGAATCAATTAAAATATTACTTTATTTAAATTACTGATTTAATGGCATTATTCTAATTCAGGGAGCCTTTTAAAGCCATGAATTCTATTTGGAAATATTAGCACTAAACAGCATTGGGTGCCTGAAAGCTGTGGGTTTAGGGGGTTTTATTGCAATTTTTTTTAGGAGATGAGAAACTTGGAGTCTGTCTAATTTATGAAAGCATGGATGTAAGGCACGAAGGAGAGTTTGATTCAAGACCCTTTCCTTGCTGCTTTTTAATCTGCTGCAATTACTGTATATTCTTAACCCTGTAAGTATGAGTTGAAAACTCAGCTATCTCTAAAAAAAAAACCAAAAAACCCCCAACTTTGATGCATTGGGTTTCAGAGAAAGACGCCACCGCCATCGCCTGCAGTGTGGTGGTAACCCAAGGGTCAGGCGAACTTGAACTGCAGCATTAGGTCTGTCGTTACGTCTATCAAGCTTTTCCTGTGAACCGGCGCTCCCTGCGCTGCTGACTCGGGCTCACACGCCGCTGCTGCCACCAAGTTTTCAAAGCAGCTCTTTCCTGGTGTGTTTGGCACGAAAGAGAAGAGAAATACATGTCATCCGCTGGTTTCGCCTCCTCCGGTCGGAAGGAGCTTTTACCTTCCCGTTCACTCACTGCTGAGAACTTCGCCTGAGCTATTGTGATGGGAAGTAATGTGATTTAAAGAGAAATATGTTTTAGCATGCCATGTTTATCTTACGATAGAGGAGTTGTTCAGTGTCTAATGTGTAGCTTGTTTTTACCACGAACTAAAAGACTCAATGCAACATTTCATGTTTTATTTCATCCAGGACACACATTTTTGATGCTCACTTAATGTTCAAATCAGTAACAGCAAAATCCAGCATTCCATGAGTACACTGTTAGCTCTTAGCCTCATTTTTCAGATTGTGGTGCTCCATACTGCTTTAAAATATGATCTTGCCTTTGTAGGAATGGCTCTGTTAAAAGCCTTCATATACTAAACACATGCTTGATTCAAAAGGTGATTTAAAAACTTAGGTGATAGCTGACCTGGAGGACAGACTTTGCCTTTTTAAGAGTTTCCCCCAGTATTGCTATTTGTGTTTGCTTAAAACTTAGTGCTTTCCAAATTAGACACGAATACCAATTTAAACAGAGTTTTCTGAAATAGTGACTTCTAGTTTTGAGCATTACAAACCCAAGGAGCCACTTACAACTTTGGATTTTGCAGTTGTGATGATGCACAAGATGATTCAACCAGACTGAACCTCTAGTCAGTTTAATGTATTCATGGGTTTCTTTCTTTAAGCCAGAGGAATCATCATAACATTTACTTCAACCTCCAGTATAACAGGCAGTAGATTTCTCGTTGCCTTGCTTTGGATGGAGTCCAGGACATCTGAAATTTTAAATCTTATTTTCCCCTCTAATATTGCCCGTGTGCACCTCATGCAGCAGGCAAATGCCTTCACTGGCTGGGCAGGCTAAAGAGCACTTACTGATAAGGAAAAGTGACAGTGAACTTCAAAAGAAACATAACAAAACAACCCTAAAACACACAGTGTTTGAAAGCCTGACCTCTGCTAACTTGACCCTCTGTTTCAGGGCATTTTGTTTGTATTGGGTGCAAAGGGGTGGCTGGGGGTCTGCAGTGACACAGCAAGTGAGCACCACACCCCATAACTAAAAACTCCTCAGTGATTAAATCTTGATTACTGGAATATCTTGATTATTCTGTTCCTCTTGATTTTTTAAATTTCTGGATGTGCTTAAAACTTTCATAACCATGAGAGCTAAAAAGTGAAAGCCAGAATCCCTCATGCAGTCTCATGGACCTGCGCATAAAGTCCAGAGGGAAACACAAAATACCTCTTTTTTTAAAAAAAAAAAACACCTCTTTTTTTTTAAAAAAAAAAAAAAAAAGGTAAAATTTAGAAAACTTCTAATGAGCTTTTTTTCTTCCCCTCTGTTATTTCCCTTAGCTTCTTGGATTAGGAAATTTAGTTGGGAGAACTATATACAGTTTGTATTTTTAATATTCTCCCAGACCATTCATGCCCTTCCAGATATTTGTCAGGAGTAACACAGGGACCCCCCCTGCATGGACATAGCATTTAGCTATTTTTGGAGAAATTTCTCATTCCTAACAGTTGGAGCAGGAGCAAGGCATGGGCTTCCTTGCTCTTGCTGCCTTTTTGCTTGGCCGGGTGGGGAAGGACCGCGAAGGAGGGGGAGAGGGAGTACCCAGTGGCTCAGGTGGTGGAAGCAGGGGTTGGAGATGCAGATATTGTTAGGGACATAGGGAGGTGTTTGGATCTGAGCAGCGGATGCTAAACGACAGCGCCGGTCCAGTTACTACTTCTGCCTCCCTTGTATGAGAGTGTTTTATGCAACAGTTTGTTTAACTGAAAAGAGGGGAAACAGTTTTGTAAAATTGGAGAAGAGGTAGCATGGTGTAGCAGGACATCGTAATAGAAATCGTCTTTTAAGTGTAGTAGATAAAGGAAGTGCTGGGGGTGCAGGGAGCCTAATCTGCTGGAGATCTCGGTGAAGTGCCAGTTATGTTTGGTTTTGTGTTTGTGTGTATATTCTCTGCATTGTTCAATGCTTCTGTGTCTGAAGGAGTGCTAGCTGCTGCAGGAGCTTTAGAGAGGTATGAAAAACATTCTAAAAATACTGGGAAGCTCCCACCACCCCCATTGTTTATTGGAAACTTTTCCCCCTTCTTAAGATATTTGATTATGGTGTAATGCAGCTAATTTAAGCATCTGTTTATCACTGCCTGGCTAGACTGAATGTGAAATTTCAATTGAATTACCTCCCAAGAGAGCTTTGAGCTCTGAGGGTAAAACAAATCATTTTCTCTCCATTCCCCTGGGATTGTCAATAAAAAGAACTCATCTAAATAGTTTACATGCATTTTGAAATGTTGCATCTACTAGACTTGGTTTTGTTGTTAGTGGAAAATTGCCAGTGTGAGTGGAATATCGGCTTTAACTCGACTATGGCAGTGCTATAGCATGGTAGTACAGTGTCTGGGAAGGCTACAGCTGTGAAAGCATTTGTATTTAAGTAATTCATATTTGATCAATAAATGTGCGTGCTTTATTTTAGAACAGAAGATAAGTATAAACCTGAGCTTACTACAACCTCAGACGTAATATGCCACCAGCCCAGTAGCTTCTCCAGCTCTTCCAGTTGGCATGTTACAATAAAGTGAATTATTGCTGTGGGCTGATGGTGGGACAATGTGAGCCGCTCATCACCACTGCAGCTTTGTCTGCTACTAAATATTTGTGTGTGTGCACGTTAACTAAAAATATTTCCACTTCCACAAGAAACAGTAGATTTTCTCTTTTATTTGTCATCATGTCAACAAAGATCTGGGAGAGGGCAGAGTACAGGTTTTTCTTGCTCTGCAAAAAAACTAGTTACTAGGTTTACATCATCTCTGTCACCTGGTAGTGTGAAGAGAGGAGATATTCCTTCTAGTTTGAAGTGAATTCTGCTGCCATCCACATGCAGAAGACCTGCAGATCTGATTTGTGGACGCTTTTACCGTGGACTGGGCTGCTCTGCTGGGGGGCAGGTGCTGCCTTCACTCGAACTGGGACATGTGGACATGTCCGTGAGCTGCAGGCAGCAATCCATGTGCTGGTGATGCCCCGGTGTCTCCCTGCTGCTCTCCCCAGAGGACAAGTTCTCCTCCAGCTGAGTTTGCTGACTGGGAAAGAGCCCTAGACTGTCTCAACGTAAATAACTGTGGGCTACGTTTCCAGATGCAAGTGAGGACAAAAAGATCAGGTTTCCTTATGGGAATATCCAAGCTAACCTTTGTGCCTATCATCTGAGTCTCACCACTGTACCCTTCAGCTCAGATCTTCTGGCTTACTTGAAGCTGCCGTGTACAGGTTGAGGGTAATTTCATTCAAGCAGAAAAACCACAATCCCAGGAGGAATAAAATTGGAAAGTGTCATGAAAGTGTGAATGCTTGTACCCCAGCTATTGTACCCCAAACCAACGTGCAGGTAACCTAGACAGCGAGCAGACCGAAGGGGAGGTGGATGGCAGAAGCTGTTTTGCTGATCCCTATCCCGTTGCCAACAATTCCAACGGAGAGTTAGAAGAAGGTCCAGCTAGCAGTAGTGAGATGCTTCATCAGCGAACACTTTTACACCGGTTTGCCTTTTATGATGTGTGGATAGTTAAAATCTGCTCTCATTCAGGCAGTGAAGAAAAACCTCTTTAAAGATCTTCTAGTAGTGATAGCAGTAGGAAGGGGCACAATATTGCTTGTTTACTTGTCGATATTTTCTGTAGTATGGGGGATGGACTGTTTGAAGTACTTGTTTGCAGAAGCAACAAAAGTTACTCACAGATTGCAATGGTCTAGGAATGATTAAGGTTTTAAATTATATCAACATTCATTGTAAGCAGCAAAGGCCATAATCATGGTAAAGATGATTCTGGATTTTTATTCCAAAACAGTAGTAGACCAGAAGTCTGTGGGTATGTTGAAGCTTTGGCCTGTGTTGTGAGATGCTAATAGTCCTTATTTCCTTTCTGGCTCTAAATATGGAACCTTTTTGGCAGTTTAAGTGTACTTTAAAACGATTAATCCTGACAGGGTTGATAGTAACCTAGAAAAATTTTTTTAAACTCCAAAACTGCAATTTATCTTAATGAGTAGCTCACACTATCAACAGGAAAACCCTGTTACTGACTGTAGTAGGGTTTAGAGCCTATAACAATGAGAAAGGACAGGTTTTGTAATTTTAGAGTACATGACTAGAAGTAGAGATAGCCCCTTCTCCACAGCTGTCCATAGTCTTCCAGTGTGCCCCCAGCCCAAGGTGCTTCACCTGTGCCTCTCTCACCTTGCTTGTAAAACAACGTTAAGAATAAGTTTATTTTTGAGATCCTTGGACCAAAATGGTTGTCTTTTAGGAGAGGTGTACGAAGATACCAGCTGCTTGAGACAAAATAGATACAAGAGTTTGTGTAATGTTAAAAGCAAGCACCTACATGAGAATAATCTTGGAGTGTTTCCAAATACAAATAAGTCCCATGTCACAAAAAGTCAGAAGTCTCCCTTGAGTGAAGATCATTACCCTCAGGGTGCATGTTGGTCACTCTTTAAAATTCTTATAAAAACAAAGAAATTAATTATCCAGTATAAAAATGGGGCATACGTCTCCTGGCAAACATTCAATTAACTTTTTAGTGCTTGCTACTTAATGTTGTGTTTGACCAGTCGAGCATTGAGAACGACTTTCCTTTGAAAGGGAGCTGGGGTGGAACATGGCACTGCACTGGAGCTCTGCTCCGGCGGCCAGTTGTGGCTGGTCATCAACATTTTTCCCATGATCATTGAGTGTGGAGCTAGTTATATTTTACTTATGCATGTGAGATGTAATTTGCTTTGGGACAGGGTTTTTGTAAACTGGATGATGTTTTATTGAGAATATAATTTAGCTAGTTTTGCAATCATAGACTGGATTGCAGTGGTTGAGCATGAACTACCAATTAAAAGCAACTGTATAATACTTCTAATTCCCATGACTAATGGGCTGAAAATATGGAGCTCTTTGACCTGGATCCAATCCAAGCTAAAGATGAATTATGTCACATAGATCACATTTTTTACTGTTAAAATGGCAAACAGTGCAAGTGTAAACCCCAAAATTTAAGAAATATTGACTTCCAAAGGATGAGGTGACGTGATGACAGATATATTTTGAGAGAAATGCATGAGAAATACTTGAATACCTATTTTTTTCTTAGAACTTCTACCTATTTGTATACACATCAATATAATTTATAATCTCCTTTCACCATTAATCTCCTGCTGCTTTGCTAACAAGTGATTATGTACTGAAACAATTGGAAGGAAAAGATTCTCTGGGGTCTTTTTATTGAGTGCCCCATGTCCTTTAGACTGGCGGTATAGATCTCATTGTTACAAGATATATATATATATATTTTTTAAGTGCGTCGTGTGTGTAGAGATTCTCAAATTGATCTTTGATTTTCATATACGATTTTTTTTTTCCTCAAAAGGATTGCTAAATTTGTTAAATTTAGTGTTAAATCCGGTAATTTAAATAGCCAAGTTTTGTTGTTCTTGTGGCAGAACAAAATTAAATATCTGTGGGTTAAACGTAAGGCTGGTTGGACTGCTAAAAGCTGTATAAATATGCAAGGCGACAGAGCTTATGCGAAGGAAAGTGCTCTGCTCGTCAAACGAGGGAGTGATTACGTGGCAGGGCAGTAGGAGTTCTCCTGGAAACAGGGGAAATTATCAGCGTACCAGGACAGAATGCAAAGGTCGATCTGCTGAATACAAATAAAGTATTGAGCACCAGGTTCTGCCTCATGGAGCTGGCGCTTTTGGAACCGCTGTGATAAATGCTCTGATAAATTCGAGGGAATGAGTGCTATTGCAAAAGCCTGATGAAGGCTAGAAAGTGTCCAGCTAGTAGGAATTGCATTGCTTGGTCAGGCACAATGAAATTAAATAGAATTTGCTTTAGTGAAATTGCATCAAGGATGATTAAAGGTCCTGCTGGAAGGTGGTGGTGATCACCTTTCACTGAAACCACTTCAGTGACTCCACAGCTTACTCCTTAATATCTGTTTTGTTTTTTTTTCTCCTTTACTCGTTTCCTCCAACTTCAAGGCTTCTCTCCCTTTCCCAATCCCTTCTACCATTGCCCTGCTCTGAGCCAGGAGGTAACAGGGCTGCTTCAAAGAACAGGGAGCTCATCAGAAGCCGCTTGTCAGCACCGTTCCTTGGGACTGTGAGGTTTCACCCAAATACGCCAGGTCCTGCACATCCCCTAACACAGTGTTCTTCATTCCCCCGTTCTTTGATAACTGTGTTTTGGGTCAAAGACGGGCCTTTTAGCTTTGCTGCCAACAATTCCGAAGAGCTGATCTGCGTAACCTTGGTGAGACAGAGACGTGCCAGTCGGAGCTGCTCTCTGCTTCATCCACAGCTCTGCTGTTCGGATCTGCGGTCGGGATTCGAGTCTGTATCTCATTCCCAGCTAAGTCACCAAGCAGTCTCTGATCCCTACCTGCTAAAAACACCTCTGCTGTGGTACCACGGGATTCTCACCTCTGTGGCTAAACTGCTCTTTGGATATTTTCTTGATGCAGAAGTCTGCAGAAGAGTCCAAGTCAAACTCCTGCTGGTTGTGCTTTAATATTTTTGGATTTTGCTTTACTTTTTAGGGGTCTTTGGCCTCATGGGTGTCAAACAATGAATTGTAAGAGAATTCACATCTTTCCAGTTGTTTTGCTTTCCTAAAATACAATGGCAAAGCAGTGCCGGTGGGCAGCAGGCAGGACTGAGGCCTCACTGCGCTCCGCTGTGTTTGCAGGGGAGCTGTGATACCGCAAATGTGAAGTTTGAGTGTCTTGAACTGGGTTTTGCCTGAGATGGGCTGACAGCGCAACCAGTCTTTTAAGGTAAAACAACACACATATGCACACGGAAATGCCCCCACACATATATAACCACATGTAACATCCATATGTTACCAAGATGAGACAGTATCTCGTGACTGTTTTGTTTCCATTTGATATTTAAATAATCCTCTGGCAATGGGAGCCACGTTACATGCTCTAAAACACCTTCAAATTCATACTAGAACACAGTGGCACTGTAAGTGGAGCCTGTTTCCTCAGTGTATATATTTTCTTGAACAGTTTGACATTTTACCTCTTCTGATGCTGCTTAATACTAGACTGAGAAGCGTAAGGAATATGTTTCATGGTTACAGTTGTTGGAGCAGTGCATGTGCAGAGCTATATTCGGTCATTTATTCCCTCTTCATTTTTGTAACAATTGTAGCATGAACTAATTATTTTCTCAGCTTGAGATGTATTGGAGTTGCGTTTGATGACTGTTTACTTTACAGACGCTTTTTTGAAGGAGTGACCCAAGCTTGGACATGGGGTCCTCTGCTCTGCTCCTTCAAAGCCACAGGGAAGATCAGGGGCTTTGCCTGGGGAGAAAAGGCTGGGCAGTAGATTGGTACACTGCCTTCATCCATGGATGAGTATCCAGGTGAAAAGTTAATGCTGCCACTAACAGGATTATCTTCTGCTCCGTGCTGGCACGTCCCTTGTATTGCCCAGACAACAGCAGGGGTAGCCAAATGGAGCCATGCGGCTCGGAGGAGGTGGGGGGAGAGAGAGAGCAGAGATGTTTCAGCAAAGAAATCAGCACACCATTGGGTTTAAACCATTTCTCTTTGCTTATCCCGGGAATCGGAGCCACCGAAATGCTATCTTCTAGCTGCTGTTGACTCCCTTCCAAAGGATTTGCTGTTGGCCAGTAGGAAGGAACCTCAAATACACCATGGAGCTCAAAACTTGCACCAAAATGAAGCTGTATTAAGAATAATAATAATAATAATAAAAGAGTTCCAGTTTCCTACAGATTTAAATTGGCTCAGTAAATTTGATACCGCGTTTAGCTTCTGAGGTGATAATGCATCAGATTACACTGTATGGTTATTTTTCGGGGCATGTCAGTAAAATAGAAACTAATATTCTGTATTGGCATTTCAGAAGATATTTCTTCAGAGGGTTAAGCTTTCAGTGAGGATTTAAAGACTGTTAGTGTAAATGTGTTCTGTGTATTTTTCAATTCAGGCAGGCTGCTTCTGTTATACAAAAAAGGTTAACAACTTAATATTTTGGTTTAGAGTTGAACATGGTGGAGTTTTAGAACATAAATAGATGCTCTGTATGGCAAAAAAATTTGAAATAGCACTTGAAAGAGTTCATTATCTTCATATTTCCATAACTTCATTAGTTCCCTAACTTAGCACTCCAGCAGCGTTTGCTGGGTGCTTTGTATGCACACAAAGGGGCAGTTTTTGCCCTGAAAAGCTCAGTCTTGGGGCATCAGTTGTAGGATTTAATAATGCAGGAAGTAGTAAACGATGACCAATTCTGTACAGTTTTAACTGTAACAGCTGATTAAAAAAATGTGTAAGCTATTCTTTAACAGAAAATTAGCTTCTCAATTGCACTAATACTTTTCATGAAAGGGATTTTACTTTCTGTAGAAAACTGCCGTTTTGTGGTAAACCAGAAAACTTTTTTTTTTTTTTTTTTGTAGGGAAGAGTTCTTTGCAGGAAGCCATTTTCTGACCAGCTTTAAAATACAGAGATAGCAAAGACCACTTAAAGTTTTTTCTCATCACTCCTAAGGAAACTAAATGCTAAACTATAAACATTCTGTGAGGTTTACTGAAAGCAGGAAAGGTTCTTGCTTTTTTATCCTTTGCCTCTACCCCAGAAGAGGAAGAAAATAAAATAAAATATAAATACCAGGGTATTTTTGCCCCCAGAGTTGTTATTGAGAGCTTTAGCTGCTTCAGTGCTTTCTGGTCTTCTCTCCTCCGAAACCGTTATTGGTCCCACTTTCAGCAGCCTGCGTGGAGACAGGGCAGCAGCCTAGAACATTTAAAAATGTGTGGGACGAGAGGAGGGGAAACAGAAGGAGGTTACACTGGCTTTTTCCTGGAAAATGTGACATTTTCACCAAACTTTGATACAGCAAAAGCTTTTCAAGGGAGAAAACAGAGTTTCCATTTGGAAATGCTGCAGTAACACTGCATGGAAGGCATTGCTGGGTTGACTCGTGTGCTGGCCTGGGTTCCCTGGGTGGACTTCAGTTTCTTCATCTGAATGACTGTGCCTTTTCACTGAGCTGTGCTGGTAAACCAGAGAAAACAGTCTGCTTGGAAAGCTGCATGTATAGGGAGCATCGAGGAGGGGGGGAAAAAAAGGCACCAAACTACAGTGCCCGTGAGATACAGTGATGATGGCTCTAGAAGGGTATGTTGGGTCTTCATCTTTTAGGCAAAAACCAACGTCGTGGTCCCAGTGATGCTTGCTAGTAGCACTCAGTGTTTGCTAAACTGTGTGCTGCCCGTTAAGCTTCCTTTACTGTATGTGCAACATCAGCAGTTATTTGTGTTAAAGCAAAACACTGTCAGAAGGTGCTTCATTAATATAATGATGGGTCTCTTTGGATCGCCCTATAAATATTTGTGGCTGCAATACCACGTATCATTCATCATATTTGTCACTGCAATACCAGGTATAATTCCCAGACTCTGCTGGAGCGACTTAGGTCAATTTGTGTAGCAAGTCAGTGGCCAGACTAGTATTAGCACATAAGATTTCTTGATTCCTGGCCTCTTACCTGAATTAAAGAGCACAATAATCTTGAAATAATTGGTGTTCTGTTAGGGTTTTTAATGAAAAAAATAACGTTTGCATATTTTTCATTTTGGCAGTCAACTGTTCAGAGGTTTCAGCCCAAACACGCAAAATCAGAGCTATAATAGATGAACAAACAACTTTGCTGATGTTCTTAGTTATTGGCAGTTGCTGTAGCAATAGGCTGCCACAGATTCCTGTTCTGGTATTTGGCTGCTCAGTCAGATCAGAGGTGCATCCTCCCTGATAATGGAGATGGTAAAAATGTCTTAGCTACACATATACCATAAAATTGGGTTTTCATGGTACTTGGAATGGTAAGAGTTACATGTCCATGTGTTTGGATTTTGTTTTCTGTAGCGGTAAAAAGCGTGAATCAATTCCCAGAAGTTTGTCCAGCAGGATAACTCCAAGTGAAGTATTTTTTTTGTTACAGCATCCCTGTGCTTGGTCTGGCTAGTGCCAAAGCAATGCAGCTGTGTAACTGTGGTGGAGGAATCCCATTTCACAATATATTTTTAAGACCGTAAAACTTTATTTGAAGGGCAGAAGCAGAACATTTAGAAAGCACTTCCTTATTCTTAACCTCAGAGTCTCAACTCTGTGAGCATTTTGATGGCATGGGATAGTTTCTTCTTTCTGGCTCTAAACAGTAGCTTTTCCCAGATTTTCACAAGTTTTTCACTAATACAAAATTGTATGTTTACAGGCTGCTTGTAGCACATATTTCCCTCCTCACCAAACGATAGCTTTTCATGTAGCAGGCTGTAGCCCCCCAGATCCTCACCTCTGGTGTAATGGGAGCATGTTTTTGGAGCACTCAGCCATCAGAATTTGACCCAGCTGTGTTTATTTCAGTGTGTGATCTTGTACACACGTGAGGACGTTCAGATGTAGCCAGGGCCATCATTCAAATCTCACATTGCTTGTTCAAATAAACTGTGCCATGTATGAACGGTTGATCAATAGCAGGTTGGTGCCTTCCCTAGACAGGAGGAAATCTAATGGAAAAATTGATTATTAATACAATGCGGTAGAAATACAAGGACAGAAGAGGCAGGAAATCAGGCTTGGGTTTTTGGTAGCTGCTTTAATTTGGCAACATGGTTACAGGACTGGTGCCACGGCCAAGGGTTTGGCTACTTAGACTGTGGGTCTCGCTTTGAGAAACGTGGTCCACTGAGGGCTGATGGGCTCCATCTGCCAGAGAAGAGGAAGAGCATCTTCGGTCATAGGCTTGCCAAGCTGGTAAAGAGGGATTTACACTAAAGTTGCCAGGGGAGGGGAACCTCAATCCATCCCACTCCTACCAGTTTGATGCCAGTGCCAGCAATAGATGCCCAGAGCCTGGAGAGGGATCACAGGTCAGCAGGAGAGCACCTGAAGAGCAGCATAAAGGAATTCCAGCCACTCCAGCCAGTCAGTCAGCTTCACTTAAGGGGGCCCAGCTTAAATGCCTCTGTGCAAATGCACACAGCATGGGGAATGAACAAGAGGAGTTAGAGCCATGCACACACCTGCAGGGCTACAATCTGGCATCATGGAGACGTGGTGGGATGGCTCCTGTGGCTGGAGTGTTGGAATGGAAGGATACAGGCTGTTTAGGAAGGACAGGCAGGGGAGTGAGGAGGGGGTGTCACTCTCTATGTCAGTCACCAACTGGAGTGCATGGAGCTCTGCCTGGGGATGGATGAGGAGCCGACCAAGACCTTATGGGTCAGGATTAAAGGCAGGGCAGGGACAGGTGACATTATAGTGTGGGTCTGCTACAGGCCACCCGACCAGGAAGACCGAGCAGATGAGGCCCTCTGCAGACAGATAGGAGCAGCCTCACGTTCACAAGCCCTGGCCCTCATGGGGGACTTCAGCCACCCCGATATCTGCTGGAGGGACAACACAGCAGGGCACAAGCAATCCAGGAGGTTCCTGGAGTGTGTTGATGATAACTCCCTTCTCCAAGTGACAGAGGAGCCAACGAGGAGAGGTGCTGTGCTGGACCTTGTTCTCACCAACAAGGAGGGGCTGTCAGGGAGTGTGAAGCTCAAGGGCAGCCTTGGCTGCAGGGACCATGGTGAAGTTCAAGGTCCTTAGGACAGTGAGGAGGGCACACAGCAAGCTCACTACCCTAGACTTCAGGAGAGCAGACTTTGGCCTCTTCAGGGATCTACTTGGCAGAGTAGCATGGGATGAAACCCTGGAGGGAAGAGGGGCCCAAGAAAGCTGGCTAATATTCAAGGATGACCTCCTCCAAGCTCAGGAATGATGCATCCCAACAAAGAGGAAGTCAGGTAAAAATGCCAGGAGGCTGCATGGATGGACAAGGAGCTCCTGGACAAGCTCAAACACAAAAAGGAAGCCTACAGAGGGTGGAAGCAAGGACAGGTAGCCTGGGAGGAATACAGAGAAATTGTCTGAGCAGCCAGGGATGAGGTTAGGAAGGCCAAAGCCCTGACAGAATTAAATCTGGCCACGGACGTCAAGGGCAACAAGAAGAGCTTCTATAGGTATGTTGGTGATAAAAGGAAAACTAGGGAAAATGTGGGCCCTCTCCGGAAGGAAGTGGCAGACCTGGTTACCCTGGGATGTGGAGAAGGCTGAAGTATTCAATGACTTTTTTGCCTCAGTCTTCACCAGCAAGTGCTCCAGCCACACCGCTCAAGACACAGAAGGCAAAGACGGGGACAGAGAGAATGAAGAACATTGTAGAAGATCAGGTTTGAGACCATCTAAGGAACCTGAAGGTGTACAAGTCCATGGGACCTGATGAGATGCATCTGCAGGTCCTGAGGGAACTGGCAGATGAAGTGGCTAAGCACTATCCATCATATTTGAGAAGTCCTGGCAGTCCAGTGAAGTTCCCACTGACTGGAAAAGGGGAGACATAACCCCCATTTTTAAAAAGAGAAAAAAAGAAGACCCAGGGAACTACAGGCCAGTCAGTGTCCCCTCTCTGCCCAACAAGATCATGGAGCAGATCCTCCTGGAAATTATGCTAAGGCTCGTGAAAAATCAGGAGGTGATTGGTGACAGCCAACATGGCTTCACTGAGGGCAAATTGTGCCTGACAAATCTGGTGGCCTTCTACAATGTGGTTACAGTGTTGGTGGATAAGGGAAGAGCAGCTGACCTCATCTACCTGGACTTGTGCAAAGCTTTTGACACTGTCCCACGTGACATCCTTGTCTCTAAATTGGGGAGACATGGATTTGGCAGATGGACCACTTGGTGGATCAAGAGTTGGCTGGATGGTCACACACTCAGAGTTGCGGTCAATGGCTCAATGTCCAAGTGGAGAGCAGTGACAAGCGGTGTCCTCGGGTCAGTGTTGGGACCGGCGCTGTTTAACATCTTTTGTGGAGACATGGACAGTGGGATCGAGTGCACCCTCAGCAAGTTTGCTGACAGCACCAAGCTGTGTGGTGCAGTCGACACACTGGAGGGAAGGGATGTGCCATCCAGAGGGACCTGGACAGGCTGGAGAGGTGGGACTGTGCAAACCTCATGCAGTTAAACAAGGCCAAGTGCAAGGTCCTGCATATGGGTCAGGGCAATCCCAAGCACAAATACAGGCTGGGCAAGGAGTGGATTGAGAGCAGCCCTGCGCAGAAGGACTTGGGAGTGTTGATTGATGAGAAGCTCAACATGACCCAGCAGTGTACGTCTGCAGTCCAGCAAGCCAACCGTGTCCTGGGCTGCATCAAGAGAAGTATGACCAGCAGGTCAAGGGAGGGGATGCTCCCCCTCTATTCTGTTCTCATGAGACTTCCTCCCTGCAGTGCTGTGTCCAGCTCTGGGGCCCCCAACATCAGAAGAACGTGAACCTGCTTGAGTGGGTCCAGAGGAGGCCACAGAGATGATCAGAGGGTTGGAGCACCTCCCCTGTGAGGACAGGCTGAGAGAGTTGGGGTTGTTCAGCCTGGAAAAGAGAAGGCTCTGGGGGGACCTTATAGTGGCCTTCCAGTACTTAAAGGGGGCTACAGGAAAGCTGGAGAGGGACTTTTTACAAGGGCATGTAGTGATAGGACAAGGGGTAATGGATTTAAACTGAAAGAGGGCAGATTTAGATTAGATATAAGGAAGAAATTCTTCACTGTGAGGGTGGTGAGACACTGGCACAGGTTGCCCAGAGAAGCTGTGGCTGCCCCCTCCCTGGAAGGGTTCAAGGCCAGGTTGGACGGGCTTTGAGCAACCTGGTCTAGTGGAAGGTGTCCCTGCCCATGGCAGGGGGGCTGGAACTAAAGGTTCATAAAATGTCCACAAATTAAAATATGTGCGTTAGTTGTACATGAATATGGATTTTGCTGTATTGAACTCTGCACACATGGGAAGTCTGGTTTTGGCTGTGAAAGAGCGCAAAACATTTGGGATGGATAGATGGGGATGTGCTACCTGTACAGGAGAGTTTATGTTGAAATATATACTCAAAAATAAACCCAGAACAAAGTAATTTACTCTACAAAGTATATTTTCAGGCCTTCATCTAGTTGCTTGACTATAATCTCATTAACTTTTCTTTTAATTGAATATGGGGGTAGACTTAAGGTCTGAAATTTAGGTCTAAATGTTTAAAAAAAAATTAAAGCAAAATTTCTCCTTTAAATATGTATGGGAATATTCACACTGGCTAATACAGACTAAGAGATATGTAAGTTGTTTGACAAATGATTACAAATAGGAATCAAAGATGCCTGTAAAGCCATTGAACAGACAGACACCTCCACGAAGATGATTCAAAATACTGGATCTCTAAAGTGGGTGTCTAAAGAAAATTATATAAATACCTCAGACTCTCCCCTATTTTTCTCCTCACCCTGTTATTCCAACAGAGATTTATACTGATCCATTAGCAAATAAAGGTTATTTCCTTCGTTTCGCAGATTGTTTTGGCCTTAATCACAACACAATTACAAAAATAAAATTATTTAAGTTTTCATTTTTTCTGTGGCTCGTGCTAAATTGAAGAACCTGGGATTATAAAAAGCACGTAATGTGAATTAAATGCGGTGGTGGACAGTGAGTGTTTGTGTTACAGCAATAGTATCACAGGTTCATTTCCTTTGTATATCTTACTTCAGTTTTGCAAACTAGGATGGGGTTTTTCCAGCTTTTTCTGTATACTTTTCTAGGGGCTTTTGTTTCCAAAGATGTAAATTGAAAGGGATGACATTTCCACGCAAAGAGAAGAAATGTTTATTTTAAGAACACACAAGTACCCAGTTACAATATGACTTGTTGAATCCTCGATGCCAGACTGGCTTTGCTTGGAAGATGAATGTGAATTTGAAAAGGACCCTGTCAAAGTAATTGGGCTTTACAGCTTACTCCTCTTAGCCAAATCTTTGCTTCATGCTCCTGTTTAAGCATGTAGGAGCAACATTTAGGAAAAAAAAAAAGTTTGCAGCCTTGGTGTGTGTGGTGAGATATTTTCATAGTTTGTGTAATATTTCTAAACACGGGCTAAGCTGTCACCTCTGCTCGCTCCCCAAAAAGAAGAAAACAAGGAAACAAGCACCCAAAAACCTCAATACAAGCGGAGAGAAGCAAAATGAGCAAAACCTCAGATGAATTTTGGTTAGAGTTTGGGGTTTTTTTCCCCCTACGTTGATGTTGTTGTAATTTATAGATGGAGCAGGCTGCAGGGAGTTTGCCGAGCTCCTCGGCAGGTTCTCTGGTCAGGATGGGGATGCTGTAGGTCATGGTTGCAACTCACGGTGTCTGGCTGCAGGTCCCCGGCTGCACTTTCGGTCCCTGGGCACAGCAGAGACTGGTGCTGACTGGATCACACTTTCAGCTTGCATAGAAGAGGAAACCGGCTGTTTAAAACGGGCTACCACGTTCTCGTTATGCCTTCTCTCCCTGCCAAAGTTGTACAGATGCAGAGAGTGAGAATATCCTCCCGCCACCGTTCCGAAAGCGTTTTTATACCCACACTTCACTGTAAATTGGAAAAGCAATAAAACAAGGGAAAGGGACAGTGTTAAGGATCAGCTGAGTAAAAGCAGTCACTTCCTGAGGGTGCTTAACCTTGCATATATTATTTTCTTTTTGTCTAACTGTTGCATATGTATCTGCAGACAGTGTGCTCTTGGAAGAATTAGAAGTGGAAATTAAATATTGTGCTATGGGGTGATACGGCAAAGCTGGGGGTTTCTCATGTAGCTTTGCAGAAACGTCCTGCTTTCCACTGATCTTTTATTCAGCATTTAGAGATGTAAGATTTGCAGTCCTTTTTCTGGCATATTTTTTAATACTGGTATGCTTCTTGCACTCTACTTTCCTGTTCGGATTTCTGTATTTCTAAATGTTACGTGTATGGACAAGGGTTCATACATATATATATGTTCCTTGACGGTTTCAGTTCATGCATGTGTATATGAATATATATCCCTCGATGGAGTTTCATTTCTGCTGCAGATGCGATGGATTTCTCCTCCTTTATCAGTGGCACCATTAGTAGAGATAGAAATGGAAACTTTTTCAACTAAAACCAGCTGGGATATCATTGATCAAGATACAGTCTAACCCAGGAAAATGGGGTGTAAGTAGTAATTGGAGCTGTAATACAGTTGAAATGATGTTTTCCTTGCTGTTTGTTTTTAGGATATTTCGTGACTTATTCATTCATTCTCTCTCTCTCTTTTCCCTTGAAAATATAAATTTCTCAAAGCTAAAGATAAAAAGAGGGGTTTAGGGCTGCTGAAACAACAGATAGGTTATAATTTTGTTCTTTCAGAAAATATTATATAATCATATAATTAATTATATATTATATAATTAATAATATATATGTGAAGGTTGTCAAAGAGGAAATACAGCTCTAAAAAATTTTCAAATCAGTGACATCATTTTGCTTTAATGTGTTATGCTTAACATTGCTGTTTAAAAGCATGGAATGAGACTTCATGTGTTCGTGGGTTTTAAAAAACAAAACAAAACAAACAACCTTCCCAAGACACTGGATTTACATTTTAAAAAGAAAACACATTTCAAAGACCCTGCTGTTAACTGTACAGAAATGAGCATTTGATGATGAGTTTCAAAGGAAACAGATTAAGTGGTTAGCAAGTACTGTGGCGTTTGGCACGTGTGCAGATCCAAGCAGTAAGTCAAAAAGACACAGATAAAATACTGTCAGGGAACTGTCTTTGTTGCATCTCTTTTGATGACAAAGATCTGATTTTGAATTATTTTGACAAATCAGAAATCCAGTTTACACCAGCAAGTATTTTTCCCTTAAATTTAGAGTGCCAGACAGACAAAACCAGCTTGCCTCGACTATCTCCTTTTCAGTACTTTTTCTCCATAACTAAGTTCCGGAGTCAGCTCTGGAAACTAATTTACTTTCCTTTCTAAAACGCATTTTAAAGACAAAAACTAAACTGTATTAAATATTTACATGTCATCAGTCACCATAATTACCATAGTGTTTATATTCTGTTTGCAGAAGTGAGGGAGGTGGTCATGCAACATCAAGAGGCAGTTGATATTTAGGAGACAACTTCTATCGTAGCGTGATCGCTGTGAGAATACTTTGAGGCAGGGAAATACTTTTTCCAATCAAATGAATTTTATTAGAAGATTCAATCATTGATCCTGCCTTGCAGTCCTCCTTTCTCAGTTGGCTGCATGGATGTTATTAATTTTCACTACAGGTTAGCCCAGATATGGCTCAGATTTTCCCAGTTTCTTCGTTCTGTAATTCTTTCCGTTCTCTCCCTCACCCCAAGAAGTTCTTCCCAGCATGGGCCAATTGTTTTTATACTCTTCTTTGTAGGAAGGTGATATTAAAATAGTATAAGAGCAGCCCCTAGTAAATGTGGAGTCTGTGTGTATTGATTACACAGGATTAGTGATTGTAGATATGTATACACACAAAAATAGTTGTTGTACGTCTTTGGCCAGTTGACCTCACTGCTGCTCAATCTCCTATTGGACTTCTAGTATTAAAAGCTCCAGAACAAATTCAGAAAATAGCTTTTTATTAATTAGTATTCTGGAAACAGAGGAAAGGTTCTCATCTTTCTTACTCAAATTTTGAAAGATCCTCTGCAGTTCCTCCTGTATAACACACTACAGCCACATCCATTCCTAGAGCAGCGTTTAGGTTCTGTGTATCGTGACAGTACATTACCCCAGCTATTCAGAAGGGGTATGGAGCACCAAATCTTAGCTTGTGTAGTTCATAATATATCAAACGATGCTGATGTACAAAAAAGCTGTTTTCTTTTAAATGAAAAAAAATGGTAGCAGTCCAAAAAGCGTTTCCATCCATTAGAAGTTTGACAGTAACATCTTGGCTGTGAACAGCTAGAAGAAATTTTAAAAGGTCTGAGTCATATTTGTTAAAGCTGAACTATATTTCTAACACACGCGCACACACACATATGCATCACAGTTGTGCTTCAGCTTTTAGCTTCACCCCCCAAAAAATGCAGTCATCTGAAATCAGGCCAGGAAAACTGTTATACAGGTGTTTTGTATGTGCTCATTTTCAGACATAAATCATGCATGCAATATCTTGTTTTTATGCTGAGGGAATCCCAAAGCATCTGAAAAGCCACAGCTGCATAAGGCTACATGGATACGGTTGAGCCATCTCTTGTGAAAGGTAACAGGTAGATGATTCACAGCCCTTTGCCTAAACTTTGTCCTCCTGCACAATGGCACGAAGGACTTTGTCTTATACCCCCCAGTGTTGTGAAAATTGCAATACCAAATCTAACATCTAAGCAGAGTAAGAAAGCTTGTTTATTTTTGCCTTATTTGCAGTCCCTTCACTCCTGCATAGATGCATCAAGCTCCACGGCAGTTATCTTAAAAGCATGAAAAGCAGGTTGGAAATCCTATTAGGATTCCACACAAGGGTCTCTGAGCGTTCCACATCTGCAAAAAAAATTGAACATTTCAGCCCATCCCTTAGGACTGCGGTGGTTGCACCGCTCCTCCTACCATGAGTTGCTGTTTCTTCCACCTACCCTGGCTGCAAAGTAGTAAGAGTTTTGGGCCATAGGACACACAGAGCCATGAGACCAGATAATTGGCATTTAAAAATATTGCCAGGATCATCTAAAATTGTGTTTTATTTTCTCATCTTCAGGAGAGTTGTTTAATTTTTTTTGATGGTGGAAGTTATAATAAACATGCTAGTGTTTTAAAAATCATAATAATGCATTGTTTTTATGGTGAAACAGAGCTCCAGAGGAAAGGATAGTCTGATTTTGTGCATATTTTCTGCAGAAAACATTTTCGGCATTCCTCTTTTTTTTTCCTTCTTTTTTTTTTTAATGCTTTATTTTTCCTGTAATGCAGCATAACCTCTTCTAAATTTGGTGGGAAGTGTAAACGTATGTAATGCTTTTTCTGTGGTTAGAAAATACATGTAGCATTAAGTTATTAAAGCCTGACTTTAAACTATGTCTTGGGCTAATGATTTTACAGTATAATTGCTTTAGTTAATTTGAAGGCAGGTATACATACAGCTTATTCCATTTTGGCACTATAAAGTTTGCCATTGGTATTATACCTCATTTTTTATATGATTTACATAATTTGTGAAACAGATTTAATATTTTGTGTGTGAGCTAATTAGTTTCTGGTTTAGAGCCTTCATTGTATGTTCATTGGGTTTTGAACACCTTTTACAGTAGCACAGAAGGTCATTGTTGGATCTAAATTCTTTGTAGAGCAATCAATCCCATTTTAATAAAATAAGTTGCGTAATTTTTAATGTAATTAAATTGGGTTACACAGAATTGTTTTCAGCTGTAAATTTGCTGAATTGGAAGAAATATGGTAGTGATGTGTTAATTACTGCGCTGTGCTCTTTCCCTTGTTATGGTATAGTTAGAGATTACTGGACTTTAGATGAACACAATTTTATATGCACTTCTAAGGAGCTCTGACTTTTTCTAGTAGAGGAGAAAAAAAAAAAAAAGAAGAAACATTTCTAGTAGAATTAAAAAATCTTTCTGCATAACTTTCCGAAGGTTTCAATGTTAATATGTCACTAACATTTATTAGTAATTGCCGGATGACAGCAATACCAGCACTTGCCAAGCACTGAGCTCTTTGGCAGGTGACGGTGAGGTTGGGTGGCTGAATTAAATGCCCCTTTTCCAGTTCCAGGGGCACGCCAGAGAAATGGAGCCCCTCTGTGCATCTCACAGTCACGTCACACGCCAGCCCAAAAAAGTTCCTTTCCTCTGGTATGTGATTCCTACACGAGGGCACATGCTGGCTGTTTTCCTCTCCAAGGAATTGTTTTCTTGGCTGCCGCCATCCAGTGTTTAACAGTACTGTGCAGCTTTAACGGCTCCTGGCTTATTAGAAGTCTAAACAGTCTCCTGTATCCTTTGTGTCAAAATGAGTGAAAGCTTTGGAAATCATTTTGGGATTCATTGAGCAGGAAAAGGAGTTGCTTGAAAGAGTCAGACCCTGCAGAAAGGGTAACTTTGCGAGTTAAAAATGGACAGTAACAATTCCTTTCCAAAAGTTTTTTGCATCCATTCCTTGTGCTAACTCAGTCTTCTAACTGACTCAGATTATTTCTGTGCACAAATTATTTCTAATTTGGATTTTACTTGTCAGTTTCTACCTCTCTTTTTACCTGCGTAGCTCACACATGTGTGCTCATGCTTTTTTTTCTCGGTAAAATAGTTGCACTTAGTACAGAGATAAATTAAAGTTAATGAGACAGAACCAGAACACACTGCAGGTATTTCCCTTCTCTCTGTTGTGTGCTGTTAGGAACTGGTTCTGGGATTCAAATAAAAAACCAAAAAATTTGATCAACCACAATGCAAGTTCATATCTCGTGGGACAGTTGCCGCAAGTTGTACCCTGTGTATAACCCTGGATCTGCTAAACGCATTTTGTGGTAGAAGCAAATATTAACAGTTGCCTTCATGCTCTTTGCTAACATGCATCTGATTTTATTTAACAGTGCACATGAACAGTCTCTTACGCAGACACTGCTGTAGAGGTTTTTTAATTATTACTAAGAACCTTGAACGAAGGCTGGGTTTTTCTGACATGTTTACATGTATACATAGCTATAAAAAAATACAGAAAAAAAAAGCTTTTTGTTGTATTTGCAGCCGTTCTTGCTCAGCATAGAGTTGTTAGACCTTTGCAATGCAGTTACACCAGTGGAAGCCTTTAAGGTATTTATTTCCAACTGGGAATACTGTTTCTCGTAGTTTAAACAATTAGATGAAGTGTAATCTCACTTTCTTCCTGTGGAATGCCACACTTTTATTGCTATCATTTATCAGTTGCGAGATGTAAATAAGACATAAGCTTAGGAGCCTGGCTCAAATAAAACCAGATTGTATTGATTCTTGTGTGGTACAGAATGAAACAGAAAATCATCTGACATCCACTTGGTGTTCATCGAAGCAATTTTTAAAGAATAAAGGCTGAATACGTACAATATAAATTCCTTATCTTGTTTACTTGATATACACGTGCAGTTCGAAAGTCAGAAACCTGATAAAAATCGCAGCTAATTGTGTGAGATAATACCTGTTATTTTCATTACAGGTTTAAAACGTGACATGTCGTGGCTTAGTCTAAAAGCAGCTTTGAAGTATGCAGAAACTTTGGAGATGTGCTGACAATTTATTGATGGATGCCTAAAGACAGGGAGAAAAAAACCCCAAAACTTTCACATCACTGACAGCAAATGAAGCGGAGTGAAAAACTGAGGTTTTGTCCATGCAGCAAGTTAATGATTTTCTTTTTTTCAAAAAAAAAAAAACAACCTTCCCCATCCCCCTGCACTGCTAGGGAGACAAGACGGCTGCTGATTTCTTAAAGCCTTAAAGTTAGCTGACCTCCTAGCTGAACCCGACTTTAATGTAAACATTTTCTTGAGATGGTTCGTAGCAGGGCCAGCAAATCTGGAGAATATTAGTGGCGCTGTGTTTGCGGGAAGCAGGAATCCCTTGGTAATTCTCGGGAGCTCTTTTCCAGGCCAAGGCAGCCTGAGACACAGTTGTGTTTTCAGTTTTGCAGGGTTCGTTGGTAATGCCCTGTGTATCTTTTTAAAATGTAATTAGTAAAACACATAATTAGTTTTTGCTTTGAAGTCGAGTTTTTCTTACTTGCTTTCACTCCGTTAAAACTCTTTATCTCCCCCCACCGTAGGTAAATAATATGATAGCGTAATATTCGTGTTGCTTTAGTCATCGACATTTTGGCGTTGGTATACGAATCTAAACAGAAGAGAGAAATCAGAGCAGGGCTTCCTCCAAATCGCCTCTCTTTGCAAGAATATTGAGTTCCTTTAATGCTCTATCCTTAAGCGAAATGCATGGCAGCTGACTCGACCCCAATATTTTGAAGAAAAGTTTCGTGCTTGTTTGGGTGTTTGTTGGCGTTTTCAGGATCTTCTTATGTGCCCATTCTGCACATTGATTACAACGGCTGCGTGGTGCCTGATCACATCAAGTATTTTGCAGGTAGAAATGTCGAGCTGAATTTATAAATTTTCATTACCTGCCTGCCCTTTTTTTCAAGGTACTTCGTGTTTCTCATAAGCTTGAGCAGCTGTTGAAATGGCATGCTGAAACGGGATCTAATACTTAGCGCTTACTTCTTGCTTTTCAGCTTCAAAGGACTTTTCACACATTAATTGATCTCCCCAAGGTCCCAGTCTGCCCAGTGCTTGCTGCAGTACAGCAGCATGCCCGGGGCGAGGGCACTGGTGGGCACTAGTCCGACGGATGTCAGTCACTTGTGCTTATTACACCCTAGCACATGCTCTGTGTTGTATTATACTGACTATAAAAATCTTAATTTTACTTGCACAGAAAAGCATCTTTACCCATAAGAAACCTGTGCCTGTTATGGGTAGTTGATTGCTGTCACCGCGTGTTGCATGTTAATCTGTACTCCAAAAATTGGGCTCAATCTGTTTACCCATTAGGTGAAAAACCCTGATAGAATAGACAGATTGATGGAAAAACCGTGTGTGTAGTTGATTTTTTTTTTTCTTCTGTGCAAAAAAAATACAGCAAAATTGCTTTTTCGATTCAGAAGGAAGCCTTACAATTTGTCTATTAAAGAGTGTCTGAAATCCAGTTTCCACTTTCAGCACAGGGCGGCAGAGATGGAAAACTCCCTTTAGATCTGTCATTTAAATTATTGAGCAAACTTGCAGAAAGGAGGGGTGGGGAAAAAAGCCGAAGACTGATGTTTTCGGCTCTTTTTTTTTTTTTATTTTAATTTCAGCAGTATGTACTGTTTCTGTATGGATCAAAACTCCCATGAACAGCACAAAACTGGTGCTTTTGCAGAGTTAGAGCAGAACCCTGGCAGAACATTACCAACATTTGCTGGTTTTCTGAGATGAGTTGCATCAATTAATCCTTCTTCTCTTGCCCTTCTATCCCAGCTTTCTCTAGTTGTTGACTGTGCCGCACATTTTCTGGAGCAAGGATTCTCTTCATTTATCTTTTTTGTACGTTGTAGGGTGCGTTGAACACACCGGACGCTAGTTGGAGCATGTGTGACTTCCTGAAATATAAATAATAATGTAAAGGGTTTATGTTATTACATAATAATTTGATTGACATTTCTCAAAGTATTTTTTTTCAGGTTTTGATCACAGATATGTTTAATTGGTGTTAAAATTGGCTGTTGTGTATGTTCATTGTCATGGCTTGTTTAATACCTCATGTTTGCAGTTGTCCTAGTTTTACCATCTTGAAAGATGGTTTCTATTTAGTTCCCTTAATGTTTTCCACAGTTTGTTTTAAAACCCACAAATTTAGCTGAAGTGTTTGTTTTTTTACTTAAGAATGTTAACTTTAGAAATAAAATATTTCCTGTTTATCAGCAAAAGTGTTTCTTCCCACTTGCTGGCATGATTTCGGAGATGGATTTTTTTATTTCCTTCTGTTACGCCGCCTTTCTTTCTTGTGCTAAACATAATAAACCCTGAGCAATGATAAAGCTTATTTAACCCAAATATACCTGCCTCACCTCAAATAAATACAAAATAAATTGGGCAAAAGAAAGAGATAAAATTTTTGAATCAGTACACAAACATTGCTCTCTGTAAGATATTCATTGTACTGCAATAAATGGGGAAAATATATTGAATTTATGCACACATGATTGACTTTTCATACAGTGAACCCAGGTTAAACATCTTGAATATGGAATATGAATAGAGCTAACATTTTCATATGAAGCAATAATGAAAATGAACAGAGCTCCATTTTGACTGATAGCAAAGAACATTTGATACTCCAAGGCATAAAACGTGTTTAGTACTTGGGTTTTGTTAAGCTTGACAGAAGCCAGGAAATGGGACGGTACAACTGCTGCATAAAGGCTTCTTCTATACCCGATGACAGGCTCGAGGATGTAACTGGGTAAAAACAATAACGCCACCCAACCGCTCTTCATTCCCTACAGTAAGAGGAGAAGGTATTCATGGCTGCGTGTCGTCAATGGGTTCGCGTCTGAAAATATCAGTTGTTAGGACATGGGTTTTGTTCCCTGGGCCGAGCCTGGCGCCAGGCTGCAGGGAGAGGGGCAGGAGAGAAGGGAAGAGCAAAACGTCTTTTTGTGGATTTTACAGGGTGAACAATGTATGTGATTTTATTTATTTATTTTAATCTTGTTTTGTTCTGTAATAGCTCTGGATGAAATGGGGTTTAGTCCAGGTAACAGGAAGGATATCCTGGTGCTGTCCTGTTCTAGTGAGGTGCATGGCTTGTAAACCAGCTGCACTTGAAGTTACCAGCATTACTTGCTCTGCATTCCTAACCACGGTGGTCCTTTCTTCTCCCCCATGCCAGCATCTTCTAGTCAAGCCGCTCTGACAGAGGATAACAAGCCTGTATTTTCAGGATTTTTCTCCTGCGGTGATTTCAATCCCTGATGAGCTTTACTTGTGGAGTCTGTGCGTGTTACCATTTGATAGGCAGAAAAATCAGAAGTCAAAATATGCAGGTCATGCAAAAACTGCCCAAAACTTTCTTTATATTCCCTTCCCTGCCCACCCACCCCTTTCACTTCTAGCAGAAGCTCAAGTTGCTTTTCTCTTGCAGCCCTATAAATGCACTTGTTTCCTTAGTTGTAACCCTATAAATGCTCTTGTTTAACATGGACTGTGTTTGAAGAGTTGACCTCTTATTTGTTTTTAGTGTTTTAAATTAAAAGTTTAAAGGTACCTAAAATTCAACTTAAAGAAAAACTTGGGCCAGCAGTTGAGGTTTGACATCTGAGTCTCTCCAGCTCTCGTGTACACATAAGGAAACTTTCCTGAAGAGTCACACAAGGGAGAAATTTGTCTGATCGGCTAATGCACAGCCCCTATGGCTCTTAAGGAAAGCTTGGCTTCCACTCAATTAAAATAGGCTCTTAATTGATCCTGTGCTAACCCAGAATGGGAGCTTTTTGCTTTCTTTCAGGGAGACTGAGACAAAAATAAACTAACAAGGACACCTGTTGGCTTCCAAGCTCTGGGTGTTTTCAGACTGTGTCTGCTGAAAGGGCATTGCGATACTTATGGTTTAATCATCATAATGATGATTTACATTAGCAGCTTAAATACATAGAACTTCCCGGTGAAATCATAACTAAACCTGTTCTTAAATTCCTTAGGACTGACCTAAAATATCTTAGTATTTTGTATTTTAAAACAAATGCCATATCAGCATCCAGGAGAGTTAAAGAGTCACTGGAGGGGTGGCTACTTCTGCACTAGCCTAGAAGTGACCCATTTTACTGTCTTCAACTTCATCAGCTTCAGCCAGTGTAAGATGAAGGTCTTGGACCACTTATCTTTACAGTGACTGTTTTCTGTATTTTGGATCCTGTTAAATGCATTTTTTAACAGGTTTCTCTACCCATCTTGCAAGTTCATTATTGTAAGTAACAAGTCTTACTTCAAGATCTCTTTGAATTTGTGTTGAGCCTTCAGCTGATCCAGCAAACAGTCTCCTTGTATCATTTAATCTCAGTTTGTTCACCTATGAAATGGGTGTTTTAACAGCTTAGTGTGATGTAATACTTTAAAAATGCACTTAATACACCAGTATATCCTGCAAAGAAATAGAATATTATGTACAGAGAACTTGCTGCTGGGTGGTAGGACAGTGGTATATGCTAAATTTTCTGGTCACAGAGGGTGCAGAAGGGACAGTACAGTTGTGCTTTTGAGTATTGTGTGAGAATAAAACTTTTTAGTCCACCAAGGAAGATCCTGTACCTCATTTAAAAAGTCCTTTGAGATCCTGCACAGGCTGTTGGAGCTATATTTTCCAAACCAAAAAAAAATGAAGATAAAATGTCAAAGGAAGAAAGCAACTAAAGGTTTTGTCTTCCCATCCTTAAAACTATCATTGTTGTCTGCAGTTTTGTTGCCTTGCCTGACTGGAGCCCCGAGCTCTCCTGGTGCAGCATCAGCCTTGCTGTGCCAGTTCCTCATCTCCGGAGGAAGACGAAGAACAGTTTTGCAATTAGTGCAGTGGACTGGGATTCAGAAGATCAGGGTCAGATTTGCTTTGTGACCTTAGGTAGGTCACTTCCTCCATAAATCAGTATTATTACAGTAATATTTCCTGTCCTTCATCTTAGGTATGTCTTCCGTGTTTGATTTGTAAACTGTTCTGACTGAGGGCTTTTCAGGTTAAGTCTGGACAGCATCTACCACAATGGAGTTCTGTTGTTCACTGGGGTCTCCAAGATGCTTCTTTATTAAAAACAATCATAAATTCAATTCTCCTACTATGTTACATCATTCTTTTAAACATCGAGTTGTATGAGGTTATACTTGCTGAGATCAAAAAAATCAGGAAATACCTGGAAAGACCAGGTTGGCCACAGAATTTTAACATGTCATTTCACGAGTGTGTTACCATCACAACTTATTTCTCAAGTGCATGATATCATTAATATTTGACTTATCAGAACTCTGTAAACAGGAGAAGATGCAGCATGAGGTTGTGCACTCCAAGCAGTGATTTCCTGGAGCTTGATTCTGCAAATCTGGATCTACAAAACCACAGTATAGTAGTATTGCTTGATATTTATACCCAGGCACCTACTATCTAATTTAGTCATTGGTGTATAGTTTTGTAGGTACTTGTCGTTGTGTATATATGAGCTTCTTTCCTGCTTTAATTTTATTCACTTGTAATATTATACTTTAGATGGGATATTTCGGAGTCCAGAGGAGCATTTTAGAAGAACAGCAAAATTTTAATCAGTGTATGTCATGTGAATGAACCTACTGCTGAAGGCCAGTACAAGCGATCTGTGTATGCTCGATTTGTCCAGTGCCTCCCAGTTTAAAGCTGACTGTGCCTTTGCAGCCCAGCCTGTGTGCACAGGAAATCCCTACTCATTTCTGGGCAGACCTAGGAAAAGAAAACAACAGGAGCGAGATGCCTTGGCCAGCACAAGACGTTCAGTCTGCTCTGATTTTCCACGTATTCCCCGGATGTGCTGCTGTAGAAGAGTGGGCATCAGATTGTTTTTCTGTTCTGGCAGGACATACACAATCAGCAGATCATCAGTTGGGCTCATCTGCATGGCCAGCGATATATATAACTTGACTCAAAGTGCTTCCAGTCTTTCGAGAATTAGCAGGCACCTCCGTGAAACTCTCAGAACGGTTTTACGTGAAATTTGTTGGATATTTAAAAGAACAAAGTCATAGAATCATAGAATACCAGGTTGAAAGGGACCTCAAGGATCATCTGGTCCAACCTTTCTTGGCAAAACCAGGGTCTAGACGAGATGGCCCAGCACCCTGTCCATCTGAATCTTAAAAGCATCCTTAAAAAAAAGTCTTAAAAAAAATATATATATATAGGATTAATTTTGGCTGCACACTAGCAGATTGGTCTGTTCTGTACATGACCCAAGTTGTGCCTTGCATCAAAGCTTTCATGGACGGGGAAGGGGGTTTGCTATTGTAGGAAAGTCCATGAGTAGAAGAGTGAGGTCCAGAAGATGCTGTCCAAGATCATTTCTGCATAGTCCAGTTTTGTTCACTTTTGCTTGATAAGGAGCAAGGCAAAGATCTTGAAAAGCCCTGATTTGTTTAAGTAGGAAGCCTCATTTGCACTTGTGAAAGTAAGGCCAATTAAGTCACGTATATGCCTGGTACAGCACAGCTTCTTGGAGGATGGTGTCCCTCTGTTTCACGTTGCTTTGACATGTAAATTCTTGCTTTCATTATTTTATATTTATGGAATTTACATGGGTGGCTTCAATGATACCATACCTAGTTTTCACTAAAAAACTCTAAAGCACCATTAAGAGAGGTTGCTCAAGTGGTTTCCACCTCTGCTCTGTCACCCATGGCGCAGCAGAACTACAGTTACTTTTGTTCTACTTTTCCATAATTTGAGCAGGAGTGAGCAATACGTCCTAAACTCTTTTTTTTTTTCTTAAAGTCTATGACAGGCCAGACCTGATAAATTTTAGCATGATAGAGAAAGCTATAACCTGCTGAAAATGGGGGTTATAATTAAAATGTGTAGGCACCCTGAATTATAGCTGTTGCGAGTGTTCCAGCTATCGTAATAACTGAAGACCTTTTAATAATTTTATATGTTCTTTTCTAGCTTGGCCTTGAGCTTAGGCAGGACTTCAGTTTCAAGATAATTTTCTTGTCCTCAAAAGTTAAATTGCTTTCTTTAATATAAAGCATACAATAAGGAGTGCAATTGAAAAGCTGCATGCCTACTGAACCTGCTCTTTCAGCATGAGACTCCACTTGTTAGGAGCAGATCCAGAGGAACAAACACTCTTTTATTATTAGATGATAAATCCCTGATGCCGTATCACTGTTTTGGCTTTCAACCTTACTGAACTTTCAAGAGAAATGCCTCTGTTTATAACATGAACTGCCCAGTAGCATCCAAGTATCTGTCACTGTACTATGGACTTGAATTTTTATTCAGTAAAGTGTGCTGTGTTGTTAATAGCATGTCTGATGCTATACGATGAGGATCTGGCTTATATCCTGATGAAAAGCTGTAGAATGAGATGTGGGGTTTACTATTTTTATTACAGAATTTTGATTGCAAGGTAGAACTTCTAATAACTTTTAATTAAAGGAGTTGGCAAATTAAGGTGGGTTCTTCTGAGTGCCTAAGAAATAAAAAATATTTCTGCTGAAAGTTGGGGGGGATACTTATTTCTAAATTACCAAAGTGCTGTTGAGAATATGACCCTGAGTTCAAAAATATCTCTGCTGAAGGCAAAAACCCATGTGCTTTAGAAAGTAGTATCTACTACCACACAGAAATACCTAAATAAATAGTAATACCTCTAGCATCTGACTTTGTTAAGTGCGGGAAGTCTGTTGGAATGGAATTTGCATTTCTGCATGCATGCACATACGTGTGTTTGGCAAATGATGATTCCATGTTTGACTTCTAATTCACTGTTCTCAAGTACGTTCTGCAGTCTCTAAAACCGGGGAAACTGAGGCAAGGCTCTGAATTTATTTTGCAGGCAACTTAGTTTAGAGGCATCTGTGGCAAAGTAAAGACAAAGGTTGAAATTCACTGGCTGCCAGATCAGCGTATTAGGTGCAGGGTTGCCTGTGAAATTTGCTTCCAAATCCTTTCCTTTGAGATACCCAGCATGTTGCTTCAGCAGGACTCTTTGCTTTTGACACAGCAGTGGGGTATTATGCCAAGAAACATTTTTATAATATTGATATCTTAGCCCACAGTACCACATTTGTTTAATATTTGGTAAGACCTCAGCTGCAACAACCAACTAGCGAAAATTTTCTTCTCATGGGAGCTTTCTACCGAGTTCTAGCACAGAGTCAAGATCTGGTATTTTATAATGCCAAGAAATGTCGTTAAAAGGCTTTATAAGCTATCAGGCTTTAAGTGGTGTTTTCTCCTGCAGAGTATCAAATTGATAGTCAACCATAATTTGGTTTTTAAGTTTGTCTGTTGAATGAGTACCAATTTGTATAGATAATATATTGTGTGTTAAAGTGAGTGCTCCGCTTTTGTACATTCCCTTCCATTAAGAAGATGAGACCTCGGATAACTAGGAGTTTCAGATAATGTGGAATCAAATACGTTAGCAAGTCGTACTGTAACAAATCAGCACAATGACTATTTTATGTTTGAAGTGGAGATCGTGTTTGGAGTGCCTGTAAATGCCTTGTTGGAAAAATCAATTCTGAGCATCCCCTTTCTCCACATTTTGATTCATTTTACCTCAAATGTATTTTGACACTGAAAGTTTCAGTCTGCTCACATGCAAGGTTTAACTCTTGGCTTTTTTAGGCTTAGTCCAGATTTACACCAGGGTAGCTGGGAACAGCGTGTGCTTTTGAAGGGAACGTTAAACAGTACTTAATTACTGTATTTGACTGGTAAAACAGCATAAGGAAAGCATGCACAGAAGACATCTGAAGAAGAAATTAGACAACGTATCACACTTTTTGTTTTCTCAAGACATCTCACTAGACTTCAGACTTCTAATAGTTTTCGGACATCTCCATGTTTTTGGCAGAGTTGCACCATGTAGAAAAGTAACGCTATAGCATCCTGCCCAGTAAGATTGACAGAGCTTGTTTCATTTGGGGCAGGCAAATGAATAAATAAGGCTTCCTGGTACACTCAGAGAGCTCAAAGCACTGGGGGGAAAAATATCAATAATCCCCATTTGGTAGAGGGTGGGAGTAAGGCGCAGAGGTGTGTCTTGTCAAGCACCACGGAGGTGGTCACTGGCAGAGCAGGGCCTTCAAATCTGCTTGGAATAGGAAAGTTGGTGAGAGAAAGAGATACGGGAGGGCTGTTCCAACCTGCCAGATCAGAGGAAGAGGTTTTATAGAGAGATGTAACGTGTTCCTTAGTTTGATTTATTTATTTTTCCTTGCGAAGGAGAGAGTCTGTAGTATTCCACATTAGATGGTCTTTGCCCTGGGTGCAGTAAGCTTTTGCATTTTCAGAAGGGATATGTTGGTAGTATTGTGAAAATGTGACTGTGACCTATTTAGAAGGGTTAGAGTGGGGTACAAATCTCTGCACTAGGAAGAAGTATCATTTTCCAGCTGGGCAGAAAATCACATTTCTTCTGTAATAGAACACAAGAGCTCATTGAACACCGGAGTGGCTGAGCCGTCGGCACTCTGCCGGGGGAATGAAGTCTCCACTTAAATATTCCATCAGATAGCAGAAATCCTGGGAGTCCGAAGAACAGAATTACTGGCTTCGGCAGATGACCAAAAAGTTCTTCTTTTTCTCAGGAGAGACTGCGCAGTTGCAGCAGAGGATTTTTAGAGGAGCTGCAAGATGTTTTCTGTACATATTCTCCTTGCTAGTTGTCAATAGCTGAAAGTAAAGAGGAAAGTATTATACATAAGCATAACCCTGGACTGTCAAGAAGATGACATTCAGACATTCATGCACGTTTAAATGAGCCTATTGTAGAAACAGGAACTTTTGAATCAAAGGCTTCTGTTTCTCAGAAAGTCAACCATTTGACCTAAATGCTCAAAAGTTGGGTTAGGGGGACTACCCTAAATTATTAGGGGTGGGACAGTCCAATATTTGTGTTGATAATGTTGCAGACAGGATCAGACAGTTTGGAGGAGGAGGTAGCATCTCCTCATAGACCTCCTGTTGTGGACAGGGAAAAAAAAACCAAACCAAACCAAAAAACTTTCAAGCACACAAGCCTCTGTCTTGATGAATAGCTTGTGCATCCAAAATTATGTCTGTTTTTTCCATCTCTTCTTACTAGTTTAATAGGAGATTACTTCCCCTTATAAACCTAGACTTTGCTGCCTTTCTTCAAGAAATACTTAAAGATGATGAATTTTTTAAATTTATTTAAAGAAACTTCACAAATTCACACCATCATAAAAATACTAACATGCGAGACTGTGAATTTGGGTGATGTCACATCATTAGGTTTGTGCAGGTGCTCTGAAGTGCATCACAGTTATTAAATTTCATTATGTGAGATGGGCAAATCTTATCTTGGCCTCATGCTAGCGTCACAGCAGCGAACTTGTTGAATTCCCCTAAGTTATGGAAATATCTAGTGTAGAACCTAAACTCTGTATTACAAGTTTTGACACAACTCCGTTTCAACCAATGGGGAGCATATATTATTTTCTATCCTTCAAAGCTGCTTTTCTGTAGAGATAACATTGGCAAGGATAGCTTCGAAGATAGGCGCTCACTAAGCAGAGGAACATTTCTGTATTACTCACAAAGATAAGGCGGTATTAAGAACTTCCTTGGAGTTCTTACCAAAAATCAATTCTATCTTTTATAGTTCTCCAGAGATAATTCATCCCTCTCCCCATCCTAATCCACACTGGGAGGAGGCGGAGGCAGGGAGAAGGATGTGGTACAAAAAGTGCATGTTACAATCTCACAGTCCTTTTGCGATTTATTTTAAAATTAAAAATTATACCTTTTCTGAATGGGGCATCAGCCACAAACTGATGGTCATTCCCAAATCAGTCATAGCCCCAGAGTAGCTAATGAATTGCAATGAATTAAACTACTCTTTCTCCAGAAGAAACTACTACTGGTTTCAGTGGCAGGAGTAGCTTGCCTCTCCTAACAAGAGATGCAGGATCTTAACGCAGATGAACAAATACCATTTCCTTTTTTTTTTTTAAGATATTTCCCCTAATCCAAAGAGTGAGAGAAGGACTCTTTCTCCTTATGACTGTATAAAAAATATCTGATTAGCCAGATTATACCTTCTCTTAAGCAAAAGGTGAGCTGGTAGGTTCAGTGTTAGATTTCCAAACTTACCATACTTCTGATTTTCATCTCTGCCACCAATATTTTGTTTGACAGTGACTATGCATAAATAGTTTGTCCTTTCTGAACCCCGTTTGTTTTTTCCTCTGTAAGATGAGACCTCTGATTTTTTTTGTGTGTGCAAATTCTTTGCCATTTGTGGATGAAGAGCCTGTAAAAATATGTGGCCATGCCATGAGCAGGGTGTCCTGAAATTTCTGGTCTTGGTAATAGAAAATTCCCAAAACAGTGGCTTGGCAAAAATATTATTCCTGAGCAAGAATGAATTTAGACTTTTATTATGAATCGGGTATCTTGTGTTTCTAAATACATGCTGTACTTGAGCAGTCATAGAGCTTATTAATCATATTGCTTATGGTAAATGATATTTTTTTACCACTCTGTCTTTTAACATGTCTGGTATATGTCAAGGGTATATTCCCTCACAGTGGTGTAGCATACTGAAAATGGAAATAATGTATTTGCAGTTTCTCAGGTGTCCTGACTAAAATGGTTACCTGCCTTTTCTCCTCCCAATTCATTATGCTTTGGACCATAACTGACTATTTCTTTTCTAATTTGCAGAAGGCATGGTTGCAAGTCCTGACAACACCTTTCTTACTTAGAAGATTAAGAAGGTGTCCTTGTTCTTGCTCACAGATTTTATGGTTAGAGTTCTTTTTCCCTGTAAGGCACTTAGATTTTTTAAACAGCTTTCTGTGCAGATAGCTGAGTAAATCTTAGATTTTTGTAGGAAACCTTTAATAGCCAGAGCACAAGATGTTTATCCTATGGTAGCAGATGTATCTTAGAGACCCATAAAGAATTTATGGCAAAAGGAAGCAAGTAGTTATTGTATTAAAATTCCTAATGCTTTATTTTTCTTGTTACTTCATCCCACAGTTCTGGAGGTCATTTTGATTGAACTTAATGAGTTCCTGGTTGTACACAGAGTACACCAACATTTTGTGTTTGTTTCTCTAGCCCAGAAATGGTGGAGGAGGGGGGAGAAGCTCAGAGATATAACAAGAATTTGATTTCTGCCGGGGTCTTATCCAGCACTTGAAACAAAGAACTGAAATTCTTTGTTAAAGGCTCTTTAGCTCCCTGCAAAAGAAGTGGTGGCAGCTAATTTTTGTACATTTCAGTGATATTTAATCTTTGAGAGAGGTTTCTAGACATTACCTGAAGTTCTTCTCCTGCTGTCTGTCTTTCAGCTTGGAGCAGTGACAGTTCTTGGTGGGAGGAAGAAAGGAAAGGGTTTTCCTCCTCCCACTTTATTAGGGAGTACTGTGGTGTAAAGAGAGGGAAACAAAACAATTTAGAAGGTAAATTGAGGCATGATCTCTGCTGAGTCAAAGATGCCATTCAGGAAAAATAAATAAATCTCCTGCCCCAGTTGGAAAAAGAATCCTCTGTCCTACTGCAAAGTAAGAGGTCTCAGTAAGTCTTCTCCTGAACTTTCTCCATCTGCAACAAGAGGCTGAATTGGTACACGAGTGTCCACATTACCCTTAAGAGAAAATTAAGGATGTCGCATCTCACCTGAATGGGCTCATAAGTACTAAAATACAGAAGGCAAAGTTAGCAACAGAAATTGTGTAAGTATACTGTGATATACTGACCTTGAACATTGTGTTTTCATTGTGTGCTGTTCTTTTAAGTCAAAGGACTGATACCCCCATGTCTGATGTAGGCTGCTACATGGTGGGTGGAAGGTTTATCTGCTGTAGCAGAAAAATGTGGCATGCTCTCATCCTGGCAGGTCATTTCTCCCCTTCCTTTGAGTTGATTAAACAGGTTGATTAGGCTAAAAGTTGGTTTTTTTCAGGGAGGAGGGAGAGGAGAATTTGGCTTTTCCTTTAGCTCACTGAACAGATCTGCCCTGTGGCTGCACAGCTACTGGATGCTGTGGGACGAATGTCAGAGCACAGCTGGACTTGAAGCAAGGGTAACGTGCAACCACGCTCTAAGGTAGTCTACGTTAGACAATGTCATAGAATCACAGAATCATAGAATGGTTTGGGTTGGAAGGGACCTCAAAGATCATCTAGTTCCAACCCCCCTGCCATGAGCAGGGACACCTTCTACTAGATCAGGTTGCTCAAGGCTCCATCCAACCTGGCTCTGAACACTTCCAGGGGTGGAGCATCCACAACCTCTTTGGGCAACCTGTTCCAGTGCCTCACCACCCTGACAGTAAAAAACTTCTTCCTTATATTTAATCTAAACCTCCCCTCCCTCAGCTTCCACCCATTACCCCTTGTGCTATCATTACAGTCCCTGTAAAAAGTCCCTCCCCAGCCTTCTTGTAAGTGCTCTTTGGGTACTGGAAGGCCACTATGAGGTCTCCCCAGAGCCTTCTTTTCCAGGCTGAACAAGCCCAACTCTCTCAGCCTGTCCTCATAGGAGAGGTGTTCCAGCCCTCTGATCATCTTGGTAGCCCTCCTCTGGACTCGTTCTAACAGTTCTATATCCTTCTTGTATTGGGAGCTCCAGAGCTGGACACAGTATTCCAGGTGGGGTCTCACGAGGGCAGAGTAGAGGGGCAGTTGGTAGCTCGTGTCCCAAGCTGCTGATCATTTCAAGCAACTTTGCCCTCTTGAGCTTTATATTAGAAACCAGAATAACCCAAGAGATTGTAAGCTAATTCATTTTGGCCGTAATGTGCCAGACAGATGTATTCTCATGATTTGGCACAGTGACAATTCACCATTTTAAGCAAGACGAACTGTAACTTAGTGACCAAACTGGGATTCTTCAGCTATTTCTGGTTGCTGCAAAAGTTATATATCTAAAAGTTATATATCTGAAAGTAATCTGAAAGTAATGAATGCTTCATGTGAATATGAGGTGTAATTACTTTTTAATAACTGCTGAGATATGTCACATCTGAACAGCTTCTTATCTAAGAGTATCCTCAGGCATTTTTTATTTTTCTGGATGTGCATAAGAAATGAAGCCACAGTATCTGCAGTGACAGGTGTGAGATGGAAGAACTCAGGAGTGAAGAGGTTCTCCCTAAACAAGTGTTTGAGGACCAAAACCTGAAGGATTTAGCATCATGTGATGGAGAAACTAGCAAGCGACTGCTGCCCATTCACATTCTGGCTTCTTCCACAGCCACTTTGACCATGTGTCCACAACATCCTTATTTGTCCCATCTTCCTCATTTTGCCCTTGAAATACTTGTTTAGTATAACTCATTTTTATCTCTTCTCCCTCTTCTAACTGCTTCTTACACTCCCATGTTTCATGGGGTCTTCTGGATGTTTTGTCCTTTACCCTTTGCTTCAATTTTGCCTTTGGCCACCAGTCTCCTTCATGAAAATATCCCAAGTGACACAAAAAGCATACGTGTTCTTCACACTTCTAGTTTTTATCTTTCTGCTAAATGCTAGCAAAAGAGAAAGCTTAGAGTGAGAGCCAGGAAAAGGCAGAAAAATTGTAATACAGAAAACTAGTATTTTCTGGGTTTTGAGATGGGCAAGCAATGAAGACCAAATGCCGGGTTCTGCACTTGGGTCACAACAACCCCCAGCAGCGCTACAGGCTTGGGGAGGAGTGGCTGGAGAGCTGCCAGTCAGAGAGGGACCTGGGGGTGTTGATTGACAGCCAGCTGAACATGAGCCAGCAGTGTGCCCAGGGGGCCAAGAAGGCCAATGGTATCCTGGCTTGTATCAGCAATAGCGTGGCCAGCAGGGACAGGGAAGGGATCTCACCCCTGTGCTCAGCACTGGTGAGGCCGCACCTCGATTACTGTGTTCAGTTTTGGGCCCCTCACTCCAAAAAGGCCATTGAATGACTCGAGCGTGTCCAGAGAAGGGCAACGGAGCTGGTGCAGGGTCTGGAGCACATGTCGTACAAGGAGCGGCTGAGGGAACTGGGGTTGTTTAGTCTGGAGAAGAGGAGGCTGAGGGGAGACCTCATCGCCCTCTACAACTACCTGAAAGGAGGGTGCATAGAGATGGGGATGAGTCTCTTTAATGAAGTGACAAGCAACAGGACAAGAGGTAATGGACTCAAGTTGCGCCAGGGAAGGTTTAGACTAGATATTAGGAAGGATTTCTTTACAGAACGGGTTGTTAGGCGTTGGAATGGGCTGCCCAGGGAGGTGGTGGAGTCCCCATCCCTGGAGAGATTTAAAAGTCGGACTGACCCAGCGCTGAGGGATCTGGTGGAGTTGAGAACGGTCAGTGTGAGGTTCATGGTTGGACTGGATGATCTTCAGGGTCTTTTCCAACCTAAATGATTCTATAATTCTATTCTATCATTCTAAGACCAAACAAAAGGAGGAAAATACAAGGATGAGAGAAAACAGAGAATCAGAATGAGAAGAAAAAACAAATGTGAAAGAAAATCTTCTGTGTTGTTTATGTCCGTGATTTATTCATGTGAAGGCAGTGTTTTACAAACATAATTCAAGGCCCTGCCCCATGAATTTACAATTTGAATTGGGAGGTGGGAGAAATTAATGCAGAAAACCTCCCGCATTTCAATTTATTTTGCTCTAACGCATCCCAGAGCGTATTTCATTTTGGGGAGAGGAGGTAACGACAGATTGTTGTTGCTAATAGGATTTGGGTCAAACTGCTGCTTACTATTTGGCACGTAACTAGATTAATAGGGGGGTGTTCTTAAAAATTACATGCCACAGCAGGAAGATAATCCCCTCCCCACCGAATTTCAAGTCCCGTTCATCAGCAGAGGTGTTTGGCTGAGCGTACTCTGCAACAATTTATCCATTAAAACCCAAGCTTCCCTACCACTGGCTTTAATCCTAGCTTGGAAGGAGCTCCCTCGCCACGGCTGAGCATGCTTCGTTCTGCCTGAATCCCAAGAATACCAATAGTTTGTGCTCACTCCCATAGATAAATCTCCCCTCCACCCCCCAAATTTCATGAAGACAGAAGTGGTAAAGGTCTGAGTTTATGGAAGCCATGTGGAAGCTTTATCTGCATTAGCCAAGAGCTGGAAGACAGTCAAGCAACCTAGCTTAAAAATTGCCAAACTAGCCCTCCGGATGCTAGTGAGGGCTTGTTATATCCATCTACCAGAATGGCATTTACAATTATGAGGAAACTACGTCTAGAAAATAGCTGATGCAAGGTATCACATGAGATCTGCTGGAGCTGGAAGGTTGATGGGCTTTTAAAAATAAAGGCTGTAGATTTTGTTTGGTGGTGGTGGTGGTTTTAAGAACATGTGTTTAGAAAGTGTGGCAACAAGAAGATCAAATAAATAGTTACAGATTAATTTTGCATCAGCTGTAAATGCTCGTGTGGCGTTTGATAGCTGAGGGAAGTTTGCTATCTGGAGATGGAGTTGTCTTTAGTTTGTGGCCTCTTCGGGGGTCTTCATAGAACATCAGCTGGTGTCCCTGGAAATTCCAGTTCCGTCTCAGCTGGGACTCACTTGGTAGTGTACCACTCTCAGGTCCATGAAATAGGAAGATTACATGGGAATCCGACAACTCTGAAATGAAGGATTATTTTTTTTTTTTTTAATGTCTGAGTGGAAAGTTAATGTTACGTAAAACTGCCTACTGAAGCCAATTCCTTCCCTAAATTTGTTTTCATAGGGTTTTTTCATTTCTCCCATGTGTCCAAGAAAAATATTACTTAACTAAAAGACATTAATTCAGTTTAAATCAGAGTATCAAGCCCTCTGAGTCTAGTAGTGATGTGTGTGCACAAGTTTCTTGTTAAATTAAGCCTGCTGGTTACTGGCTCTTTGTTTGTTTCTCCACTATCCCTGCTTTCCCTATATTCAGGGTGCTTATCTCATAAACTGCTAGAAAATTAATGGCTGAGTACCATTTTTTAAATAATTCAGATGGAAAAGCAATAACCTGCAAAATTTCTATAATCAAGTATGTACACAATCCAGTTTGTGTAGAAACTTGATCAAAATAGATCCTTAACTCCTAGTTAAGCCTAATTAGGTTTGGTTTTTTTTTAAAGCAGGGTTCGATACAAAACCACTTCTCATTTTCCTTTGCAATCAGCACATCATTTTTGTTTTGTTAAAGGACACAAGTTGCATCCCTTCGATATACAGCTTGGGCAAGCTTTGCAAAACAATTAGTGCGTCTTTCACATGGTCTAAACTTGATTGAATAATTACTCAAATAATGGTCAGTAATGGAATACATAGGGTTATCTCGTGGCTAATCCTCAGGTAATGGAGTTAGTGTATCTCTGATTTTTCTCTTAGCAGTTCCCAGTGAACAGGAGACTGAGACAAAAGTGATTATGGGAAGTAGAGGGAGTCACTGGAGGCCAGCAAGGAAAAGGAGGCCTTATCTTAAGCAATTAATCAAGAAAACTCCTATTGTGGGACAATTATTCAAAGCTAATTCTAAAATAGCTTTAGAGCCTGAGGTCCTGAAGGGGTTTTTTGTGTGTTTTTTGGTTTTGTTTTTGTTTTGTTTTAAGAATTTTGCCAAGGTCACTGGGAGCACTGGGGCAGACCTCGCATCAAAATGAAGGCTGCTGCATACTTAAGAGTTGAGTGTAAAGTGCAGCATCACGCAATGTTGGCTTTGAGGTTGTTGTTGGAGCTGGGATTTTTTATTTAAAAAAATGGGTTGGATTGTTTCTAAACAGAGACAATATTTTGAAACTTGCCTAACGTTTCCACAAAAACACCCTCTGTTATTTTGCATCCATTGCAAGTAATACCAAGAGGAGTGTGTCACAAATCATTTCACCTTTGTGCACAGCTCTCCTAGTGTACATGCAGGAGACTGATATCTCTGGATCTCTCTTGTATTCTTTTTCTTTGGTTTTTTGCACTGCTTTTTGCTTAGCTTAATTGTCCTACAAAGGCTTGCAGTGACTGCAGAAGCGTAGGATTGTTTCGTGGCAGTGGCTTTGCAAAAGACCACGAGGTCTTTCCAGTTGTCCTCCAAAAAAAGCTCTTGTACAGTGAGAGCATCTAACGGACTCCTTTGCTCTGTTTTTAGCCTCTGAGCTCCTTTGGAAGTGGGATTTATTTGAAGATGTTGCTGTGATCCATGAGGTCCTACGGAAAGAAGCAATAGATTTTAGCAGCTGTCCCTGAAAAATTATAAGGTCGCCGGAAAAAAAGCAGAGGTTTTAAATTGGATGTGGTTTAAATTTTCCTACAGCCTCCGGAATTGGGCTCCTTGCTGGAGTGGGAAGCTGCCCGCAGAATTATTACTCAGCACGGTCACCCCATGCTCTCATAGTACTTTTTTTCCAGCGGTGCTGACAGCAGCATTTTGAACCCACCGTAGCGTGGGGCTGTCCGATTTGGTTTCAAATCGCTGTTGAGTGCCGCCTGAGAAGTGCTGCTGTATAGGTGATCACGCTGCCCTGATTAGTTTTCTGTCTGCCTATGGGCACCTTTTGCAGGGCAGGGTTATGGGGAGAGCCAGGGACACACATGTGCTCCCATACAGAATAAAGCAGGGAGGCTGAAAGACAAAGAGAGTCACTAATTGGATTTGTAGCTGTAAGAAAAAAACCTCTTAAAGTAAACATTTTCCTCTCTTTAAGTCTTTCCTTGGCTTCTTTCGCAAAGACCGCTTGAAAGTATCTGTTTCGGGGGTGAACCCTTCCCAGCAAATTTAATTTTGAGGCTTGTCAAGCTTTATTAAAACCTTATCATCAGTGATTTCCTTCTCTGCTAGATCAAGAAGATTACATTTGTTATGGGATTCGTATTGTATCTCAGAATTCTTCCCAGCAAATGTGGGTTTTCATGTATGTACCAAGACACACCACTACCAATTCAGAGGGCTGAAGGCCTGGGGTGCGTGTTGTCAGCACATATTCATGAAGACTTTTGGATGCTGCTCAGACAAAGTCGTAAGCTGGAACTGCATTTGTATTTCTGAGTTAGCAACTGTTTGAATAAACGCATTGCTCTGGATGGCAAAAGCGTTCCTAATTGCTGCTGGTATCCTTAAAGAAATGAGCTGACATACCCATTCCCAACAGCTGGAATATTTGCTAAACACTTGTGGGCATGGTGTGCATACATATATTAAGAGAGAGGGTGAACACATGCCTTTTCTTACTTTGAAGATATAGTAACTCTGTTTGCATTACTGGGAGTTTCCAGTCAATGGCAGGGGTTTTTTTATTATTACTTTTTTTAAATTGAATTTCAGTGACTTATGTTCATTTGTGCCACTATGGATCGATACCGCAAATCAGGGTGTTGCCTAACAGTGTAGACAGACTTTTTCCAGTTCATTCTAGAGCACAGCATTTTTATAGATCTCAATTCATATATTGAAAATAAAATTCTCCCTCCCCCAGTCTTTCTCATTTTTATATTTTATTTTTTTTTTATTCCTGAGAAAATACTTAATTTCCCTTTCTTATCCAATGAAGACAATCAAATGAGTGGAAGCATTTCTAAATACGTGCTCCATTGTTTGGGGTTTTTTTATAGTGCCCAGAAGTAACCAAAACACTTTGAAAAATACAGATACGGTTCTTGCCCTGAGCAGCTTATCACTTGGTTTCGAACGTGCCCTTGCAGTTGCAAGTAATGCGCAATAGGAAGAGGAGAGGAAATGCAATTAATGGCCAAATGAGTTGTTGAACTAAAAAGTTATTTGAAGGTGATATAAACACTCACAGCCTTTTTATGATGGCAAAGCTGCATCTTTGTCCTGCATAGCAAGAGTGATGATGGTCTTTAAGTTGTGTTGAGCCAAAGCTTCCTTCTGATAATGCATTTTTGCAGAAGCTCCATCATGTGAGCAAGTATATAACAGATTAATACCCAAAATAGCCCAGGTTTACTTTTGAGGGAGTAAAGCAAGTCACAGGCAGATGCAGGTAATTGTAGCTGATTGCAGACCTCATCTGGCAGAGGTGTTCTCCCTCCACATGGATTTTGTGCCACACCTAGCACAGCGGTGTCCATGTTTATCCTCTGAACTTTGAAATGAGCTAATCATTTGATAGGAGACCACTGTCTTCATATTCCCATTTCTTCTGTGCTGCCACTTACACGTCAAACATCTTCCCTGTCCTGATCAGTATTGCAACTGTCTCCCATCTATTCTACCTTTGCTACAAAACCAGTAAAGAGTCGGGTCACTAATGATCGCTGGGCTGAAGGGCATGTTAGCTATTTATAGCAGCAATAGAAATAGAAATATGCTTATCAATACAATCTAAAATACCCCATCGTGCCATCATGTCTGTCTCTTACTTGCTGTTTCTGAGACTCCTAAGGACAAGAAATGCGACTCTTGCATTCTAGTATCTGTGCCCTAAACCACAGTTCTGCCATCGTGGGTGCGTTACACAGAAAGCAAAGCTTTTTTAGGTTTAAATTTTGAACTTCTGGGAAGAAAGGGTGAGATCTGAAGCAATATGGTAAAAGAAATATGTGATGTCTATGAGACAATTATGCCTTACATTTCTGGGGCTCTTCAGCTCAGTTACAAAATAAGATATTAAATAATCACTGTATTTTCTCACTTCTGAATCCAAGTGCCTGAATGCATATGTAGGTTGCAAACCTGTGAAGGACTCAGATCCTGCAATTCCAGGTAAAAATTATTGGTATGGCAGAAGTACAGGTACCCCACTGTAATAAATACCTAGTTTGTTCCTCTGCTAGGAGGTATAAATAGTTGCTTCCTAAAATATTTGTAAAAGTCTGAGGTTTTTTAACACAGGATTTTATTGAAGGTAGAACAGTATATTTTCTTATACAAGACCATAATATATAAAGGGAAAGGCGCTGTGAAATCTTTCCAAATGTTTATATAGGTTCAGTGTTTTTGTTTTTAGTAAGATTTGTGATACTTGAAAAGCTGGTTTGGAAAGCTCAGCCAGGAAGATTAGATATAGAGGTGCAAAGTGAAAAGACTGACCGTCTGCTTTCCTTTTGTCAAGAAAAATACATATAAACCCCTTGTGTTATATTTGAGAATTGTTAGATACAGATAATACGATGTGGATTTTGAGTCTTTAGATCATAAATTCGATCTTTGCAAGAGGAGCAGTGCCAAATCATGGTTGTAACAGAAATTCTCATCCAGAAATACTCCCAGGAAGATTATTAAAATACTACAGGTACTGACATCGGCTACAAAGATCTACTTGTGCATATTTCTTTAAAGGGGGGGAAAAACACCTTAATACACAGTATTACCATAGCTAGGCCCTATTATACTATTGTAATCATAGCTGAAGCAAGAACGGTGATTAACGATGGCAATTTATTGTATCTGACGAGGGGAGAAAATAGGAGATGTTGTCGTTATCATAAATCATATCATAAATAACCAAAGAGAAGCACTCAGAAAGCTTGTGTGGTGTCAGCAGCAAGCCCTTTCAGGCACGTTAGCCCAGGATGTAGCCATAGAAACCCCAAAGTCATATTGTTATCTTAGTCTTGCTGCAGTTATGTGATACAACAGTATTAACATATAGATTAGCCCATTTATAATACTAGGTGTCATTTCAGGTTGGCTTGCTTATATAGCATTTTAGTTTTTTATTGTGCCGAATGTTAGGGAAACGCTGCATTTTTACAGGTCAGTATAGAGCCATTTATAACGTATTGGCTTCACACCTCTGTCAGTCTTGCTAATGTACTCTGTTATTGATTGGTTGTACTCTATGAATTGTCATTGCCTAATTACCTTGTCTTTGCTAATAATTTCATTTTTTAGAAGTCAAAATGTTCCTTTAAAGAAAAACCTCGATGGCTGCACACGTACTTCGGGGCGAGTTCCCAATTCTCTTAAAGAATGTACACCCCAGAGGGAGTAAAAAATAAAAAGCATACAGATTAATCCAAATTTTGTTATGGAGGTTTTCTGTCCCTGCTTGTATGTTTTGATCAAACGGCAGTGGTTTTTGCGTCACACACTGTTCTGCAGATTTCAGGGGAGAGACTCAGTCACAGGTAATTCAGAGCAACACGGAAGTGACTGAACCAGGGCTGCCCTGCTGACAGGGAGCTGGCTGGTTCTCACACATCTTCTCACTCGATCTTAGGAAGCCTCTTCCTAAAGATGCTTCTGTGGTTGTTTTTATTCTCCATCCAAGGTGTGCATAACAGCTCCAGACACGTTAGCATAGCGTTGCCATACACGTGCATTTATTCGTGTATGTATGTGTGATCTACAAAAACTGTTGAGCCACTACTAAAAAGTCAAAGCAAAAATCAAGTCTCTCTGTATTTAGACAGAAACACATTTTTGCTTGCTATATGCAGCGCAAATGCAGGACTGATATTTTGTCAGGTCAGAGAGATTCTGTGTGTAGCTGATAACCATCTGCCAACACTGTTTTTCTGTCTTCAGCAGGAAGCTGGGTGTGTCATTTTGAGAAGCCTGGGTAGTTTGGCTTCATAAACATTGCATATTCTAAAAAGTATTATAATGAGGACCGCCACTAGTATTTAAAAGTGTTGTTCTCATCGTATACAGTATCCTAAATCACCTCTGGAAGCCAGAGTTGCACATTTTACCTTAAGCCAAGATCTGATGCCTGAAGACGGATGCTTCGTGCCTCTCTCCTCTTCTTTCCCTTACCCTTAGGCTTGTGTGATCTTCAGGTGGGCTTTTTACTTTGCCAGCTGGACAGAAAAATGCTTCCTTTCTTGTTTTGTTCCATCCCTAGATATATTTCCATCTGAGTTAGCCTGTTAAGTGCCTTCACTGTGGAGAAGGGACAAGGTGATGATATAAGAAGGGAGGTGCAGGACTTGTCTCTGGCTTGTTCTAGCCCAAAAGTTTGAGTAGTATCATGACAGACCAGATTGGTGATTTGAGTTCAAACTAACAGATAATCTTTCTTATTTCAGCCTGGATTAGTTCCCCATTCTCCTGCACAAATGCTTGAACCAGGACAAAAGAAAGGATGGAACTGTTTCTTTTTAAAGCAACACTGTGATGCAGAACTACAGTTTTAGTAGTTGTGGTTTGTTTATGGCAAACTACCGATATGCTGGTGTTCAAAAGTTCATCTCTGTTGATTTCATACCAAGAAAGGCCTAATCAAGAGTGTGAAGCAGTTGTTCAGCAGAGTGGAGAGGTAATTGAATTGGTCTGGAAATTTGTGAGTCCTGAACCAGATCATTGCTATCATCCATATTTCAAGATGGCCGTATGTATTTTGTCATTAGGGATGGAGGGGGTTTTGTTGACCACTTGTAGCTTAAGTAGGACAGGTTAATATCTGCTTTTGGAGTGATTGATAAATGTATATACCAAGTCTCTCAGTCCTGTTGAACACCTCCAAGTTCAATCCTGGCTAATACTGATTGTTGAAGGCACCACCCAGCCATTTGGGCCAAAATTTTCCAGTGTGACTAACACGTCTGGATGCTTAACTTCAGGCATCTTTAACATCCTCCTTGCAGTGTTTCAGTTATGTATGCAAAATCACTAGCCACACCTGAATGCTGGTTTGTTGGGGTTTTTTAACGTATTTGTGGTTTCTGCATTTTAGAACATACCGAGAAGGCACTGGAATGAACTTGCTGGCAATCTCAGTGGAAAAATTTGAGACGTGGAAGATGAGCTCCTTGATGGTGCTCTCTTACCAGCTCTCTTCCCATAGAAAGTGTCAACTGGAAAATGTCAGGGTTTGGTAATAGGTTGCTTGATCTCCTTTATACAGCAAAAGAGAAATCTGTTGGTGTATCACCTGTTTGGTAAACAAGGCACATCAGTAATCAGTTGTGTTCATATGACAGAGAAATTATATATATAATAATATATATATACACACCATATATATACACACACATATATCTATATAAAATCTGGCATTTTAAGCTCAAAATGTATTGCAGGTGTCTTAGTGTGTTCATTTTGCATTAGGGTATCAGGATATTGGCCTGTAGGATATCAGGACTGAATTTTGTCTCTCTTCCATTAATTTCCTTTATGGACTACAAGCACACTTTCTGTTTGTTTTGGGGAAAGGGCATTGTTATTACAAGTTAAAGAGATAAAGCCTATCATGGCATAATAAAAAAATTTTTCACTTTTAACAGAAGTCAAAAGCCCCTACTTATTTAGGATACGATAGGGATGTTAAGCTCTTGATTTGGTGACTTAAAATTTCTCAAAATATATCTTTGGCTTAATCTCATGCTTTATCTACACAATAGGAGGATTATTCTGGAAGTCTGCAGAAAGTTTTTTGGTAATTTTTTTTTTTCACTAAAAAGTTTCATATGTGGGGTTGGGTAGGAACAATCACTTCCTTTCTTGCATTTGAGAGGCTGAGCTGGCTTGTGTGTAAAACCTTGAGCTCAGTATCCATGCAGTCCTAAGGAGCATATGCTTGGAAAAAAAGATGGGTTGAAGATTTCAGTGCAGGCACTGCAACCTTATTTCCTTTCATGAGTCCTAATTTTCCTTAAAAACCCTGATGCTTTCAACTTCCATACTTAGGTACCTGGTACCATGCAGTGCAAAGGAGCAGAGAGACCTGATATGAACAGAACTGTGTGCGAAAGAAGTGCATGATCTACTGATAGATCTTTATTTGGCCATTTTGCATTCTGTTAGAAAATAAAATGTTCAAATTCTATTTAAAAAGAAAAGGGTTATGGAGGAAATTTAATTGTTGAAAATAGGAATGTATGAGTTGCATGGGAACATCTGCCGATTCAGAACTGTATCCTTAATGGGTTTGCTCTGATAGCCGATACTGTTTACCTGCCATCCCAAAGTTAATATCAAATACCAAATGCCAAAATCTTTCATTATTATAACAAGAATTGGCTTCCACAGGAACTGTTACCTGCCAGAGCTTTGTGCAATTAATACGTTAGCCTTTACATTGGAGATAAGAGGCTGCTGTTACTAACATCATGTTACACTTTCTTCAGCAAGTGGTGTCCAGCTTTAGGCCAGCTTCTTCTTCATCGTGTACCTAAGAAATACTGGTTTATTCCTAGATCTACAGGTCTTAGCCAGACAGTTTCATCCTCTCGCCACCCTGTGACACAGGGAAATATTAATCCAGTTTCCAGAAGAGAGACTGGAACTTTGCTTAAATTAAATACCAGCCAACAGACAGGGTAAGTTTTCGGCAGGGCCAGGGGCTGAGCAGAGATCTTGTCTGTCCCACTCTGTGCCATGTTCTCTAGGACATCATCTAGCTCTAAGTGCTTACGCTGCTGTCTCTGAAGCTACCAAGTAAAAAGTCTAGTAATGACCAAGATGATGACAATTTTAATTTTTTGTATGTATTTTTAATATATTTATATAATTAAAATTTATACATAAAACCCAGGTTTTCTTGCTTGAAGAATGCCTGTACATAGGTGTCTTTCTCTTCAATCAGAAGAGTTTTGCATGTTTTCTCCTGCCTTCTCTTTCATCTCACCTGTTGTTGAAAAAGCAATGTGTGCAGCCTCCTCTAATGAGGCATCCAGGAGAGCATGATAGCATGGTACAGGTGATTGCACTTCTTTTTCTGCCGTAAAGGCAGAATTTCTGTTCCTTTGTACCCCTGTGTCAGTTTTAGGGACAAATAGTCCCTCGATCATCGTGAACTTGGAAGTTCATTACTGAAGTGTTGAGTATTGCTGTCCTGAAACTGAGCCGTGGCCAAATTAAGAAGGTATATATATTCAATAAGCCTTTGGTTTTGGAGTCCCTGCAGTGCTACAGGAACATGATGTACCAAGAAAGAAATTTTGTGCTTCTTTAGTTTTAGGTGCAGGAGTTTCAGTTTCTTGCCTGAACTGTTCAGCTTAAGAAATTTTCCAGCATTTGAAGTGGTGACAGATCCCCATGGCTTGCATTTGGGATTCTAATGCTTTCTGGCCAGAGATCCTGAGGAGTTACGTATTTATCAAGTTCAGCTTTTACGGCGCTTCTGTGAGATGAAATTATCATTGCTTGTCAGATGGGAAGACAGCAGTACACCGTGTGACCTGCCTGAGATCACGCTGCAGACCCGTGTCAAGGGAGGGGTGGATTCCTTCCTCCCTTAACTTCAAAATCATCCTTTCATGAAAGTGAAGAACTTGTCTCGTTACACAGCCACAGGCGATGTTACATATCCTAATACGCTCCAGTAAGAAATGCTGTCTTAACAAACAGTTTTCTCATAAGCAGCATGCTAACAGCTATCAGTTTATTTTATTTCAGCGATGGACAAATTCACCTTTGGGGCTGAGATGGCTGACTCATCCCTCCTGTAACCTGTGCATCGTCTGAACCCAGGCTCTGCACATGGGGCTGGCTGACATAATAAACAATTGCTCTGTATAGCTTTAGTAATGTGAGCATTAATATTGATCCAGTACTGACTTCTCTAACAACAACCAAAAAAAAAAAATAATGTATCTGTTATCTTGAGAAACCTCCCAAACAGCTCTAGTCTCCTTTCATTACAGGAGAGAGTTATTAGGGCAGATGGCCGAGGTGATATCCATTTGACCTATAGATGCTAACTCAAGAGTCGGATCATTAATAAGGTGGCCGGAGATAGGGAGAGAGGGCAGTAAAGAGAGTTAAAAAGCAATCCTGTGCACAAAGGATTGCATGTCGAGAAGTGCTGGCTAGCGAATGAGATGGACAAAGGTGAAAAAGTGGCTGCGAGGTTTTAAATGCTCATCGCCGAGTCAAGCAGATTATGCTTAAAAGCTGATGTTTTCCCATATTTGGTTCCTGCTCCGGTGTGAATCCTTTGGGAGGAAAAAGAGCCTGTAGCTCTTGAACACAAGACAGAAATTTCATTTTCTCTAATTAACTACCCCCCCCTCCCCAAAAAAAAAAAAAAAAAAAAAGTGCTGTATTGTTTTCTGCCATGGCCACAGCTGCAGTGGCTCAGGTTTGAAAGCTGCTGCCTGGCAGAAAACCAGTCCTTGCTGAGGATCAGACCGTGGCCTTGTTCCAAGAGAAATTTGGATTTCATTTGACCATGATAGGATTCCAGATTGTCATCTGAGCATGTCTGAAAAGTGGTGAATGTGTGTCAGTAGTTAAGTGCTCGTGAACTTCCTTAGTCCCTGGATTGTTCAGGACTGACCCAGGCAATTTTTTCCAGATGTTTTGGGGAATCCAAGTCCATATAAAAGGGATGGTAATGCTTCTGCTTCCTTACTAAGTTGTCTTTGTGGCTTGCAGGAATGTGCATGAAAGCTGGAGCCAAGACACCCCAATTTCTAGTCTCACCTCTACAAACTGCACTTTAACCTTTTCTGCCCTTCCCTGGCATCTCCACACAAGATCACAGAAACTTCGTGGGCCCGGTGCAAACTTTGCTTGGCCTTATTAAAAAAAAAATAAGCATTGCTCTTTTTTTATTGCACAAAACTCCAGTCCCTGTTCTCCAAACCTCCTCTGAAATTGTTTTTTTGCCTTTGATCCAGCAGCTGCTGGTATTCTGCAATCCTGAGTAGGTAAAACATGAGAAGCACCTTGGGATGAGAAGGAGTTACAAAAATATGAAATATTGCAGCGCACTTCCCTGAGACACGGTGTAACAGAGTGGCTGTTTAAGTGAACACCGGGCAGAAGTCTTTAACAATAAATGTTCTGATTCGTCTAGTAAATGTAATTTTTTTACTGTTTGTTGCAGTAGTTTCTCTTCCACTTTATTGACTCTTTTTATCCTCGTGTTATTTATATTAAAATGGTTTATGTTGCTATCTCTAAAGTCTGCATGATCAAACCCTGTCTTTCCTAATGTTTGAATTTGGCTACACTTTTCATCTTGTAGCTGCGGCAGAAGACTTCTCTAAATCCTGATTTTAAAGTATGGTGTTTGTTTTAAATTTTATCTCTCTTTAAAATTTTAAATGAAAACAAACTCTCAGTGGCAAACTGGATTGAATGGGGTTGAGAGGGAATTGCTCAGTAGCAACCGGTGCTGTATGACATCTGATGAATGCTAATTCTTCATCCCCAAAACAGTTTTGAGCAGATGAAGGCAGCTGATTTCTGCAACAGCTTAAACAGAGATTGAAATGACTTCCATGATCTGGAAGCAGATTTTTTCTCCCATAGCAGGTGCAGGCTCGGTCCACAGTGATTTCTCAGTTATACTCTAACTTTGCAGTTTAAAAAATTTAATGTCAGTGCCCAGCCAGGCAAAACCTAACTCCCTAACATTTCTGTTTTTCACGGAAGGCTAAGACTTTATCCTCAGGCAAAGTCTCCTCTCTGGGCTGGCTGCTGTAAATCCTCTGGGCCCTGGCAAAAGCCAGAGTTGCTAGCTCATTTTACTTAATTTGTGATGCTGGCAAGATTTGTGCTGCAGCCCAGGGCTCTTGACTCAACTCTCCTAAATCAGAGCATTGACACATTACAGTAGAGAAACACCAGCACAGAAAACCTGAAAATAAATGCCTTGAAAAGATATTTCAGAAAGATGCTGTCTTACAAAGCTTTAAATGGTGTTAGTGTAACTTTATAAGTTTCTTGGTGTTTGCCTCTTTAAAACCACCTGCTCATTAAGAAGTTGGGTTTTATCTGCTGTCATAATAAATATTTTTTACTACATATTTCATGTGAGAATCTTAGGGCACTTGATATCTTTCCGTAGAAACCCTGCTAGACAAAATGTCATGAGTTTTTGCAGGTGGGTAAACAGAGACATGGGGTAAAGTGAAGTGAGGTTGTCTACACAGGAATGTTAACCGGCATAGGTGTAATGACGTAATTACAGCAAATATAAATGTGTCAGGTTAACACCAGTGTGCTCGTTCTTATTCCAGACTAAGAATCCTTTTTCCTGCTTGGATAATTCCATTTTTAAAGTGAGAAAGTGTATCCAAGAGGATAAAGTGCTTGGCTGTGGTTGGGGAGATCAGAGGTTCTCTTCTCAAACCTGCCTGGATTTGCTGGGAGATCTCCAGTGAATTTTCTCCTTTCTCTGCGCCATAACATCACATGTGTAGGACTGAAGATGGTGTTATATGTAGGAAAAAAAAAAAATGGCTATTAAACAAAACCAGAGCAATCACACAGGTGGTGTCCACACTGGCTTGAAACAGTTGGTGCCTGATGTCCACACTCTAAATGTTTCAGGTTTATCTTATTTTCAAAGGCTGTTTTTTTCGTCTCATAGCCTGAATGCCCACTTGCAACTGGAGCATATTAGGTGTATTCCTCTGGCAACATATCTTTCGTTTTGGTTTCACTACAGCAAGGAGCCAGCATATGCACTCCAGGATTGCTCCGTGATGCAGACAAAACAACAATAAGCGGGGGTGATGGGGAGATGCATTTCAAAGGCGTGCTCCTGATCCAAACCAACACACACACGCAGTGCTGGGGTGTTCCCATATAATCATAACAGATAACGTCCATGTGCAGCAAGCTCTTAAGATGGTATCAAAGACAGAACCTGGCAGGTTGAATGGGGCTTAGTCCTCTGCTTTAACCTTCAGACTGTGCTGCTTCGGGAAGGTGCGGCGGGTTTAGGAAGGCATTTTCCTAGTAGTTAAACTGCAGTCAAAATTGTGTGATATATAAGCAAGACAGCTAATTCCAGTGAATTTTACTTCGATGTATGCTTTGCAGTCCACTTTGATACAGCAAAAAATGGTTCAACCTCTCTGCCTTCATTTAAAATGAATGAAGCAGGTTTGTGTTATTGTAATCCCAGCAACTGCAGTGAGAAATAATCAGGATGTTTTTAGGTAGAACTGACACTCTGGACCTACTCCACAAGGTCTACTCTCATTGGTGAGCTCTACCCTCATATCCTTTGCTCATAGATTTGATGTTACACTGCGATGAGGGCACCTGCCAGTTATGATGGTTGGTGACTGATGCAAGTCGGAGGAGATGCCACACTTCCCTCCCAAGTAGATCAGTAAGAAGCTGTTAAGTGGCCAGTTATCTCTTATGGGCTGAGATGCATATGAACATTTGTGCTGATGCTTGTTTGTTTCTGTAAAACACATTTTAATTATCCTAATGCCTTTTTTAAATGTTCTTTGTTACAGAAGAAGAAGAGGAACAGGTGCCTACCGATGGAGGTACATCTGCAGAGGCCATGCAGGTGCCACTGGAAGAAGAGGGAGATATGGAAGAGGATGAGGCAATTAATGATGAGAACTACTTGAGCAAGAGACCATTAGAAAGTCCTGATGCTGAGGAATTTCCACCTGTGAAACGGCCAAAACTATCTGTTTCCAAAGGGGACTCCTTGGACGGAGCTTTGGAACCACGTGAGCCTCTTAGCTCAATAAATACTCAAAAAGTACCACCAATGCTTTCTCCAGTTCATGTTCAGGACAGTACAGACTTAGCCCCTCCTTCACCAGAACCACCGATGTTGGCTCCCATTGCAAAATCGCAAGTGCCAACCCCCAAAACTTTAGAGGCAAAGCCGTTTGTACCCAAAACAAAGTCCAAAACAAGTTCTCCAGGACAAAAGACAAAATCACCTAAAACTACACCCTCGCCAGTGGTAACTGGAAGTCCCATACGTTCACCAAAAACTGGATCCAAAGAAAAAAAGTCACCAGGTCGCGCCAAGAGCCCAAAAAGTCCTAAAAGTCCAAAGGTTCCTGCTCATGTTCCCCAACCACCTGTCAAGCCTGAAACACCAAGTAGAACCCCTCTGGCTGCATTAAGCGACAAGATAGGAAAGGAAAACATTCAAGTAAAACAAGAACAGACGTCACCTGAGCCTGTCACCAAGCCAAATATTGAAAACCAGACTAAAAAAGTACCAGTAATGGACAAGACAATTGATGATTCAATCAATGCTGTGATTGCTCGTGCATGTGCAGAACGAGAACCAGATCCCTTTGAGTTTTCCTCTGGTTCTGAATCAGAAGGGGAAATTTTTACCAGTCCTAAAAGACTTTCTATTTCAGAGACTACAACCCCTAAACCTTCTGTTTCTTCCAATAATGCTAATAAGGCAGGAGCAACTCCAATACCTCCCTCAGGTGGGACTTCAAGTTCAGACATTTCATGGACAATGGATGACTCAATTGATGAGGTCATCCGAAAGGCAAACATGGGGACACCTTCTAATCCACCTACCAACTTCACTTATTTCTCCTCTCCTTCTGCTTCACCACCAACTCCAGAACCTCTTCTCAAAGTCTATGAGGAGAAAACCAAGTTGGCTTCATCGGTAGAAGTAAAAAAGAAATTGAAAAAAGAGCTGAAGACAAAAATGAAGAAGAAAGAAAAACAAAAGGAAAAAGATAAAGAGAAAAACAAGGAGAAAAATAAAGAGAAGGAAAAGAACAAGGAGAAGGATAAAGACAAGGAAGGAAACAAGGAGGCAAAGTTTCAGTGGAAGGAACTACTCAAAGACGATGATCTTGATCCTTATAAATTCAAACTAAAGGACTTTGATGATGCTGACACAAAAGTAAAGTTGAAAGATGGCAATACCAAAAAGGAGAGAGAAAAACATAAAGATAAAAAGAAAGAGAAAGAGAAAGGCAAAAAAGACAAGGACAAGAAAGACAAAGAAAAACTTAAAGATAAGGGCAAGGAAGATAAGGTAAAGGCTCCATCAACACCTCTTGTGTTACCTCCCAAAGAAATGTCTTTGCCCTTGTTCAGCACACCCACTGCCATGAGGCTTCCCACTGTGTTACCTTCCTTGTCTCCAATGCTTCCTGAAAAACTGTTTGAGGACAAAGAGAAACCAAAAGAAAAGAAAAAAGACAAAAAAGAGAAGAAGAAAAAGAAAGAAAGGGAGAAGGACAAAGAAAAGGAAAAGAAGGAGAAGGAAAGGGAGAGGAAAGAAAGAGAAAAGAAAGAGAAAGAAAAAGAGAAACACAAACATGAAAAGGTAAGCTGTTTAGATGAGTTGAAATGGCAATACTTGCTTGAGAAATGCAAATGGATTCCTATATTTGCTGCTGAGCGTTGTTTAAGAGCTTTGAGATGAGCTTTGAGATGAGCTTTGGTATTTTTACAAATAACAGCTCCAGGGAAGACATCAGGCAAGTTTCAGGGATTGTCCCACCTCTTTGGAAGACAAAACAATGGAAGTTCAATTCTGTGAAATTGAAATGTGAGACTGTCCTTCTGGTTTTCCTCAACTCACTTTGAAAAGCTGGGGCTCAGGCTCAACAGCAGCACACACACAACACATGTATGTAGTGTTGCAATGCACGAATTTTGTTCTGTATATTTCCACTAGTAGGGCCAGCAACCACATACCTTCCACATAAACTTTAAATTTAGTTTCTAGCAGTCTACTCTTTCACAGCTTGTAGAAGCCTGTAAATTACCAGGTGGACAGAAATGAGGAGCAGGCTGCCTTCAAATAAACAAGTTAACCAGTTATCTCAGTTGTTCAGAAGAGCTGCTGAATCCTTTCTTAGCAAGACCACCCCCTTGTTGTTCCAATTTGTTTGAAGTAAGAAAATTGTTTCCAAATTATGGCCTAAATGTTCAAATGTCACCTTTCGTTTTGAGTCTTATGCTTGAGAGAGAGGAGAGCTAGTTTTCAAGTGAGTTGCACTCCTTCCACTCCTGTAACTCTCACAAATTTACATCAGCCAGAGATAATTTCTTCTTTCCAATATCACCTAATCTTGAGAAGATATTTAAGAAATTAAACCAGCATATTCACATGTTATCAGATTTGAAATCCCATTAGAAATGGCTCCCCTAATTCAGGGTTTGCTCTAATTTTTTTGTCATTTCACCTTATAATACACATTAAATTGTTAATATAAGAAGAAAAAAGAAAAGAAAGAGATTGTCTTCGTATTGATAACCTTGGATACAGGATTTCGTAAATCTCTGTCCTTAGCATTAGAAAGCACTATATAAGTTCTGGAAGATGCTCTTTATATCCTGCTTTGAGTGTAATAGTCAGTTTGTACAAGTTCAGATTTGGGACATTCCTCACTTTCCTTTTTTGCCACTGTACCCTGTTGTGCTACATGCTGGACTTGCAACAAACTGCTGATTTCAAAACTTGACATATTTTTTAAGTTGACAGGTGGATTTTCAGTGCAGAATCTGGGCGATCTGGAGAACTAACATTTGTTTGCTGTGGATGAGTTGGTGATTGACAGGGTGGTGGTCCAGTTGTCCATGTTAATTTAATGTCCAGGTTTTAGACTGCAGCAACACTTTCATGGATTCCCCGTTTTGTCTGTCTGCCCCTCATGCCTGAGATGTTTTGTCAGTATTTCACTGAGAATTTCTGCAGAGATTTCTTTTTAAGTTAAATACGTGTGTATATAAAATAGAGACGAGTTGCTTGTTTTTCATACATTCGATTTTGCGTTTCCTCTGCAAATCTCTATATCTAGTTTGCTTTAGAGCAATATAACAGCTACACAAACAAATACAAACTGGTAAAGCTTGGTATAGAGTGAACATATATATATTAGGAAAAGTAGTTCAACAGTAATAAAAACTTGGACAAATTAAATTGACAAAGCTGCCCATTACCTTGGCAAAAAGTCCCTGTCAAAAGATAAACTTTAAAGCTAGAATGCATGAAAGGGTCCCCAGATAGAATTAAAATTTAAACTGATTCTTGATAGATAAGCTTTTTTTAAATCCACCTCTTTGCTGCAAGTCAGGATTTTAAAAATAAATTTCCCCTTTAAATCTCTTGAGCGATTTTCATTTTTTGCAAGGCCGCACTGCTGGTGTCCTGGAAAAATGGAGAGTTAGAGCTTTATCAGTTGGTGCCCTGAGGTATGTGGCAAAGAAGCTAAATCCTTGAAGATTAGCAAAAAAAATGCAGCACATGGCAATAAGGGGCTTATATGACTACTAGTATTAGTTCAGGTGAAAGAAGTATTGCTTATACATAAAACTGGACAAATCCACTGACAATGTATTTTTAGTTAGCTACAAAGGAGTCTTATATTGCTGGACTTTACCTCTTTGGTGATTTGGGAAGCTTAGTAATCCACTGTAAATGCTCTTCTGCTGGCCCCAATTCCCAGTATTACTCCAGAATGCTGCTCTTTCATTTTAACCCCTAAAAGTACACATTTCCTTAATTTAGCTTTTACATCACACAATGACTTGTTTAGCCAGCAGTTGTGCTGTAAGAGCAAATGATTGAGTTACTGCTCGGACACTGAACCTTCCACAGCGCATCCGCTTCGGAGGCGTAAGCGCAGCCTGAAAGACGAGTTCGTGGGCTAACTGCAGTTTCAGCTCTTGATAGCCAGTAGAAAATACCAGATTTCTGTTTCTAATATTGCTATACTTAAGTAAAAGAGCCACTCAGTGGTCGTGTTTCCATTTTTGAGTATTGTTATAGTTATTACCTAAGTGTGCATCCCATCCTGTTGGGGAATTGAAGCCTTTTATCACGTTTTCCCTGTAATTTTGCCCCGAGCTGCTGGAAGACACAGAACAGCAACCAATACTCTGCTAAATGGCAGAAAGCAGAAGCTGAAGGCTGCATGCTGGAAGTGTTTGGTGGTGGCACTGAGGAAGAAAAGCTTTGTGAAGGGCTTGTCTGCAGCTCTGTGCTCTGCAGTAAGCATTGGGGTGCTGCCCTTGGAGCCAGAAAAGGAGACAGTGAGCTGGGGCGCTGCCTTGCATGCACTACCAAATTAAAAGCAAACAGCTGAAGCAGTTACACCCCACTTCTACTGTGGAGATTACCGGGCGTGCTGTAGGAGTGACTGAGCTGCTCACGAAGCAGCTGCTGACCCAGTTTCAGCTAACCTTAATATGCTGATCTGTAAACTAAAGTAGTTGAGGAACTGCTTTCATGAGAAATGGAGCCATCCTTGCATCAGGGCAGGGCTGGCCAGAGCTGCCCCAAAGTAAACTGCCCTTATTCATGAATCAAAATCCTATCAGCGATGTAGAGGAAGACCAGGATATCCAGGATATAACTGTGAACGCTCTTTAATTTTCCCTCTGCTCCAGTTGTGCAGACCCTACACACAAACCCGTGTTGTAGAAAGATGCTTCCTCTCCTCGTGTGTCAAAGAGTAAGATTTAGGATTGTCACGGAACCCAGTTTTCCTCTCACAGTGGACTGCGATGTTGGTATCTGAGCATAAAGAAGTGTTTTATGTGCTTTCCTTTTGCCACGTGAGCCCACACCACCATTGTTTAGAACATTTTGGAGGTATACAAGTAATAGTACAAAGGACCTTTACACAAAAGACAGATGAAATGAGTGTCTTTCTGTGCTGTGTGCTGGAAGCTAAGCAGCAGTGCTTGTCCTAGGAAGTTTTGTATTCAAAGCAGGCACTACAGGAGGAGGAGAAACCTCCTGTAGGAGGAGGAGCAGGAAAAGAGGTAAGATAGTCTGTGCAAAGCCACGTGCCTGAGCCTCCTGTACCCAGGGTTCCATTCCATGTCTCTGTCCAGTGGACGATGCTCCAGGTTAAGATGCTGGAAAGCAGTTAAGAGACTTACCTGTGGAAAGTGGCAGTGGAACTGTTGCAGGCATTAGGAGTTCTAGAGGAAAAAAGCTCTTGCAACACTCCAGGGCAATGACATAACAAAAAATCGTACTATATAAACAAAAGCATAGAGAGAGGCCTGTGAAGTAGGCTAATACATATCCGTGGAGAGCTTTATTGAAAAGCATGGTTAACTGTGTCAAAACAGAAATACTCCTCAGGCTGCAGCCCTCTCTCTGGGGTAGACATCTCCTAATGAGCAGCTCTGATTCTTTGGACAAGGTGCGTGGCACGGGACTTTGTCATTACCATTCCTCAATGTAAGTCCTGATTGAGTCCTCCCACTCTGGCCTGCTGTCTCCTGCGCTGCTTTCTGTGCTTTGAATTGATTGTTTGCCCTCCTTTTCCTTATGAAAGCTTTTAAAAACAGATTTCTCCCACTGAGAGTTGCTTGGGTTTCCATTTAGTGTATGCATACTATTTTTGTCTCTTTACATTTCTGGACCAGATTCAGCTAAGTGGTTATTTTATTAAATATGATGACGCACATGCTCAAAATGAGACCAATCTCCCTCTCTTTCTACATATATATACATATATAATGTATATATGCTTCTCATATATATGGATATAAGTTGAGCAACTTATATATGGAGAATCATTACAGTGTCAACTGTAAAATCAGAGATGATTCTGTACAGGTTTTGCAAAGCAGTAGTTCAATGGGAGTTGGTAATTTTGGCAGATACTGGTTCAGAGTGTAAGGACATATTCAAGTGGTCTAAACTCCACCAGATACTGAGGTTGGAAACCAGGCCATTTGAAAAATAGCCGTTAGAAACCTCAGCCTAATTACATTAAAAAGCAATGGTTCTGTTATACCTATGTGGATAAACATTTTCATAAAGTATTAAAGTGTTGGTGCTTGGGGTTTATTTGCTTCCTCTGTGTCTTAATTTTGATGCGGGAGGGTCACAGTACATTTATGTGATGAACCTGGGGAATAATTGAATTTAAATCTCAAAAAAAAAAAAGTACAAACACCAGTGGGCACCTATCAAGTTTGAGTACTATGATCAAAGCATTTCATGTCATTGTTTAGAAACATGCTGGGGGGTTTTGTGTCTCTAGAAAAACACTAAATCAGGAAGACTTGTTAACAAAGTGTGTGAGCAGGTACAAATGCAATGAAATTTCAAGTTTATTTTTTAGTCTAGAATTCATGTTTGTGATTTGCTGTGGCTGGGAGCTCGCAGCAAACTCTGACCATCCATGCCACAGCACGAAGCGTGAGAGAGCAGTGATCAGTCTGTCATAGGTCTGTCTCATTAAGCCAATATACTCTGTTTGGTTAACTCCATCGATGCTTTCATGTAATTAATATATTTTGGGAGTCTGCTGGCAGTCTTTGATAGATGATTGTGTTCCCTTGTACAGATAAAGGTGGAACCAGTTGTTCCAGCTCCATCACCGGTTATTCCTCGGCTGACATTAAGAGTGGGTGCAGGTCAAGACAAGATGTAAGTACAAATAAATCCATCTGCAAGGTGTATGGTGGCTCTTATTTTTAGTGGGAAACGCTTAAAAACTCGTGGTGAATGACTTGCATACAGCTATGACAGCTTTGACCGTTCTAATGAAAAATCAAGAATGCTTACCAATAGAAACTTTTTGGACATTTTGCCCTTTTCCTTCTACTCTCCAAGGGGGACCCATCATCTTCTACTAACTCTACTGTGTTTCTCACTCCGTGCCTTTCGAGGACGTGGATTACAAGTATCCATCTAGACTCTTATGATGCCTCCAGAGATATTTAGTGAGGTTTCCCTAGTTATCCCTAGTGTAACCTACAGCTAAGTTTCATAACGCTCTTCAACTAACAGTTGTTTTATGCTTTAAAACATAACAGTTGAAATTCCTTTAGACGTGTCTGTTTTATTATAACTGTTGATGATTATTCATGAGTGTACCTAACGCATTTCAAATGATGGTTCATTAGCTCCCTAATTATTGGGTGCTGTTGTACAAATAATAGTTACTTTGTACTGTATGAGTGTAAATAGGATGATCCCTATCCTGAGATCATGCAGCATAAACAGGTGGCTGGGGAGGCTGGAGAAACCATGCGTCACTGGGCTTTTTAGGCTGGTCCTATGTTGTATGTGGAGGGTTTCTTTTAATCAGGTTTTTCATGTTTTTAATGGTGCAGAGCACACTTTCATGTCTGATGGTAAACATGAGCACCAAACAGATTTTTTCTTTCCATCCATCCCATTAAATATTGCTAATGGAGTTGTTTTTCTTTTATAGCCATTCTGAGCTCAATTTCCTAATCACTAATTTTTCTGCTTTATAAGTTAAATAGCATCTTTGATGATTAATCTGTTTTTCTGTGCTGTCCACTGTGTCTCAGTAGGCAACTGTGAGTTTTACTGGTTTGAAGTTGCTACGGGACTTCAGTCATTTCATGGTTTCCATGGGACACCCCCCACCCCAAGTATCAGGGCTTTTTCCTGCTTTTCAACTGTTTGTGCTTCCTTCCTTTCACAATATTTGAGTGTAATCTAAAATTTCTGTGCCTCAGATTGCTGTCGAAAGCTCCTGCTTTCTCAGAACAGTTGTCTTTCCTGCTGTGCAGATTTGAATGTGCATGGGTGGACAGACTGTCCCTTTAAAGCCCACAAATTTATTTTCCTCCTTGAGGAGCTACGGATACTTCTAAACTCCTCTTTTTGCAAGATAGTATAGGTATTTATATGGGGAAAATTAAGTCATATTTTTGAGGCAGAACTTCTGCATTAAAGTTCTGAGGCCACATTTTATCACTGAAGAGTTGACTTTGCTTCCCATCTTATCTTACCCTAGTCTTTCTCATACCCACACACATTTTGAGGAGGGACTTCAGACTCCATCTGCTTGCTACAAATCATATGGGTACTTAATTGCTTACCAGCGGTATGGGTACACTTTACACTTACCAGTGTAAAAAAGATGTGAACCTGCTCGAGTAAGTCCAGAGGAGGCCATGAAGATGATCAGAGGGCTGGAGCACCTCCCCTGTGAGGACAGGCTGAGAGAGTTGGGGGTGTTCAGCCTGGAGAAGAGAAGGCTCCGGGGAGACCTTATAGCAGCCTTCCAGTACTTAAAGGGGGTACAGGAAAGATGGGGAGGGACTCTTGATCAGGGATTGTAGGGACAGAATGAGGGGTAACGGTTTTAAACTGAAAGAGGTTAGATTTAGATTAGATCTAAGGAAGAAATTCTTTACTGTGAGGGTGGTGAGACACTGGCACAGGTTGCCCAGAGAAGCTGTGGCTGCACCCTCCCTGGAAGGGTTCAAGGCCAGGTTGGACGGGGCTTTGGGCAACCTGGGCTAGTGGAAGGTGTCCCTGCCCATGGCAGGGAAGTTGGGACTAGATGATCTTTAAGGTCCCTTCCAACCCAAACCATCCCGTGTTTCTATGATCATCGTTAGCCTTGCTAGCCTGTAGTCAGTCAGAGATACTGACATCTTGTTTCATGGCCTTTTGGGAAACTCACTTCTATCCCCGTTTCCTTTGTGCACCTTTAGTGGCATCTTGACCTCTGACTGAGGACCTCAGGTGTTGTGATCCTTAGCATGGCAGAGCCTAGACTTTAAACCCCAACTCCAGGATGGGAGACACACAAAGCTGACTTAGCTCAAAGTTTGTAGACAAATTAGGGGAGAATTTAACACCAAGGCTGAGATCGTCAGAGGCAGGGGAGTCCTGGAGGCAGCTGGTAGGAAATGCTAAAAAGTGGTTGTGCTGCAGCATCTGTACTTGTCTTAGGAGGGGAACTTCATCTTCTCCACGTGACACTTGTCCTTGAGATTGCTTTACTGGTTTCCCTTTTCTACCTTAAATATCTCCTCACCGCCCACCATACTGGCACGTGAAAGTTGTCCCAGTGTAATGGCTGTATCACCCCGTCGTACCTTCTGGCTGATGGCAAACAAGAACTTACGGAGCTTTGTAATAGCTTTTAGGATTTATCGTAGTTCTCCAGGGCGAAATCCAGGAAGAAATTTGTCGTTACACAAGTAAATACAGTTTGTGCCACGTGGCTCTGGGAACTGTTTTGTGTTGCATGTCAATCCGTTGTCTGATGTGGCAGGGCTCGCAGTGAAGCTGTCCTGCTCTAAATAATACTTTTGCCTTCATCCTCAACAATTAATATTCAGCCTGAACTCAGAGCATATTTTAATTTCCACGTGTTGTGATCATTATGAAAAGGACTGGTGTGGCTCTGAGACAAAGCATTACATAGCTGTGTGTGTGGCTTGGACTCTGAAGTCTGTGACCTCTATTTACAGTTGTTAGTTGAAAAGACTATAGTAGGATCATCAATCCTTTAAGTAGCTCGTAACAGGCAGAAACAAAAGTTTTTATGATGTATTATGGTAAGGAAAGGTTAAACTTATGTTTCGTCTGTGTTGGTAATGAAGTTCTGAATAACTGGTAATTATCATATAGAAATGTGTTTCAATAAGCATGACTCTGGAGTTTACTAACATGGGATTGTTTGAGAATACCATGAATTGCCATTGTGGTGATTTGACCCTGGCTGGATAGCAGGTGCCCACCAAATCCGTTCTATCACTCCCCTCCTCAGCTGCACGGGGGAGAGAAGAATATAATGAGAGACTCTATGGGTTGAGATAAGGACAGGGAGATCACTCAGTAATTCACTCATCATGAGCAAAACAGACTTGACTTGAGGAAATTAGTTTAATTTATTACCAATCAAATCAGAGTAGGATAATGATAAATAAAACCAAATCTTAAAACACCTTCTCCCTTCCCACCCCTCCCTTCTTCCCGGGCTCAACTTCACTCCTGAATTCTCTACCTTCTTCTTGCCCAGTGGTGCAGGAGGACAGGGAATGGGGGTTGTGGTTAGTTCATCACATGTTGTCTCTGCTGCTCCTTCCTCCTCAGGGGGAGGACTCCTCACACTCTTTCCCTGCCCCAGCGTGGGGTCCCTCCCTCCATGAACTTCTCCAACATGAGTCCTTCCCATGGGCTGCAGCTCTTCACAAACTGCTCCAGCGTGGGTCCCTCACGGGGTCACAAGTCCTGCCAGAAAACCTGCTCCAGAGTGGGCTCCTCTCTCCACAGGGCCACAGGTCCTGCCAGGAGCCTGCTCCAGTGTGGGCTTCCCACGGGGTCACAGCCTCCTTCAGGCATCCCCCTGCTCCAGCGTGGGGTCCCCCCCGGGCTGCAGGTGGAGATCTGCTCCCCCGTTACCCTCCCTGGGTGCAGGGCACAGCTGCCTCACCATGGGCTGCACCACGGGCTGCAGGGGAATCTCTGCTCTGGCACCTGGAGCACCTCCTGCCCCTCCTGCTTCACTGATCCTGGTGTCTGCAGGGTTGTTTCTCTCACATATTCTCACTCCTTTCTCTGGCTGCAATTGCTCAGGTTTTTTTCCCCTTCTTAAATACGTTATCCCAGAGGCGCTACCACCATCGCTGATGGGCTCAGCCTTGGCCAGCGGTGGGTCCATCTTGGAGCCGGCTGGCATTGGCTCTACTGGACATGGGGGAAGCTTCTAGCAGCTTCTCGCAGAAGCCGCCTCTGTAGCCACCCCACACATGCAAACCCAATACAGCCATGGAAAGGTATGAGAAAAGTTTTTGGGGATTCACAGAATTTGATGAGTAAAAACTAGATGGAGTAATGAGTTATTTCAATTTCCTCTGTTAGAGAGAAGAGCTGTTAGGAGGCTTTTGGAAGTACTTAAGTGCCTATTCAACTGGAGGTTGGTTTGTCTGGGGGAACTTCATATAAAACATTGTCTTTAATGGAAGTACTTACAGATCTTGGTGAGGCCATGAAATCTTTCAGGTGTCTGAAGTGTCAGATTGATGGTTCTTGACATGGAGATTCACATCACACCATAAACACAGCACAGCTACAGCAACACAGGTTTACTCACATAATGCAGCAAGTGGTGAGGAAAATGCCTTTGCAGTGTAGCGAACGGTTTATTCTCTGTTGTTTCACTTCTTGGCTCCTCTGCTTGGACCAACATTCAAAGCAGTGATGGTAGAGGCAGAGAAGTCCCCTTTTTTGTTTCTGTGAATACGAGTACATACTGCACCGAGATTCAAAGTGATATCTGCATTCGAGCTTGTCTGGTGTGCAAATATTCTTCCAACACACATCAGTTGAAAAGAGCTATTAATAACATTAGGTTAATAGACATGAAAATGTACTGTTGCTGAAGGATAGATAAACCAATACTGGAAAAACTGTTCTACTTTAGGGTTTTTTGCAAGTGTTTTAACTACTCAGTAAAACAAAAAGAAAGTAGATTAAAATCAAAGCATTTCCATCTTAGTTGTAAACAATTACAGCAATACTTGCATGGATGCCACATTAGAAGAAATTTACTGGATTCCATTCTAATGCAATTAGAGCTAATTTTGTTCTTTAAATGAATAAAAGGTCAGCTAGTAAATCTAGTTTATCTCAAGTCCAGGCTTCAATAAATTGTTTTATTTAATTTGTTGTAAAAGATCTTATCCTTAATGGGCCCGGCTCTTATTGGTTTGCTTGGGTTCTAAAATATTTATGACCACCTTTTTAGATATGATTTGAATGATATGTTGGAAGGCTTTTTCACTGGGGTTTTTTTCCACTCCAGTGTTATCAAGGTAGATTGCTAACTGAGTTAGTATAGGAAGGAACTAGAGATGCTATCTTTTAAAAAAAAAACAAAACAAAACAAGAAACCACAGCTAGTATAGACTTCTGAATTTTAAATCAACTGCAAACGATGAGCAGAATTTAATACTTTTATTCAGTTGCATCATGGTTTCTTTTTGTCTAGTTATTTTTCCTAAGCACAATCATTTTTCATACATTTAAGTTTTTAAAAAGCGTATCTATTGATGAGGTGTTGACATTCCAGCTGCTACCACGGTTGACATAAACTTCAGCAAAAATACATGCTGTAATTTTTGATGCTTCAGATAAATTTATTCTACGTTTAAATACAATTTTTAAGAAAAAACACACGGCTTCTGACACTAGTACCAGACCAAAGAGCAGACTACCACTCACTGATTGCTGTTTCAGTGCTTCTGTGACTTAGAAGCAGGATATATATTTTTTGTGAAATCAAATCTCCAAATTTACTTTAAAATTTCAGGTTTTTGCTCCAGACTTGTATTGCATTGTATCATAGCTCTGCCATCAGCAGGAAACCTGGAAACCAGACATGAGAAAGGGAAAGACAAGTATTTTAACAGTGTTTAACTTGCAAACCTGACCTGCTGCTCTAATGAAGTTGTCCCTTGTCTTACATATTTTTAAAGTGAGTGGATATGTGACTTTCTCCAAAACACATCACACACATGCTCAGATATGTATGCATATGTATCTATAAAAAATGTGTACTAAATAACCTGTGGACTGTAAAATAAAACCCTAAAAATCTGTTATCCAGATATTTAATTGACTCCACTAAAGCTTTTTATCATTTGGTAGGATGTTGTCAGTCCAAGGCCTAACTTATGTTCGTTTGGAGGCTCACTCGACTGCATGATATCCCCATGACAAAAGCCACCAGCATAGCTAGCTGACATCCTCTGTAGGGAATCGCAAAGCCACGTGGCAATATAGACCGAATTATTTTGTGAGCAATAGATCTGACCTCTCTGTGTAATATTGGTGACCCATTGGGACTAAGAGCACAGGGGAATCTGTCTTGTTGCTTTCTGGTTTTCTGTGATCATCCATCTAAGAACTTCTACCACAATAAGGTGGTTCTACCACAATAAGCACGTATTTTTAGAAGCTGTCAAAATAGCATAGATCTGAAAAAGTGGAATCCTGAAAGGAAATGCAGCTTGAGAATATCTTATTGAAGCTATAACCCTACCTGAAACACAGCTGGACTGTTGGAGGAGTTTATTTTACATAAATTTACATGATTTAGGTCATCACTGCTAGTTACTCAAGAGTTCGTTATTTTAAGTGCAACCACAGTTAGGCAACAGAATTGCAGTAAACCAGTTCTTTATTCATACTTTCTGAAATTCTGTAAAACTTTATTATCAAACCTGCAGCATGCAGAATACTGCCAAGTTTATTATAGGGTAATGTTCTCCAAAAAACAGATGCCTAAATGATGGATCTTTCATCTGCAACAAGCTTAATTTACATAAGAGTTGAGCTGCAAACTCTCCAGAGATTGAATTTTCTTGGGAAAACTATGCACACACACATACACAATCAGACTTTAAAAAGATAATGGCACCAAGGGAGGAGAGGAGAAGAAGGTATTAGCAAATCCATTGATACGCTTTTTATTGACCTGGTTGAAGACAAGAAGTTAGGCAAGGGCCGTGTTGGTGTTCCCCTAAGCTCACTGGGGACCTGTAGTTGCTGCTGTAACATGAATATGTCTTTTTTTAAAACTGCTCAAGCTCCTTGGGAGTTGTGAAAAAAAGCTAGATCTCTAAACCAGGACTTTGCTATTAGCTACAATTAAACTACAATTCTGCCCTATGTAGTTTCCAAGAATGCATCTTTTTTTTACAGTATTGTGTTTGGTGGATATTCAGGAGCTTTAATTTTTAATAGGGTTTTTCTTGTACAGCTAAATCAGACCATGTGAAGAAACTTTTGAACTTTGGGTGCTATTTAGTGGAGAGCTACTCAGACTTTGATAATTTAGATTACTGTCTTCATAGTGTTTGCCCACAATAGCTGAATAATGGGGTTCATTAACCTCCCTGTGTAGGCATATCCAAATTGTTTGCCTCTAGCCTTGGCTCCCTACGTGTGGCTGGGGAGGAAAGGATTGGCTTTTTATTGACTTGTCAAGCCGTAGGTTTGCATTACCAGCCAAGTAGCTCATGACCCATTCCATTTATTTCACTGTTTTGTGGTGGGGAAACAGGTAAAGGAATCCTGCTGGAAGCCCCTCCTTCTGCACGTTTTTATGAATAAGAGCAGTGTTTGGAGCAGTTCAGGCACCGTGACCAAATCCTCCAAAAGACGTAATGCAAGCAGCATGGGGCTATTGTGGGACACAGCTGTGGGCGGTGTTGGTTACCCTGCGAGACGTTGCTTATTCAACAGAAAGCTCTGGAGGAGAACTTATTGTGGAATTAAAGAGGAGGGAAAAAGTGATACTTCAAGGAGAAAAATGTAGAAGGGTAAACCACTGTTTGGGAAAATTAAACAATAGAGTCCGGGCAGTGAAAGTCTGTGTTTATTGCAGTACTAATGGGTATCCCAATTATTTTACAGTGTAGCACTTAGCAGAGAAAGACCGTGTTAACCCCGTGCGTTAACCGAACTAACACTCTGGGTGTCAATCCAACTGTAAGACGAAAAAGAGTATGTAATGGTGAAATCCTTTTTGATATGATCAATAGACCACCTAAGTGAGACGGCAGAGTAATGAAAAATGATCTTGCTCCTCTCCAAGGCTGCAGAGGTGTGCTTGAGGAATTCCAGTGATCTTTACAGCTTTCATAAATCTTTGTGCACATTTGTGTGTGTGTATATACATACTCGCATTTTTCTGGTCTTGTAGTCTTTTATAAGAGCTGGAGGACTGATTTTCAACGCTTTTTTAAATGCTGAATGTATTTTAATGGAGATATTGTCTTGGGTATGATTCATATCCCTTTCCCGATTGTTCTTTTTGAGTGTAACATATTGGCCTCGATCCTGCAGTAAAATCCCCATGTGTGGTCTTGTATCCATCCAAAAGTCTCCTTCACTTCAGTGGAGGTTCCCCAGCCTCTCCCTTGCTGCAGGATTGCAGCTTTTACATGAAAAAAAAATGAAAAATACCATATCCCTTTTACCAAAACAAGTAAATGATCATTCTTGTTTATATTTCTAGAGGTGATTTAGAAGAGTTTTTTCTTCCTTGAGTGTGAGTTATTTCCAACTTCAGATGTAGTCCTTAGCTTTTTTCTTCTTTTTTTAAATTAATGAAGCCACCCCAACTAATTATTCATCCTGTTTATGGTAGGTGGTAGGCTGTGGCAAATTATTTTCATTTTGCTGCTGGCCACATTGGGTGATGACTGCAAAAGTGAATCCATAAAAAGGCTTGAGTCATTAGAAAGCAAAACAACCTACTGTGAGATTCTTTGATTTTGCTGCTTATTGCTCAAGAGTAAAAAAAATTGTATACCACAATTAAAAAAAAAAATACTTCAGGCAGGTTTAGACACATAAGCAAATTGCTTGTGTAAATGGGCATGAGCAGCTGCCCTTATAAAGCACAACAGAAACCAATCAAATATGCGTGAAAGATTAGAAAGGCAGATGGGTATTTGTTTAAAAAATAGACTTTGCCTCCACAGAAGATGACTTCAAGAGTAGGGTACTCATTTGTCCTTGTCTTGGACAGAGGTACTTCTTTTTTATTCACTCTTTTATTGACGTTTTTAAACAAAAGTGAGTAAACTATATAGACCCAAGGACTCACAATATAGTTGCTGGGAGCTGGATGTGGCCAGGAGGGCCAAGTATCCATCCATAGACAGAAAGGAAAAAGATGGTCCTACCTGAAATTAGTAAAGTTGTCCTGTGATCAGTTGATCTGTAGCTGTACAGAGCCTCCAAGTTCAAGACTGGTGTGTTTGCTTGATTCTTACAAAAACATGTCTCAGTAACAAGCTAGAAATTACAGTTTTAGAGGTTTCTAAACCCATGCTGGCATAATTTTCTGGTAGTTAATAAAGTTCATATTCTACACTAGTTCCCATTAAAGAGGGTAGATGTAGGACTGGTTTATGGGCAAGCTTCTAGACCATGCATTCCATACCATTTCCCAAAACAAATGAAAATAAAGAGCAGTTTGCAAGGAACACGTAAGAGAAAGTTTGCAAAGAGCTCATTGGGATAAACATGTTTTACCAGCTTCTGGTTTTGCTGTTGAGAGCTCAGCAGAAGGGGATAATGCCAGGTGGTTTTCATATTGAAGCTCTGAGCAGCATGTTGTTGATGATAAGAGAGAAAAGAAGATGAAAGATACCAAGAAGCCACGCTACCAGCTCAGTTTTGTTTTGTCAGACTGGCGATGAACCATCCGGAGACATTAAGTCAGAAATGGTGAGAAAGAATGGGAGGGAGATTTAGGAGTCATTGGCAGAAAGGTGTTTGTGGTTGTTGGGAGAAATACGCTGGTGTAACAGATACAGAGGGCGGAGGCCAAGAGCAGAACTCTGTTTCACTTAAAGTAATGGAAAAATAAACATTAGAAAGCCTGTAATTCAATTTCAAGAGTGCAAACATCCATAAACGAAAGGAGTTTTGTAGAAATGTCAGCTGGACTGAAGACCTAATGGATTCAAAAGTGGTGTTTTCTGCCTGTGGGAAGGGGGCACTTGTAGCAAAATGACTACAGAGTGAATTGTATGAATAGCTCCTTCCAAAAGGATGTTGGGAATAAGCATCGTACCTCTAGGACAAAAGGACTGTTAGCAAAGAAATTATGTCTTCAAGGCAAAAGACTGTGGAGGTTAAGTCAGGCTTGGCAGAAGTCAAGCTGAATTAAATGTTGTGAAGGATATTGAGCAAATAAGAAAGAAGGGAAGACGGAGGACCATGGAAATGATGACAGGGAGAAGATGAAGGATAATATAGGTATAATCCAAGAACAGAAAGAATACTTTCCTTCTGATCCTGTGTTCATTCTCTCCTTTACTGAGCACTAGGACAAGATGGATAACAACAGTAGGTTGATGGTGGTGGAAATTACCATAATGAATTGGGAAACAAAATATAGGGAAGTCAGGGAATGGGGTAATCTTTCTCCCAAGTTCTAGAAGAACTGGGTCATGAATATGCAGACTCAGTGATAAGTAATTTTTCATAAATTTCTTTTTATTTTAAAATGCAATGTTTGTTCAATCTGTTTTAAATAAATAATAAATAGAAGTGCTGAAGAAGGGAAGAAAGGGAAAGTGATCTAGACACCTGGTGACAGCAGTGCACATAGCTATAAAATAAATTTTGAAGGAAGAGCCGATTAAAGGCTTGGGAGTAATGGAACGAAGCACAAAACGGAAGTAAACCATACCAATAGGCTTGATATCCATCTTTGATAAAGGAACTGATTTTTCTAGGTTAGCCTAGTCGAGTTGGCAGTCCCTTCAAGAGATGCGGCTGGCAACAGCTGATTTTTTGCCATTCATCTCAGCTATTTGCTTCCACCACCAATGCTGAGAGCAGCTGCCTCCACCTCCCACTGCAGACTGATTTCTTCTGGACTGGGGAAACAGTCGCTGAGTGCAGGATCAAATCGCTTCCCTCCAAGGGAAAGTCTCAGCTGGGATGGAGAAGAGACGAGACACCCTACTCTCACCTGCGTAGATGGAATAAAGTTGACATCTGTCCTACCATTGGAAGAAGGAATGCTCTCTTCTGGATGAATAAAAGATGGCAAATTTGAGCTGGATTTCAGGAAAACATTTAATACTATGACACAGGACGTTCATAGTGAAGCTGACAAAGACGGGATTAGCAGTAAGGAACTAGCTTAAAGGAAGATAGCAACTGAGAGTTGTAAGAGAGCTTATCTAACCAGACAGGAGGTTACTAGTGAACATGCTCAAGGATGTATTTCAGGACTGGTTTGATTTAATAGTTTCATTTAAAATTTTGTCACAGAAGGAGGTAAACTGATGCTTTTTGTTGGCAGTAAGGTTGAAGGATCATGTCAGTACAAATGAGGATCTGATGATTGTCTAGAAAGAACTGGATCCCCTTGAATAGAAGGAAAAAAATGGTATTTAATTCAGTAAATGAAAAATTGCAGTTATGGTTTTGCATTTGAAGTGTACCAATAGCAACTTCAGCCAGAAGTAAAGAGCTGATCAGTAGGTGTGTCGCTATGGTAGGTGCGTGGGTGAGGGATCATTAGTTGATCGCAGTATGATGGAGTTGCCAACACGATACAAGTGTGACTGTAGGATGCATTGCAAGAGATACTTTTAGCAGAGAGAGCGCAAGTGTCTGGGTCATCATATGAGAATCTATTGATACTTCATCTGAAATGTTACTTTCAATTCTTGAAGGCAGCTTGTGTTCAGGAGGGATGAATTGGGAAGAGGAGGTGCAGAGGAGGGCTTGGAGCACTGTTCGGGGGAGCATAGGGGGTCTGTGTTACAATAGGAGAGGAGAGCAACTTCGCGTGTTTAGTCTAGCATGTGAAGAGGGGATATGATTGCTGGCTACAAATACCTCAGGCAAGTAAATATTTTAGAGGGAAAAAGCAATTTAAGCTAAAGAACAATGTTGGCACAAAAGCAAATGGGACTTAATTGGCTATGAATGTAGGCTGGAAATTGGAAGAGCTTGCTGTGCCACCAGAGCAGTGAGATCCTGGAACAGGGTAATGGTGGGGACTAAAAGATTAACCGGTTTTAAGATGAAGCTCAATAAACTTGTGAATGGGATTAGGTGACAGGATGCCTGTGAAATCACTAGACTCATTTGCCCAGAAGGGATGTTTGTGAGGTTTTGCCATAGTGATGAAGTGGAGAAAGGGCTGTTGAGCGTCATGGGCACCACTGAAGGTCAACACACTTACGTGGAAGTTGTGCCACCAGGCAGCATCTACAGAAATGGACAATACCTTGGAGTAAGTGTTCAAAGTTCATTTTCCTTGATAGAGGAGAATATCACATTGCCGGCAATTTATCACATGAAAATATTTATATTTTTTTAATTTCAAGTTTAAGTACTGAAGTCTTTTCACTTGCAAAATTGCTAGGGGCTCTGCTGGAGGTTTGATACATTTTGGAACTCTGCAAATGCACAAGTTGATCACAGTGTGTATTCGTGGAGCTTGTATTTGCCAATATGACTTGTTTGCACAGAATAAAACATTCGGCAGGGTGTAAGAGATAAAAACTAAATTTCCCTTTCTAAAAGTAATATGGGAATTAGCCTACATTACAGAGCTTAAATTACACTGATTCTCCTCCAGGGTTGGAATAAAATTTTCAAAATCACCTCTAATCTGTGAAGAATCTAAACCATATGGAAATCTTCCTAATTCCCCTGGGTGTTTTTGACACTCTTACCAATATGTCTGAGAATATTTTGTTTTTTCCTGGTGCAACAATCTCAGGTCCAGGTGTGAAATTTTTCAGTAATAAAATAGTTACACCACTTAACTTTATAGCGTTGATGAATTTGTATCAATAAGGGAATATAAATGCTAATAGATAATAATATAATAATCCATGTGAGTTGTACTAGTTTTAATTATGCCAGTGCAGTTGATGGTGTCATTTACCTACGTACAAAGACCCCTTTAGCTCCTGCTCCTTGCTTAAAAAGGAGTCATAGGTTCAGAAGAGAATTAGGACTTTTCAAATGTTGTTTTTCCTTTGGGCAGAGAAACAGCTTCGTTGGAGCTCTGCCTCTGAGAAGCAAAGATTGCTGTGATGTTTTACTAGACCTTTCGAAGTACTGATACAGCATTTTTTTGGAGCTCATCACCCATAGCAATCATTCAGCCCTGTGGCTCATATCCTATTTTTGAAAAGCCATTTCCTTTCGGTGCACATGTCTTTTCCCTGTGTTTATATGAAGCAGTCAATGGGGCTTTCAGCCGTAAGGATCAGAATGAAATGAAATAAATTACTTCCAAAGATAGGAAACCATTTCACACCTTGGAGCCTCATTTTGCTTCAGATGTAGCGTGTTACAGCTCATGCCAGTTAGAGCCGATTATAAACCAGCTGACCTGTCGCGACACTTAAAATCTTGGTAGGATTTGCACTTTGCCTGCAAGCCGACACTCCGTTTTCATCCTGTTTGGGTTTGGATCTGTAGCTGTGAATGAGGTGATTGCCCTGGAGTAATGATTAAAATGGGTTTTCATTCACTCTACTGTTATGAAGAGGTGTATTGATACATGCGTTCAGTTGTAAATACGTTGGGGTTCTGTAAGAAATAGAGTTCCTGCTAGCATTCGAAAAGAAATCCAAAGTGAATTTAGGTTGGACACAACCAGATACACAGTGTTTACATTAATTCTGGTTTTTTTTTTAAAGGGAGTGGTAGCCTTTAGTTATAGACATTCTTATTACCACATCTATTCCAAGGGTTTTCTCACACTGCTTCACTCTGGAGGAACTATTTTGATTCAAAAACAACTTTTAATTGACTTTTTATCTTTCAGTGTAGAACGTGTTTGTGATACATTGCCAGGCAAGCAGCCTGCAGAGAAGTGTAATTCTTGTCTCAGGACTCCAAGTGTGTTGATAGGGGTTGATATTCATTTGTATTTGATTACCTCAAAAAATACTAATCCAGGCTCAGTTTTAGAGTTTTCGGATTGGGATGGGGAAGGAGGTGAAATTTTGTCATATTTAATGTTGTATTTACAGCCTTTTAATACACAAGTGGTGATTTTGGAAGCATATGAAAAACACATTTGGGAAGGAAAGTAGCAATATATGTACGGTAATGTCCAAATGTAGAGTTTCAATCCTAGCAGGGACCTAGGCACCAGGAGGATCGAAGCTTTGCTGTAGTGAGTGCCGCCTACTTGCAGTGTGCTCTGTGCCTCACTTTTCCTGTCTATAAAATAGAGCTCATAAATCTTGCCATCATTTACATAGTGTTTTGATATCAGGTTTCTCTCCAAGTCTGAAGTAACATTAATTATTAGTCGTGGGACTGCTATTTCCCTTTGATTTCTCCCCACCTCCATATTGCCATGTATGCAGCCCCTTCTTTGGGAAGGAGGACAGGCTAAACCACCCTCGCTGAGATTACTCCATCACCTCTAATGGTGCAGCACGAAGCCATTCATTTCTCTACTCTGGAGCCTAAAGTCTCTGAACTTTATTAGCCCAAGGGAGTGGTAGGCCCAAGCGTGCTCCGAAATGCCGATCTCCTGTTTTGATAACTGAGCTCTAAAATCAAGATAAACAAGCTGCCCTATATACTGAACATGTCCTAATTGCACACTTCAAGCAAACAAGCCAATCGATGAGTGTGTGTCGCCCGCTAATGAATATTTGTAGTTTTGGAAGATTTCATATTGATGTTCCATGTAGCTTCTGCAGTTATTAGCAGAGTGGCTTCAAAGACCCTCCTCAGGAGGAGGACTTGGCTTTATCTAGACAAGAAACTGTGTAATTTAATTTCATATGTTAGCTGGGCATGGTCACTCATTCAAATTGTATTAGCTAATACTTCTTTAAAACTGTTTACACTGTGTGCAAAGTTGAATTAGCTAATACGTTTCCTAGTCTAGACTCAGGGAGGGTTGACTCCCTGAAGAACTCATAGCAGGACTTTGTTTACTTGCAGGAGGTAGAAGAGAGGGGCGGGGAAACAAGGGGTAATGATGTTTGAAACCGTCCAAATGACTTTTGCTGTGCCAAATATTTTGCTGTCTTGTCCCTCTCCTTGCTTTTATTATTGCTAAGATTTTTTTTATTGAGAGGTGACTCTCAAGTCCTAAGGGTGACTTTGCAAACCATGAGAGTTTTGCCACCAACCAAGGTCTTAGGTGTTCAGCGCTGGCAGCCAGGGCTCTCTGTGGAAGCAGTGGAAGGAGGAAGGCACAGAATAAGCATCTGAGTTGGGGTGGCCAGTCTGGCAGGAGCCCCAGGGAGCCACACACTAAGACTTTCATTGAACCAGAAACGTACCATGGGCATTCAAGAGCCAAAGAGAAATGGGAGATAACAGTGGGTTTTCAGATGTACCCCACTAACAGGAGAAAGAGACTGGATTTGAAGTGTAGGTTGCTCCCAGGATGACCTAATAATACAACTTCCTTCTGCAAGTCACAGACATAAATGTTGTCTGTACTTTGACTCACAGTCTAGCACCTTACTGACACATATAAAGAGCCTGAGCTCCCAGATTAGGTACCTGAAGCAATCACTAGGACATCAAGTGATAGGAATGTCTTCAGTGTTGCTGATAGAAAATTATCTAACACCTTTAGATTCTGCTCCATTCTTAAGTTTCTAAACTTCCTTGGTTTTGTTCTTCTTCCCCTAGTCACTCATAGTAAGTCTCAGAAGGTAGGTGTGATGCTACAGTCAGCAGGTAAGGCAGGAATACCAAACCCATTGCTCTGTTTCCATTTACTAAGTCTGTTTTTACTATAACTTGCCATAGTTCTGATTTAGTAGTGCAAGTGACATATCTTTTTTGACATAACGCTTAGGGATATGGTGTAATTGGGAACTGTCAATGTTAGGTTAATGGTTGGACTGGATGATCTTCAAGGTCTTTTCCAACCTAGACGATTCTGGGATCTGTGATCTTGGGAGAAAAACACTATTGTCTCAGCCAAGCATTAAATACGGTGTAATTCCAAACCTTTCTGAAATGATGGCTTGGATTATTGACTTGAAATGCAGAGTGCCTCCAGTCGTAGTGATACTGCCTTTTGAATATCGTAAGAGAGTTGCGGTAAATTCTAAAGTTGAATGTAAAATTCCCATTGATGGTGGAGCTGGACTTTCCTGATTCTCAGGAGTTGTTGGAATTTGATTTTCGTCATGGTTTTCCTACTGATGTCTTTGGGTTTTGCTTTCTTAAGCTCTCCTCTCTGGAACGTCTAACCTTTCTTTAAATCACCTTCTTCCTACAGTCACATCACAAACCAGTTGCACTCCTACAGTTACCATTCAAATATAAATTAGTTCAATGATTTACCAAAATGTGGTAAAACAAATAGACCTATCCTGTGTTTTGTTTGAGGTTTGGGGTTTTTTTTGTTTTCTAAAACATCCTTTTGCTTCTCTTTATGTTTCTAATCTAGAGCCTTATAGTAAGGGCTTTATCTGCCTTGTCCATTAAATGGCATGCACATCAATAGCACTGTGTATCAACATTCATTAATAAATGTTGGGTCCTCTACGTATCCCCCTTCCTGGGCAAGATTATTCTATACTGTGTATTTACTAGAGCTACATCCTGTCTACTTCAGCTACTCGAGTAAGTAGCAATATTTTAACTGCTGAGTATATAGTGTGCGTCATTTATTTGTCCTGACTAGATCCACTGCTGGTTTCATAAACATTTGGGGAAAGAAATACCAAGCTAGCAAATATTTGGAGAACCCCCTAATGCAGGATCTTAAGAGGATGATATCGTCTCTCAGTTTGAAGATTAAAATCAGTGCTGTTCACAGCTGATTAACTTTCCTTTCTAATATTTCCCACAAATTGAGCTAATGTAATAAAACTTAACGAAACAAGGTTTAGTAAAGCCACAGAGAATATTTATACGACAAAAAGCTATAAAATGGTTCAGGCTGTCCTGGCATTCACTTTGTAATGGCTCTGTGCTTTATCATGTCCAAAGAATGGGTGTAGCAGTGACAACACTCCTTGTGTTGGGTTGAAACAGCCTCTGCTGACTCAAAGGTGATGTGAATTAGTTGCTCTGTGTTTTCCTTATATCTAGTAGGTGATCAATCATTGCTTTCTTTCCCATCAACTCCAACCAGTTCTCCTCTTTTTGGTCCTTCAGAGTCATCAGCAAAGTGGTGCCAGCTCCAGAGGCCAAACCTTCTACTCCTGTGAGCCGGCCCAAAACACCTCCGCCTGTGCCGTCACCGGTCCCAGCTCCAGTTCATGTCACCCCTCCTCCAGCTCCAGCTCCTCCTCCTCCACAGGCTACTGTCTCACCAGTCCTGATCCCACCACCCTCTCCAGCTGTCTCGGCAGCAGGAGGCTCCAAAGCTCCGGTTAGGAGCGTGGTGACCGAGACCGTCAGTACTTATGTGGTAAGTAACACACACTGCCGTGTTTTGACCCAGTGCCAGTGACCTTCATTTCTTGAATTGTTGAGCTCCTGGGTGACTCATCATCTCAAACTGATGGTACCTGGACTTGTGATGTTGCTCTCTATTAAGCTACTCTTTATCCAGCCCTTGCTTCCATGCGTGTGTTTTGACGGGTTAATAACTTAATCAAAACACTACTACTTGGACTGAATTTTTTCTTTGCTCCAATTTCAGTGTTTAAATTTCTTCTAACAAGTCCATTTATATCCCATTTGGTATTTTTTGCTACCTTAGCTAGAGCATTTTATTTTAGGAGGTGGAGATTTTTTTTATAGATGCTTTCATAAGTGCTGAATTGAAACCTCAAATGTCAAACTCGCCATAGATTTTGCTGTCAGTCAGGTAAAGTACAAAACCCTCATACAACATCAAGAATTTGACTTAGCCCTCATTTGAAATGTGGAGAGTCCGCTAATCTCTTTTCTGGGTTCCTCAACACACAGAAATTGCAAATGTTTGTGCATCTCAGAAAGTCTGTAGATAGTTCATTAGTCTACAGTTCATTAGTCTGTTTGACATATGCTCTGAACTTGGCCTCTGTCTGGTAGCTTTAAGACTTCTTCCTTCTTCTAGAAAAGTCTCCCATCTAACATGGTGTAGGAACTACAGTCTCTAAAAGAACACGGATATACCTCTGGGCAGGACTAGGATTGCTGCGCCACTGAAAATTTTTGCTTTAGATGCAATGTGAAATGGAAGTCCTGGCCGTTTCTGATCATTGCAGAGCAGCAGATGCCATTACCAGCATTAGCAGTGTTGCTATCCTCCCTGTCCTGGCTAAGTTCCAGCTTGGTGGTGACACCTTGCTTATCTCTAGTGGGTGGCAGTTTAAAACTCTCAGCATTTAAAACACCTAAAACTTGCCTTTATTACAGAGTTTCCTGTGCTTTAATTGCAACATATACATGATTTTTTCTCTTTTGAATTCCTGGTTTTATAATGATTCCTAGTGTAAATCTACCCTGCCGTTTCTAATGGAAAAGGTGCTCTTCCCTGCTGGACTTAAACTGTTGTATCATGTTACTGGTCTCTATTTAAACAGCTGCTACATTTCACTCCCGAGTTAGTTACAGCACCAGACGACCTCACATAGGCTGTGCGTATCTGTAGAGTGCAGGATACTCATCCTCACCTTCCGTGTCACAGGCGTAAATGCAGTGTCACGTATTACAGTAGTGTCCAGAAGCTTGGAAATTCACTCTAAGAGAGAAACATTTCCAAAATGCTGCACGACATCCCATTCTCTTCAGTAAGCGTTAAAAGCAAATAATTTAGAGATTATGTTAAGGTTGCCTAGGTACTTCTAGTAGTAATACTGTTAGCACCTTATGGAGGTACATCAGAGGACATGTAGACTCCGGGTTCTGTCTTTCTTTTACAACATTATAGTTGTAACCGGGGCTTTATAGCATTAGGATCAAACAGGCAGAGAGACTCCTGATGTGAGACATTTGTAAGTCAAAAAGCTGAGAGAGAGGCTGGGCAAGAAGGGAATAATTAATAACTATTAGCCTATTGTATGAAGGGAATCCAGGACGCAGAATGATGAAATGACTTTCCCCAGGTCGCACAGGAAAGCTCTTCTAGAGATAAGCTTGGAGCCAGTGTGACAGGGGTGCGCAACTCCCTTCTGCAGGGGAGGACAGGAGGATGATTTTATAGTTTACATGGAAAACATACGATGTGGGATCTCCCTGTAGGATAGCATCTCAGTAAGTGTGCTCTGATCATTAACTCTCAGCGGTTTGTACTAAAATAGTACTCAGCAATCACATACTGTCCCTCCTTCCACGACCCTTGGCTCATTAAGGAATGAGAAGTTACGCAATATTTTTAACATCCTCATTTAGCAGCCCAAGATCTTGTTTAACAAACAGGCAGAGGTTTCAATGATTATAGACCACCGGGCCCTTCTGCAGCCCCTGAAAGCCTGAGACAGGTATTCTGCAGACAAAATCCCCCCTGAGAAACTAAGTTTGGGAAAGTTAGGGTATCTCTTGTAATGGGGCAACATCAGGCAGCGCTGCCTACACCTGGCACCTCCAGTGCCCTGGATGGGTGTCTGCCAAGTGCTGGTGCCATGCTGGAGGACGGTGCTGGTGCAGCTGGATCGCTCAAGCAGGTTGTAAAGGGCTGGAGCTGTCAGCCCAGCAGCCCACAGCATGGCTTCTCTGCAGCGCCGTGGCACAGCGTCTCCTCCTCCCCCAGCAGGATTACCCGACAGAAATCATAGAATGGTTTGGGTTGGAGGGGACCCCTGTCCCCTGGGCAGGGACACCTTCCACTAGCCCAGGTTGCTCAAAGCCCTGTCCAACCTGGCCTTGAACCCTTCCAAATGACTATGGACCTTTTCACGCCAGGCGCAGACAGTTTACCTGCAGAACAGATGCTTCTCTACCAACTTAAAACAACTTTGCAGATGTGAGATTAGATGCATAGATAGGAATGTTTATTGCAATCAATCAGCTTTAAAATGAAGTTCATTTTATGATGTTGTCTACTCCATATCGCTGTTGGGAAGGGAATTGCTCCCTGCTTAATATTTCTGGGCTTTGTATTTTCTAGTTTTAAATGACAAAAAAATTCAGGGCTTTAAGAAGAGTCAGTCAAGATGTGTTGGTTGCGGCTCTGGTACATTCCTATTGATTTTTCAGGAAGTGGTGTAAGATGTACAGACCACCGTGTAGTGGCTTTTTTTTTTCCTAAAAGTATTTCAGGCTTTCCACCTACTACTTTTTAATATCATTTTTTAAGCTGTATAAATAGCAAAATGTTATTGCCTTAGATATGTGTAAATGCACAAAAGCCGAGAACGAAACTGTTTATATTTTTGAGATTCAGTGATAATATGCAAATCTTCATAAAGAAATGATGAAATCAGGGTAATACCCCAGACATTTTGTACTTTGTATTGTTAATTGCACTTCTTTGGGTGGATTTCATGACGTTTTGCATGTATGTTTTTACCAAAGAGCTGTTAAAGAATCCACTATGAAATATAAAAATACGAATAATGGGTCTAGCAGGATATCAACATAAAAGAAAATCATGAAGCTCTAAATATGATAAATCCAGTGAGCAGCTGCCGAATACTGTAAATGATCTGCCTTTCTTGTTTCGTTTACCCTTTAGTAAATTGTACTGTGACATAAATGTCATAAGGGGAATGGAAAGTTACTGAGTAACAACTTTTTTTATATCCTGATCTTATCAGCTAGTTGAAGTTGAAGACTTTGGCTAATAAGTAATATGGCAATATATACACATGGCACTGTATATTTTACATGCATACAGGACTGTTATCTTACGCAGGGGGCTGCCGTTGCTCATTCTTGCCATTAACAGGGTAGAATTTAAAAAGTCACGATAGTATAGACAGAGGAGGAATTGTGTCCTTAAGCCCTGGCTGCTATATGTGAATGCTTGCGCTTAGGTCGGGTGGTATAACTGGCTTTACTGGTTTACAGGACAATACAGAAAAATGCGTGCTTTTGTTGTCATGTACAGTATACAAAAATCAATTAAACATAACGCCGAGCACTTATGATCAGAGATTCATAAATAACAACAGTGACCGCTGGACGGTTTTGTTGGATAAGCAATAAACTTTTTTTTTTTTTTTTTTTTTTTTTTTAATGTCAATTTTGCTGCCTGTTTAGCCCTGAAAACCAGCTAACTTTCCTTTTCTTTGCACCAGATCCGAGATGAGTGGGGTAACCAGATCTGGATCTGTCCTGGCTGTAACAAGCCAGATGATGGCAGTCCAATGATAGGTTGTGATGACTGCGATGATTGGTATCACTGGTAAGTTGCTCTCATCCATCCTGTTCTTCTGTTCCCTGGCAGATTGTGACTATATTATTAAAACCTTTTTTTTTCCAGCAGTTCATGATGCTGGGAATATTTGAATGGCTTCGCTATGTCCAATTTAATAATCTGGAAGATATTTTTTCTCTGTTTCTCTGGAATTTGAAAAAGCAGATTTTAAGCTCTGAAGGAGAGTTACTTTTTAATTAATGGGCATTGGTGATAACAGTTGTTTTTGAAACTGCTGGGAAATATTGCTGACACCGGTAATTTTGTGAGAACTACAGGATTATGAGCACAGTGTATACAGATAGACATTTCAAATTATGAAGCATTGTACGAACAGTAATATAAACGTCAGCTCTTATAAAAGGGTTGGAGGGAATTAATCACTTTTTAGGCTTTTTCTTAAACAGCTACATAAAATCGTAAGGTTTTTTGCAGATGTGTTGAAGAAGCATTCAAAATTATTTTAAATCTAGCCTATTATACCTGAAAGAGAGCTCATATTTTCTGTTAAAATAACGTTTCTTATCTGAGTGTCCTTTAGATTTTTTTTTTTGTTTCAAAGCAAGTGTTTTTTAGGTTTCTGTTTGATCATTATATTCATTAAGATAATGATAATATAATTGCTGTATTAATTTGAAGGCCAGATCCTGTCTCCCAATGAAAAGTTTCCTTTTTTTGGGTAAGAAACAAAAGTAACGTTACTCCACTGAGATGATACGATATTTTCCTGTCCTTCACAGGCCTTGTGTTGGGATTACAACCGCACCCCCAGAAGAGATACAATGGTTCTGCTCCAAGTGTGCCAACAAAAAGAAGGATAAAAAACACAAGAAAAGGAAGCACAGGGCGCACTGAAGACTTCTTCAGCGGACTGAAGTCGTGCGGTCGCCGTGGCACCTTCTTCCCTGACTCGGTTGCAGGGGGGATCCAGCCTGCTCGTGTCTCACCCTCCTCACCGGCCGTTAGGGTTATGACTGGAGGGAATTGGGAGCGAGGAGATGCTCTCTGTCAGGGGCTGTTGCGTTTCACAGACCGTCCGAGCCCAGGGGGTTGGATTTTGGTACATCCTGATGCTGTCTTTCACCTACCGAGGGATATTTGCACAGTGCACTATGAAGACTTCGGTAGTTCATGGTACCGCTCCCGCTCCTGTGGCTCGGCAGCAACAAAGATGAATGTTGTAAATACAGATATCTGTCCTATTCTTTCTCGATTTGTTATTATTCCCTCTTGGACCTTTGCAGTAAGGTGCTGAGAGGAGGAGAAAATGTAAATTGCAGTAAGTTGTAAACTGAGGAGACCTTCTGGAATGATTTCTGTAGTCTGGATACAGTTCAGCCTCTACTCCTGCTGAGCCAGATAATCATAATGTGGAAATAAAAAGTGGCTGGTAAATATTTTTGTGACGAGAATATATGAAGCTTTTTTCCTTGATTTTTAGTACTAACATGAATAAACACGTTCAAGCTTTTGTGATATATCTTCTATTTTTAAAAAAAAAGTTTCTATTGTGTCAATTTTTTTCTTCCGTGTGAATTTATTTCGGTGGACCTGTAATATATTTTATACTTTGTTTTTTGTTTTTTAGTCTTTGTCAGTGTACCTTTTCATTGCTTGTACATTTCATTGGTGTGTAAAAACACTTCCCATTAAAAGATTTTCACACGTGTAAATACCTGATATTTATAAAGTACCTTTTTTTTTAATTAATTTTTAGGGCTTGAGGATTTTTATTTTTGTTTGCTGGAGAATACAAACCTAGCAGCTATTAAAAGCCCGTGCGATGTACGCCTGTCCTTATGGCTTTAAGGGATTGGCGAGATCTGCCCCAGTGGTGCGTGCACACGGAGTCGGCCAGCACCATAATTAGGCCTCGATTCAGATACTTAAACATGTGGTAACTTCTTAAGGAGTGAGTAATCCTATTGCCTTCAAGGAGCCTGTTCCCACACTTGGTTATACATGTGCTTAAATGCCTTCTGAATTGAGAGCTTAGGCCAGGGGGCTCTGCGCTCTTAATGGCAGCAACAGCGTGTTAATCTGTAGCTGGAACTGACTTTTGTTTTCTTTTTTCCTTTTTTTTTAACAAGTGGTAGTGAGTTTGTCAGAACAATCAGGCTCGTGTTTAGATGAAGGAGATGCAGAATGGCGTTGAGGCCAGAAGATGCATTGCTCTGCTTTGTGTACCCGCTTGGAAAGACCAATAAAGTGAATATGAGTTGTACTCCCTGCTGAAAATGAGGGGGGAAATTGCAGAGAAAAAAAAGTCAGTATTAGATATTATAGTGCCACGGGTCTCAGAGCTAAATAGAATATAAGACTAAATCCGGAAAAAAATTTATACCTTATGTTTCCAAAGCGATTTCAGACCTCACTGGTTAATTTGGGGATATTTCTACTTGAAACCATACAGTGAGAAACATTTGATGTTTGAGAATATGGCCCTTTAACCTGTTGTGCAGATACTAAGAGTTATTTTTTAAATGCATCCAAATTGATATTAATGAGAATGAATTAGTCATGTTTTTAAAAGTACCAGTCTAGTTAGGGAAATGAGGCTTTGCTGATAGAACTGTTAAATTGCAAATCAGTGGAGATATGGATGAAATTGGTTTATTAAAAGTGCACTGTTACCTTCTTTGTTCAATGCCACCTCATTTATATTCTGTCCCTGCTAATAACCAGTCAAGAAAGTTCTTCGATTTGATTATTTTATTTTATTTTATTTTGAATTGTTGGATGTTGCAAACCTGATTATTGTTTTTTTCCCACGTGTAATGTGCAGACATACGTAATACACAGTCTTTGGTCATTTCTGGTTGCAATAATAAAGAACTAGCTTTTGGTAAGTTGTTTATCCATTTCCTCCTCCCCTCCATTAATCAGAACTTCTCACATTTAATCGACTAAATTATTGAAGGTGTCGTGGGAGGGCCAAACTTTGCTGTTTCAACGGCCGTTCACTATTTCTGTGCGTGCTTGTGCGTTGCTGCCACCGGGTTGATTTCCTACCCTGGGTTTTATGATTTTATAAATGACCCCTGTGGCAATAAAACCAAAGCATCATTTTCAGGAGGCTTGTGTGGCTGACGGGATTAGTAACGGGAGAAGGGGCCCTTCACCTCCGGGTCATCGGTTTGAAGCCAGCCCTGGTCCGTAGCCATGCAGAGCTTGCCTCCCCTTTCACTTAACGCTGGTGTCTGTCAGGAATCGGTGGTGTAAGAGAATAATCAGCTTCCAAAAATAGTTACCCCCGAGCAGCCGTGTGGCATGGACCTTCCTTACAGCCCCTCATACCACCCAACACCAAGCAAGCCCAGCTGCCTCCCCAGATGTTTGTATTTGCTGCTATAACTTCATGGGTTGTGTTTCTTCTCCATGAACTCTGCCAGAGTTAGGGCTGCTCCCTTGATTCGCTGCTTGATTTTATGGTTGGGCATTTGTGTTCCTCTGAATCCTTTTATGATTTGGGTTTTGGGCACCACCATCCATGGGAAGAGGGCACGACGGGTGGGTTGCAGGTTGGTTTGCTTGTTGGATGTCATGGGAGAGCGTCACTCTCTCTGAATGGTTTTCCTGCCTTGGAGGGCAGCTTCATCCAAGAGGAAAGGCAGTTGTGAGCACTGCCTCTGGAGAACATCTGTTTCCACAGGTAGTTGGAGTAGAACTGGTTAAAAGTTTAGAAAGTAAAGAATTAAAGAGTTTTCAGTGAGGAGAGGACTCACCATCTGCCAGCAGTGTAAGGAGAAGACAGATACCATTTTCCCCCCTTTACTGATGCACCATACGTAGTGGTTTTAAGCAGCACAGCAAGTATTGGTAGCAAATATTCAAGAAAAGAGCGTAAAAACTATTCCATGAGAAAAACTTGTTGAATCCTGCCTTTACTCTGGAGCCAGATTATTATCTGGAGTCAGTTGGGAGTCAGTTGGAGCTGTGTCAGTTTACACCAGCCCAGGAGCTGCCCACTCGTGCGGCCGATGTTGGGGCTGGGGAGCAGCTCCGTTTATTGTGAAACGAGGCGGGTTTTTTTATCCTTTTTATCCTGCAAATCCTCCTGTAGGGCAGCCTGTGCCTGCAGGTCGCTGGAGTAGACAGCAGTGTTTGCTGCAAAGCATGTTAGTCATTAGGCAAAATTGCAACTTGTTAATGAGTTTTGTGCCCAGAAAAATCTATGATGTTAATATCAAGACAGTAAGCACAAAGCTCAGAAGTAGAAGAAACCATCTTGACTACTGATTTTTATTGGAGGGCAGAGATATAAATGCAGAGCATCCATCCCCGGAGTAATGGGGATGCACTTTTCCTGAGATAATCTTCCTTCAGGGCTGTATGTCGTGCTCAAAGCATCATTTCTCTGCTTGACAAGGTGTTTCTCTTCTGAAGGTGTCCGCAGCTAAGTACAGTGAGGATCTTTATGCTCTGCAACTGATTTGTGATTCCAAATGTCCTGGAAGAGAAAGGGAATAAAAAACCCTGAATCGGAGGGTATCAGAGCCTGCTGACTTTGTCTGGGCTTTCCAGAGATAAAATATAGTGTATTACTTCACTGTATCACCTAAACCTTCTTTGTTCTCCTTTCAATAGGACGATTAAACAAAGACCTACTAACCAAATTAAAGTATAAAATGAACGCTGAGATATGGAAACCTTGCCAGGAAGAATGTTAATGAATGAAGTTCACTAAAGGCATGCTGGCTAAGTTTTCAATACAAATAGTTTTATGGCCAATCTCTTTAGATCATAGCAGTTTTCTTTAGAAGTTTTAAGTCTCAAAAGTAGATGAGTTTCCTTCGCCAGGGAATGAATTAGATAATGCTCTGAATAAACTCCCTCTTCGCAGTCTTGTCACTCATGCTACTTAGGAAACTCTCCCTTTCTTCTGAGGACTTTTGGATCAGCTGTAACCTAAAAAGTAGAAAGCTGCTATTAATCCATGTGTGCTGTATGGCAGAGGAGGCTGTAACGGGAGATTTACGGCCAGCAAACAGCTCGTACCTGGCTGATGTGAGCAGAAGCCTTTAAAGGTGAGCTATGGCAGCTGATCCTGGTGTGCTTTCCCTCAAAGGTGCTGTTTCAGCCTGTTTTAAGATTTTCACCGGGTGAAGGGGGGACAGACTTTTTAATAGAGCCTGTAGCTCTATTAAAGGGGTAATCATTTTAAACTAAAGGAGGGTAGATTCAGACTGGATATAAGGAAGAAATTTTTTGTGATGAGGGTGGTGAGACACTGGCACAGGTTGCCCAGAGAAGCTGTGGCTGCCCCCTCCCTGGAAGGGTTCAAGGCCAGGTTGGATGAGGCTTTGGGCAACCTGGGCTAGTGGAAGGTGTCCCTGCCCATGGCAGGGGGGTTGGAACTGCATGGTCTTTAAGGTCCCTTCCAACCCAAACCATCCTGTGATTCTAAGCTTCAGCTCTTTGTGCTTATGGAGTGACCTTTTGCCCCAGGACTTCAAATCCTCTGATGTTATCCAGAGGGAGAGAGGAGAGCTGGGGGCTGCCAGACCACCATGCCCCCTTTGCCCACTCCCCCTTGCCAGTCTCCCCCTTAATTTTCCTTCCAGCCCTTGTTTGTTCCAGAGACCCTGACCCTTAACTCAGGTTTCTGGTGGCCAGTGCCAAAACCACAGCAGCTCAGTGACTGTTGGCTGCCTTGAACAAATGGGGACTTACATTGAAATGCGGCAGCAACAAGCAGGTGCTGATAGTTGAGATTTAGTGGAATATTGCTGCCTCGAGCTATGACCAAGGAGGCCAACTTTTCAAAAAGCAGAATGTCAAGTAAACCCAGGATAGGTGGAAGATCTTCAACGTATTTTTTAAAACACAAGGAGAAAATCCTTTCTAATGAATACACAGCTTCTGGTTGTGTTCTCGGTGTGAGGATTCCCATAAGGACTTTGGAACAGATTTATAAAACCAAACAGAAAATAATTAGATTATTTTATTGCCTAAACGGGGAGATGAGAGAGAAAGTGACTTAAAACACATTTACAAAAATTTAGGTTTCATCACCTGTCACAAGTAGAAATCTGGTTTATAAATTAGAATGTCTTGCCTGTCAATTCCTCCCTAAGCCAGTGTGGTTTTGACAACTTACTGTGCCTGTCATTTGCTTACTGTGGGACTAATGATAAGTGTGATGGGGTGTCACCGTCCCACCACCCTGGTGTCACACAGGGCCTCCAGCACTGCTGCTGCTGCTTAGTTGCATGCAGGAGACCTTCAGTCTTCTTCCTTCACCATCTTCTGATCCCTCCCCAAATTGGGGACTGGGCACTATTTGCTGCAGATTTTTTAAATTTGGCATCCAAATAAAAAACAGAACCAATTTTCCTTATGCAGAAACAAATTAGGAAATAGGGGCAGAGAATAGTGTGCAATTGTTTATTTTCAATTGAGGTGTCATTTCCAGCACTTTTCTAATAAGTGCTGTAGTGAGCGTCATGTTTAGGGTATACATCTGCTTGTAGATTTTGTGGTCCACATGGTAGCCATTGCACATATTCAAAGGGAGAAACATCGTCTTGTTACTGTGAAAGCTGACAGTTCTCAGCTCTGTCATGGCTTTACTGGTGCATTCGGGTGCAGGATCGGTGCGTGTCCCAGTTTCCATCTGCAGGAGGAGGATAACGTTTCCTGCTCTGGCAGCTCTGCTTCAGCCTTGGACCCAGGTGATGTGAAGCTTGTAAAGACAGCCCAGACCTTCTCACAGGTTAATTAACTAGAATAACACCCTTCTCACAAGGTGGATAAAACTGCAGAGCTATTAGGAGCTCCCCCACTGCCGGGTCTGTCCTTGAACCTGCTCCTCAACTGAGCCTTTCTCTGAACTTCTGAGCTTGTGTTTTCATTGAGGCTGGGAGCTGGAAACCATCTACTACACTTCTGAACCAGACAGATCCTTTGGCTTTGCAGGTTTTAGCTGACCCTCTTCCAACAAGTTTTCCAACATAAACTCAACCCTCTTTTCATCCACTGATTTTGAGCCTTTCTGTGAAAGGAGCCTGGCTGGGCTCACATTGAGACCTTATTTTGCTCCTAGCTCTTTTTTTTTTCTTCCAGGGATATGTGGTGGGGTTTATCTGAGAAACAACTTCTTGCTTAAAATTACTTCAGGGATGTCAAAATACACCTCTCATAATTCGTACAATAGCTGCCTTCTCTGGGCTTTGTGGGCTGTGAAATGTCTGAGTTAGTGCTTGGAGTTGGCATGTATTAAGATGCTGAGGATGAAGTGATGCTGTTGTTCTCTATACTTTCAGCAAAGACAGATGCTCAGTCAAGCCCAAAATCCAGGCCTTGGCCTCAGTATCTAATAACCCAGCCCGACCCTTGACTCTCAGTGCCACCTACTTTCTAAAAGGCTGGATTTGCAGCGCCACAGCTCAGGAGGAAGGAAGCACATCCCTTCAACCCTCCCAGTTGCCACTGGCTAAATGCTGCGTTTATTTGCTTTCAGGATTGCTTTGGCCTAACCAAAAAAAAAAAAAAAAAAAAAATAAAATTCCCAAAGCAAGGTTCAGCGATTTTGTGTTGAGGATCCCACTGAAGGTGTCGTAGCTATCTAATATGTGAGATGATGTTTAGGGAATATAATCACAACCTATGCAAAGTCTTGTTCTGGACCATCAACAGAGACCCTTGGAGATGCTTTGGTTTGGTGAATGGTTTGCAGTGGAGACATCTCTTTCAAATTTACTGAAGTTAAACTTCAGATGTCATATGTATGTCCTGTCTGGGACATTTTTTAAGTCTACCTGGAGGGTTCATAACAAACATGGCAAAGCCATAAGCTCAAGTAACCATTGCAGTGCATCCACTTAACCTTTATTCAGACTCTATTTACTCATTTTAATCAGATCACAAGGGATCTATTTTGCAAAACCCTTGGGTCCCTTAGAATTGGGAAAAAATCTCCTGCCAACCAACCCCTTTGGAAGCTGATCCTGCTCGATTTGATTCTCTATGTCTGTTGTTTCTGTGCTCTGCAAGATTTGTATACATGACCTGTGGGGACCAGAAGGATGGACTGTTTCTGCTCTGTGCTTCCAAGTCACAGTGATTCCAATTCAAATGTGGTTAAGATGACTATTCGGGTGTTTTGAAGACAATGTATGTGCCTCCCCTTTCAAGCAAGGATGCACCTGGGCCATGGACGACAGAAATGTGCTCAGGAACATGACAAGCTTGTCCTTTCTGGGTAGCCTCTAGTTCAGCATCTGCTAAAGCAAATATGCTTTGAAAGGAGTAAATCTGAAGTGCATTCATTCTTTCAGCCGTAGCACACAAGGTATCGTGGCTACATGATGAAACCAATGTTCAGGACCTTGTGGAGCCTTTTTCTTCTATTACTGTGGTAACAAAAGTGCAGGAGAAACAGGTAGTTCTTACATGATCCATACTGCTGGTGCCAAAGTTTCAGCTGTCCTCTATATACATGGCAGTGACCTTTCCAGCAGTTTGAGTCTTTTCTCCACATCTGGCCAAACACTGATTCTTCTGTACCACTGAGAGAATTGACTTATTTTTCTTAGCGTAGCTCCTATGAATATGGAAAATTAGATTCATTTGTCCTTAAATAGTCTAATAATTATGTGATATTTTCACTCTTTTGAGAGTCTTGGATGGGAGAAGGATGAAGGGGCAAGCAGAGGTTGAAATGCTAGAAACTACTGAGAAAGCACACAGTTTGAGTAGATCTGTCCAGCGTAAGAACGGCTCAATTCCACCTTCACTCTTAATCACCTGCATTGCAGGCTTCGGAGTTCATCATTTGCCCAGTGCAGGTCCAGCTCATCTCTGCACTCAGAATCTTTGGAAAACTTAATTCTTCAGAGTTAAAACAGGCGCAGTTTGCAACTTCTTGCAAGCACATTCAAGGGCAGATCTGCTATTACTAACGATAGTTAGGCCCAAGGTGAGCTTTTGGCAGGTATCAAATCCTCCTTTCAAGCCAAGAAGTTCCCACTACTAGAGAGCAACACTATGGTCTACTTAAGTTTTGTAAGCCGTTAATGAGTCACTTGATATCAGCCAGATCAGTTCGCTTACATGGAAAGGGCTCTTATTTCTCCTGGTGGCATTGACTTTGGCGTGTAGAGCAGGGGAGCACAGAGCTCCAGTGACTGATCCTTCCTACACTCGCTTGCACAAGGGTACGGCAGCACGATGGACTCATCTCAGATTCCTTCGGGAGGTGGTGACAGAGCTCCACCTTAATGAGTTCATTGCCCTGCCAGCATTCTTCCCACACCCAGGTGCCCACGTTGGCAAAGCTGCGCTCCACCAGCTCGCTGGAAAATGTTCCCCGGGCTTTTAACAGGCTACAGATCTTGGGATGCCCGCCCGACTCCTCATTTTCAGTTGGCCTCGGTTGATGGTCCGGTTGTGTTTACAGGCAGAACCAAGCATGCTGGTTTGGTGTCGGGGAAGGAGGGTGGTGGGGAGACTGGGGGGACCAGATTAATTGCCAGGACTCCCACTAGGCCAGGTTTTGTACAAGTCATGCAGTGTGCAGGTGGGTGGAGGGAGGAGCCAGTGCCTTAGCCCGTGCCCGAGGCTCCGGTGAGTATTATACCAGCTCTGTTTACCAAAGCCATGCTTAAATGGCTGCAGAGCTGCATCACGTCTTTGTTTTTCTGCTCACTTCTGGATCACATGCACTGGTCATGGAGTTAACACTTACTAAATAGTATTACTTGGAATTCTGGTATGAATACAGCCTTGGATGCACATGTTGCAAAATAGCTTCAGAGCTGAGTGCGCTCTTGGCATTACCCCCCCCAAGGGACCCCAATTTTCTGAAACGACTTAGTAATTTAGCTGTTTATCTCCATTTTGAGTTATCCTTATCTCAGTCAGAAGTGTCCTGCTGCTTGCAATAGGTCCCTCACTTTTACTTGTCTGACACTGCACATTTCCCCTCTGTGCAAGACAAGTGCCTGTTGTCATCTGCTGGAGATACACCTCCTACACCTCTGGTGTGCAGGAGATCAGACCTTAGCAGAGAGCAACCTGCCCCTTCCCTGCTGGCAACACACTCTACAGCCAGGGAACACAACTGATCACTATTTATATGAATTTAAGACATAAAGGGACCTCCTGAGACATCTAGTCAAATTTTGCCATCACAGTACAACACGTCCCACCATGCCATTTCTACACTTGCATGTGTTTGGGCAAGGTGGGTGGATGACCCCAGCATTTGCTGGGAGAGGGTAATAAAAACATAACTATTCAGTGTGGGTATTAGTTTGTTGGCTTAAGGACTCAAAATCTGTGATAGTTCCCATCAGATGTGCTTGGAGAAATCATGGGGCTGAGCTAGCGTCACTCACTTTCTGTGAACAAGGACTGATTTGTTTTCTGCTGGCATTACGAACACCGAAACCGAAGGAGGGTGGGTGGTGAAGTGATTTGTGCCAGGTCAAAGAGCATGTCAGGGGCAAAGCTGAGATGGGAACGGGCACCTCTGAACTCCCAGCTCCCCTTGACACCAAGCAGATGAGGCTGGTGCCGGAGCCATCTGAGGCCAAGAGGATCAATATCTGCTGAGAAGAGTCGCCTGATGATACAAGAAGGGAAACTTTCTTCTGCTTTCTAAGCGAGGTCCCCTCTAGCAGCTAACCCTGCTTTAATAGTGACATCTATTACAAAATACACCTTTGAGCCTCCTTCATCCTTGGGTACCTCTCCAGGTACTTTTCCAGGGACCTTTATATGAACCTATCACTGGGGGCACCTGCTTATGTTGAGTTTTTATCCCAAAAGTGGGTCTCAGCTGCCAAGATGTCTATATAAGACACATGCAGAAGTGTGGATCCCTCTGCAAGGTCCTTCCAAACCAAAGGCATGAGGAGATGTCTGTATGTGAGCTCCCCCCGAGGCTGCTTGACACACCTCCCAACCACAACCGGGCTGCAATGCAAGGCGAGCTCAGCAAAGCACTTGCAAGAATTGGGCAGGAAGCGGTGATTTGGGATAAAATCAGGTTCATTTCTCCTTGAACCAAAAGATGCATCTCTGCAGAGACCTCAGTTGTTTTGTCACAGATATACACGTAGACAGGACTGTGGGCTGGTGAGCAAACTGGAAATAAGAGTCTCCCAACTAGTTGCGATAAACTATATAAGCCAACAGACATCTGAGAAAGGCATTTCCATTTCTGTGGTCCCAGGTCAGGATAATGTGTTTCTAAATCCACACTTGCTTTTTCTTTAGGTTATTGCATGGCATCTCCAAGCTGAAGCGGTTTGACGCTGCCTCCACTGTAATTTTCCACACCTAACTTCTTTGGATTTCTTTTTTTAAGTCTCGCCTTAACTCTAAATTTATTCGGGTTTGTTTTTGTTCATATGATAATCACAACATTCTTTTGATACTTTTTTTTTTTTTAAGCCTTGATTTACTGAGATTTGCTTGCAACCTTCGTTCCAGTTTACCATTTTTTGTGCGTGGGGATATTTTAAATGAATATAATTATATTTAATAGCTTTTGCAGGTACTAAAGCATCTTTTGATTTGAGTCCTAACTTTTGTTATTACCCCCCACACACATACACACCTTTTTAGATATTCTCTGTTTAACCTATGCCTAGAGATTAATTAAAGTGTCATTAAAATGCCTTTAGTACGTTTTGTGTCCTACATGCCTGGAAATATTTTTTTCCCACAGTCAGAATTGTTGTGCTTGTACCAACAATAACTGGCATGTGGCTTGTTTTGTAGATCGCCATGAGATATAACGAACACTCCTAATTAGAAGAAAACACATTCGTTTTTTGGATTCCTGTTCAAAGTTTTCTCAGGAAGACCCACTAGTTTTTCATTTACATCTCTCCATCACTCTTGGCCAGCTCTGATGCCGGGGCTGAGCACTCTCTCAGGAGCACAGAGCGAGTCCCGCATTGCAGATGATTGCAAAATGGAAATTTAGGATCTTCCCAACCAGTTATGCACAAATTTTCAAGCCTTGAGTATTTAAATGTGTATAGTCCAGTCTTGGGGACAAAGTCTCCCTCCTCTTCCAATATTTCTGCTTGGGGAGAAACCATAGCTGGAAATTAATCTGGATTTAGAGCATACATGCCAGGAGGTTTATCTACAGCCAAATCCTACAGCTGCCTTTGCAAAAATGGAGCTGGTCAGAGGATGGGAATGGATATGCTCTGGCTATTGCTATTGATGACCAGAAAAACTAAAGAAGGCAAAAAAACTCCAGAATTTGCTTAATCACCCATTTCTTTCTCCCTGCATTGTTTCCAGCCTGGTCATCTCCTGCGAGCTGGGTTGATGAACCGGAGGAGCTTCGTGTCAGCACTGTTTGCCCTTCGAGTGGGACCCCCCGTGCACAGTGCTCACAAGGACCCAGTGGGATGAGAGATGCTGTATGAATTCCCAGATTTGAGCTGCCCAGCAGGTTGCAGGGCTTGGCACGGTCCTGGTGCTGGATGGGAGAGATGTGCGTGAAGCGGGAGCAGAAATTAGGAGCTCCTGGTATCTCCCTGGTCAAGGAGCGGGGCCAGTCCAGGTACTAACATAAATAATTTGGGACACTACATAAACCCAGTTCAGTGCTTTCTTTTCCAGCCTTTTGCATCTCCTTAAGAGTATTAAAAATCCCCAACAAACAAATACACATGTAAGCAGCTGGGATAGAAAAACAAAACCCAAACTGCACAGCCTCCCCAGGGACCATTTAATCTCTCGATGACACCTTTCTTAAGTGGAAACCAGGACTCTGAGCTCCTCGTTTCCAGTTTCTAGGAAGGTAAAACATGACATCAAGCCAGGCATCAGGCTCTCATGCAAAGTCAGCACCAGCTTGGAGGTGCCACAGCTGCTTTCTGATTTCACCTCCATCAGAAAAGGAGCTGAGACTCTCATCATCCCAGAGGTTTTCAGCCAGGGAGCCAAGCTTGGAGCCCTTCTCATCCTGCTGCTCGGTGGGATGCACCAGGAAGGCATCGACCCAAGGGTCATGGATGCTTTTAGCATCACCCCGGCCCAGCTCTTGCAGTCTCCTCTCCTAGAAGACATGAGAAGAATACAACAAAAAAATGGGAGCAAATTACTGACTTCTCAGGGAAGATGTTGCTGAAGATAGTGTAATTATAATCCCTTTCAACAGCTAAAAGGAGCTGGGCTGTTTCATGGCCTGACTTCTAAACCTTGACAGGTTTTGCAGCTGTAGGCTTTGGAGAGCCTCTGCTGAGCAACTCTCCCCCTGCTGGTAAATCATCATGGGTTTAACAGGAGCCTTGGCCTCGCAGGATGGCGCATCGGTGGGGCCACCCTTGGGACATCACTGGCGAACATCATGGGCAGACCCCATGGCCCCTCTTCTCCTCCCATGACTCATGTCCAGGGCCACCACACTGCCTCTCAATAACAATTCTGTCTTTTGTAAGAGAGCTGACAGTGACCCACCTTGCAATTAACAGGTTGTTTGGGGAGAAATATTAATAAGCACCCTGACAAAGGTGAATCTGGGAGGGAGGCGGACACTGCCTTGACTCAGCGTCCTCCTGGAGCGGTTGGAGAAGGATGCTCGGCATCTGCTGGGCATGATTTTGTGACACAACTTTGTTCACCTTACATTTCCAAAGACTCTTGGGGCATCCCATGCTAGATGAGCTGGTGAAGAGCCCTGGAGTAAAGGTCACTGCTGGTTTTACATTGGGGGCTGTCCACTGCCACCCTCTCCCTGTGAATTTTTGCATCCTCTCTGCCTTTCTGCTGCCACAAACACCTTATTGCCAACATCCCTTTCATCCCTTGCTTTTCTGGTGCGTACTACTTTGCAGGAGTGTTGGAAAAGCCTTAGCAGACCACCGTCAGTTCAGAAACAAGGGATCACTGCCCCAAAAAATTCCCAGGTCTTCACTCCTTTAGCCTTCAACCCCTCCATCCCCCCTCACAGGTCAGTGCCACGGGTTATAATTTGTGCTACAGTAGCTCCAATCAGGACCTGGGGTATTATTTATCGCATTTAGTACCTGCCATCAGTCATGAAAACTTAACAAAGACCCTATTGGGTTTATCTATAGGCAGCTAAACAAACGTATCTTGCTCTCCCGTTATCTTCTTGTTAACAAAACACTATCAGGATGTTCTAAACATCAGCATTTACTGCACAAGAGCCCTTTATCTGGCATGATATATAGAGAGCCCATCAATTAGTGCAGGGGGCTTGGAAATACCTGCCACGCTTCACTCAAAAGTCCCAGCACCATCCCAGGGCTGCATCACAAATAAATATCCTTGTGCGTTTCCTGGCCCCGAGCATCCCTGCATGAGCTGGGAGAGCTCCTTATGAGCAGAAATCATGATAAAGATATGTTTTCCACCCTTTTTTTTTAATATCAAGCCAGTCAGGCTGGAGACTCTCTGTGAAGGGAGCCGTGAAAGAGCAGCGAGGGTGCTGGATAGTGCAGGGGATGAGGAAAAGGGAAATGAGGTTTTATTCAGAAAGGCTGGACGTGGTTTGGGAATACAGTGAAAAGTGCCATGAGACAGTGCATTCTCCTGACAACAAGACCTTGTCTGCAGGATCGGTCTCTCTCAGATCCCCCCACCATATCATCACACTAGCAGAGCAAGCCTTGCTCTTGCTCACCATCAGCTCAAAGAGGTGGATGTGACGGGTCTTGGACACCAACCACCGAGGATCCAGGGCAGCTGCTTTCTTCAAACACCTCTGCTAAATCAGCACCTCAGCAGAGGAGCCACTTCACACCGTAAACCACTCTCCTGTGTGTCAGCTGGACCGATGGTGTTTCACCCTCCCCTGCAGTGGTTGCATCGCAGTGGGAAAGTGATTCTTCAGATAAATGGCAGATTGGGAGGTTTAACCCCACCTCCTGTTTGACTCCAATTATTTGAATATCTTGTAAAACAGAAACTTTGTAAACAAGTACACAGCCTGGTTTGGAAACCACTGTGGCTATCTCCAAGTGATGGTTTGCTCTTGGGAGATGTTTTCTTCTAGGTGGATCTCCAAGCTCAGGACATACTTCATGCACTTGCAGAGGCTGGACTCATGCGGACTTCCCAGTCATTTCAGAAGCTGAATGTTTAAGAGAAAAAAAGCTGAAGAAAGAGAAAAAGCTGAATGTTTAAAGGTTGATATTTTTTTTTTTAAAATTCTCAAGCTAAAAATAAAGGGAGAAACAGTGGAGAGCTTTGGGCTGGACTGACCTCTGCCTGGCTTTGAAGAGGCAACATCAAATATTTAAATAAAATAGGTGATAAAACCAGTGAAGCCAGTGATGGGAGTCAGAGAGGGCAGATGGGATCAGAGCTTTGGGCCAGGCCGGTGCAATTAGAAGTGTGTTTTGCACCAAGCTGAGCAGGACACTGTAGGAGGGAGGCCAGAGAGGTGCAGCAATATGGAGAGATAAGATCCCAGAGCAGTGCTGGAGCTGTCTGGACAGAGAAGAGTAGGAGGCACCATAGAAATTTCCTGGGATCTTATCACCGTGGGCCATCTTCTCCTCCTCTTTCACATCCGCGGCAGACCTGAAGCCGCAGGACTGTCCAAGCAGCCGCCCAGCCCTCGCCCAGCCCTGCTGCCGTCAGGCATCATGTCTGCAAGACCCATCACAGCAGGGTGGGGGGCTCTGTCCTGACGCAGCTGGAAATGTAGACATCCAGAGGTGTTTAGCTGCCTTAAAACAGCCAGAAAGAGGTGACAAATATCTTCAGGCCAAGGACTTGTCGCGATCCCAGGCACTGGGAGGTGGTGGGGCTGGCGGCCAGCAGATACTGAATGTGGACATTTGTTGAGGTTAGCTTCACTGTTACATTCACAAATCCGCGAAAAGGCATTTGTGCCTTTATCTGCACTGTTCCCGGTGGGAAAGGGCCGCTCGCTAAAAGCCAGCCTAAAGCGACGCGTCGCGTTCGGTCTCCAGAGGCAAAGGATGGGGCTGAAATCAAATCCAGCAATGTGGCCCCATATGGGCAAAGCCTCGCTGGTGAGGAGGGAGCACCTCAGGTTAGCAGGGGCCCTTTCCAGCAGCACATTAACCCGTTGTCCTCTTACAGCCAGAGCTGGCTTTTAACACCCTTAAACCAGCTCCTAACACCGCAAGAAGGACCTCCTACAACTTATACCCAGAGCCAGGAAGCACAGGTAAGGGGCCAGGCAGAAATTGGACTTAAAAAGAAAATCACCCCGGCGAGGGGGTGGTCATTGCCGATGGTTATTTAGTTATTCGGTTTTGGGAGGTGCTTGGTTTTGCAGGGCGAATCTCCATGTGGGTTTTACATTCAGATATTCCCCTCACACGACACTCATACCGTCGCTGTTGGCTGTTTTTTCCTCCAACTGCTATTAAAGTTACTATTTGATAGGAGAACAAAAGACAAATACGAATCATTGGTGCAAAACCTCGCCATCTAAGCATGATCTTTCTGGACCAGGAACTCTAAGCCCCTGATCTGTCTGATATATAGTTTGGGTACAATAATATCTGCTACAGTTATTATTACCTATATTACAAAGATCTCCAGGAAAAAAAAAAAAAAGAGAGATTGCACACGTGCTGGCTAGTTTCTCTGTTAGGGGGAGGGAAAAAAAAAAAGAATAAAAGTTTAATAAACGTGTGCTGTGTTGTGGATGACTTTGTGGCGACCTTTGTTGCAAATGGCCTATGCATGCGGAATAATGGTCTCCGTGCAGAGAGGGAAATGGCTTAGTGCTATCATCGTTGCCTCGGTAACCATCAGAGTCTCCATCTAGCAGAGAGAAATGAGTTATGAAAAGGCTTGAGTGAAGAAGGGATTAACACATGATCCCAGGGACAGCATGTCAATCAAAATCAGCGGAGAAATTACACTGCTCTATTTGAGAATGTCTCCGGAAACGCAACCTTAGTGGGTGTATGTATGTGGATGTATGCAGGCATGATGGAGAGATGGATAGCTCTGAGCCTCGTATGGAATATATTTTTTTAGGGAGAGAGAGAGAGTATGGTATATATATATTTTTGTGTATATATATATAGTGCAAGATATCTGCGAGCGCTGGTGAGCGCATGCACAGCACCCCCTGCACACACACTACCTACACATTTGTGTCCAAGCCCCTGCACGAGGCACCTCTCCACAGGGACACCCCTTTGTGATGCCCACACGATGCGCGGCCCCCTGCTCGCAGGGCTCCATGCTGCCCTGAGCAGCCAAGCAAACGAAAACCCTTAGAATACACAACATTTAAAAATAATCCAAAATACATAGTTGATCCTGAAATTTGCTCATCCTCTCTCCCGTCCTCACCAGGCTTCATTAAAATGTCCCCGATGGCATCCCTCGTTCCTGCAGGACAGCCCAGGGGCTGAACCCGCTGAAGTCCTTCGTGCACCTCCAAAAGGAAGAGCAGAGGGAAATGATTCCCCTATAACATGCTCAGAATGCAAAAGCCAGGGCAATATGGAGACTATAGCTTTAGACTGAGGGCCTCGGTGGCTTCACCTGAATATCTTCCATCAGCGTCGCACTCCTGAGCTCTGCAACTTGTAGGTCAAGGGCATGGGAACTAAAGCCACGATTAACTCCCTCTTGGTTTTAGCTATTGCAAACTCTCTGGTAGTTACAACCCCTGGCGCTGCTCAGCCGTGTGTAGCTGTGCACACATTTCCTATGGCGATTGTTTGCCTTGATTCAGCTGACGAGCTTTACATTACCTGGGACCAGAGTGAGTTTTCTGCTAATGTCGGGAGCAAAATGTGATTACTGGGAAGGGAGGGCTTGTGCGGCTTCATAGCTGAGGAGTGTGGCTGGAAAAGGCCTCGAGTATTTGTTCTGTTCATTGGCCACTTCAGTAATAGAAAACTTTCTCTTCCAGGAAATTCTCTCTCTCTTTTTTATTTATTTTTTTAAGGCAGATGATTATTACAGGGAAAGTAAAATTTCTCTTTGGTTTCTTTGCTGCCTGCTGAGCCGCCCAGCCTGCCTCCATGCCAAGAAATGCAAGAGCTCGGGGAGGGGATTTGCCCCTCGAAAGCACTGCTGGATCACCCAACCCTCCCCAGCCCGAGGTTCTCCCTGTTCTCGCTGCCCAGCACGTCCCACTCACACCCACTCACCGGCACAACGCGGGCCCCCCGCACCCACGGTCCCACACCCCTGCATGAGGCCCCTGCGCAGCTCATCCTACACCCGCAGCTGATTTACACCTCACACTTCAGCTACAGGCACGCTTGCTTTGCCACCACCACCCCTACGTGTTCCATACGTGCCCAGACTCTTCACCTGTCCCCATCCTGCCATACCCCCGTCACCACAGGCAAACGCTTCCATACATCCCTCTCTCCTCCTGATGCACAGACACGTGGCATCTCCCCAGCCGCCCTTATAGCCCTCGTGCCCTGCATCACCCCCAGGAGCACAAACCCCCACCCGGGCACCCAGCCCTCCCGTCCAGCCCCACCCTCATGCACCCTTCGCACAAACGCACCTTCTCAGATGCATCTTTGGGATTTCCCCCGCACACAAACACTGTGGGGCCCTTCCACCCACACGCCACAAAATCCCCCCCCCATGTCTTCAAACCCCTACGGCTGCACCCACTCCTCCGGGGTGCACCCACCCGCACCCTGCAGCCTCCCATATGAAACACCCGGGATCAAGCACGCACAAGCCCAAACGTAGATGCCATCAAAATACACGCATCGCCCAATCGCTCCCAAACACTCCCTGCTCCCCCGATGGACAGGGACACCCCCAGCCTACCCAGGGCCAGCAGTAAACCCTCCACCAAGGGTTTCCATAGCCCTCCACCACCATGAAACGCTTGGCCCTGGCTTTTTAGGGGTCTCCAAGCCCTGCATCTCTCCCCACACCCCTGTCCTCTTCCTTCCCCCCTCCTTGCTTTCCTTTCTCTCGGGTTTATTTCCCCTCGGCTCCCACTCCTTCCCCCCTTTCCTTCCCTCCCCCCCTGCCACGTCCCCAGCCTCCCACACAAGTTTAAAGCCATCAGCCCAGCCAACGGTTAACCAAATCGCCTTGACCTCTCTGCTATTTGATATTCGCCTCCTTGACACTCATTTAGGAGCGCGCAGCGGTAAAGCAGACATTGGACAAGTCCAGCCTGAAACCAAAGCCCTATGAAAGGAGGAGAGAGATCAGAAGAACCTGATAGCTAGGAACTTGTTCTCTCCAAAGGCTTTCTGGACATTTTAGCCTGGATCAGGGGTCCGTGGAGCGCCAGTTCGTCGCCAAGCAGGGTGTAAACGTTAAATGTTAGCTATTTGTTCCAGAGATTGGCATGAAGATCGAGCCTTTCTGCCTCCTCTCCCCCCCGGCCCCCCTCCCGCAGTCTCTCCAGCCCGTCCAGAGTCTCACAGACACTCATTCATTAGCGGTTTAATAACCCTCCCGACGTGATAACATCCTTTACTCCCGGCTCTGCGAGCGGAGGTGACCCTAGGGGGGGTGGGTGGGGGGGGTGGTGTATGCTGCTCACTCGAGATGCTCCAGGACGTGGAGGGGGGGCTCGGGGGTACCGGGCAGTCAGCACGGGCTGCTCCTGATGCAATTGCCGGGTGAAGAAAAGCATCTTTCCCCCCCCCTCAAAAAAAAAACCCCAAAACCACCAAAAATCCAAACCAACTTTGGTGCTCGAGTCCCTAAAAGTCCACGGGGCGCCTCCCCCCGAGGTCCCCAAGCCCGGAGGGGGGGGGACACACAGCCGCTGCCCACCCCCCCGCGGCCCCTCCCGGCGCCCGGTATCCCCAGCCCCGGCTCCGCCGCCGGAGCCCCCGGCGCCCTGCTCGGCTGATGCAGAGATGCTGGCGGTACCTCACCTGATCAAGCCCTATATTCTTTTAAATGGCTCTAATTTCAACATTTATCGCATTTACCCCGTAACTGCGGATTCAGGCATCTGAAGCAACCTTTCGAAACTCTGATTAGTTCAGCTTCGTTCGGTGCCTTTTCCTCGCTCTCCTTTCTCCCCAGTTTTGTTGGTGGGTTTTTTTTGTTTGGTTTTTTTTGTTTTCTTTTTTTTTTTTTTTCCCCTTCGCTCCCTTTCTGCGCGACTTTCATGCGCTGCAGATAAGATATAAAATACTCTATCGGGATACTGTAATATTAAAGATCAAAAGTGGCATCAATTGAAGACCAAACGCACGGAAAACAAAGGGGAAGGCTGGGAGATGTTCATCAGCTAATTACAACTGCAAATATTATGCAAATTTATCTTGGCACAGAAATGGAGAAAGCGAGTTTAAGTGCGGAGATAATGCTGGAATATTGAATGTTCAGCTGAGGGTGGGACGTGGTCCAATAAATTCATCTGAGGGAGAACCGGTATTATATATATGTATATTCCTATCAAACCATCTACACTTCAAATTGGGGGGATCAAAAATTGCGGTTATAATTGATACTTGAAATTCCTTGACAAATATTGCACAGAATATACGGTGGAGGAAGAGCAGGGCAGCAGAGATTACCGCTTGGATGGGATTTGTGAAGCACCGCATATAAAATGATGCACCTATAGCAGGGAGACGTGCATTTGCAATACGCACACGGGAGGGGGGGGGGGGGGGGAGAGGGAAAGTCGTCCCCCCCCACTCAAGACCCCAGATGGGAGCCTTTCGCTTTAGGCAAAGGGGAAAAACAAGTTATTTTTCAACCTCATTTCAGAAGCGTCTCCCGCTTCCTGGAAAAAAGGACCGTGCTAGACCTGGTTAATGATTAAACACCGTCCCTGTGCCGTGAGAGCCAAGAAGGGATGAGAGGGAGCCAAGGAAACTTAAACCAAGGCAGAATAGGGCTGCCAGCACCTGTCCCCAGAAATTTTAGCATCAGGAGTACCTGTATACAAAGAAAAAAAGAAAAAAAAAATGGGGGGGAGGGGAAAAAAACCCCAATGAAAACCGAGGTGCAGCAAATTGACCACGAAGAGGATTTCAGGCACCATTTTCTCTCCTGTGATGTCCAAGAAATTAAGAAGCGAGGATGATCTAACGCGGGTCAGGAGCATCCCCCAGCCCCTCGGCAGGGTTTTTGGGGGGGTGGGTTGAGCCGTTATGGGATTTGACCCACGCGGTGGTTCAGTCGAGACGAACTTTTGGGCTGAGTTGTTATTGTTGTGGGAATCCCCCCCACCCCACCCACCCCATCCCTTAGAAGGGAGCAAAGGGGGTTTATTCGCCACAGAAAATGTTTGAAATGCATCTTTTCCCTGCGCAGGTGAGGAGGCAGACAGCGGCTGCTGCTTTCCTTCAAGGATTCAAACGAATACATTCAAACCCAGCAAAATATCAGCAGATCTTCCCCTCCTCAGGCACAGGAATATCAATAATTTCAGGTGAATGCCCCCCCCCTTTCATTTCTGCAGCCAGAAACACAGAGCAACGTTCATTTGCATACAAAGCAACCCGCGGAGTTTCTCCAGTTTATGAGAAATGCCTTAAAAAAAAAAAAAAAGAAAAAAAAAAAAAAGAGGCAGAGACACAGGGAGAGAGGGGAGAGACTCCTAGCAGAAATCTTATCGATTTTTTGCTATGCATGTATTTATTTGGCAACGGGGCGGGGAGAAAAATTGAACATTATTGGCAGCCCTCCCTTTAAAAAAAAAAAAAAAAAGGAAAAAAAAAGAGAGATATGCAAATTGTCTTTTGTCTTAACCCGGCTCCGTGCTTTGTTCAATGTTTATGATGCATTATCTCCCCCTTAAATAAAAAATAAATCATGTAAAATTAGGATCTCGCAGTCACCGAGAGGAGAAGCTCCGGTCGATTTTCTTAATTTCAGTCTGAAAGTGACACAGTAATTAAAGCGCTTCGCACACACCCCCCAAATTCTTTTTATTATTATTATCAGATTTACCTTATATTTTCACCATTTAAAAAAAAAAAAAAAGACTAAAAAAAAAAAAAAATCAGTCTCTCTGCCCCCAGGATAAAACTAAACTAAAATAAGGACCCCGGTTTTTTTTTTTTTTCCCCAACGTTGCCCATCGCTTTCCGCCATCAGATTCATTGTGATGTATTAGATGCAATAAATTATCCCATGTAACAAAACATTGGGAGCTGAAAGGGTGATAATCTGGAAAGCAGAGATAAGGATTCATTATTCCGAATCATTATGAATCCAACGTTGCCTCTGACTTCTTTCTTAATCAGCTCCTCTGATCCTGGATATGTGAGCAGCACAGATAAGGAAAGAGTCATTTATAATTCTGTACCTCGTCTAATATTTTAAAAAAAGTCAGAGGCAAGAAAACGCTATAAAACACAAGCAAGAGGCGGGCTCCGAATGAAATATCACTTCGATGTTGTTAGAGCCGCAGTAAGATTTAATTAAAATTCTCCACTTCCACGTGCTTTATATATTTTTATAAATATATTTTGCACCTTGGCTGTAATGGATAGGAATTTGCAACTGGGGCTATTTGTTGGGCTCTGGCTTTGACTTTATTTCCAAGTCCCTGATTTGGATGAATGGAAGGAAGGGGGGGATTATTTCAATTCCCGAGGTTTCCCCCCAGCCCCGCTCTCCCTCCCCACCGTTCACACAAAGTCATTAGGTCGATCCTACCAATGTAGGAGGCTGCGTTTAATGGAAATCGTTTTAAAGCGAATATACTCTGCGCACACAAAGCACAGGATCAATGCCAAACCGGCTGATTTGGGGAGATCAGGACGAAGGGGGCTTTCCCCCCCTCCTTCGAAATGAAGATTGCAACGATGATATTAAAAAATAGCCTCTCTGAGACCGTGTTTTCACAGCCTGGGAGGGGGAAATTATTGATTATTGACAACTTTTCTCCGGGGTGGGGGCAGAGATGGGTGGGTTTTCCCTCCAGAGCAGACAAGGCAGTTTAATTATAGCGAATAAAACATCCCTAACCTCCTTTCTGCAGCCGACGGAACGGTTATCACTAACAATAACGTATGGATTATATTTATGGAGGGTCCGACTGCAAATCTTGGTGCAGGCGGAGCCGAAATCGATTGTGTGTGTGTGTGTGTGTGTGTGTGTGTAGGTATTTATTTCGATGTATAGGCGTCTAAATGTGTGGCAGAAGAAGAGCAAGAGGTGGGATTAGCCTCATGCACTCGGAGAATCACAGCCTCCCTTAGGAAGTTGGAAAACACAAGGAAAAAATATATTCCATGCATATATATGTGTGTCTGTATATATATATATGGAATATATACACACACACACGCACACCATATATATATTCCATATATATACACGCACACAAGGAAAAAAGATGTATGTGTGTGCATATATATACATGTATTTATTTATTTAAATGACCTCTGGCTACCTGACTATTGCTTTTAAGGTATATTCGGACCTAAATTGCAGGCATCGAGGAAGGTCTGTGATATTTATGATAAACCCCAGGTGCCATTTAAAGCCTCATTAGTTATGTTTAACCTTTGAATCACCAGCCATCACAGCTGGAAATGAACTTCACGGTGCAGGGTGAATGCGGGGGGGGGGGGGCGGGGGGAGTGTGAGTGTGGGTGCGCCTGCGCCTGTGCCCAAATTCCCTCTCCCACCCCCTCTCCCCACCCCAGCAAGCCCCAGCTGGGGGAATAGGGACAATAGCGCAAGGACTCCATCTCCATGGGCTTCCCAAACGCTTTTTGCAGGAGGATCCTCGATTTTTCGTTTCCCCACTTCCACGATGTGCTCAGACATCCCAGATCCAGCTCCCTCCCACCCGACCCCCCCCCCCTTTTTTTTTTTTTTTTTTTTTTTTCCCCTGGGCAGTTTTGGAGGGATCCAGCAACATCTTCCACGTTGATCTCGCCTCCCTCCCGCAGCACTGTCTGGGGGAGCAGAAATTGTGGCGAGCAGAAGATTTCTCAGGGATTTTCCCTGCCCGGTGATGGGGAACATACGCCCCGAGTGATTTTAGCTGTATTCTCCTTTTTTTTATACCATACCCTGCAAGGATTTAGCCCCGGTTCCTCCGCTCGGCTCAGTGCAAACCACACAAGCCTCGTGGCTTTGAAATACTGATTTTCGAAGCCTTTCCCTAGCAAAAGCCACATTTCGTGGCGAGGGGAGATGGGCTCAACACTCCTCCCCCCGCTGTTGGGGTGCCCGAGCTGTTTCCATCGGTGGTTCGTGGCGGGAAGGTTCCCTTCGCAGCTCTAATGAGCTTTAAGTTATTACCTTAATTGAATGTGTTTTCTAAAGATAGAATTGGGAGGCGATCGCGTTACCTTTCACCTTACAGAGAGTCACTCTAGAAGCGGAGATAGCGAACCCCCAACGTCAGCAGAAAAAAAAAATATCCCTCCAGGACAAGGAGTGTATATACATATATATTTTTTTTTTTTTTTTTTCTCCCTAAGTGATCAATTTTTGGCCCCGTTTCTGAAGCGCCGGTTGCGCCGGGACTCAGCGCCGCTGACTTGCGCGGGATTTCCGCCGGGTACCGCGGAGACGGGCCGGTGAGGGCGGCTCTGCATCCCCCCCAGCACGAGTGGGTCTCCCACTCGTGCGGCCTGGGGACTGCTGCACGCTCCTTGTTTAGCCCTGGGAATAAAACACTTCTGGTTTATTCCGTGGGAGCAATTCACGCCAGGAGTAGATGTGGGGTTGGATGTTAAATGGGGGGGGGGGGTGTGTTTCTTCTCCCACCACCACCACTTTTTCCCCCTCCCCACTTCTTCTCCCACCCCGGGAAGTGGCTGCCCACCCGGGTAGAACAGCGTGGCCGCTCCGGGACGTGTTTTCCGTGGCGAAGCGCCCCCCCCCCCCCCCCCCCCCGCCCCCCCGCCGTTTGTCCTCCGAGTTTTGACCCGCTTTGCTGGCAGGACACTCCTCCCCCCCGCCCCCCCCCCCCCCCCCCCCCCGGGGGGCTTTGCCGAAATTAGGACCTTAACAATAAAAAAGAGCATCACCAGACCGCGGGGAAGTTTCCTTGCAAGCAAATCTGTCGGGGGGGGGTGGGCACACTGAGGCTGCAGCATTAGGCTTTAGGGACTGACACGAGTGGGATGTTAGATGTAGAAAATCAGCCGCCCCCTCCGCCCCCCCCCCCCCCAGCCAGTCCCTCCATCTGCTTCTCAGCGCTGCAAGATTTGGGGCATCCCCCGGAGCCTGCGGCGTGGCCACAGCCCGGCTTCTCCTCCAGCAGTTTTGGGGGTGGGGGGCCGACTTTTATCTCCCTCTCCCCAGCCCTCAAAAGCCCTCCAAATCTTCATAAGGAGGGGGGATTGGGGAGGGGGAAAGGGGGTGCAGCTCCCCCGTGGCCGTCCCGTTCGCTCCGCACGGAGATCGGCCCCGGGTTCAAGCCCGTCCAGCTCTGGGAGGACAGACGGGGGGGGGGGGGGGGGCGGACAGACCCCCGGGCTGCGACCGAGCACCAGGGTCGCTCGGTGTCTCCCTGCAGAGGTGCTGCTCTCCTGCCCGTGGCCGGGAGCCTTCCTCGTCCCGAGGAAGAGGAGGGGGAATACACTGGGGATAGTTCCCCCCGCTCTCGTAGTGCCAGGGGATGCGTGTGGGGTTTTTTCTGTCCAGATCCTGGAGCCTTACACAGCCACACATACGAAATAAAAATAAAAAATAATAATAATTAAAAATAAATAAAATAAAGGAAAATAGGGTGAATAAACGTCTCTCCCGAGGAGGAGGGGGGACAGAAGAGAAGAAACAGCCCCTGGTAGTTAATGTCACCGCTTTTCCTCGAAAGCTTTCGATGCAACCGGAGCGAGCCCCGGCGTTATTTGTATGATCATATGCTTAATTTATTTTTTTTTCCCCTCCTCTCTCTTTCTCTCTCTCTCTCTCTCTCTTCCCAGGCGTTGCAGGCTCACGGCAATGACAGTTGCTCCCGGGACGGGTTACATCACGCTCACACCTCTGCAAGCCCCAGTACCTGGCGCGTCCCCCCCGGCCCTGCCCCTGTCCCCCCCCCTCCACCTCCCCGCCCCATGTGATTCCCGGGATGGGTGTGTAAAGAAATGGCCCATCATATTTCTCTCTCTCTTTCTCTGCCCTTTCCCAACCCGGAAGAGCTCTGATCTTCAGCCCAGCCCGGAGGAGGAGGAGGAGGAGGAGGAGGAGGAGGAGGAGGAGGAGGAGGAGGAGGAGGAGGAGGAGGAGGGCAAGGGTGGGCGTTTGGAGGATGCGGCTCCCCCAGGTTTTCCCCCTCGGTGGGAGCTTGCGACATGCCAGCAGCCGCCGCCGCGGCTCCGCTTCTCCCGCACTCCTGCCCTGAGAGCTCCAGCCGAACCGGACAAAATAAAAAGCATCTGCCCAGGTCAGTGAAACCTCCGATTTGTGTATCTGTATCTGTATGTCCCCCTCCTTCTCCTTTTTTTTTTTTTTTTTTTTTTTTTTAAATAATTCCTTCACCTCCTCCTTTTACTCCTCCACGTGGAGGGAATTAGGATGGGGATCTCAGCTCAAAGGGCAGCAGCCGCCGGCTTGAAACTCAACCCGACCCCTCCTTATTGTTTGGGGTGAGAGGGGGAGTTGGGTTTTCTCGGTGACCTTGGGGAAAGGCACCCCCCCACACACCCCCTCCCAGGCCCGGGAAGGAGCCGAAATTTGGGAAGCGGGTGAGAAAAAGCCCTTTATCCCCTGGATGGTCGCGGGTGGGAGATGGGACACGGCACTGTCATATCTGGGGCGTGAAATATTAATCTCAGGACGGGAAGGGATGTATCTGTGTGTGCGGGACCGGGGCCTTCTCGTGTCTGGCTTCGTCCCTATGTGCATATACCTTTGTATATATAGATCTGCATACGCGTATCACTTGTATTTCTGTACGCAGCGATGTCCCTGCGGGCAGGCGTGTGCCGATGTGAAGCAGGACGTCTGCGTTTCTGTACTGTTCCCGCGTATAATATTCACCGATGTTGATTTGATCATGTCAGGTCGATCTGTGCTGTATAGTGCATAATACGTGCTATATATATTTACGTTAAAATATGTAGAGTATATAATATATAACAAGCATACTAGGCTTCTAGTAGGATCTAATTAGGGCTGTCTTCCGCCCCTTTCCGCGGATATTCCTCCTTTTAAACCTTATAAACCCAAACCAGGGCTCCCCCAGCCGCGGGGGAGAGATGTGCCGTTGCTGCAGGCTGAGGTGAGGTGGGAGATGGCTCCGCTCGGGGCCCGGACCCCGCACCCGCCCCGCCGGGCACCGGGGAGATCCGCGGGGCCGGACCGGGCCCTCCTGGGCTCCGGCAGGACTCGGTGCCCCAAGGACGAGAGGAGAATTTCCCCTCTTTCCCGGCATCCCTGGATTTAGGTCTCTCTTCTCCTTCTCCCCCCCCCCCCCCCCCCCCCCCCAACTTGTAGGAAAATTTTCCACCCTCCATGCTGGGCGGAGGGAGCCTGGAAACGACTCGGGCTGTCCAGAAATGCGCGTTAGCTGTCATCGAGCATCTTCAAAACAGAAAAGGGAGAAAATATCTATCTATCTATCTATCTATCTATCTATCTATCTATCTATCTATCCATCCATCCATCCATCCATCCATCCATCCATCCATCCCAGCTCCTCTTACCTTCACGTGTCCGTACACAGGCAGCGGGCTCTGGGTGACCGATTTTAATGCAACCGGATAATTAATAATCACCGGCCCTGCTTGTTTTCTCCATTATTTATGGGCCGCAGGTGCGGAGTCGGGGAGCCGGGGCTCGGCGGGGCCGCAGCGGTGGTTGCCCCGGCCGGGGGGGGGACACACCGGTCCCCCCTCCACGGGTGCACCGGGGCTGGCATCCCCGGCCACCGGGGCAGACGAGGGGGACAGAGAGGGTCCCAGTAGCCTGGAGGGACGCGGAAAAGGAGAAACAGGCTCTCGGAAAGGAAGGAAGGGGAGAGGGAAGGTTTCCCCCCGCCGGCACTTTGCTCCCGGCTGGGGCAAAAAGAGCTTCCTTCTCCCCGGGGATGGTTTGGTTTTGTTTTACAGAGCCGGGGAGGGGGGTAGTTTAATTTCAAAGGGAAAAAAGAGATGAAGGGGTGCTTCCCCACAGGGGTAGGTAGGGAGTTGGGTGGGGGGGACCCCGCCTGGGGGCTCCGCTTGCCCCCCGGGATGCGGGTTGTTCTTGGGCGGCGGGGGGGAAGAGCATCTCGGGGGTGCCTATATGGGCACCTCAGGGGAATTTGGGGGGTAGATAGTCCCCCCTTCCCCTTAGAGCAAGAAGAAGTCGTGCAGATTTTGCAACACACACACACACACACACACCACTATCTGAATTTGGGAGCTTGGGCCAGTAAACGTGAGCCCCACATATACGGAGGGGGTTTGTCACTGTGCGAGGCGGCCGTGTCGTGCCGGGTTCCACCCGGGGAGGGGGGTGTGAGTGTCTGGGGACGGGAGGTTTATTTTGGGGGGTGCAGGGACAGCTGTAAACTAGCGGCAGGCGGACGCTTCCCGGACTAAATCGCTCGGGTTTTAATCCCGGGAGGTCGGGATCTGTCCCTGCGCCTCGCCAAGGAGCTGGTGGTAACTCTGCCGCCTCTTCTCACGCCAACCGCCGGGCGATTTGGGTTTTCTGCTTTATCTAAGTCCCGGGGTGATTTCTGCTTTTGAAAAGGGAAAAAAAAAAAAAAAAAAAAGTCATTAAACCCTCCGGCAGCTTCACCTTCTCCGTGGGGTGCGAGGGAAACGGCGCTGCTCGGGTTTAAAGCCCGCAAGATGCTTTTCCTTCGCTTCAATCCGCCTTCAAATCCATCGCTCAAAGCAGTCCTGGGCGATAAAGCAAAGCTGAGAAACCCGAAATAAAACGACTCCCTCTCCCCCCACCCTTTTTTTTCCCCTTTTTTTTCACTGCGCATTTCCTTAACCTCACTTTAATTTGGGGTGGCTGTTCAGGCGGATTTCTAGAGGGTTTTTTTCCTCTTAATTTTTAATTTATGGGGTAGAAGCTTCTCCGGCGCCGTGCCCGAGCGTCTCTACCCCAGCGCCGTGCGGGCGGGAGCGATGCCCGGTGCCGTGGCGGGTCGGGGAGTATCTCCGCTCGGCTTGGAAAGGGAGGAAAAAAGGAGAAAAAAATAAAAGGGAGAAGGAGAACCCCTTTTCAGGCCACCTCTTTGGTGTCTGAGAAAAAGGTGGAGGGGAAAGGGACTTACCGGGTTGAGCTTGAAACCGGGGCTGTGCTGCGGAGGGGAGGAAGGAAGGAGGGAAGGGAGCTGGACTCTGCCTCCCATCCCGGAGCAGGACGGGGCACCGGCAGCGGGGGTGACAGGGTGACACGGTCCCCCCCCTCTTCTCCCCCTTGCCCGGCTCCTCTCCGCGTCTCTGCCACGCAGTTTGGGGAATGTGTCGGGGGGAGAGGTCGCCTCTGGGACTTGCGGAGCCGGTTTTTGATCTTTCTCAGACTTTTTTTTTTTTTTTTACTCCTGCAGTGTCCCGGGGCAGTCGCCCTCCTCTCAGCTTCAAAGAGGGGGGGGGGGGGGGGGAGAGGAGGGGAATGAAAAGTCCCAGTTTTTCTCCTCCCAATTTTAATTCTTCGAATTTCTTTTCCTCGGCAGAACAGGGTTTTCCCCCTCGCTCCCCCCCCCCCCCCCCCATCAAATAGCATCATTTACGCCGAAAAAAACCCTGTGTGTGTCTGGGCAGGGGGGGTGTTGCACGAAGGGAGAAAAAATTGGACCCGGTGTAATCAGACGTTGATTTGTTCTCTCTGAATTTACATGGCTCGGCACTTCTTTGTGTGCGTATGTTCGTGTTTCCTCCCGATCTTCGCGAAGGAGAGATGAATGAATTATTAGAAGAAAACGGAATTATACGTGTATATATTTTTAAAAAAAAAAAGAGTAAAAAAGAAAAAAACACCCATGTGGCTGGTTTCGAAGCTGAAGGGAAGGCTCACATGGGATGAGAAAGGGGAGACTCAGAAATGCCAGTCTAGTGCCTCCGACTCTCTTTCTCTTGGAATTATTATTATTATTATTATTATTTTGCTAGACCCTAGTTGGAGGGATGCTGATTATCGTTTTATTGATAAAGGGGGGGGTGTGTGGCCTTGGGGAAACAGATCATAATTCCTGCCTGATTCACGAAGAGGGGGGGGGGAAAAAAAAAAAAAAGGAAACCAAAATATTCCTTCTTCTCTCCGCCTTTGTTTAACACGAGATTATCTCAGCAGCGTTACCAGGGCCCAGCCATCCTCACGCCGGGGCCGTCCCCGGGGGCTGGCAGGCACCGTGCCCCGGGAGGGGCTGTACCGGTCGGCGGGAAGGGCTGAGCGCTCTGTACACCCCCCCCCCCCCCCCAACACACACACCCCCCGGCCCAGCCAGGGAGATGGCAACGCCGCTCCAAACCTCGGCAAGAGAGCAAGTTGCTGTACACAGGCAAAAAAAAAAAAAAAAAAAAATTAAAAAAAAAAAAAATCTTCCGAGCTCTGCCCTGGGCCGTGTCCTCTCCATAACCCTCCGATTCGTCGCTCCCGGCTGTTTGTACAGCTTTACCTGTACTATTCTGGTACCCTGTAAAAAAACCCCAGCCCGGCAAACGTAACTTAATCCGCTTTCAGTCAATTGTCGTCTAAAAGGGGGCTAAAGGAGGGGGGGGGGAGGAGGGGGGGGGGCTTTTGCTGCCTGTCCCCGCCCCGAGGTGCCAGTCGCAGCGGTGGGCACCGGTGGGGACGGAGGCAGCGGGTGGCCCCGGGTCCCGGCAGCAGGAAAAACCTCCCCTATATCTATTTTAATAGGGAGTCGTGGAGAAAAAAAAAAAAAAAAGGGGGGGGGGGAGGCGGCAGTTTTAGTGCCCTTTGACTGCTCATTTTTAGGGGAGGGGTAGGATGGGTAACCGCCCCATCTCCCCGAGGTTGTATTGGGGCTTTTTTTATTTATTTCTTTAAAAATTTATCCCCTTTTCCGACTTTCTGTGACTTTTGTCAAAAGCGTTTCCCCTGACCTTTTAGCGCTAGACCTAGCCCCATTTTTCCGCCCCCCCCATCATCCCTCCCCTAGCTAGGCAGGATGCTGGAGCCCCGCACCCGCAGCCACCACCCCCCCCCGGCAGAATTAACCCCCGAGCCCCCGAGCCTTATCTGACGACTGGTGGCGAGCTTGGGGCTAATTGCTCCAACAATGGGCTCCTATTAACGCCGAGCTGTCACTGGAAACCCTGCTGGGGGCTGCCGGGGGGGCGGGGGGCGAGGTGATGGATCTGCAGCCACAGCCTGGGAAAAGGATGGTCAAGGCCAGCGCTCCTCTCAAAACCCCCGGGGATCACAGATTGATCCGAGGAGAGGGGAAAAGTGATGGGTTTGACTCCCCCCCCCCCCCCCCCTTTCTTTTTTCTTTTTTTTTTTTTTTTTGAAGGGGGGTGTTTTTGCATTCCCCACCGCGGTTTTCCTCCCGGCTGGGAAGGGGAAGATCGCGGCTGGGGTGAGAATGAGGGAAAGGCTGAGAAAATTAAATTTGAAAGCGGGTGTCTTACCCCCGGAACCGGGGCTGTGGCTGCGAGGGGCAGGCGGCGCGCAAGGGCCCGCCGTGCCACCCCCTGTCCCCCCCACGTCGGGACAGGACGGGGCCTTCAGGGCTGTTCCCACTTCTCCCCCCACCCCACTTATCAGTCCTAGTGTAGCTATTGATTTATTTTAGTTATTTTAATTAATTTTATTATTTTATTTTATTTTATTTTATTTTATTTTATTTTATTTTATTTTATTTTATTTTATTTTATTTTATTTTATTTTATTTTATTTTATTTTATTTTATTTTATTTTATTTTATTTTATTTTATTTTTTTTACTTTATTCACTCGATTTTACATTAAACATTCCGTGCCCTCCAAACAGCTGAAGGAAAGGGGGAAAGGCACTTTTTTCTCGATGGCTTAGCAATTTGGTGACCTCTAGATGGAAATTCCCCTCCTGTGATCCCACGGCTGTAGGTCCCAGAGCTGTAACTGGGTCTGTGTGTGTGTGTGTGTGTGCGTTGGGAATCTCAGCTCACCTGCCCAAAGATCCCAGCTCGGCACTAAGACCCGCCCCCCCCCCCCCCCCCCCGATGTTAAAAGAGATTTATTTTTAAAAGTGACTTTTCCCAAGTGCTGAAGACCACCCTCGCCCGCAGGGTCTGCTTGAGACATGGGGATATTTGGGGAGCAAGGGGCAAATTCCGGGGAGACAGTTTGCCCTCACGTCCATAAAACGCTTAAAACTGGGGCGCGGGGGGGGGGAGCCTGGAAAGTTTGTGCTCTTGCCTGTAAATAAATGCTTTGTAAACGATGCTCCCCTCTTTATTGACCTCCTCCTCTCAAAGAAATCGCCCCCCCCCCCCGAGGAGGAGGGGTGGGCAAGTGACCCCCCGGGTGCTGGGGCACCCCGCCGCACCCCCTTATCGCTGGGACGTCCTGGGGAGTGGTCGTGGGGCCCCCGGGGCGGAGGAAGCCGAAGGGGTATCCCGGCACGACATCGTGCTATTCCCTAACACCCCCCCCCCCCCTTTTGCCCCCAATGCACCCCAGTAAGTGGGGTAGGGAAAGGCGGTGGGGGGGCATCCTGCAAAAAAAACAAGCTTCAGGCAAAACGGCTCCTGTCTAACTCGGGGAGGGGGGGGGGGGGGGGGCGGAGAGGGAACACGAGCTTTCCCGGAGCGAGTCAAAGCCCCCGGCTCGGGGAGGGCCATGAGCATCCCCCCCTCCTCCCCGGCACCCCCCCGCCCCTTTCCCCCGTCCTCCTAATGGGCTGCTGGGAGCGGTGCCCGGCTCCCCCCGGGCGGCGGGGCTCGGCCCCGGCGGCGTCGGCGAGGCTGGACAGCGAGGGGCAGCGCCGAGCCCGGCCCCGCCGCTGCCCCCCCCGGTCAGTCCCGGAGGGGGGGGGGGGTGGGGGGTGGCGGGACCTGCCACCCCCATCCCGGCCTGTCCACCTCGGCGCTCCCAATCGGGCACGTCTCCCTGGTGTGTGTCGTGTCGTGTCCCCCCTCCCCACCCCACCCCGACCCCAACGCACGGCTGGTTCCCCGGCTTTTATACCTGCCCAGAGGGCTTTTTAAAAAATAAAAAATAAAATATATATAGAGAGATGTGCATCCCCACCGAGAAGCATGAAAAACCTCAGCGGCGCTTCCCTGTCCCCACGCCCAACGGCGGATGGGCCGCACCGGGGGCTTAAACCGAGTTTAAGATGGGCGCAAGGACCCGTCTGGAGGTTCGGCTGCTCCGCCCGTCGAGGAGCGGAGCGGATGGGCCGCGGAGGCATTTCGCGGCTGCGGGGTGAGCCCAGCCCGGCGCTGCCGCCGCGGGGATCGGCGCTGGCCCCGGAGACCGCCCCGGCGGCACCGGCGGGGCAACGGCAACGGCGCGGGGGCCGCTGCGGAGCCCCAGTTTTTAATTAGACCCCCCTGTATAAAAACTCCTGAGAGGCGCTGCCCCTCGCACCCGGGTAGACGCGCTCTTGCCGGCGTGCGGAGAGACAGCGCGCAGCGGCACCCTGTAAGTGACTTTTTCCTAGGGTTGGTTTTTTTTTTAATTTTCTCTTTCTTTTCTTTTCTTTTCTTTTCTTTTCTTTTCTTTTCTTTTCTTTTCTTTTCTTTTCTTTTCTTTTCTTTTCTTTTCTTTTCTTTTCTTTTCTTTTCTTTTCTTTTCTTTTCTTTTCCTTTTCTTTTTCTTTTCTTTTCTTTTCTTTTCTTTTCTTTTCTTTTCTTTTCTTTCTTTTCTTTCCCCCCTCTATTCTTCTTCTTTCCCCCCCTTTTCTTATTTATTTTTCCTCTTTTCTTCGTTGTTTTATTTTCTTATTAATTTTCTTTTTTTTCCCTGTCTTTCTGCTGTCTTTCCTTTTTCTCCACGTCTTGTGTCTTTCTCCCCCTCTTCTCCCTCTTCTTCTCCCCTCTTCTCCCTTTTTTCCTAACTCTTCTCCCTTTTTTTCTCCCTCTTCTCCCTTTCCCCTCCCTTTTCTCCCCTTTGTTCTCCCTTTCTTCTCCCTTTTTTCCTTCATTTTTCCTCCCTTTTTTCCTCCCTTTTCTTGTCCCTTTTCTTCTCCCTCTTTTCCTCCCTTTCCTCCCTTTTCCCTCTTCTCTCTCCCTCTGCCCCTCTCCTTCTCCCCCCGCCCCCGACCCCCGGTCCCGCCGTTGCCCCCCTGCCGGACCGGCGGGCGGGGGGAGGCCTTGCCCTGCCCTGCCCTGCCCTGCCCTGGCCGCCCCCGTTCCGCCCCGCTCCGCCCGTTCCGCTCCGCTCCGCGCGGCGGTGCCGGCGGGGCCGCTAGGGGATGCCCTGGCTCAAGGCAGCGGCCGGGCCGGCCGGCGGGACGCGGGCGAGCAGCCAATCAGCGCCTCCCGCGGCCGGCGCCCCGGCTCCTGCTCGCCCCCCATTGGCTGCGGCGGCCCCGCGGGCGGTGCTGCGGGCGCGGAGCCCCGCGGGGGGGGGCGGCGGGGTCGGGGCGCCCGGGGGTCCCTCCCGCGGCCCCTCCGCGGCCCGGGAGCCTTCCCCCCCCCCCCCGCCCTCAGCCCCCCGCGCAGCCTCCCCGTCTCTACTTGCCTAATGGGAGGGGGAAAAAAACAAACCAAACCAAAACACCCGAAAACAACCCAAAATCGTGTTATTTCCAACCGCGGCCGTCTCTCTCTGCGCGTGTGTCCTTAAAATGAATAATAATTCCCTCCTTTATGAGACGGAGCGGCTCTCAGGCCGCCGGTGTAGCAGCAGAGGTGGCCAGCCCCCGAGGTCCTGCACCTGCCGCACGTCCCCGGCCCGGCCTCGCTCGCGGGGGGGCTCCGGTCCCTCTTCGCATCCCCCGGGGGGTCGGCGGGGGAAACCGAGCCCGTCCACGACCCTCCCGAGTGGCTATTCGCAGAGTTTCCCGGCCAGCGGGAAAACTTTTTTTCCGCCCTTAAAAAGGGAGAATTAACAAACAAACAAAAAAAAAAGAAAAAAAAAAAAGGGAGGGGGGGAGAATTAAAATAAGTGGCAAAAGGGGGTTCCCGCGGGTGCGCGGCGGGGGCAGCGCGGAGGCGGCCGGTGCGCCCCGCCGGTCCCCTCCTCAGGCGGGGACAGGCTCCGCCTCCCCCGGCTTATGACACTGGAACCTCCTTAAGTTGCGTCTCGCCACAGCTGTCTGTAAGCACTGAGCCGGCTGGCGCCATCCTGCTCCTTTCAGAAAGAATGCCTTCCCTGTAAAAAAAAAAAAAAAAAAAAAAAAAAAAGAAAGGAAAAAAAAAGAGGACAGAGGGAGGAAAAAAATAGGGAAAAAAAATAGGGAGAGCGAGCGAGCACAATCTGATCTGATCAAGCACTTTCAGCTTCATCCCTCCTCGGTCACATTCTGCTTCTCCACCAAGGTTTGTGCGGAATTTCTTTAGCAACTTGTCGCTTCCCCCCCCTCCCCCTCTTCCTCCCTCCTTCCCTCCCTTTTCTCCTCGCTCCTTCCCTTCACCGCCACCCTCTTCTCCATCCCTTTACACCCCCTCCTCGATTTTTTTTCCCCCCTTCTCTTTCCCCCTCTTCCCCCCTTTCTCGGTTGCATAATAATTAATGAGCAATCAAAGTGACTCTAGGCTGCAGAGCAGCGAATGGCACAAGTTCTCACCGGCTTAAGCCGCTGGAGCTTCTCAGGTGCAAATGGAGCAAATAAACAAATAAACAAACAACCGCGACGACAAAAAAAAAAAAAAAAGCCAAAAAAAAAAAAAAATAGCAAGAGTAAGAGCTGAGGCGGCAGGAGCGCGGTTAGAGCTGCTCGACTCCGCTCCGAGCAGGGAGAGGAGAGAGCGAAAGAGAAAGAGGCGCTGGGGAGAGGTGGGTCCAGGGCAGAGCAGGCGCTTCCCAGGGATGGCTGCCGAGGGATGGGATGGGTTTTCTCCTGCCTAAAAAGTCAGGTGCTAAAGTTCAGAACTTCTCAAGCACGTTTCTCTCTCTGCCTCTCTCTCTCTCTCTCTCTCTCCGCGCTCCTTCCCTTTCCTCTTTCTCGTTACAGGTGATCAAAGAAGAGAAACATCTGCAAAAGAGCGGAAGATACCGAGGGGATCTCACTTCGTAGAGATTTTTTTTCCCCTGAGTTTGTTTTCCCTTTTTAAAAAAATTTTTATTATATTCTTTTTTTTTCTTTTTTTTTTCTCTCTCCTTTTTTTTTTTTTTTTTTTTGGAATCGATCGTTTATCACCATAACCCCCCTCCCTCCACTTTAAACCAAACCTAACCAGAAACATCCCCAAACTCGCCGAGCACTTCCCCCCTCGCCCCGCATAACTCCAGCACCGTCTCCCCCCTCCTATCTCAAGCCCTCCGCGCCTTGCTGAGGAGGAGGAGGAGGAGGAAGAGCAGCGGCGGAGCAGCGAGCGCGGAAGATGGAGGTCTCCACGGACCAGCCGCGGTGGGTGAGCCACCACCACCCGGCCGTGCTCAATGGGCAGCACCCGGACTCGCATCACCCCCACGCTTGGCCATACCTACATGGACCCCACGCAGTATCCTCTCGCCGAGGAGGTGGATGTACTTTTTAATATCGACGGACAAGGCAACCCCGTCCCTCCGTATTACGGCAACTCCGTGAGAGCCACCGTGCAGAGATACCCCACGGCCCACCACGGTGAGTGTCCCCGCCGAGGCCCCGGCTCCCACGGGGCGGCCCCGGCCCCGGCCCCGGCCCCGGCCCGGCGGCTCCGCGCTGCCCCCAGCCCCGCCGGCCCGGCTGCCGTCGGGCAGACCCTCTCCTGCCGGCGGGGAAACCACGTCACGGGTGGATTTTGGGGTTGGCTTATTGGAAATAAATCAAAATCCAGGCTTTCTTTCTTTCTCTTTCCCTGTTTTTTAATTTTTCTTTCTCTTTCTCTCTTTATCGTCCTCTCTTTCCTTCTTTCCCTCTTCTTAACGTTCTTTATTTCTTTCTTCCTAGCTTTCTTTCTTTACACTTCTTTCTCCCTTTCTCCTGCTCTCTTTCTTTCTCTCATCCTGTCTTTCCCTCTCACTCTCTTTCTATCCTCTCCTCTCTCTGCTCTCTCCCTTTCCCCGTCTCTCCTGCTCTCCTTCATTCTTTCTTTCCCTTTCATATTTCTCTTGATTTCTTTCTCTTTCCCTCTCTCTTTCGCTTTAGTTTCCCGCCCCCTCTCTTTAATTAGGTTAACAGTTAGGGTTTTCATACGGTGTTTAGTTTTTGCACGATTAAGCTGCTCTGGAGAAGAAAAGCAAGCTGGAGAGCAAGGGTGTGAAAATGACCCTGCTGTCCTCACGCTTGGGCTATTTCATTCGCACTTGCTGAGCTTGTTAGGCTTGGGTTGAAAGTTTTGCACATGCACCCAGGGCCGCACCACGGCGTGTGTTAAAAACAGGAAAGAAAAAGAAAGAAAGAAAGAAAGAAGAAAAAAAAAAATCCTTTGGTGTAATTAGGTATCAGACCTGGTGTGTTTTCCTGAGGGTCCTGCAGGAAGGTAATGATCTACTATGTGAATTTTGTTCCTGGGTCACAGCTTTTAGAAAGGAGGTGAAATACCTGAGGCCGATGGGGCCCAGGTCGATGGAGGGATGAGTGCTTTGGTGCCATCTTTTATGAAGAATCGGAGAGATCCAGTATTTATAGCTGGAGTTTACCTGTATGGTTGAAAAATAGGGAAAAGCGTAAAATAAAAAAAGGAGGGAAAAAAGCAGATGCTGATTCGTGAAGCTGGACAGTGACCTCTGTCGTGGCGAAAGCTAAATACCCGAGGTTTGCGGTGGAAATCACCCCAAAATCAAGGAGAAGAAAGTGGGACAAGTGAGTGTAGATGGAGCCGAGACGGGTTCAGGGGGCTGCTCCCAGCCCTCAACTACTTGTTGAGTGCGAGTCTGCATTAGGCTCCGCTCAGTAACTGCATTGTTCTGCTATTAGTCCCTTTAAAACAATTATTTCTAAGGATCAGCAGCCTTTGTCCTTTCTTTCTTTTCTTTTCTTTTCATTTTTTTTTTTTCCCAATATATCAGCAGAAAGTGGAAATGCGGTCTCTCTGATCTAGCCTGAATATTATTTACTATGTTACTTCCTGGAGAAGATAATGAATCTTGACCCTTTCTATTCGTATAACCCACCTTCCCTTCCTTTCGAGCAGTTACTTTCAGTATTGTTCACAAATGCCTGGTACGGTGAAAACTAGCTTGGAGATTTTCTAGACACACACAAGCTCCCATGCAAACATACGTGTCCACACTGCACCAGCTCTCTAACTATCTGTGGTTCTATAGATCTGTGTTTGCATCTCTCCTTCTGTATATTTAGCAGTCTCTATACACATACCACGATACCTACCGAGGTTAAGGCTCTCTAGATGTCAATGCGTTTCCAGGGCTTCATTAGCAGGCGCAAACCTGCTCTCTTCCAGTTGAATAACTGTGTTTTTCAGCTTACAGCGATTTGCTCAAGTTGCTGTGGGTTTGGGTAGATCTGATTTTTTGGATATATTTTTCTTTTTTTTCTTTCTTTTTTTTTTTTTTTTTTTTTTTTTAGCAAGGGCCGAGATTAATTTAAAATATTAGGCATCATCCCGTAACATTTATAACCAAACAAAAAAAGGTTTGACTGCGTAAATCTAGTGGTTTTATTTTATTTTTTTTTCCAAAGTCCAGGTCTGCATTTTAAAATACAAGCGAAGGGTCTCTTGTCATAAGAAGGGGATGGAGAGTTTCTTTTGAGACAGTTGGTACTCTCTGCGTGTGCCATAATGCCACGAAAAAGCCGTCCAACATTTCTGTTCAGCCTCATGGAAGAAAAAAAGACAAACCGGGTGGTTATCATCAGCTCTGTTGGAAAGGTTATTGCCATGTCTGTGGGCATCTTCTGGTCTTCTTCGTTTGGCCAGAATATTCCCAGGGTTTATAGCCCACGGCTGCGTTCAGGAAATTATTTTCCAGCTGAGGAAAAAAAAAAAAAAAAAGATTTCTGCAGTCGGGGCTTGGCAATTTCACGCAGGATCTTCTCTTCAAAGTCCGCGTGGGATTGTCTGGAAAAGGGGAAAAAGTGGAGCAGGGCTCGTCAAATGCCGTGTCCCGGGGCTGGCATCCCTGCTCGGGGGCGTCCCGACCCGGAGACCCGGTCCTGAGCGGAATCGGGGCTGCCACCTGGGGCTATTGTAGCTCTTAAATTTTAATTTTGAAAGGGCAGTTTACAGCATCAGGTGTAATTTTACTTGCTTCCCCCCGCGTGCGGAGCCCTTTGGGAAAGAGGAGGAGGGGGGGGTACAGTCCGGCACCCCCCCGGCGGGTTTGCCAGGGTGGCAAAGGGGGTGTAACGGGCTTTTCGCTGTGTTTTTTTCCGAGCAGGGAGCCAGGTGTGCCGCCCCCCGCTGCTGCACGGCTCGCTGCCCTGGCTGGACGGGAGCAAGGCGCTGAGCAGCCACCACAGCGCTTCCCCCTGGAACCTCAGCCCTTTCTCCAAGACTTCCATCCACCACAGCTCACCGGGACCCCTTTCCGTCTACCCACCCGCCTCCTCTTCCACTTTATCCGCCGGCCACTCCAGCCCGCACCTTTTCACCTTCCCGCCGACCCCTCCTAAAGATGTGTCCCCGGATCCGTCCATCTCCACCCCCGGCTCCACCGGCTCCACCCGGCAGGACGAGAAGGAATGCATCAAATACCAGGTGTCCCTGGCCGATACCATGAAGCTGGAGTCCTCTCACTCTCGGAGCAGCATGGCTTCTTTAGGAGGAGCCACCTCCTCCGCTCATCACCCCATCACTACCTACCCACCGTATGTCCCAGAATATGGCTCTGGACTTTTTCCCCCCAGTAGCCTCTTAGGAGGATCGCCCACCGGCTTCGGGTGTAAATCGCGACCGAAAGCACGGTCAAGCACAGGTAGGGCTTCTGGCTTCTTCATCCCCGTGGCTCGGGAGAGGAAGCTATGGGGGGAAACGGGGGGCAAAGGGGTAGGGCTGCGCCCCCCTCTCTCTCCGCAGGCAGAGGGATGCTCACAAGCATCCGTGTGATGAAAGCAGCGGGGGCTGAGCCCCCGGACACACACACGACTTTACCTTCCCACAGGTTGCACTGATGAGTTGATAACCAAACTCCCCCTTGGTCCACCCGGGCTGGGGGTACGACCCCAGGCACGCCGGCCCAGGGACCCCAAACCTCCCCCCCTCCACGCGCTGGCGCAGGGTCCTGCCCCGGGGGCGACCCGGCCCCCTCCGCCACCCCCAGCGCCTACGGTGCGCTCAGCTGCGGCGCCTGAGGAGGAAGCGAAACCGAGGGAACCGCAGCATTAGTGTATCTCTTCTGTATTTTAATAATGGTACTAAATCCCAGCCAATTTCCCCCGCCTGCCCTCCGCCTCGCTCTTCCCAGGGCCTCTTCCCTCCCATGCGGCGCCCGGAGATGCGGAGGGGGGGGGGGGGGATGTCCCTGGGGTTGGGGGGGGCTCGCTCATGCAACCCCCGGTCCCATCCCGCTCCGTGCCCGGGGCTTTGACCACCCCCAATGCAAGACCCCCAAAACATTCCCCTGTGATGCTCGGGGGGGGGGGAGCTGGGGGGGGTCCCAGCGCTGTGCGCACCCGGCGGACAGGGGAGGGGTACGGGGGTCGGTTTGCGCGGCTCCGGCTCCCGACGGCTGAACACTCCGTGCTTGGCCATGTGTGTGCACCGAGGGGTAGTGTGTGAGCCGAGGGGGGTGTGTTTGTGTGTGTGTGTGTGTGTATGTGCAGAGGAAAGGGCGATTAGTCAAAACTCTTTTTTTTTTTTTTTTTTTTTTACTTTTTTTCTCTCTTTTTTTTTTTTTTTTTTTTTTTTTTTTTTTCCGAGGAGGCTGCTGCAGGGTTGCCTGGCATGAATGAGATCAGTTTTCAGGGTTTTTCCAGGGTGACATTTACTCTGTCTGTCTGAGCAGGGACTGTCTCTATTTAGCTGATATGTTTGAGCTAATCCAATTATTTTCAGACTGCTGCACGCGACAGTTGCATTGTTTATCCAGCGCCAGGAACTTTAATAGAGTCCGGATGCGGTTAGAGTGACAAAAAAACCCAGACCTGTATGTTTTGTACATGAAAGCAGGAGAGAGAGAGAGATGGAGTGAAACAAAAGAGAGGGACAGAGACTCAAACAGCCCCGGAGCGGCTGCCCCGTTTAACCAGAGGGGAACAAAACGATCAGGGTATTAACGGGAGCGGCTCCCCGCCTGGTCCCGGTACGGACCGGGTGCTGTGTCGGGGTAGGGACCGGTTTATTCTCGCCCCTGGTGCAAGCCGGGCTGTGCTGTGCTCCCCCGGCCGCCCGCCGAGCCGCAGCTCCCGCCGGGGCACCGGCTGCGCGGTATTTTCAAACCGTCTTGCCTCCCCCCGCCTCCCCTTCACCCCCCCGCCCGACCTCTTGTTTTCCTTTTACCACTTTCTGTTACTTTACCTTCTAGAGAGACATCTGCGGTTCGTGATAAACCAACCCCAGCAGCAACACCTATTTTTTTTTTTCTTTTTCTTTTTTTAAAAGTTGATTTTAGCAAGCTGGGAAGCTCGCAGACAAAGAGGGTTAGTGCTGGAGGAAAAGGAGGGAGGGGGTGTTTTTTCAGGATGAAAGAGGGAGAAACGGCTGCAAATGTCTTTTTTTTTTTTTTTTTTTTTTTTTTTTGTTGTGGGGGTGAGAGGAGAGGGGTTTAGTGCAAAGGCTCTGGAAAAACGGTTGCCGTTTGTGGTTAGGGCGCGGATGCCTCTTGCTCGAACGCAGCGCGGGCTGGGGCAACGGGGAGCCGGCTCTGTGCTGAGTTAGCTCTGCTCTGGCCGGCTGAGGTCTTCTGCTGCTCTCAGATGGGCCAGCAGTGTCATTAGGTGCGAGAAAAAAAACACCTCAACAAACCAAACACCCAACAAAAAAAACACTCAACCCTCTGAAAGTAGCTGAGAGGCATGCCTGCACCCCTCCAATTCCCTCCTCTAAGCTGGGAGCTGGTGGGCTGGGGGAGTCCCGTGTCCCCCCCCCCCCAATAACCGGGGAGAGGTTAGAGAGGTGCCAAAAAGGAGGAGAAGGAGGGAAAGGGCTCAGGCAGACTCGTAGCTTTTTGGGATCCCATCAGGGATGGACCATCAGGCTGCAGATTTGATGGGGAAGCCAGAGGGGTTTCCACAAGTTGGGTGGTGGAAACTTAATTGCAAATTAATCGATAGCAGATATTGGGAGAGTGTTTGTGTATCGGCTGGGGCAGGGGACGTGTTTTGGTTGTTGGTCTGTGATTATTTTGGAGGTCCTTGATATGTTTTGACCTGAGGCCAAATGAAGAACCTCCCCAGGCTCATGCACCCCCCTGGGAGCTGGGGCAGTGCTCAGGGAGTGACCCTGGGGTCCTCATACACGTCAAAAAGGGGTATATGGACTTAAATTTGGTATCCATCCATCTAGGGGAAGGGGGGGAGGATTGGAGGCTCCTTGCTGGGCCTACCAAAGTTTGTCTGGTCCATGTGGCAACATGGGGTCTGAAGGGGTGTAGAAGCGCTTAATCCAGAGGTGAGGGGGAATTGTCAGTCATCCCCATCCCCCCGAAAAGGAGGGACCTGTGAGAGGGGTGAGAGCTTCTTCAGGGAGTCCCTCAAGTCACCATGGGGTTTGGATTGTCATTGTCACCATCCCTCTTCCCTGTTACGCTGAGACACAGGCCTGATGCTGCCTGCGGGGTGGTGCTGGGGAGGGGCACAGGATCAGGCCCCACCGGACTCCCCCCAGCCTGTGCCAGGGATGTCTCTCAGCCATGGCCTTGGACCCTTGCTTGGACATCCTGAGCTTGGAGAGGACTGGCAGTGTCCGGCATGGCTGGGTCTCTCGGGGGGATTGTTTTTATTTTTTTGAGGGCTTTCCCCAGCCCCTTTTACCTCTGCTTTCCCTAAGTGAACTATGTGCTCTCTTGTTTCCAGAAGGCAGGGAGTGTGTAAACTGTGGGGCTACCTCAACCCCTCTGTGGAGAAGAGACGGCACCGGGCACTATTTGTGTAACGCCTGTGGACTCTATCACAAAATGAATGGGCAGAACCGGCCCCTGATCAAACCCAAGAGAAGACTGGTGAGTCTCCTTTTTTATTCGTTCTTTTTCTTCTTCTGCAACTTTTGCTTCTTGTCTGCAGCTTGGGATGGACAGGGAAGCTCAGCCAGCTTCGAAATCTGGTCCCACTGCATCAGAGGGCTAGAAGGGGGGGATGCTTGGAGACGTGCTCCCAGCCACTGTGGGCCTCAGTTGTCTGATCCTCTTGCAAACTGCAAAACAGGTTAAAAAATCAAGATCTAGGGCTTCTTGCAAACCAGAACTGAGTTTTCTCCCAAGTCGCAATGGGACAGATGCCTCCGCACAGCACTTTTGGGTGGCGACCCAAGGACAGTAGCTCTTTCCAGGGACTAAGAGCAGAGTAATCATTTCCTAGTGACCAAAGAGATTATCAGGAGAACAGGATTTCTCCTGGGCTCTTCACACTGCTGTCCTCTCCTTCCCAAGTGTGTCTCCATCCCCCTCGGCTGGTGGTGTCATGCCGGTACCTGGTGCCACTGGGGCATCAGCTGGACCTTGGTCCTGCAAAGTGCTTGGCTGATGGACCTAGTGCCACTTCAGCCTGGTGTGGTCATTTGTACCTGAGCCATGTGGGTCTCAAATTTTGTCATTCCCCTCCAAGTCGGTGTGAGCAAGAACACAAGGTAGGGGATGGCAAATCCCGGTGAGTGTGCAAAGCTGAGCGCGCACCTGGGGCCGCAGAAGTTGAAGGAAGACAAAATGCGCGGGTAAATATTTGAAATAATAGTTGCAAACCTCACGACTGTACTACACACAGGCAATATGTTACAGCATCCCCAGTGATCTATTTATGAATTTCCCTGGAAGCCACAAAAAGGTCTGGAAGCTGTGGGCATGGCTAATAAATGCAGGCAAACCACAAGGGGAAAGTATATCAAGTGGGGGAAAAAAAAACCCTTCCCTTCTTGGGAAGTTATTGAATGTTTCGCATCGAGGCACGTTTGCTTTCGTTAGGATTAAAGACGTGGATGGGCTCCTGAGGGCTGCTCAAAATGCAGAGGAAAAGTGGCTCTTGTTCCTCCACGGAGTTTCTGAGCTGATGGATGGATCTGGCTGGTTGCGTGAGGCTTGTGGCTGGCATGGCCGGGTCCTGCAGGCAGGAGAGGGGTGTTCCCCGTGAAGGTGCTCACAGCCTTGGTCTGGCAATTCTTAAGCATGGATTCAGCTTCCTCACCTGTGAGACGCCTGCAAAATTAGACTGGCTTTATTCCCACAGGCACCAGGAAGCGTTTGCAGGATACGGCCCCAGGAGGGGTTACGCTGCGAGGGGCAGCGGTGTCAGCTCTGCCTGGCTGTGTGGGTTTTGGGGAAGATGCGTGTTTGCTCCTCTACCCTCAAACTTCCTATGGGCGAAACCACTCTGTGCCTTCCTATATGGGCTTTTTCCATATAGGAAAACGTTGGTCTCCCTCATCTTTCATAGCCTTGTTAGAAAAAAGGAAAAGCTTTCTAGGGAGGGAAGTACAGGCTGGGATTTTAATTTTTTTAGGCAGCTCTCTTGTTCTCTTCTCCTCCTCCCCCCCGGCCCTTCTGTCTTAAACACACACACTTCGTTTTCTTTTTTAGTTTTTTTTCCTCGTTCTCTCTTTATGTGTAAAGTTAACTTCCTAGGAAAAAGCTGCCGGATATCTGAGCCCTGGAGATAACTCTTAAACAACAGCTCCGTTTCCCCAGTCCAAACACACAGGAGCTTGAGCGTATCCAAACAAGCGGAGGGGGAGGCAGAATAGGAAAGCGGCTGGAAAGGGGGGGAGAGCTTTCAAAAAGTGTCTGATGGAACCGTGAAAGAATGTCCCGAGTCACCCTCAGCCCGGCACATTTAAAATGAACTATATAAATAAATACATTGTAAAAGGTCATTCTTGGGGAAAAAAAAATAAGAGAAAGAAGGAAAGAAGGAAAGAGAAAGAAAAGAGAGCTCTTGTCTTGCATAATCACTTAAATCTTGGGTATTTTAGTTAAAGTTTAAGTTACAAAAAAGTTCCCATTCTTTGAATGCAGCCTTTGCTAAATGGGAACTTCTGATTTTTTGAAACATTTCTAATGCTGTTTGCATCTATACTAATTTCCCTTGCTAACCTCCAAAAAAAAAAAAAAAATCAGAGGCACTGAAGCTGGGCCTGCATTTGCATTTTGTGTGCATAGGTGTAGATATGTGTGTGTCTGTGGCTTGACTTGATCTTTCCTGACTTGTGAAAGCGAGTGGCGTGGGGATGGAGGCTCGGGGTGGGGATCCAATGCACGTTCCTCTCCCTCTGCCGCAAGTTTCCTGCGTGACCTTGGGCTGGTTTTGTAGGCTCTGATCCTGGGCACACTGGAACTAATGAAAGGACTTTGATGGGTTGGAGAGAGAAGGCAAATAAATCCTTAGATGCTGAGAACCCAGCCCAAGCCTTATTAAATTCAATGGGTGTCTTTGTAAGGGCTTATTTTAGAGGAGACAGATGGAGCTTTGCTGGTCGAGGGGGCTCAAGCAGGTCAGCTTTGGGAGGAAGGTGGAAGATCTGGAGATGTTGGCAGGGGAACTGGGAATGCGCAGGTGGTACCATGCCACTGTTCTGCTTAAAATGGCTACAGCCCTCTCGGAGACCGTTCCTGTCCCCGTTGAAGCCAGTGGCAGCCCCGTCACTTCTGTTGCTGAGATAAAACCTTCCTTTGGATTTTCTTCCTTTCCCTGCCCACGTGGATGCAGAGCTCTCCCTTTCCGTGTCCAGCCGTGCTGGTTTTGGGAGGATTATAGCCAATTTCTCAGAAGGCCCATGCATGTGCAGTCTTATTTTAGGGTGCTAATGCTTGCAGCTTTGTGGGTACCCCATATAAATCCAGACACTGAAAATGCCCCTTAATTTAGCATCTTTATCAGTGCTTGGTTCCTCCAGCACCATCCTCAGTTGCACCTTCTTGTCACTACTAGTGCTTATGAAGTTGACCCCTTGCTCACATGCAGCCGGGCCATGGGGTCTGGTCCTACAGATGATATGGGGAACCCTATTAGTCATCCCATTACTTACATGGCCAGGCTCAGGTCGGTGATTAGCGTCAGTGGATGCCATTGCTGGGAGCTTTTACAATAGCGTTATTATTCATTGTTTCCTGCCCACTGCCGGTGTCTCCGGTGTAAGTTGGTACAGCATAAGAGGTACAGTCTGGGACCGAAAGAGCAGAGAGTTTAAAATATTCAGCTAACGGACACTGAATTTTTGTAGAGGAAACACGGCAGATGGAAAGGTTTTAGAGAAGACAGTGGATGTTGTGATTTATTCGTTTATTTAATGTCAGAGTTTGTTTGAAGGTAGCAAGGTGGTGACCAGGCGTGCCTTTTAAACGCACTTGCTGTAAGAGAAATTACGGCGAGCGCCGTGTAGAAACCCCAAATATCTTCAAAGGGGATGTTTCCCCTGTGTGGGCTGAGTCAAATATCACTGGTTTTTAGAAATTTCCTTAGGCATGATTTTTGGGTCTGATAAGGGCAAAGCTGCCACTGAGAGCCTCAATCCAGCCTCTGAGCCACCAGTGATGGCTGGCAGGAGCTGGGGGGGGGGTCAGAGACCTGCAGACTCGTCCCCTGGGTCTTTGGCGAGAGCCCGGCTCTGCAAGCTGTTGTGTCTGTGCTGCGTTTGAAGAACGCATATTAACCCAGTGATTTTGGTGGGAACGAAATTCTGGGGCCGTGGCATGGTCCAGAGGAGGACAGGACCAAGACGTGTGTGCGAACATCTGTTGGGGCTCTGCCGCTTGTGGTGGGATGCTTCAGCTTCTCCTGCTGCTGCTGGGATTTTTGCAACCAAAGACCCCTGTGCCGTTCCTAGCTCCTGCTTGTCATCGGCACAGAAGAGTCAGCTAGAGGCCTCATTGGGCTTAAGATCAGCTCGTTTCAGCATGGTTTCTGGTCAGGCGAAATGAAACTGTCCTCATGGGCAGCTGGTCAGAGCCCCTTGCTGTCAGATCAGGCTCTCTGTGATGCTTCCTAATGCTCATGGGCATCACATATTTATTTTATAGACAGTCCTTTTTGTCTAATTAAAAGAAAAAAAAAATCCTACTCTATCTAAAGCAAAACCAACCCGTCCTCTCTCCACCTACGCCACATTCAATTATGATTAAAATTGCAACATGACCTAACAAGAGTTGGTATTAATGCTAGCACTGTGCCAGTGTCCATGTTTGCATTTTGGGTTTGTTGTACGGTATCCAAAGATGCGGTATTTTTTTTTTTTTTGAAATGTTGGATGTGCTACAGTGTGCGGCTGTGTGGGGTGAGGGGTAAATTTGAAACAGTAAGAGCACAAAAGAGAGCATTAAAGGCTCAGTTCTGCAAGGTGCCAAGCATTGCTATGATCTGGCAAATCGCTTAAGCACATGTTTTAACTTTAAGCACATGAGCAGTCCCATTGAAAGCAATGCATCGGGATGAAATCAGAGCTCTGGGACTGTGTCATATTGATGAAGAAGAGATAGGACGGGGATCTAAAGGTCTTTTTTTAGGAGCTGTAGGCACTTGCACACACGCAAACATGCATACACGTTCACATAGAAGTCTGCAAACTCCTTTTCCTCCTTCAGCGGCAGAAGAAAAATTTGTTTGCTAAACTTACAGTTTTTGAGTGATAAGCATGAATTCATGCACATGAAAGAAGAGCAACTTTACTAAATTTGGTTTTGCCAAATCATTATCACAGCTAACAAAAAAGCTTCTGTATACACCTTGACACGTAGACTTTTTTTCTTGTTCCGCCTTTATGAAATGGTAAATTCTTCTTTCAGGCTCATTACCAATCCTTAAATAAACATGAAGGTTCAGGCTGCAAAAGGGTGTAATTAAAAAGTTGGGATTCTCGCTCTTTGCCACAGTGTTATTTCCGATCTGGAGCCCGTATCCTTTGAAGCTGAGCTGAATTTACGGGACCGGGCAGTGCTTGCGGTCGGACCCGGCGAGCAGCTGCCCACCAAGCTCAGCGCGGGTCTCACCCGGCGCTCGCTGGAGCCGGCGTGACTCATGCCGTTGACTCCAGCAATTGTCGGTTCAGGCCCTGACTGCAGAATTAGACCCCTGGGGGGTCTGAGAGAATTAAGATGGAAAGACATGTTGGCATTTAAATAATATTTTCCCCTCTGGAATGGGCTGTGCCAGCGCTGCTAATTTTTGATGAGTTCTATCAGAGGTTTAGGACTCACTTTTAGGATGCCCTTTGGCACCTGATTCAGTTCATATATAATTTGGGATTAAAGTACCTTGGGGATTTTTTTCAGAATGATTATTTGTTCTCACAAGCCAGTTTCTGGAGGCCTCTGCCGATGTGCGTCAGTCTTGCAGGGCTGATGTTTTCCTTCTCAGAAATACTGCTGATGGCATCTTTTTTATTTTTATTTTTTTTTAACATGGGTGCTTTTCTTTCCCTCTCCTTCTCTTCCCCTGTCTCTCCCCCTCCTTCCCACAGTCTGCAGCCAGAAGGGCGGGCACGTCCTGTGCAAACTGTCAGACCACCACTACCACCCTGTGGAGGAGAAATGCCAACGGCGATCCTGTCTGTAACGCCTGTGGGCTCTACTACAAGCTGCACAATGTAAGTGTGACTGTAACACTTGATAACGGGGCCTCAGTTTTGGTGTTTTCTGGTCCAAACTCTTCCTTGACTTAAGGATTTCCAGTCTCGGGTGGTGCTGAGACCTCATTTATCCCTTTGGGGACCTTGGGGGTTGGAGCGATGAGTCCGCATCGCCTCAAATATAGCTGATCTGACTTCGGGAGGCATAAAACAGGCTGTCCATGGGTAATGTTAGAGCTTTCCCATGCCTCAGCCAAGAAGGGAGGGGTAGATCAACACAGAGAGACATTATCCACTGCTGATTGGGCTCAGTGTGTTGGAAAAGACAACACGCCGTCCTGCAAGCCGATACTCCTTCTATGTGTAACTTGGTTCCTCCAGCAAATACAAACTCCGGAAAAAAAGCAAAATGTGCCAGCAACTATTTAGATCTTTCTTGGGTTTGTGGCTGCCTTTGTCCCATCCCTCCACCCGTCCCCAAAGATGATCTATTTAGGTCTTGTGTTTGCCCCGATTGACGCAAGCGATTCCTAAACCAAAAAGGACTTGATTTAGTTAGCGGGTTGCAGAGTCTGCTCAACCTGTGATGTGAATTTTAAAGTGTCTGTCATGGAAGGGAAGGAAAAATGAAATGAAATGGCTGGCAGATTTAATCTAATATCTCCATGCAAAGCCAGCTTGCAGGAACCAGGGATATGTGCCCCAGGGAAAGAGCTAAAGGGATCTGAAAAGTCTTCTACCAAATAATACTGCTAATAAAAGAGTCTTAAGGCTACTCCTGTTACTCTCATTCCACATGTGGCATTAGAATAATTATTATGTCAGAAGAAGGAAAAGACTTTCAATTTCTCTGCTTTGATATCACTTTTTTTTTTTTTCCTAGTGGTCGTTTGCTTTATGTTTGACTTAGAAATCTTGGGCTGTGTTTTGCCCTCATGTCCACCCACGCAAACACATCAAAGACAGATCGGGTTTCATGGAGCACCCAACCCTTGTGGTGTCTCAGTCCCTTCCATTTGTTATTTCAAGCTCTTTGGTTTCTTGGGATGAGTAAACAAGTTTGGATTAAGTAGAAAAAAAAGCCAACTAGGCTAATTTTTCACCTGTTCTGTGAGAGGCATCTCTGTTGGAAAAAAGGAAAATGTGTTTACCCTTTAGTGGGCAGGCGTCTCAGCATGTTTTGAGTCTTATGTAGCAAGCAAAGCTTGTCATCAAACTCTCAGTGTGATCACTGCAAACAAAGGGGTTGGACCCGGAGTGAAAGCTCTCAGAATATCACAAGAAAAATATTCTGTTTGCTATTTTCATGGCAAGAAGGGAACAAGGTCAGCCAGTTTCACTGGAGGAATCTATGCTTGTGCTATATTTTCATTTTGGCCTTGTAGCCATCAGTGGTAGGACTTAAATAACATAACTTCAGAGACCTATAGGGAGACCTATACTTGAACTACTCCCCCTGTACCCCAGCAAAGCCCTTTGAAGAAAACAGGCTCTTCTCAGGTGCCATTGGTTGGACCTGATGGAGATGCTTTTGTTTGGATGAGATGACTTGTATCCTTGAAGGTGGTGTAGTTTCTTCCCATTACTACAAAAGGTGGCAGGATGATGAATTCCGATGTGTCTACCTGCATTGTAGACATCTGCCTGGAGGAATCCCCCCTAAGGTGTCTAGAATGGTGCCTGGGTGCTGGGGTTCTCCAGAAAGGAGCCTGCAAAAGCACATCCTTCTCTTTTTCACGCTAACATTGTGAACCTAATCGTCCTGAATTGACCTCTAGATCCGCTGTTTAGGGAAACTCTGATCCAGCTGTGAAATTTGTGACATGGGGCAGGCCTTGAGCACATTGGAACCATTTTCAAGTTCATTAAAAACACTGACAGCTGCTTAAAAGCTCAGCACAGCTACTTACCAAAGTCAAGTAGTATCTTGCCTTATGAGCAACTCCATTAATGGGACCTGCTTAAATGAAACCCCTAGAGGACTGAGATACTGTGTGCAGCAATGTAACTAGGCAAGGATACTAAAATCTGGCTACGAGTGGGTAGATCCTTTTGGTTTTACTTTTTTAAGATGATGCTTAGTTATTACTGCGGTGAGAAAAAGGCAACATCACAGCCAATCGTCCTTTGACATACCACCCTCCACTTTAAAGGTCCACGACGGCAGAGCATCGAAGCATTATTCTACAGCCCAAATGGCTTTAGAGTCTGTGACTGTGAGGGTCACATTGTGCTTCAGAAGCTAAATAGGAGTGAATTTTTTGTGACGAGTGGTAAGGCAGGGGTGGCTTCACGGAGATGTCTTCTCTTTTTGGCTGCTGGGAGGCAGGACCTAGGGAGCTGTGCTAACTGCTTGGTGAAGGGCACCAGCATCATCCTTTCATCAACTCAAGACAGGGAGGAAGTTTGGTGGTTGCATGTGGACAAGGTTCCTCGGCTGGTGTAAATTGTTCTGGTCTGTTAAAGTGTGAGACTTATTCGTGTAGACTGTGGTCCTGCTCCCTTTATGTATCTTACCTGCATCAGTTCTCCATTAGAAGAGGTGTCGGAAATAGAGAGGCTCATCGTAGCGTGTTCCTCCCAAGCAGCTGAGTGTTTCTGCACAGACTTTGTGTCAATGCCAGTGCAAGGTCTTTGGCCCTTGGAAGATGCCTTTACCTTGTTTCAGGCTAGGCTGTAGCAAATTCCTGGCTGTTTTTTCACTCTCTCCACCCATTTTGTCTTTTCTTTGGGTTTAATGAATTTTTCTTGGACCTTCAGATCATTAGGCTATTTTAACGGACCTTCAGATCATTAGGCTATTTTAACGGATTGATCTGAAGACGAAACTTACCCAGTTTTAAAGTCCACACCAGGAACGATTGCAGGGAAAAGGCTATTTTTTTTTTATGGGACTATTTTTTTCATGGGGCTATATCAGTTTGTTTTACTGTTGATTCCCACAGCTTAAGCAAACCCATTTGTCAGTAGGATATAAGCAATAATCATAATAGTCTTGGGGTGCATTTAGAGAAGCTACTGGCATTTCCCCCACTGACTTCAACAAGAGCCGGCTCCATTAACACCAGTATTAACAATGACTAATTTTTCACATTGATACGGTGCCTTTCATCCTGTGGCATCCCAGAGTGCTTTCTAAGATACAGCCAGCCTGGAAGATTAACCCAACATTGTAATGACTATGTCTGAAGGATAAATCCGCTTCAGTGACAGGACCTTATTGAGGTCAATGGCAAAATCCCATTGTCTTCAGTCAGAGCAAGATCAGACCTATAATGTTTAAGACTATCCCCTGGATTTGATCTGATGAATGTGAGGTTCTCATCCTTGCTATTTTAGTCCTTCTGAGAAGCGGGATGAGCCTTCACTCACTTCAGGGATGGGTCAGAGTATACTTTGCTGGAGGTGCACAGCAGACTCGCCTGTGCCCATAAAAATGAGTGAGTTGCCATTGTTTTTGGTAAAAGTCCTCAGAAAATGCCTTTCACAATATTCAAAAACAGGGCTATGCATCCCAAGAGCAGAGCAGTCAGTATTTTGCATGTGATAAAACAAAGAGCATAATTCCTGCCCATAATTAATTGGCTCCATCTGCAATTAATGAATATCATATACATGCATTGGGCTGGTTTAATTTTAATTTAGCATGTGTTTGTCATTTTTATCACGATGAATTATCATTGAGAAGGTCTTCCCTATGGGTCTCTCGTTTCTTTACCCCAAAACCAGAGATGGGTCCATGGCTTTGATGTTTTGGGGACCACTTTAATTCTGCTGTGATTGGTCTTTGAAGTCACTAGAAAAATTTTTCAGTTTGCTGCTGTGACTGTGCTGGTCCCACTCCTCCTGATATTTATCTAAGTCCTTATCTGATTGACATTTGGGTCAGGTACCCGTTAGGAGGGTGAGACCATGTACGCTGCAATGATGTGTCCAGCTAACAGCTTGGATGGCGTCTCTGACCCCAGCTGTGGAGCTGGCCATGGCTTTGTCACCGTCCTGAGCAACACTGGTATTCCCATCCTTAAGTTTCATCATGGCCTGGGCCAATCTGCTCTTAGCGATTGAGTGAAACATGAGAGATGTTGCTTTGAGGAAGTGGTCATTGTCCTAAGAGCCAGCACAGTCCCAGTCCCAGCACCAGACTATTCTTGCTTTGTCACCGCCAGCTCCTGAGCTTGCACCTTTGCTGCTCCACCTGGAAATCAATTCTGGCTGCCCCTGAGCCTTGGTGTCATGATGCAAATCCTCATTAGGAGCTGGGGAGGCTGGGGCTCGTGTGTGCCTCCCTGGATCTGAGTTGGACTCATGAGGGATGGGTCTTCAACGTCTCCTTTAACGTTGCTGCCTGGTGGGGCTCACTTGGGGCTGTCTCCTGGCTTTGAACTTGGGCAGCACATCCCTGCTGACTGACTTAAAACAGGCCAGGCAAAGATTTCCCATCCCAGATGTTCAGTTGGAGCAAAGGGCCTTCCTTGTGTGTGTATCCTGTTCCTTCAGTGAGGACAGGAAGCCAGGGAGGCGGGTGACGTATTTAAAGTCCATGACATTTGAGGTTTTTGCTTCTTGCTGCCCCAGGGCTGCTGTTGGGCTGTGCATGGGCAGATTCCTCCTTCCAACTTTTAGCAAGCAGGGCTTCTCCCTCTGGTTCCCTTTATGCAGAGGTAGTGGAATCAGCCTTTTATTCACCCATTTTTAGGATGAGGTGAAGATTCCCATCACTGCTGGTACGGAGAGCCTGGAGTCACTAATTCAGACTGGGATGATGAACTTTGGGATGCCTAAACTGGAGCAGATGGGCTGGTCCTTCCTCTCCCCATGTCTCCATCCCCACATGTATCAGAGAACTATTGTATCCCTGCCTTCCCAGAGAGAGAAATCCATGAATGATACCCATGCTGTGAGGAAAGGCATCAAGCAGTGGCTGATAAGCAAGAAGCAAAACTGTTGTGATATGGAAGAAGGGAGTGCTTTGTCCCTTGTGCTGATTTAAGATCTTATGGATGAAAATCTGTTCAGGACCCTTGCAGGAACCTCTTTTCATTGTCCTTCACCAGGGTTGAGACAGTGGTTGTCGGTGGATAGCAGATCCATTTTTTCCCCCTTTTCTCCCTTTTGCAGAATACCCATCAGCACTGTCATGTGCTCACATTTATTATGAAAAGTGGTGTTCAGCCCCCAGGGAGTTTGCTGGGCTCTCCTGCCTTCTGCTATGGATGAAATTCTGCAGAGGAGCCAGTGCAAGACCTGTGTAACATCCCATGTAGCCTCCCAAGTCCAGATGTTTAAGGAAGTTTATGGATTATGGACACATAAATCCCTTCCCAAGTGTGGTCTTTGGGGCTTCCACGGCCCCTGTGCTAATGCAGGTTGTGATGCTGGCTTTCCATGCAGCAGCAGGATTTTCTTACAGGAGGTTCAACAGACCTTTTGCTACCATTTCCTAACCTTGGTGGGTGTATGGATGGTCATTGTTGCTGTGTAAATTCATGCAGGAGAATTTAATGCTTAGGTTTCCTAAAGATGTGTCTTCAGGCAAGTAGAAAATGCTCTGCTGGGCACCACAGATACCTGTTTCAGCCCCCCCCCCAAAAAAAACCTGGAAGGCTTTAGAAATAAAATCAGATTGGCTAAAGTAAACCTGAAAGGAGGGTCAGAACAAAATATTTCCAAAGAAGAAAAATAAGACAAATACCTGTTGTTTTTCTGAAGGGTTTGCTGAGCTTCCTAATGCCACTGTGAAAGTTTGAGACCCCTCGTAGCACTGAAATCCCAGCAGCTCTTGCTGCTAATGGTTTTAGATCAGTCAGGAAGCCTCAGGGTGAGACAGTGTCTGCAGGGAATATTTCAAGGTGATAATGATTGGTTTCATTCCTAAACATGGTGCAATTACCTAATGTGCAGATAGCTGAAATTTTTCAGCTGCTGCAAGTTATTTGGGTATGTTTTGCTCCTGTGAGGCTCTGCCAGCAGTCTTCTGTCCTTTTGTCTTCAGAAATTTCAGCCGAACTTGGGATTTTCTGGTGGGATCTGAATTTTGGGATGGGGAGGGAGAGTTGTGTAGCTGTGGCACATGAGGTGTGCAAGGGGAGGAGGGTGGCTGCTGGCTGTTCAGCTGGTCCTGGGCACTTACCTGGGACTGCCTGGGCATGGGGTACATGAATCCCATGGTGATTTGGGGAGAAGGGATGGAAGCACAAAAAAAATAATTGATTTTTGTTTAGATTAACAGACCCCTGACTATGAAGAAAGAAGGAATTCAGACCAGAAACCGAAAAATGTCTAGCAAATCCAAAAAGTGCAAAAAGGTCCATGACAACCTTGAAGACTTTCCCAAGAGCAGCTCCTTTAACCCTGCCGCCCTGTCCAGACACATGTCCTCCATCAGCCACATTTCACCTTTCAGTCACTCCAGCCACATGCTGACTACACCAACACCGATGCATCCTCCATCCAGCCTCTCCTTTGGACCTCATCATCCTTCCAGTATGGTCACTGCCATGGGTTAGCGAGAGACTCCCCTGCTGAATGCTTACAGTCTCAAAATGAGATTTACTTTATATACTTGCATTTTTGCAGGCGTGTGGTTATGGGTCTGACGTCCCAAATCAAATGGGAGGGGGAAAAAAGAATTAAAAAAAAAAAAAAATGTTATTTGAAGGCGTAAGAGAGAAAAAAAAAAAAACCCAGAAAAAAACTACAAAAAGCACAAAAAAGGAAAAAAAAAGAAAAAAAAGAGAAAAAAGTAAAAAAAAAGTTTTAAAAAAGTGATGTTTGCCACTTTTTAAAGGAACTCACTATGGCGTCTATGTATTCTTACCCACTGAATCTGGATACCATTTGTGAATAAGCCATTCAGAACTTGCATTCCCTATTGGACAGGATCTCTAGTGCTGTGAAAAAAAATAATAAAATAAAATAAAAAATGCTGAACATTGCATATAACTTATATTGTAAGAAATACTGTACATTTGAGGAAGACTTTATTGCATCTGGGGAGCTGTAAAGAAAAAGGCATGAAGGACTCCTAGAGATTTTTTTTTTTTAAAAGGAAAAGAAAAAAAAAGAGGACGGGAGGACAATTTAAAAACCAGAAAAACAAACAATGCAGACCAAGAGGAAACGCGGTCTTACGAACAAATGGACCAACTGCCAGTCATGTCTTCTCCTTTTATTTTATTTTTGTTTTGTTTTTTTTTGTTGTTTTTTTTTTCAGTTTCTTTTTCGTTTCCGGGGAGGGGGAGGGGGCTGGCTAGAACGGTTTTGATGATGCATTAACTAACTAACTAACTAACTAAATAACTAAATAAATAAAACCTGTAGGGAGATCATTCATTTCGGGCCATGGGCCTTTTACATAGGAAGTACCAATGGTGTCAGGCAATCAGTGTTAACATGCGGACATTGCCAACAAGGGGTTTTCAGATAGCCATTCTCCAGGTCTATACGCATTGTGAACAAGTTCCTGTAATTGTTGTTTGTATGTATAATTCAACGCACCAAAATAAGAAAGATGTAGATTTATTTCATCCTATTATACAGACTGAATGGTTGTACAAATTTATTTACTGCTAGTGATAAGACCTGCTTTTTTTGTTTTGTTTTCATATTTTTCCTCCTTTTTTTTTTTTTTTTGAGAATAAACTAGATTAAATTCTGTTGACTTAAAAGTGTTTTGTGCTTGGGGATGGGAAAGGGAATATGTTTCTTTATTAATTTTTTTTCAAAAATTGTTTTGATGGTATTTATTATGTAGTTACCACGGGTACGGGAATGTGTGTCTCTGCGCTCATGTTGACAGCGAAAGGAGCCTTTGCAGTGGCTTGATGAAAAAACCCCACAGAACAAAGGGAAAAAAACCCCTCAAAAATAAATAGACTGCATGTTAGTTTAACCACGCTGTCCAGTGTGTGCTCCCTGTCCCTCAAATGCCCCCACCTGATGTTGGGCTCCCATGTGGGATGGGTCCCTTCTGGTCTCAGTCAACCATGGCCATCACAGTGGCAAACCTCTTGTTGAGGACAATTTGGGACTGGGTAAGTGCAAAGGTACAGCAGGATCTTTATGATCCCGGCTGCTTTTTGGGCAATACTAGGAAAGACCCTGAGACTTTGTACAGGAGCTGGAAAAGCGTATTCTGCTCTGCGCCGTTGGGTACTCAGTGGTATAATTCGATGGTTCACAGTTGAGATCTTGATGTGAAATCAAGATGGACCAGGCCCTGTCCCTGTGCTTGGAGGAATGGGCAGAACCTATTACAAAAGGCTGGATTTGATGGTAGACAGAGGACAATTCCCAAAAATTCAAAGGCCATCAGCCAGCCCCTTCCTGCAAGAGTTTTCTTTGAAATAATGTCATTTGTGTTAATAGTATTATTGTTAATAGCAAAGTTTGGCTCTTATAATTTGATTTCTGATGTTTAATCCTTAGGAATCAGTCCTCCTTTTAATCTTCAGTATTTACTCTTCCAGCTTCTTTATATCATCATATGGGTTGGGCATTTACTTTCCAAAGGAAGGGTTAAACTTCTTATCACCCCACTCCATTTGCTGGAGATTTAAGCATGTTGTGATAAGAAAGAGGTTGCCAAGGCTTTGAGAAAATGCTTAAAAACACCCAAACATAAAAACAACCCACAAACACAAAAACCTCAACAGACGTGACCTGTAAAAGATTTTTTTTTTTAATGTGGAATAAAATAACTGAGTTCTCTCACCCAGAAGTATGTGTACTCCTGCCTTTCAGTGCCAGGTGGATGGCAAAGTATCACTATATCTGTCAGATGTTATTTTGAACCCACTTACTCTTGGGTGATAACTGGAGAGGGTAACAGTGACATGGTCTAATCTCCTGCAGGATGGCTCACATGAGTAAGGATGTAAGAAAGACCACTTTGAAACTTTCAGGATGATTATACAGAGGTCAGACAGTCGTTTGATTTGGAAACAGGGGAGGAGGGGAAGAAGATTGACCTTTATTTGGGCTTTTTCTATCCTGTTTCAAAATGAACCTAGTTAAGCTATGTCTACCATCAAGGAAGATTTAGCAGATGTAAGCAGAACAGGCAGTAATTGTTTTGTAGTGTTGTATATTCTTTCCTTTTTTCTCTGTTGACAAAAAATGTGTAAAAAAAAGTCAGAACAAATGGCACACATTTAAAATCTTATGTTAATCACCTTTCTGCTTTCTCGATGAATATTTTAAACATAAAGACTAAATGTTGAAATAAAACAGAGTGAAGAATTACTGAGATGCAAATGGAGATCTTGTTGGCTCCTAATTAATCATCTGCGAACTATAAAGCTATTTTCAATTAGTCTGACAAATCAAAGGGAATAGTAATCTTTGCTGATATTAAGCTTGAGAGATTATTATTTTTTAATTTGTGATGCTACAACCTTTTCCTCCTTTTGCTCATCAACAGATTGCTGTTGGAATAAAATACTGATTCCAGGACCTCAGCAATGGTGAAAATTAGAGGAGGATTCATATGGCAGAATGAATTCATCTATACTGTGGTTTTATCTCTCCATTTGCTTTAGAGGGAACTGGCTCCTGAGTCTCCTGCTCTAAATTTTTTTTTCTAAAAACTGGAAACACCTTCCTCTTGCAGTTTCCTTCTGACGTTGTTTCATAGGTCTTAGGGACATTGAGTGAGATGAAGCAGGACCGGGGCCAGCTCAGAGAATGAGCATCCTGAAAAGGACACAAGTGGAGACACTCTGCATATACTCTAGGAAACATTTACAGTTTGTCTAGAGAGTTCTTACATCAATTATCTTATATTCTGGTGTCAGGAGCAGGATGAATAGGATCTCTCACATCATATACATCCTGATTACTGCCTGAGTTTCTAAATTAACATGAGTGGTCTACCATTTCTCAGTTATGTTTTCTTCTTTTCTTTTCTTCTGTCAAAGCAAATATTTCAGAATTTTAATGTCTTGAAGGCTTTTGTTTGTTCATCTTTGTTATGCTTTGTTTTATTTGTTTTCTTGGGTTTTTTTGTTTCTTTCCTTCCCTTTAACACATGAGAAAAATCTGGTTTACAGAAAAGGCCAAGAACTGTTTTCTTGGGCAAACATCTTGTGAATGATGACTGCCTTTCTTAATTTCTGAAATAGCAAGGAAGAGCTGATGATAGGCAGGTTGGAGCAGGAAAGCCCTCTGAGTCATGGCTCTACTTGGATAATCTGTATTGTGCAGAAAACACCATGGAAGTCATTCGTGGGGTCAAATCTTGTGGTCTTTTTGCAGGCAAAATGCCTTCTGGGAATTTGAGTGAGTAATAGTTGCTGTGCTGATGTGACCGTGGTAAATACATTTTACACATAGTCCAGGCAAAAGTCCATTCACATGAGTGGAAAGACTCCTAATGAGTAATGTAATAAGACTTGAATCAAGACCTCCTAAGTATTACTTTCAGTATCATCACCTTGATCTATTTACCTTAGTTACCTTTCCAACTGCGTTGGTTTTGTGTCAGTACACATGTGCTCACACAGATACACAAGCGCTATTGAAAGGAGATTTTTAAGATTACCAAGCTTCAAGGCTGAAGAAACGAGAAATGCTGTAATTAACACAATCTGCAAAACTTTATTTTTTCTCCTGTACATTCAAATTATAAATTGTTTTAGATTGCATCTAGACCTGCCTTTAGGTTCAGATTAGCAGGGTGGTTTTGAAGTGATTTCCCTAGTTCCACCTTGGGGTGATGAGACTTTACCTTGGCTCATGCAGCATGGTTTCCTTGGACCCCCATCTAATGTGCTACTACACTAATTGGAAAACAGGCCACAGGGCCAGACTAAAACTACCCTGAAAAAAAACCCCAAAATATGTTTTTTGGGCCTCAGCACAGATTGTTTTACCCTCCAGAATCACTCCCATTTCTAATGCACATATTGCCATAAACCATATGTTCTCATACTCCTTTTTGGTCACTGAGAATCCTGATTCACTCAGGACTTGTAGTCTGGGGAAGAATCTGGGTGGGTGATGACAGGACTAGAGGGAACCTGGCTGGGTTTTTGCAGAGTTTGGGATAACAGACCAGAAGTTCTTATGAAAAAAACCCTGTAAACTAAGCCTTTAAAAATGTTATATTTATCCCTACCTCTTTCATAGAGGTTCTATATGGCATTGGGAAACTAAACGCAGTCTTGTCACATGGAGACAGCTGCTAATCGTGTAATGATCCCTTCTGGGGAGGCCTAATTTCACACCCTGAAGTCTGTTTTGCAGAAGTGTTCAGTGCTCTCAGTGGTATCTTGAGCCAAAGGATCTCATGCCTGTATTAATCCTGCAGAACACCAAATTCTTTAAAAATACAGGGTTTATCTCAAACTGAACTGCAAATCCAGTGCTTCATTTCTTCCACCTCTCATCTCCAAATCTGTAGAATAGATATTAACTCCTCTCCTCAAAGATGTGTTGTGAAGATAAATCTATCACTTGTGAAGTGCTTGGACTCAGGCTGGTGAACATCGTGGAAAACCCATACAGGTCCACTACAGCCCTCATGAAGGGCAATGTCCTCTCTGCCTGAAGGAGGCAAAGGAAAAAAAATTGGTGTGATTGTCATAGGAGGAACAATAGAGGTGGAGGGAGGGTGAGTCATTCAATCTATTGTTTCCTAACATTTCAGTGGCAGATTTTTAAATCTTCACCCTGTTTTTTTAATGGATTTTTTTGGTTGCATTCTCCTGTAGAAATATACATGTACAGGTATAGAGGGGTGCTTATCAGTGATATGAACTCCACAACTTGTCAGCAAAGAAAATGCGACATGTGCCATGCCTATGCGTAAGTATGCCTATACCCAGAGAAATGGAGGGGGCCTGTTGTCTCCTGTCTGTCTTTACTGGTTGCGTGATGTTCTGTGTGTGCCTGTGTGGATATCTAAGCTACAGCCCTACAGACACCAAGGCACAACACAAATGTATAGCAAATTTATACCTGTTTCACACAATTCCCTGAGGCTATGCAGACTCCCGGGTGGATGTTGGATCACTCTATCTTAGAAGTATATTTCCCTTGTTATAAGTTTAAATTAAGGCTTTGACCTGAAGCTCAACTCATTTTTTTCTCTCAAGGTACAAAACACCTGGTTATTTAACCTGTCCTTTTACATTTCCACTCTGGGTTACTGTCGACTCCAGAGGCACTGAAATAATTCATGAAAACCTGTCCTCTGGGAAGACAGAAGTGACTGAAATGCTCAGGCAAAGCTTGTTTGTGAGCCTTGCAGGCTGGTGTTCATGCTAACGTGGATAATTAGCAGACCTTCTGCATGTGTATTTAGGCTTAGCCCATGAACTGTTTTAGTTCCCAATTAATACTGTATTGCAATATTATAGTGCAATCGTTTGCTTAACTATTTCTGTATTAGAACCACAATAATCTTCTTACACTACTTGACTGGATAACTCTTTTCTTGCTAAGCCACAAATCACCCAGTGCGCAAATTGGGGTGGTCCCATTGGCTGCAGGGAGCACTGCTGTTCTCAGATCTAGGTTACTTTATTCGAGGTCAGGATACAATCCTTCAGCCTCAATTCTGCTTTTAATTACACCCTTCCCCAATATTCACCAGTCATAGAGGAGCTTCCCCTCTCAGCTGCGATCATTATGAATAATTAAGAAGTCAGAAGAAAGCAATATGAACTGCTGTGAATGAAGGGGGTGGGGTTTGACAACCGTTGGCTTCTTGAGACTCTTGGTTTCTTCCCCCATGTGCCAAGACTGCCCAAGGCCAGGGAGGCCAGAGGAGCCCTCTCTGCCAGAGATGAAGTTGTCTCACTTGCAAAACCTCAAGCTGGTTGCAGAAGGTCATCCCTTTTCTGCATGCATGCAGAAATGATTGCTGATGAATTTATTTCCTGTGGAGTCGTACTGGAGCAGATTTATAGATTCCGTGATAAATTTTAAACTATATTTAGGGACTCTGAGGAAACAGTAATGAATAGGCACAGGTCCTGAACTGTGATTCTTGATTGCAGCTGCTTCATAATAGAATTTTTTTTTTAAAGTACCAGTATGGGACAGGAAGTGGAGGGGAGTATAAAATTATGCTGAGCCTGGAGAGAGGAGGATCCTCAAGTAGGAATTAAGCGGGACCCATGGGAAAGCCAAAAATGAGGAAGGAGGGACTGAACCTATGATGGATTTCTGAACAGTCACTCAGGGTCTTTCCATTAATAGCAGGCAGGATGTTTTCCTTTACGAAAACCCGATTAATTTTGTCAGACACTGATAAGCTTTCTATAAGAATTTTCATACTGTGTGTACTCTATATACGTACAAAGTAGGGATATTGTCTATAAATTTCCATCGGATGACTTTTCTATAAGATCCTGTACATCAAAAAAGTTATGCTTGCATATGGGCCTGTCAACCTTATTTGTATTTAGCAGACATTTTCCAAAAGGTGAAAGCCTATGTATTTGATGACGTATATCTGTCCCTGTTATGTATACATAGGTATTTCATGGATGTCACACAGAAATGGTGGTAATGTTTGCTCTACAGAATTGTCCTTTTGCATCAGGGGATGTAAAGCTGGGTGAAGGCTCTTGTAAGGACATCTCTCCTTACCACCTCATCAGCAAATGGACTTGAAGTTTTATCACAGAAACCCTGAGCATCAAATTCAGCATCTCTGCTCTGAGTCATCGTTTCAATGTGTCCCTTGTCTTTACTCTTGCCCTTAGAGTGGACAACACCCATGTCTTGCTTGGCTTCCAGCTTTAGCAGCATGTCTCAGATTTTACTTGCCCATGGTGCAGAGGAAATCTGCTCAAACTGTTCCCGACCCAGCTGAGTGGAAGTAGCTAGTTGCCGGCAGAATTTTTTTCTGGAGAATTGAGTTGGGAGTCAGGTAGGAGGCAACAGACTCTCCAACCCTTCAAGTGTTATGTCTTCATGCCTCCTGGCTTCTTGAAGACCTCTGGCTGGTCAAGCACATAAGTGCTTGCTTTACTTGAGTATGATAGATCAGCATAGAGTGCGTCGTCAGCTCAGGCATGATTTATGATGTTTGAAGAGATGAGGAAATCCTGTGTTTTCACTGAATTTTCTTTCCATTCCCTCTGGTCTACTTGATCCACATCTCTGACATGATGTCATGCATCTTTACTGTGTATGTAGAGTGAATAACCCTTCAACTCAAGTCTGCCTTCAAACTTTGAGGATCAGGTCTTCATCGCAATGTTGCTAAAATCAATCGCCAGGTCTCATTCTCTGCTCACTCCCAGGAATTCCTGGGTTCCTTTGACTAAGTTGTCCCTTCAGGCCACTGGATACCCAAATTTTCTCTCTTCTCCACCATAAGTTTCCTGCTGGGTTAGGACCATGAACCATTTTTCCTTTAAGGCTGTGGAAAATCTGTAGTCAATGAGAATCTGGTGGCATGGAAGGGAAAACAACTGTCACACCTATAAAAGTTTATTGATTTTGAAAAGTGCTTGGGCTAAGATCAATCCAGATAAACATATTCCTGCTGTTGCAGTTCTGTAATATATTTTAAATGTCATCTTTGACCATTTTTCAGCTTGGTAACTGACTATGACTTACAAATATGGGTGGACTGCATTACCTAAATGGGGGATGTGCCCTTTTCACAGCTCCTGGGTGTAGAGACATTTGTGTCCACACTAGTTGCAGCAATGGATCAGGAGCAGCGATATGTGTGATAGACTCATAGGCCTGCATGAGCTCCAGCACATCTCAGCATATCAGCATATATGTTAGGTGGGTGAGCACTCACAAAATAATTAATCAAATTGACCTGCAAAACAGTTTATTCTGCATCCTTTTTGCTAAATCAAAGCCAAACTTTTCCTCTGTATAAAAATGCATGATCTCATTTCAAAAGACCCTGCACTCAAGTGTCTGCTCATTCATTTCTGAGTCCATTCCCATCTTACGTACTCCATCCTTAAGGCTTTCCCATGGCCTCTAGCCTTTGCCCAAGTAATGATTTGCTGACTCTGCTATTTGTGTTCAGCAAAGCAGAGGCAGCTTGCAGCAGTAAGTTGATTCAGCAGTTGATCCAGAAATACTAATCAACTCAGATCCTGATCTTCTGGAAGATGTCGCTTCTGGAAAGGCTCTCTCCTCTTGTGTCCCTTGAGGTCCACCTCCAGAGGCACTGGTTCTGATGGAAAACCTCCCTACTCATTTGTCGGTTTTGGATTAGCCCTGAGCAAGGGTTGGATGTTGGATTTCCTGGGCTGTCAGCCATTCTTGATCCTCAAAGGAACAGACAACTTGTCAGAGGTGATCAATAAATGCCATTGCCTACTCTGGAGCATGAGACTTTTCAAAAAGAAACTCCCAGGAGGAGATTCACACTGGGGATGTAATTTTGACCACACTCAGCTGATATTCAGTGAGGGTTGGTTATGATGGTGGTAGTCTTCCTTCAAAATGTTCACAGGACATGTGTCCTCAAGCAGTGAAAAAAGAGACGGAAAAGAGGTCACCCAATCCTTCTCTGGCACTTCTTTTTTATACCAGTATCCTGGTATATTTATACCTCCTTTATACCTAAGAAGGTGGGGTTACACATTATTTATACTAGGCTGGGATCCGCATTTGGTCTGGGTCCTTTACATTCTTAAGAGGTGAAGAAAAGTCCATCTCTGCCCTTAAGTGCATGAATGTAATTGATTTTGGTGGTGTTAGAGCTGTGAAACTAAGGGTGGAATTAATCCAAAGAATGAAGTTATGTCCCGAATTATACCCACCAGTCGAACCGCGTGAAATAGGAACAACATTTGTGTTCAAACTCTTTGTAGAGAATATCCAGGAACAATACTCCTGCTTCTGAAACATGAGATGTATTTAGAGTCCTATAATCTCTGAAACCTCTATCAGTTTTTATGGGAGCTGGCCAGTGACTCACTGTGGACACACAAAATAACAGTTTTCCCCCTGAGGTCTCTTACAACAGGTTTCTGACTGTGCTTGCTGTGTTACCTGGTTTGTTTCGTGTATTCCTCTACCACCTCATGCTTGGAGTGAGGTCCTTAGACTAGACTGAATATACAGCTGGAGAAATGCCTTTTTCAGGTATATCTAGTCAACTATCATGTGTCATCAGGTTTGGGATTCTTCCCGGACAACTTTGGACCCTACAAAGAGGTTTACTTACAGGTAGATGTCCAGAGTTTCTCAACAGTAAGTGGAGACAAAAAGGCACTTCTGAAGTTTGAATCTTATACATATTTTAGACAGTAATTTTAGGATGTCAACCATATCCTGGAAGTGCCCGTTTCTTTTCATTGAGTAGCTCTACTGAAGATATGGGCTTTGCCAGTACCTGGAAGTGGGGGAGATAAGTCCCACCCCAGGCATCAGTGCAAAATTTGCAAGAATTGTCTTCATGCAAGGCAAGGGTGACTTTGCTGGCCTTTGACCTTTGCACAGAAGATTTTCTGGTTGGTTTGAAAGTGGTCTGGCACTACTTGATAGCAAGGAATTTTCCAAGGAATACAGTAGGTAGAGTAGGAAGGAGACTCGTGTCACTTCTCACCTAAAAACCTCCTCCTAAAATGGCATTCCAGGAAAGTCTCCAGGGCTCAAACATTTTCAGATCTGGACATCTTTGTTTTAATGTCAGTATTGCACTTGGTGCTGCAGTGATTCTTCCTTAGCTTTATTATGATTGACTAATTTACATGAATTAGGTTTACTTTTTGGTCTTAGACATGGTATCAAAAGGGCTTCTGGCAGCAGCAGCAATAATTATAGACACAAATTATTTTAATATTTATCTTATCTAACATCTGAGCATGCATTTGGAGGGCACCCAGACACAGCAATGATGTCAAAGGAGCTTGAAATGCCATTGTATAAGTAAATAAACACATAAATACTTTGATTCTCAGCTACATAGAATTAATGCTTCACACATCTTAAGGGGGTTTTATTTCACTGTTAAAACACTGTTAAAGCACTAAAATCAAGTCAGGACTCCTGAGTCCTATTTCAACTTGTGCATTTAATCAGTCACAAAATTATGGTCACATAGACACA